>NC_137465.1:18601985-19239100 GCF_964235325.1 Thermobia domestica | reverse complement strand
GGGATGTAAAATACCTGGGTATTTATTTCAGCGGGTAAATACCCTGGGTAAATACCCGGGTATTTACCCAAAATGGGTATTTTAGTGGGTATTTTATGTTTTAATTAACCATAAATGGATTTTATCGTTGTCAATGAAAAAATATAATGGTAATTTGTATCACCTGCAACAGGAATATTAAATAACCACTTAACTAATTATTTTTTCTAGTAATTAAAGAATGAATTTGATATTTATTAAGTAACAGAATACGGATTTCCTAGCTACTCACCATCATTTTTCTTTCTACTGATACTAGATTTCCTTCTATTACCCTTCGCAGAAAATAATTATCCATTCTATCCCATGAACTTTTACCTTAGTGTGCCCTGAGACGTCCAATCAGCTAGGCGGTAGAATTCGATAGTGGACCAAACCAACACGAAAATATAAAATTTATGATAGAACATAACGATGACTAACAAAGGTGAAGTCAGTTGTCACCAAACCAATGACTATTATTAAGTATCCTATTCTGCCTACCAGCAGCTCCTGTATTAATGGCACGTAATTTAGGTTCTTTCTTAGGTTCGCGTCTAATAAAACTGCTTCTCCATTTTTCTCAGTCTGGTGCATCTTTTTTATCTTCCAGTACCTTCAGTTTTTCAAATCATCGATGAAGACACTAACTAAACTATTTAAATAACAGTAGGATCTCTATTACTAAAATAAACAAACAAGTTTTCTTTTGGTTTGCCAAATATATTAATGGCGGAAAATTAATTATTAATAATTACTTTCCTACTTTGAGGATCTAAAGTTTGCAACAATTTTATTATACATATATATTTTTAACATTACCTTAAAAAATTGAATAGTACAGATGAAAAACAACTTTTTTGGTAATTAAGAAAACTGAACTGGTTGTTTTTGGTATTTTATCTATAGATAATGAGATGTATTGAATTGTCAATTATGCAAAGAATTATACCAATAAGTTGCTTATCTTTTACTCCTGGTTTACTGAACTAATAAATTTAATCTGTTTCAGAAATTACATTGTAACAACTACATTTTTGATATAGTTATATCAAAGTAAAGAAACTCGACTTTAGTAAGTAATAACCTAGAAAATACTTAGAAACTAAACAAATTACACATTTACCCAATTTGCTATTCTGTAGACGTAATTGTACGATTACAAAAGTTGCAGAATAATCAAAGTAACTAAAAATGAATTGGTCGATCAAATTATTTACTAAATATGCCGTTGAGAGAAAATTATCCATAAAATGAGGAATAACAGTTCGTAAAACACTTAAATAACGAATTCCTGATTTTTCGAGTGTTTACTAAATGAGGTTTAACACTAATGCTTTGTGAGGGTATTTTATTGGAATAGCATATTTAAAATATTAATGTGATGAACAACGTTAAGCTGTATAGTAACTCAGTGAAGGTAATATTTATACTTTAACTTATTCAGTATAGAGCAGCAATTAACCTCTATCATATTTGGAACACTATAAAACGACAACAAATTTTATCGTCCTACTCAGAATCAACCCTAAGATCAGAGTCGGAATCATCACACAATTCGGAATCATCGTAGACTTGACATTTAAAGTCGCCCTAGGGTTAAACAAATAAGGTTCATAAACGATTTCTATGTATACAACCTAAGCTAAGGCTTGAAGTCATACTATGATTTCTTCATTTTTTTAGGACTTGGTGAAACGAATGTAAGTTTAAAATCCGTTCACACCTTGGTAAAGAAAGGGCATAGGTGGGTAAGATAGTAAAATGGCCCCAAATCAATCTTTAGATGACAAGTGGGTCCCCTTGTAGGTACCCCCAGGAGACATTAATCCCTTATGCTTCAACTCTGATTTTTTCGTGAGCAATCACGTAAAATCGGAAAAGTGATGTGAATTATTTCTCAGGCTTGATCGATGTTGTTAAAACTTAGATGTATGTATAGGTGTACACGGGGGCTTCGTCTGAAAAATGTAACACCACCTTTGTTTTTGGCTTTAAAGAATGTCATGCATGACCCTTCTTCCCCATGTTACATTTCTAGTCTTTCAAAACACTGTTGAAATAACAAAAATGAAATGAAATCTTTAAGTTTTACGTCCCACGGTTATGCCGGTTAGGCTAAAGGAGACGGTGATAATGAGAGATGAGTGAAATGAAGAAAGTGAGAGGAAACGGGAGAACCCCGAGAAAACCCAGGAATACGATGTTTGTCCACCACAAAGTCCACACGGCACGAGCTTGGATCGAACCAGGGACCCCAAGCACCGGAGGTGAATGCTCTACCACTGAGCCACCGCGCCCCCTGTTGAAATAACAGTAAAAGAATATAGTTTAGACAGAAACTGATGCAATCCCATCTTGCAGAACAGTCAGAGCACAGTACAAGACTAGTATTGAAGGCGGAGACCAACTGCAACGATTATCTTTCCTTTTTGATATTCAAACCAGTGTTGTGGTGTTGCCAGGTCTTGTATTTCTGCAACAGTACAAAGTACTGAAAATATCTCTATAAAACTGAGGGATGTTATGCATTTTGGTGTAAAATATCCGTAGTGCAATACTTGTAACAATTTCAGTAATTCATAAAGTACAGAAAAAAGTCACCGTATGGTTAATTATTCTTAAAATTTCATAATAATTGAGTTTTCGTAAAATACCCACTTTTTGGGTAGGTAAATACAAAAAGGGTAAATACCCGGGTAAATACCCATTTTTTATTTACCTACCCACTGGGTATTTACCCGACCCACATCTCTAGTAGGGATGCGCACGAGACAAGATTTGTGGCTGTCTCGTCTGGAAAATGTGCTGTAAAAGTGATGTCTCGACTCGAAAAATGTATATTTCTCTATTGGAAGAGCCGTGTCTCGACTCGAATTTTGTCACGAAAATCCTGTCTCGACTCGTCTCGTGCGCATCCCTGGTTATGCGTTTATAAGGTTTAATGAGGAGAAGCATAAACATACAAATATGAAATGTACAACAATTTAAAAGATATTTTATACAATTTGGTATTTGCTTGCATGTACTTTTTCCTTTAAGAGAAAGCAGTAATAGATACAACTGATATGGATTATATGGGTCATAAACTCTGTATCTCGGGTCTTTGTTTTTTAAAATAAAAAAATGGTTCAATTATTCAACGTAAACTACCAAGGGGGTCCATCAGGGGACGCAAATGGGGCGCTCGTCCTCCCTAGAGGAAATTGTACTTCAGAATATCGAAAATACAATATAATTTTTACATTAGTTACAGCAAAATTTGAAACTATTTTTGAAACGTCGCTTATACCTGCCCCTCCTTGGAAACCACAACATGGGCACCCTTGTAAACTACAGATAGTTAATTCTGCCATAGGATAGAACTTTCATAAGATTGTAGTTTACTGTACAGTGGAACCTGGATAATTCGAACTTCTGTAATTCGAAAACTTCTTTATTTCGAATTTTTCTCTTGGTCCCTAGAATTTTATATACAAACAATGCTAAAAAATCATGGTTAATTCGAATTATAATCTGGATAATTCGAAGTTTTTGCCGATTTGATGTTGATTTTTTTGAGTCTCATGACAGTTATTTGTCTATTAATAGAGTAATATTCCTTTCTGTTTTTATGATTTATTCAATGTTCATGCATAATATAGTGCTAGTGTATGTACGTACGTATTACAGTATAATATTTTACTTCATATTGTATTAACCTATGTTTTTTCTAGTTTTACAATGAGTGTATGGTACTTAACACACTTATTATTAGCTCCAACAATGGTCTTTATGTTAAAACCTGAAATTTGATTGTTTATTTCAACCATTTACAAAAACTTTTCTAATTCGAATTTTCGTATAATTCGAATTTTTCTACTGGTCCCTTGAGGTTCGAATTATCCAGGTTCCACTGTATTAATATTAATAATCGAATTGCATGTGGAGTTGTCAAAAAATTTGTAAGAAGATATCCGATTTTCATTAAATGTATCGTATTTTCCTTAAGACTTACTAATTACCCTTGTTGATTGAGATTTGAAATGAACATCATGTGTGTTGGTTTTAGAGTTTTCAACAAAGCTTATTGGGGTCGAAAATCAGTCTAAAAGAAGGGAATATATTCCTTCCATCTTAGGTCATGTATATATTATTAATGAAATCTCCGCGTAATCCAGGACGAACTTCTGGGGATCGGTGGGGGGGAGGAGGTGCATAAAATTCCTCCGATGATCTGTAGAGATGCGCACGAGACAAGATTTGTGGCTGTCTCGTCTCGAAAAAGTGCTGTAAAAGTGATGTCTCGACTCGAAAAATGTATATTTCTCTATTAGAAGAGCAGTGTCTCGACTCGAATATTGTCAGGAAAATCCTGTCTCGACTTGTCTCGTGCGCATCCCTAATGATCTGAAACTGTCTCAAGGGCCTAGCCGCTTTGCCATACCGACCAGACTGTGTCACGTGATCAGGTCAAAAGTCGCGTTGCGTGCTAAATCGAGTCTGGAGATTCTAAATCCAGATGTGAAATATTTCAAGCACGTAACCTCCGCGTGGGGCCCCCTGGGTAATTCTAAGAAGATGCATATGCTTTATCATTATTATTGATTTTACTCAAACTATTTTACTAGCCCCATTTACCTTACATGCTATACCTTACATTATTTATAAGCTCTTTATTATGTCTTTGCAATAAGCTTTCAAGTAACCATGTCCTTATTATAGTTTTTGAGATATGTGGACCACTTCATTTTTTTTTCATTGATTTTCTATGCACTTTAATGCTCATGTTTCGTGACTTTTTTAAAGAACTAAGTTCTATCCATTTTAGGATATCCTTTTTGGAATATAGAATCTAAATATTCTCTTCTGCATTTGAGCTGAATTTCAGCCATGTCCCCCAAAGTCTATTGACATCATTGCAGCCAGAAGGTACTTGCTATTTAACTAAACAGTGTGTGCCCCTGGGGAGTGGGCAAATGACCTTTCGTTCCCCGTGAATTTGGCCTATGCGTAAAACATGGCGTGTGCTATATTTGAGGGTTCCAAATGGGGCGTACTGCCTTGAATTGAACTCTGTATAAGGAATGAATTACTCACATATTTTAAAGGTAACTTTTTCAAAAAATGAAATAAGGTGCATGTTTCCTCTGCATCTTATTTTAAGAATGGTCATTGTTTTTTTTTTAAGTAGGCCTAATTCAACCAATTATAATATCATAAATTTCCTCAATTTAAAGAAAGTAAATACTGTAAATAACATACAGGCAAGGACGCCGATTTCTCTGTAAATTGAAGGGGGGGGCATTCAGATGCAGAAATCATATATGAGGTTTTTTAAGACAAATTGCATTCAAATTATGCCAAATATTGTAAATTTACAAATACAATAAGGGGACCCACATGAGCTTTGGGAAGGGGGCAGGATCGGCGCCCTTGCATATAGGAAAATAATTGGATTAAATTTGCAAACTTTGTATAACCTCCTGCGGAGCATAATTTTGAATTCGTGGTAACAGTGTATACATTGGAAACACTGGTGATAAATACCAGATCATATTTGCTTTGAGGTCTTCCTAGTCGTAAACGTGGACGAGGCTATTCTATTAAGTGAGGTTCACATTTGCTCTTGACAAGTGTCACCATGTGGCAAATGATGCTCAAACACATAAAAAAAAGAGAAAAAAAAGACGAGTCAACAAACACCAGTCAATGAGCCTTTCTAGTTCCCCCTCCCCTCATTTTCTATTCTTCCGTCTGTCTAGTCAGCTGTCCGCATCAAGTCTTTTGTTTGGAATAAACGTTATGAATTTCCCAATGGGGATACTGTAATCCACCCGGCTATTATTTAATTTCGTTTTTTTTTTTTTTTTTTTTTTTTTAATGGCGAGAAATATTTATTGCGTGTTGTATATTATATAGTGCAACTGTTCCACAAATCCTATACCTTTTGACGCTAATCTGTCGGTCAGGTTACTCTTTGCTCCATTGTATTTTACAGTTCTTCTATTCTCTCAGGGGAGAAACTAAAAAGATTAGTGTTGGAATAATAGGCATTTTTTTTTTTAAACTGGACATTTTATTGTTGATATGAAGCTTACTCAATACGAACGGAACACAATTGAGCAGCTCGGGCGAACACAATGGTAAGCGCCTCTTCCAGTGTATTTGAGTTATTTTGTGGAATAGATTGGGATTGAATGAAAGAACAGTATGTAGGTGGCTTTATTTCTTAAATGTACCTGCAGATGGCGGAGAGAAACTTGTTTAGTATGTGTGTCATTCCATTGAATTGGATGAGAATTTTGAATCTTCTTTCCTAGTTTTATTCGAAAGTTAAAAAATGTGACATACCATTGTGTTCCCCCTAAATTGTTCAATTCTTATAAACATATGGACTTCACCTTTGTTTGGCAATATTCCTCTATTATATTGTATAAAATAGAATTGAGCAAAACCGTATTGGCGTCAGATCGTTTCCCGTCAAATTCCTGAAAATCTCAAATTTTGCTCTTGGATAAGTGGCTCACGCCTTTTGGTACAGGACACTTGGTTCGATTACCAATTGAGGCTCAAGTCATTTAAATCGATTGTATCTATTTGGCATTTCATTTTAATGCTTTTAGAAGACAAAAATCATTAAAATTCAGAAACCAAAACAAGTTATCTTGTAGAGCTAACAAATCTCTGAACTGAAATGAAATTTTTCATCTTAACCTCCGACGATTATTTCCTTTAGGCCAAGGGGCCGCGGTGGCTCAGTGGTAGTCTGTTCACCTCTGATGCTTGGGGTTCCGGGTTCAAACCTTGCTCCCGCCAAGTGAACTTTGTAGTGGACAAACACCGTGTACGTGGGTTTTCTCGGGATTCTCCCGTTTCCTCCCACTTTTTTCATTCCACCATTTCATTCACCTCTCATCATCACCGTCTTCTTTAGCCTAACCGGCATAACGTAAAACTCAAAGATTTCATTTTTTCCTTTAGGCTAAAGGAGACGGGCTATTAAGGTAAGTGAATGATGATATAATATTTGGTGGAATGAGAATGTGGGAGGGAACGTGAGTACCCTAAGAACAGCCGCGGACGTGATGTTGTCCGCCACAAACTTACTTGGTCGGAGTTCGAATCACGGACGTCACGCACCAGGGGTAAGTGTTCTTCTATTGAGCCACCGTGCCCGTCCCAGATCTCTTTTAAATAATAAAATATTTCGCAAATGCGTTTTATTTTAGGGTACATTTTTAAATTTAGAAATGGTCCATGGATTATTCCTTAAGAGGTCCCATCACAGCGAAATTAAAATACTGCTAATTTTACAATAATTATGTGATATCTTCAAATAGATAAAAGATAATCGAAATGTGGAACAAGAGCTCGCTAGACAAGATTATTTTACATGAGATACCGTTATCACGACTCACTTATCTGCTTCCGATTTCCAGCCATTTAGAAAATCGGCATATATTTTCGCGTTTCTAAATGGCTGGAAACAGAAAGCTACTAGGTGACTCGTGATAACGGTACCTCATTGCAAAATAATATTGTCTAGCGCGCTCTTGTTTCACGTTTTGATTATCTTTTATCTATTTGAAGATATCATATAATAACTGTAAAATTAGCGATAATTTAATTTCGTAGTAATTAGGCCTCTTAACCTGATATCTTAATTTGACAACCTACAAGAGATGGAATGAATATATTATATTTACACGTTAACTTTTTGCTTTGATACATTGAAAAGGCATGAAGAAGGGATGAGTGACATATAAAGTACAGTAGTACCAACCAACGTAAAAGGTCAATTTGGTAATGGTGGTAGTACTACTAAACCAAGAGGGAGACTCAGAAGAGAAAGAACGTAAAATGTATAAGGTAGAGAAGAAGAAGAAAGAACAAGCAAAGAAACGAAAAGAATAGGCGACACGATTTACCAAGTAAGCTAAATAAATCACGGTTTGTTGGAAAGAAATCCCGCCTTTTTTTCTCTTCTTTTAACCCGTCTTAGTAGCAACGTCTTAAAAGTGCACCTTTGTAGCCGAAGCTATCGTATCGCATGTGTATGTTCCTTGAAGGCTTGAGGCCGTGTCTTGGGAGGAATCGTACCTGTCAGCAGACCAATATCTTTAAATTGAACGTATAGGCTCAGGTGGTTGCCGAAAGGAAACTTGCAACGTTGCCAAATCTACTAATGCTCTTTTCGGGCGAAATGTCTTTTCCATTTTGGAAACCGAATGCGCCATTCACCACTGAGAGTCATCTCCTACCTTCCTACTTTTTCTTCGTTCTTTTTTCTTTATTTTACTTTTTGTATGGCTCACTGGCTAGATTCGTGCGACACAAGAGTCCTCTTTCGGAGAAAAGAGGAAAAAAGTTTACGAACTTACCTTAAAGTTTTGTAACAACAATCTTCTTTTTTTCTTATAGAAGAGAAACTTAGTAAAAAGAAAGAAAAGTGGGAAGATAGCAAAATGCCAAGGATTCTACTGAAAAAGACATTACAATGCAAAAGAATATCAGAAAACAATTCCCTTTTTCTCTCTTTAAATTCCGTCTTTCTTCTTCTTTTGTTGCAATGAATGCACACAATAAATTCCATTCCTCCCCCCCAAAAGATAACATTTTTCAAATACCATTTTAACATTACTTTTTACGCATGAAGACGAGATTTCAGAATACCAACCAGATGTTGGTCATTTTTTTCTGCTGTGTTATCATGATTTTATGCTGAAGTTAAAATTAGCATATTAATGAAGACTACAGCATTCAGATAACGAAGGGAAATCATAACCGTATTCTAGGTATGATTTTCTAGGTTGTTTGTCTGTGCTGAAGAGGGTATGCATCCCGAAAGAAAATTAAGAATGGCTACATAAAATCTCACAATCAGTCACTTATTCAAGTATTCATCAACATACTGTGCTTAACTCTGGAAAGCTTGGACCCTACTTGCAGAGACAACTTGCAAACCGCTTGCTGTAAGCTTGCATTCGACTTGACTGGAAAGCGTGCAAGCATATCGCAAGCTGGATTCCAGTAACGAAGTTACGTGGGACAACCTTGCATTCAGTATTCCATTCGAGCTTGCCACAAGCGTTTTACACTGGCGGCAAGTCAATAGCCAATGAACGCCAGCGATACTATGACTCTCTGCTAAGGGTCTAAAGTATCGTTTACAAGTGCAACAAAAGGAAGATTACATGAAAGCACGCGTTGAAAGGGCAAAGGTAGAAAGCCAAAAGCGAAGCACGCACCAACTGGCGGAAAGCTATCCTGCTACTTGGGGAGGAATTTTAACCAAACTTGATACACTCATGACTTACAATCAGGAAAAAATGCTGTGTGGGTGAGACACCCCTACTACCTTTGAATCCAAAATGGTGGAATGTGACACATATTCCGAAAGAGGCAGTCCTAATTAAGATGCAAACGGATTCCCAGCATCAATCTGCAATGGGTTCAGAAGTTATGATCCTGTAAAGTTAACATAGGAGAAATGAATAGGAAATACAACATCTAGGCATTTCCTTCGGTCAGCCTGAATATATTGTAACACTGTGGACAAGGACGTGTCACAAGAATTTGCATTTCCCAGGGTGATCCATAGAACTTGGCTGGAACATGTATAGTAGTTTCCGTCGGCAGTACAATATGGAAAAGAGAAAACAAAAACACAAATGAGAAAATAAAAATAACTATGATCGCCTTCACGCTAGGATCTTGTGAGCCGCTTAATTGAATCTGTAGTGTGACTGCATTGACTACTTCTGAGCTGCTCAAAAGATCGTGATACCAAAATTGCAGTCATACTACAGCTTTAATCTTGGCAATAAATTACAAGAAAAAAGGAAAAGATGTAGAATAATGTCGATTATCCTTTGAAACTATCATGACTGGAAGAACGTTCATTTTACTGCCTGTTTCCTAAACTGAGAGAAGATGAAAGAATTTTTTTTCAGTTACTTCAGGATGTCCATATCTTCGTTTGAAGAATTATATAATAGTAAAAAGTGTGCATTTCATCGCAGTAACACCAAAATGAGAATTTCTTTTTTACATGAAATATATGTACACTTTTCTCCATTTCAACTGAGTTCACGCTCACGTGTGAAGGGCTCTCATCAGACTACGTGCTGGAGCCAGCTACTGGTGGGGTGATCCTTCATAGCAACTCAGAGCCGCGGCTCACTTGCTCCGAAGCGCGTGTGTGAAGGCGTACATTTAAGACAATGTAAAGCTAGCAGCTGCAACTCAGGCGAGCGGCTCACAGGATCCTAGTGTGAAGGTTACCTAAACCCTTAGATGTTGATTTCAAGAAAAAGTTGATTCATGGAGGATGTACAGGAAATATTCAACCATGGGATGTGCACAAGTCATTTATCCGCTACGTAATTAACACACTGGTGTTGAAGTGATGTGAATATCTGGCACCATGACCGATTCCTGGCTTTGCAGTCGTCCACAATCTATCAGTTCAGCACTCTCAGGTTCAGGAACTTGATACGGTACTCTTTCTACAACGCTAGTTACTTGGACGAAGCACCAGGAAAGTTGATTTCCCCTTACGATTACTGCTTTGACTCAATCGGCAGTAACAGTGTTCCAAGCGTAATGAGTTAGCTTTTGTCAGGTGTGTACACTATGAGGAAATTTTCTGATGGTATCAAAATGTAATAAAGAAATAACGATCATATTTTCTAAACATTGAATTATAATTGAACAGTCTACCGAAAATTTGCGGTCGATCAGTGAAAACTGCGTCTAAATGGTTGGCCACAAACATACATAGTGTTTCGAAACAACACCGACAACGTTTAGGAGGTCATTCATGACACCAAGATAAGACGAAAAGTATAGACCAACCTGGGAACATAAATGCTTCCTTTCCGAGTTATAGGCTGCCGAAAACATGAATAAATAAATAAATAAATAAATAAATAAATAAAAATAAAAAATTTAATGATCCATAGCTCAAAAACTATGGGGCCTACCGTAGTCGGGTCAAGATTTCACTTGGGAATTAATATGTGTCCTATCCAAAAATCCACGTTTCAAAATCCTAAGGTACTCACGCAACAATTTTAATGTAGGGAGTTTGGCTACGGGTATATAATTTAAAGTACTCATTTTGGCTACGGACATATAATTTAAAGTACTCACCAACTACCACTATAAAAATTGTTGCGGAAGTACCGCAAGATTCTGAAACATGGATATTTAAATAGGGCATATACTAATTCTTAAATAAAGCCTTGACCCGTCTACGGTAGGTCCGTAGTATTGGAGCTATGGACCCTTAAAGTAAATTTTTTGTTTTCGGCAGGCTATAACTCCGAAAGGAAGCATTTTTGCACCCAGGTTGGTCTACATTTTTCGTCTTACCTTGGAGTCAGGAATCACCTCCCAAACGTTGTCGGTGTTGTTTTGAAACACCCTGTATAAACGTTTCTAGTATTTTAATATATAGATTATAAATATCTTTGTGAAGGACTTCCATTGCATTTGAATAAAAATAAGCTTTACTCTATCTATATATTCCACATATATTTGAAACGCATTTGCTCACGCGTTCTTCAACGGGAGTTTCCTCGCGGCTAAGCGGTTAGCGTATGCGCCTGGGGTGTGGGAGACCCGGGTTCGATTCCCGTCGAAGCTTGTGTGGTTCGGCTGTAAGTCGACTTCTCATATAACGTCGCTGTTGAACGGCACCCTAAACTGAAGTCAAATCAAAGTGGTCTTCAACGGATCTGGCTTCAAAGCTGATAACGAGGAAACAATGACATTAAATTGTACAGTCAGCAACAAAAGTTCTTTCCGTTTGGTAAAATTTATTTTGGGAATAACGGTATTGTGGCTGAAACATACACAAAAGTACATTCCTTTTAATGTACTATAAAGTGTACTCAAATTTTCCTTCCATTCTGAAGTTATTTACGAAACTAATTTTTATCAGACGGAAAGAATTTTTGTTTCTGGCTGTACCAATCTGGTTTTTGCTCCTTTATGTATTGTATTCTTAATATCTGGAAAGTCAATCACATTTTGCTGGCAGTACCAGAAACTGTTCATTTTCATAGTTTCTGTGGGACGCTTGGACATTCTTCATTAACTCGCACATTGCTAATTGGACTGTTCTAAATCAGAGATTCACTTTTATCAAAGGTAGTGCGGCGTGTGGTGTTTCAAAATATGATGGGATAAGTCCTATATCTTACAGAGTTGATTTTTCTCCCTAATTTTTATGTTCTCTCTTTAATAATACTTCATTCTGTATCCGCACAGTATATCTCTCGAGCGTTATTTTTTTTGTGAAGGTACACAACATTTACTGTATTTCTGAACCTGGAAACAGAAGAATGAAAGAAGTGAAAGAAAAAACTTTCGTGTGTGTTACCTTCCGGCATTTTCTTTCCGTATTATTCAGGTGAGCACAAACAGCTTCGTAGTAACGTCTTCAGGTTTCGAAACTCTTTGGATAAAATAAAAAAAGAAAAACAGAATTAAGAAGGAAAGGAGGGCACATGATGCTACTTTGAAATGGTTCCAAAGTATCTCTTCTCTGGAGCCTCCAAAGCAAGTTTTTTTTTTCGTCTTTCTGAGTAACTTAAGCTCTTTTCATTCTTGCTGTTTGCTGCTTAGATCTCCAGCTCTGAACATTTCCTACCTTCTATTGCTACAGAGTTACCAAACGTTCAAACATTTCTTAAAGGATAAGTTTCTTAAAGGTTTAGTTTTTAAAACTCAAATGTCACAAGGGACCATTCCCATTTGGTGAATTCAATTGCTGAAAATGATTGCTAGCGCTGGATTCAGCACCAAACGAAACAGAGAAAAAGAGGGTGTTTAGTAGCAGACCATATACAGGGTGGAAGCTAAATGAGGGCAAATTGCGAAGATAGAATGTAGGAAATGTCTAGAAATGCCATGTTAACTTTCAAACGAGTAGAGGGATTGAGGTCAAATGTTGGATATGAGGAATGCATGTAGAGCTCCACTGAATAAGCGTAATGTGAATCATGGATATCTGAAAAGCCACCATGTTGGACTTACCGCAAAAAGAATATACGAGAAAGGGGTTATCCCAAGTAACATTTTTGTTGTCAAACGGTGTGCCAACCATTGTCTATTTGTATGCATCGTTGGCAAAGCCACTATTAAAGAGCCAACGGCAAATTCGACAATCCATCAACCATCGATGCCAACAAGCGAAAACAAAACAGTGGTTCAACGTAGGTGCATCGTTGTTTCGGCAACGCGTCAAAAGATGATGTTCTATTTTGTTGTCACAATGTTGGCGTTCCGTAGGATAACGATCGTTGACCAACTGTTGTTTATTCACGTTGATGTTTTGTTGGCATTCCATTGGCCCAACCACACCATAGTTGGTAGATTGTAGGATAACGATCGTTGGCCAACTGTGATATTCTTGTTGGCATTATGCTGGAATTTCGTTGGCTCAACTCCTCCATGGTTGGAACACTGTCGTCCATTGGTTCGTTGGCCAACTGTACACAATCTTCTGTTGGCCTAAAGTTGCAAATAATTGTTGGCATAACGATTTGCAGTACCGCCAAAATTACCGTTGGCCAACCAACTATGTCGATTGGCCCAACCATTTGCCAACCCAAAATGCTACTTGGGATGTGACATATGACTCTTAACGCACGCCGTCTATTGAAATCAATAGTGGTCAATACAGTTTGAGACCTTTGTAACAGAAGACGTTCTATACTATGACAGTGTATCAATACTATCGTACAGGTGACATGAATGAGTAATTAGAGACTCTGTAGTACGGTCTATGAGCACGTTGTATGCACGAGGGCAAGAAAGAGATAGTATCGAATCCTGGAACATCAAGAAGAATATTCGCAACGTGTAACGGAATAGGAAGTAGTTCCATTGGATGAATGTTGGCGTGGTACCTTGCACAAAGAAACCTGTGTCATTCACGGTTGTTATATATTAATGACCACTCCCAATAAAACGTGCCGGTATTACGCCTATTCAGTGGAGCTCTACATGCATTCCTCATATCCAAAGTTTGACCTCAATCCCCTTACTCATTTCAAAATTAACATGGAATTTTTATTCACGTTCTATCTTCGCACTTTGCCCTCATTTATCTCTCACCCTGTATACGGTGTGCCACTAAACAACCTCCGTTTCTTTTGGTGCTGACTCCAGTACTAACAATCGTTTTAGCAATTGAATTCACCAAATCGGAATGATCCCTTGTCAGGGTTAAGGTATCAGATATTAGATGCCAAAATACAGTAATACTTCAACTTACGAGAGTCGCACTTGAAAATCACTAATCCGAATTGAATCCCATTAGTTTTTTCTATGGCCTAAAAATATTTATATAAGAAATCAACTAACATATATTTTATACAGAAAAAATCTTTTTTTCGTACAAATAACGATGATGTACAGAATCCAATAATATAAAAGATGATTCTATGAGATCCTGATAAACATTTTAAAAAATGTAATCAGAGCGAAGGAGGAAGAGATGTGGGTATATCGGTGCGGCGATAGACTTCTTGTGTTGGAGTTCGAGGGAGAGTTCGAATGCAAGGTGTAAATTATGACGTTCCAGAACTTGTAATCAGTCATAAAACTTCAATGGAACTATCAACCAATCGATATGTTTATGAGTTAGAGCAGGGCGTACAAAATCCTTGTAAGTAATAGTATCAATCTTGTATTGACACCCCAATGGGTGCCTCGTAAACTACGCAACAATTTGATTCGACGGCGAATATTAGCTTCGAAATTGGAGAGATGAGCTTTCCAAGTGAGACGTTCGTCAAAGTTGGCGTCAAGATATTTCACACTATTTTGTAAGGTTAAGGTGGATCACCACCCGGAAGTCAGTACATATTTTAGCTTATTCCCTTAACTACTCCGCAATGAAACGTTAAATATTATACATATTGTACTATAAGATAAAGTTATGTTTCAGCTACAACACAAGACACTGATTCATTTGCTTCTGTCTTCTGATATGGAGAAAGGCAACAAATAAAGGAAAAAATTTGATTCGTTTTACAATGAGTACACAAGATGGCACTTGCTGTAAGATCTTATTAGAAGTGCTCAATTTTATAAAATGTTTATTTGAAAATGAAATGAAATCTTTGAGTTTCACGTCCCACAGTTATGCCGGTTAGGCTAAAGGAGACGGTGTTAATGAGTAATGAATGAAATGGTGGAATGAAGAAAGTGGGAGGAAACGGGAGAACCCCGAGAAAACCCACGCACACGGTGTTTGTCCACCACAAAGTTCACTTGGCGGGGCCGGGACCCCTAGCATCAGAGGTGAACGCTCTACCACTGAGCCACCGCGACCCAAAATGTTTATTTGAATGTGTAAAGTACTTTAAAGTAACGATCTTATTACAAAATAGATATATTGTTTGACCATTTTTCATGTTACGTTTCACATTTTTTAAAAAATATTAACTTACATTTAAGGAAACAGATTTTGAGAAGAAACTTGCGCAGAACGCCATAATGCGTTGTTGCCAAATTTGTACGTTTCATTCCTGGATTCAAGCGTTGCAATTCGAAAAGCGGAACTTAGCTGTGAATTGAGGTATGGATCGAGAACTAATTTCTCCAGTAAGTAGCCAAGCAGAATTCCATGATTACTTCCTTTATTATCTGGCACCAGTAAACACTCGCCACTACCTAGCAACGCTGCACTATTCAAGCAACGTTTAGCATAGTACCAAGAACACTTAGAGATGTACCTTAATAGGGAACTAAGAATGTGAGATGTAAATGCTCAGGATTTTGAGTTGCACTGCTGCAATTGAGTCCAATTAAAGTCGTCTGAATGTTTGTTGTATTTTGGTTCTTAGGGTTTAGGTAGGCCTATTTTATCTAATATATAATAAAAAGTTTGTGAGAAAATAGACAATTGTTTTAACCGTTAGTAAATCTTCCTTGTATGAGCATTGCTGAAACATAAATTGAATTGGCGTGAAATAATAAAATACTTCATACTAAAGGTTAAAAAAAATAACTTACAATACATTCTCAGTCATTTCATGGCTTTTTCTTACATATTTGTCTGTTATTAAAAAGATAAAAATAATATTAGAAGTACGCTTTTTTTGTGCAATGGAAATTTCCAACGGAAGTAAATTTTACTATGACTTTATATTGAGACTTCGAGCTTTAGAAAGGTAGATAGAGAGGAGAAATAGAGCGTGAACTAAACAAAGTTAAAGCTTTTCAAAAAAGGAGAAAGAAAGAAAATCAAACAATTGAAGCCCACAACAAGGGAACAATTTTGTGCGAACTTCAATTTTAGAAAAAAGAGGAAGCTCTTCTAGGATCAAAGAAACATCCTGAAACCTTCCAGTTTATTCGATGAACTTAACTGTGAAGTCTACTCACATTCAAGGGAAAAAATAGATAGTGTTCCATCGAAAAAGCTGGCTCAAAAGGCGGGTTATAATTGCATTTATCTTTCGATGTAGTGTACAAAGTATGAAAATAAAAAAAAAATATTTTCGACCAGAAAAAATAATAATATCATTTGTAGCATTAATAATAAAATATATAGAGTTATTAAAAATATTGAAACGATTTTATTAAGGTATATTTTAGAACCAGTATGTGTCACTGTTAAGAGAATTGTGTCACAGTTAGGTGTATTGTGTCACTGTTAGAAGTATGTGTATCACTATTAAGGTATTGTGTCACAGTTAGAAGTATGGATGTCACTGTTAGGAGTATTTGTGCCACCGTTAGGAGTATATTTGTCCTCTTTGGGAGCATTGTGTGTCTCTCTTAGTAGTATATGTATCACTGTTAGAAGTATGTCTGTTACTGTTAGGAGTATTATATCACTATTAGAAGTAGGTATGTCACAGTTTGGAGTATTGTGTCACTGTTAGAACTATATGTGTCACTGTTAAAGCATTTGTACCACTTTTACGAATATTGTGTCACTCTTAGATGTATTATGTCACTGTTAATATTATTGTATCACAGTTAGGTATACTGTGTCAATGTTAATAGTATTTGTGTCACTATTAGGAGTGTTATCTTACAGTTAGGTGTACTATGTCACTATTAGAAGTATTGTGTCACTTAGTAGTATGTATAACACTGTTAAAAGTATTGTGTTAGTGTTAGGAGTATGAGTGACAATTAGAAGCATGTGTAATAGTGTTAGAAGTATGTGTGACAATGTAGTGTTAGAAGTATGTGTGACAATGTTCGATGAAATCCACCAACAAAAGACAAAATATTCTATTTAACAGCGAATATTTTTCCATATACAATGTAAAAGTAGTTAAATAATCATTTCTAACATAATATAAATTATCAAATGAATCAGAGTAGAAATAAACAACATTTTTCATCATAAGCGTTCTTTTTCCTAGATTTTGACGAAAACCATACATCAGAATTTACATTGTAGCATATGATTTACCGATTGCTCTATGATGGCCATTCTCCAAATAGGAGATAATTTGTAATGTAAAATCCAATTTATTCAACTTTTTGACTTTTGAGTAACATTTTTTACTTTTCCTGTAAAATTACATATTACTGATAATCAGAAAAAAAACATTTGCCGTAAACTTTATCCATGTTTTAGTACTTATTTTTAAAGCTCAAATTGTTTTTAGGCCTCCACGGAAATGACGTGAGGTTTACAGAGTTGATATTTTATACGAAAATGTTAATTACTACCAGTTAATAAAATAAAATATAAACTACTGCAACACTGCTAATGCAAACCGTAGTTGATAACAGATTTCAATGTACTGAAACGTAAATTAAGCAATATAGGATACTTGTATTTTTATCCGACTTCTAATATAAGAACGAGATTCTCAATTCGATGTGTTCATATATATATACAGTGTCGGATCTAAGGGGGAATTATAGGGGCTATAGACCCCCTCTTGACGCTCAGGTATACACTGGGTAAAATGGGCTTCAATCGTGCTTTACACTGGATAAAACGGCAAAATATGGTATAGCCCCTCCCTTGATCATATCCTGGATCCGCCCCTGTATATATATATATATATATATATATATATATATATATATATATATATATATATATATATATATATATATATATATATATATATATATATCATTGCAGAAGTCTGCCGCCGAGGTAATGGTTTTCGTTTACTGAGATTGTGAAGGGTTCATGATAACAGAATACCTACTACAGGAGCAAATTACTACCAGTACCTATTAGTCCCGCCTCCTGATTAAGTTACGAAAACTGAAGAAGAAACGTCGTGGATTGGTCACGAAAGGTGCGCCAACTCATTCCACCCATGCATCCATGATGAAGGCCGCGGAATTAGGATATGAAATATTGACCCACCCGTCATTACCGGTTAGTGTACGCGCCTTTGACGTGGGAGATCCGGGTTCGATTCCCGGCGGGAGATAATGTGGTTCGGATTCCACGTTAATCAGTAGGGCACGTCACATATATCCTCGCTGCTGAACAGGCGTTAAACTCAAAATCAACTCAACCCATCATACTTACCGGACCTAGCATCATATGACTTCTTTATCTTCCCAGAAATGAAGAGTCCACTTAGAGGACGCCATTTTGAAAGTATGGATGGCGCCATTTTTGAGGTTGAACTGTGGTTTCAAAGCGAAACTACAGATTTTTACAAAACGAGCTTACAAAAAGTGAAGAACTACTGACAAAAGTGTGTCGTCAAGCACGGGGACTACGGAATAACATCATTATTGTGTCAAAGTTCTCCAAAATGGACTTCTTCTAGATGATTTTTGATACCCTCTCGTATAAGTACTCACTGAAGACATGTGCTAAGAGGGGTAAACTGTCAAAGTGTTCTTCAAGCGTTCTATGTGAACACCTTGCATAACACGGCACACATTAAGCCAATAACCTATCTCCTCCTAAAACTTTTCTAACATGTTGCAGGCAATATCAACAAACTCATTTCATGCTTGCTGCTGACTCTTAGCAGTAGAAAGTGGAAACACTGCACGTAAACCACTTAGAAAATTACCCTTTTAAAGCACATGTATTACAATAATATACAGGTTCGTATCCACGGGGGATCTAGGTGAACGGGCCCCCATAAATTTTTACTGGCACCCCTAAAATTTTGGCGGTGGGTTTGCAAATGAACAATAATATGAGTCGGGCCCCCCTTAACTTCTACGGGTCCGACATACATTTTCGGCTGGCTACGGACCTGATAACATATACTTACTAAATTTCACAGAATAAATTATTGAAATCAGATCCATCATTTTGACTTACCCTATACACAATTTCGATTTGATTCAAATTCAGGTGATCAATGTTTCATGAATTTATTCATTACTATTATTTAATCGTATACAGAGATGGAAAGCCAATCTTACTGTCAATTTCATTTGTGTTGCAACTATTAATTAAGCGAAGTGTTAATTATCGCAATCAAAATACCTAATTTCGAGTGAAATTCCTAAAAACCTAAGAATTTATCCATTGTGCTACACATAGAATTAGTTTTAATGTATTTTGTAACAGAACATAGCGTTACATTGTGATCCACAAAGGAATTCATTTGACAAGAGATTTTGTCTGATGTTGAAATCAGTATTGTTCCATCTAGTGTAATTACTGTCACTTGATCTCGAGAGTAAATCGTACAAAATAATGTGTATTGCCTTTGGAGTACTCCATGTATCGGTAGAGTATCCACAATTGCAATCGGCCGCTAATCAAGTTATAATATTGATTTGGTCCCAAGAGAGAGTTGGGTTGAATACCGCTTCTTAGTTCACGCATGTTGCTCGTCACAAGTATACCAAAAGCTATCTAGGCATTGATAAAGCACTTTCAAAATAATAGCAAAATGAAAACGAAATAAAAGATTAAGCCAGTGCACTCAATTTTCTCGGTTCCAATTTTTTTTAACCTTTAATCATATTATGCAGTGCTTATAAGTGAAGAATTTATTTATCCATTTGTTTACTAACAAATGCGATATGTCTTACTGTGGGCAGGGCCGTGCCGTGGGGGAGGGGCGAGCGGGACTACGGTCCCGGGCGCCGAAGTAAGGGGGCGAAAAATTTGAGAGAAAAAAGGAAAAAAGATGGGAAAAATTGCTTGGAATATATGTATGGGGGCGCCGTCGTATACTCTCGCCCCGGGCGCTGATTTTCCATGGCACGGCCCTGACTGTGGGCAATGTTTTCCGTTCTTCCTTCCACACCAGGCATGTGTAAGTTAAAAGGGGGGGGGGGGGCAATCACAGAGAACTTACTGGCATCGAGGGCCTTATAAGACAAAGTATAACATTTGCACAAAAACTGAATGACCATACTTGATTCAGGAACTCGTTCATGGTACACTATATTTACAGGAACACAGAAACTATTATAATTGTAACTCAAATACAGTATTTATTTACTAAATGAAAGCAGAAAAAACAATTGAAAATGCTCCCAAAGCATTACCATAATGAACTTAAAAAGAATGGAGAAATGAGGCAGGAAGGATAACTATTACTGATCCGAGATGTAAAAGTCAATCTTATCTGCACCTTCTCTTTCTCGCAAAAATTCGAAAAATATCATCTCTCTATGACTTACGGTTCCCGAGATATGGCTCCTTAAATTTCCCGAAATTCCAACTTTTTGGCCAATATCTGAGGAACGATGGCCACTTAGTTACTATTTGGTACTAAAATGTTCACCATTCTCTTAGATATTGATCAACACCAATATGATCTCTCTACGACTTACGGTTCCCGACCTATGGGTTCTTAAATCTCTCGAAATGGGAACTATTTTTCCCCCAATATCTCTGGAACGGTAAGTTATAGAGAGTTCATATTGGTGTTAATCAATACCTAACAGGATGGTAAACATTCTGGTACTGATATTAAGTGGTAGCCAAACCAGTGGCAAGTTGGAAAACAGTTGGTGGCAAGTTGGCACCAAAATGTTCACCAACCTCTGAAATATTGATCAACACCAATATCATCTCTCTATGATTTACGGTTCCCGAGATATGGCTCCTTAAATCTCCCGAAATTCCAAGCTTTTGGACAATATCTGAGGAACGATGGCCACTTAGCCAATGGCCACTGGTTACTATTTGGTGCTAAGATGTTCACCATCAGGGAACTATTTTTTGGCCAATATCTCGGGAACGGTGTCATAGAGAGATGACATTGGTGTTAATCAATACCTAAGAGGATGGTAAACATTTTGGTACAAATATTAAGTGGTGGCCGCTATCCAACTGGCCATTGGCCAAACCATGTGAAGTTAGAGAATGGGCACCAGTTACTGTTTAGCACCAAAATGTTCACCATCCTCTTAGATATTGATCAATACCAATATCATCTCTCTATGACTAAAGGTTCCCGAGATATGGCTCCTTAAATCTCCCGAAACTCCAAGTTTTTGGACAATATCTGAGGAACGGTGGCCACTTAGCCAGTGGCCACCGGTTACTATTTGATGCTGAGATGTTCACCATCCTCTTATATATTGGTCAAAAGAAAATATGATCTCTCTTTCACTTACGGTTCCCGAGATATGGGTTCTTATCTCCCGAAATGGGAACTATTTTTTGGCCAATATCTCGGGAACGGTGTCATAGAGAGATGATATTGGTGTTAATCAATACCTAAGAGGATGGTAAACATTTTGGTACAAATATTAAGTGGTGGCCGCTATCCAACTGGCCATTGGCCAAACCATGTGAAGTTGGAGAATGGGCACCAGTTATTGTTTAGCACCAAAATGTTCACCATCCTTTTAGGTATTGATCAATACCAGTATCATCTCTCTATGACTTATGGTTCCCGAGATATGGCTTCTTAAATCTCCGGAATCGGGTGATTTTTTTTGTTGGAAAATATCTCAGGAACGGTAAGAGTGACTGGAACAATTCAATCACTTTCTCAGATAGTTTTTGATGCTCTGTCGAATAGAGGGCTCAAAATTAAACATACACATGCACACATAGACAGACACATACAGAGAATTGAATATTTACGATTTTAAAGGCAACTTGGCCCTTCGTGTTCTGAAATAGTCTCTGTGTGCTCAGTGGTACACTGTAGATTCCAATCTGAAATAGTCTCTGTGTGCTCGGTGGTACACTGTAGATTCCAATCTGAAATAGTCTCTGTGTGCTCGGTGGTACACTGTAGATTCCAATCTGAAATAGTCTCTGTGTGCTCGGTGGTACACTGTAGATTCCAATCTGAAATAGTCTCTGTGTGCTCGGTGGTACACTGTAGATTCCAATCTGAAATAGTCTCTGTGTGCTCGGTGGTACACTGTAGATTCCAATCTGAAATAGTCTCTGTGTGCTCGGTGGTACACTGTAGATTCCAATCTGAAATAGTCTCTGTGTGCTTGGTGGTACACTGTAGATTCCAATCTGAAATAGTCTCTGTGTGCTCGGTGGTACACTGTAGATTCCAATCTGAAATAGTCTCTGTGTGCTCGGTGGTACACTGTAGATTCCAATCTGAAATAGTCTCTGTGTGCTCGGTGGTACACTGTAGATTCCAATCTGAAATAGTCTCTGTGTGCTCGGTGGTACACTGTAGATTCCAATCTGAAATAGTCTCTGTGTGCTCGGTGGTACACTGTAGATTCCAATCTGAAATAGTCTCTGTGTGCTTGGTGGTACACTGTAGATTCCAATCTGAAATAGTCTCTGTGTGCTCGGTGGTACACTGTAGATTTCAATCTGAAATAGTCTCTGTGTGCTCGGTGGTACACTGTAGATTCCAATACAGAGCATATTTTCATCTTGAACATCAGTTATTGAGGGTAAAAAAAAAAAAATCAATTCAGTTAAGAGATTACGTAAGAAATGCATTTTCAATAAGGGATCAAGTTGGACCAGATAAAAAAAGTTCAGTGGGCCGACTGTTCTACTCTTTCCATATAGAATTCGTCTATAACTCGAAGTATCGCATGAAATTCAAACGCGTAAGGGCATCTTTGAGAACCACCCATGGGCATCATTTGGGGTTCCAGAAGGGAGCTATTGCCCCCTGAGTTTATTTAAATTCTAATTTATAAGATAATATTATACCAATGAAACATCTAAAAATCTACTGACATCTAGAGTTTTGCCCACCTTCAAGTAAAATCTTAAATGGCGCCGCTCGAACCACCTATTTTCTTCTATTCTAGGAATGTTGAAACAATTGTTCAACTATTTTAAATGAAAATTTAAATGAAACGAAATCTTCCTATTTAACGTCTCATGTTTAAGCCTTTAGGCTAAGGGAGATGATGATTAACGCAAGTGAATGATCAGTGGTGTATTTAGGATTTTGTTTCGAGGGGGTGGGGGTGGGCTTTGCTAACTTTATTCCCCGAAATGTGAAAATTCTGCAAGATATGTCATTTTACTTTAATATAGTAAATAAAAATTCGCAGGGAGTGTATTAAGCCCGGAAGTTCCCCCCTTAAATACGCCACTGTGAATGATGATCGAAGAATCAGGGGAATGAGATTGTGGCTAGAAGCGGGAAAACTCCAAGAGAATCCACAGGTACAATATTCTCCATCACAAAATTCCTTGGGCGGGTATCACGCCAAGGATCCCATGTACCAGAGGTAAGCACCAGGCCCGCATCCAGAGGGTCTAGGGGGGCCGGCCCCCCTAAATTTTTGCGGGCCCTCCTAAAATTTTCACGGTAGGCTTGCAAATGAACTATAATATGGTGATGAACTATAATATTTTTGGATCGGCCCCCCCTAACTTCAGCCGGCCCCCCCTACATTTTGGGCTGGCTACCGGCCTGGTAAGCACTCTGCCACGAGCCATTACGCCCTCCAATATTTTAAATGAAAAGTCTAAATAGCAAATTTGATATATCTAACCTTAACGGATTTCCCAGTTGTGTAACCCACGAGACGAAACGAGAAATAATGTTATTTCTTCTCGTCTCGTAATTTTTAAAAATCGAATTATCGCCTCCTTTCAATTTTTCAAGCATTCTTTTTCGTTTCGATTCTTGGAAAGCTTTTCATTCTGAACAGCGATTTCAGAGTGAAAAAAAAAGTTTTCCAAATTGGTTACAACGCATTCAGAAGTGTATCAATCTTAAATTGTCAATATTTTGGAAAGCAATAAAGTCATTTGCAGAATTTCACATGATATCTTTTTTCATATTGATTTGCAGAAACTTTTCCAGCAGTCATCGTACTTGCCTTAGTTGAAACTAAAATTTCTTTAACGTCTGCTGTTCATTTGGGGGAATTCTGAATATTTTTTTTTTTTTTTAAAAAAGAGAATGTAGTTTTAAAAATCATGGATTATATAGGCTTCTCTTGGATGTGCTTGCATTGTATATATATATATATACAGAGGCGAATCCAAGGAGGGGCTATAGGAGCTATAGTCCCCCCTCGACGCTCACGTATACACAGGATAAAATGGGCTTCAATCCTGCTTTACACTGGATAAAACTGCAAACTATGGTTTAGCCCCCCTTGATCATATCCTGGATCCGCCACTATACACATACATACATATACACACAACACACACACACACACACACACACACACACACACACAATATATATATATATATATATATATATATATATATATATATATATACATGCATTATTTACCACTTACAAATGTATTCATTAATCATTTGAACGCGTGCTCCTGTTCTTAGTTCTTTTTAAAAACAATAAATGAAGTCTTTCAGTTTAACATCCCAAGATTATATTCTTTAGGCTAAGGAAGACTGACGATTCAAGCAAGTGAATGATGATGGAAGAATTGATGGAAAGAGAACGTAGGAGGAAAGGGGAGTACTCCGAGAAAACCACGGACACGATGTTGTGTGACACAAACTTGACTTGGACGGGGATCGAACTAGGAACCCACGCACCAGTGATAAACGTTCTACAACTGAGCTACCGTGCCTCCTAGGCGAAGAAACGAAACAGTAGGAAAGTAACGTTCTTTTTTTTTAAATCTCATATTACTTTATGGAGTATACATAGCAGGGGCGGATCCAGGACCGACTTCTGGGGGGGGGGCGGTGGGTTGTCATACTGCTACTTAGAACTGCTTTTAACAATTTCAAACTCTGGGAGGATTGTATTTATATATATAAAATAAAAAAAGTTTCCTCTTTTGGGGTGGGGGCGATTGCTCCGATCGCCCCCTCTGGATCCTCCAGTGATACATAGAATAAAACTCTTCTATTAATTTCATTATTTTAAAAGAGTAGTACCAGTAGTGTATTTAAGATTTTCCTTCGAAGACGAGCGCTGAATTTAAAATGACAATAAACCTAGTTTTATCATAATGTTATCTATTAGATATCTATGGCAAAAAGTTTGGTTTAAGTTTAGGTTTGAGGGCTATACCAAGTCGTATAAACCTTTTCAAATATGCCTGTTAGTAATTCCAATTATCCTCCAAACTTGTCCGAAAAACCCTCGAGAAAGATTTTTCTGAAAGAAACCCTAAAATAGGGATGCGCACGAGACAAAAAATGTGGCTGTCTCGTCTCGAAAATGTGTGCTGTAAAAGTGATGTTTCGATTCGAAAAATGTATATTTCTCTATTGGAAGAGACGTGTCTCGACTCGAATTTTGTCAGAAAAATCCTGTCTCGACTCGTCTCGTGCACATCCCTACCCTAAAACAAAGTAAATATCTAAAGGAGTTTTTTTTTAATGAAACAACCTCCTTAGAAACGATGTTCCCTTTTAAGTATTGTTAATTTTTGACACAATCACCGTAAGCAACGGAGATAAACTTAGTTGTTGGATACTGAATTGAAGAGAGTGAAAGGAGATTCACCTTACCATTGTAGTTGGCAACCCTGCTGTCACTGGACTTCCAAGTTGACTTTCCGTGTGTTGGACACTTTAATTTGCATAAGATTACACTGCTCGGGGAAAACAAGAGCCTCCTTCATCAGCAGCGTCGCATAGATTTCGTTTCGTCTCACATAAAGGCGTCAAAGACACTGTCGTTACGCGAGTGTTGAGAATCTGCTCCCCTAAGACACACCAAAGACTGAATTACATAGAATATGGATGGCGGACATCTGCAACGAGATATGCAAACATCTCTCACAAGTAAAAGACGAGTACATTGCTTTTTTTAACTTTCTTTTTAGAGCAAGAAGAAGTATGAATATGTGCGTACTTGACTCAGTTTACCCTCTTTACCTTAATTGCATATAGAGGGAAATATTTTCTTAATTTAATCAAGTTCTTTATTTCGTTACAGAGGTCAAACGCCCGTGTATTTCAACGGAGCGAAAGGGCCTTTACAAATAAACAGTCAGTTTTGGTAGTCTTTGTTCTATAGGGGGCGCGGTGGCTCAGTGGTAGAGCGTTCACCTCTGGTGCTTGAGGTCCCGGGTTCGATCCCAGCCCCCGCCAAGTGAACTTTGTGGTGGACAAACACCGTGCTCGTGGGTTTTCTCGGGGTTGTCCCGTTTCCTCCCACTTTCTTCATTCCACCATTTCACTCATCTCTCATAATCACCGTCTCCTTTAGCCTAACCGGCATAACCGCGGGACGTAAAACTCAGAGATTTCATTTCATTTCATTTTCTTTGTTCTATAGTGCTAGTAGTGTTTAATGATTACCAATAAATAAATAAATAAAAGATTTTATTTACCCAAATAGATTATAGGTGAATGTAAGTTCTCATGTGCAGTTTTCGAGAAATTAGAGTATAGGGTGAGAACCCCGAATATGAGACCCTAAAAGTTAAGATGCTATATACTGGTTAATTATAGCATAAACAAACTGTTGCTACTTTAATATAATCTGTGGAATATCTAATTTACGCTACAAACTATTGGAATACATAAAAATATAACAATAAAAAAAATATATTGAAAAATGTGACCAAAGTTGCTACACTGCCATTTTTATGAAAGGTACCCAATAAGAGACCCCGGCTTTTTGTGTAATCTTAAAAGAGTTCTTTTATTAATTCACCATTCAATACTATCTTGAAGTCAAATCCTGTGATGGAACAAATAATTTTCTTCAATTTTAGAATATACGCACTGTAAAATTTTACACTTTTTGTGCGCATAAACTGCAACGATTTTTGACCACTTCTTTTAATGTTCAAATATGTACCAAATAATAAGAAGAAATGTATCCAAAATGACAGTACAATGCCAACAAAATCACTGACTCTATGTACAGGACTAAGTTTTAGAAATTACTTTGTGAATACAGAAATGTCGATACAAATGAGCTCCTAATATAGGACCCAATATTACTACACAGGTCACATTATGAGACCAGTCTCATATACTGAAACCCGTTAAAAGTCTCATAATAAGACATTCGACCGATAAGCAAATGACTAACGCCTTCCCAAATATAAGTGGAAGAAAATAGATAAGTCATTACATGTTGCAATGCGTATATTCACTGGTATAAAAAAAAAGTAAAGATAGAATGAATATCAATTTACTTTATCCATTTTCAACGTCTGATGAATGCACATTAAAAAATTTTTTAAAAAACTTTGTAGGGGCACAATTTTTTCCAGTCTCCACCATATTAACAACTATCCACAAAACCAGCTCAAGTGACTTCCGGTGGTGTGGTGAACTATTTTCTTCTGTTTTAGCTAGATTGCAGCTCTTGCTTCACAAGATAAGTAGGGGTCTGAATTTAGGTGCCTATCCCCATATTAGGGGTTCTTACCATATTTAATACTGTATGGTAACCACATTATCTACTAAGATGAAGCAGATGAAGTATACCCCTCATAATGAAGCTTTTCATTATGATACTAGGAAAAGTATGGCTAATACAGCATCGAAGCCAGTATAAAAATGGCTAATAACATATTACACAAAATTATGATGGAGCCTTAAAGAAAGTTTTTTCTATAACCATAATATTTTTGCAAAGATGAGACATATAAGTAAATCAATCGATAGAACATCTCATGCTGAACAAAATCAGATACGCGTAAGTGAAGGCGAATTATCGTGTATACTAGGGATAGCCAAAATTTTCTGGAATCCAAATTCCGAAGAAAATTATTTTCCGGAATCCAAATTCCGAAAAAAAAAAAAATAATTTGCGGACTCGGAAATTTCACTTTCTGGTTTTCGGAAAAATTTCAGAATTCAGAAAAAAATTCTAATAATCTTTAGAGAGGCTATTTGGAAGTACTTGATTACTCTCCACCTACCTCTCTAAACATTGCTGTGAAAGTACTGGAGCATTCTTAAACATGGATATTTGTATAGTTCACATATCAGTTTCTCAGTGATGTCTTGACCCGAGTACGATAGGTTCCTAAAGTAGTGGAACTATGAACTTTTAAAATTCACTTGTTTCACGTTTTCGGCATCCTATAACTCCGAAACTATCCACTTTTGAGCACAGGTCCATATGAACTTTTTATCTTATTTTAATATGAGGAATCTGTTTCCGAAAATAGTGTCATACATTTTTGTAACGCCCTGTAGAATTAATATTAGAGCAGGTTAACAACCTTGTCAGCAGGTTACTGTGTTCAAATTATAATGTTTAAACTGATTTCTAAAACAAGATTAAAATAAAATTAAAAAAAACTAGTAAATTCCATAATATACCCGTAATATAGCTATACAAATTAGCTTCATTTAGCTACCATTTAAAAGAATGAGTCAACCCTGTTTAAAATTGAATATTCGACATCCAAAAAAAAATCTTCGTCAGCTATTGTCATATTTCAGCATAAAAGATTGGTTCCTTGAATAAAAGATTATAGCGTTAAGATACACAGAAGATACACAATAACAATAAAATTAAGATTCGCGGCAGGATCCACTGTCATAAAGTTAAAACAGTTTAATTTTCATAAGAATTATTCTCTTATTTCTCTAAACATACTTTCATTTTAAATTGTTGTTGATGTTAATAAAAATAATAATAATAATAGGGGTGGCTTAGTGGTAGAGCGTTCACCTCCGGTGCTTGGGGTCTGGTTCGATCCCAGCTCGCGCCGTGTGGACTTTGTGGTGGACAGACACCGCGCTCGTGGGTTTTCTCGGTGTTCTCCCGTTTCCTCCCACTTTCTTCATTCCACCATTTCATTCATCCCTCATCATCACCGTCTCCTTTAGCCTAACCGGCATAACGTGGAACGTAAAACTTAAAGATTTCATTTCATTTTTAATAATAATAATAATAATAATAATAATAATAATAATAATAATAATAATAATAATAATAATAATAATAATAATAATAATAATAATAATAATATGAGAAATTAAAATACTGGATCTTCCACAGATGTAAGATAGCATGTGCATAGATATTCCTTAATCGAAAACAAGTATTTTTTGTTGTCTTTCATGCAATGTACTGTATCTATCACGCCTTTCTGGCATCACCTGGTGCTGAGCCTAACAATACAAAAACTTTGTTTATCGCACATTTTGTGTGGAAAATTTTGAAAGTTTCTTCTTTCACGTTTGATATTTTGCTTGCTTTCTTTCATTTGTTTCTAGTTTGATATTTTGCTTTGTTTCTAGGGATGCGCACGAGACAAGATTTGAGGTTGTCTCGTCTCGAAAATGTGCTGTAAAAGTGATGTTTCGACTCGAAAAATGTACTCTTCTCTATTGAAAGAACTGTGTCTCGACTCGAATTTTGTCATGAATATTCTGTCTCGTCTCGTCTCGTGCACATCCCTATTTGTTTCTTCTATTCATTCCGGGGGTTAAGTGGCTCACACTGATAGAGCGCTTATTGCTGGTGGGTGGAGGCACCTGATTCAATCCCCGGGCCAAGTATGTTTGTAGTAGACAACATTGTTCCCGCGGGTTTTCTCGGGGGTATTCCCGTTTCCTCCCGCATCCTCATTCCACCAATTCTTTCATGATCATTCATTTGCCTGAATCATCCGTTTCCCTTAGCCTAAAAAAAAACATAATATTGTGAGACGTTAAACTGAAATATTTAATTTCAAGATGTTCTTTCTTTCTTTCGTTCATTCGTTTGTTCGTTATTATTATTATTATTATTATTTTACCAGAGAACAATTTTCAATTTTCGGCTCATTTTTAACTATTACACACTCCACAAACCATTTCCTCTGCAGGGGCGGATCCAGGGGGGGGCAATCGCCCCGATCGCCCCCCTTCCCCCAGAAGAGGAAACTTTTTTATTTTATACATAAATAAAAATTTTTATAGTTTATTTTTTGACGCTCTTAAAAGTAGCTCTAAGTAGCAGTATTACAACCCACCGCTCGCCCAGAAGTCCGTCCTGGATCCGCCCCTGTTCTCCAGTACGATAATCTTTTGATATAAAGAGGTTCTGGTTGAAATTTGAGAATTAACAGTACTTTTACACTCTCTGATCATTTATTATAGCTATTTTTATCCCTCAGAGAATTTTGTTGACGTGGATTTTGTATGTACCGTACGAATAATCTCATATAGATATATGCTACCAACTTGGACAAAGGTTCCCTTTCGGAAAAATTAATTAGAAAAAAATGTGATTTTTCCAATGGGTTGGCATCACTGACAAACTTCATGTAAGTTATCCTAGCTTAATCCTTTAAAATTATATCACCTATTTTAGGTGATAGGGTACAATCTTCATTATTCGATTTAAAAAGTAGCAATATTCCTTTTTTCTTTTTTAATTTTTTTTTTTTTTTGTTTGTTTGTTTTCAAGCCTGGAAACATTTTAGAACACGTTGCGCATACTTTCACGTCTTACTGCATATGATGATGTCATAACTTAATTTTTTTTTGTTATGCCTATTTTTATTTTTTGACGGGCTTACTTTTGCACCTAGATGCTTGAAATTTCGTACACACATTCAGTGTACTCCTTAGTATTTTCAGGTTTGTTTCAGATCTTTACGCTAAAACAGGAAGTTCTGAGGGACAAAAGGTTAAAAAAAATGATTTTAACAAAAAAATGTCTTTTTTCATAATTTTGACGTCTCAGATATATTATGGAGTTATGTGAATGTTACCGTTTGAAATTCTGTTCTATTCTGAAGAGAATAATGTACGAACCATAATCCTAGGACAAATAGGGATGTCTCAGGAAATTTTTTACTATATCCGGGTCATCTGGGGCATTGTCGGGATGCTCTTAGCTCATTCGTAAATGTTTTTTCCCGCCCTTACTATTCAAGATAGAGCTTGAAATTTTTGTACGCACATTTAGTATAACCCTTCGTATTTTTCAGTTGATTTTGAGATCTGTGCGTTAACATAGGGGATCATTTTTTTAAATCAGAATTTTCCTCAAAATTTGCCACCTCAGGGATATGATAGGGAAATGTAAATGGTATCGTTTGAAAGACTGAAAGAATTTTCTATTCTCAAGAGAATGAGGTACGAAAATGATCCTAGGATAAATAGGAATGATGCTATAGCTGCTTGACTGGAAGTCTATAATTTACCGAAAAAAAGCCATAATTTAAAATGATTAAAGAATCTTAATAGATTTCTAATTAATACACTATTCCGTATATGTTACCACCAACCCTCATTACATAACAAACTGAAAATAATGTATTTATATCACCAGGTTACTTATTACTGACCAACCTTTCAGGAACATACCCACAGTTACTGAGTTAAACAATACCTCATTGTTTTCGGAGTATTGGTATGATGAAATATGAAACCAAAAGAGAACAATGTGTTGTGAAATGCACGCTTGACAACATAAACATTGTTTTAAAGATTTGTTCTCACGTGTCAACATGGTGAAAATATTACTTTGATCTGAATAGAATGCAATTACATGTAGTGTACATACATATAACATGTATGCAGTGATAATGCGTTTACTTAGCCTTAGGTGGCGACCAGAGGTTAATTTCGAGCCCTCTTATTCCAAATCATGTGTGTATGATATGTCGCTGCAAGTGTATGCATTGTGTGTTGTCCACTTGCTTGTTAATACCACTCTTGAGAGCGTAGCAGATTTGTTAGCTTGAAAAGCCCCGACGGCAAGGCAAATCACACAGAGGATGTAGTGCTCTCGTCATGTTAGCCAACGTTCGTGTACTAATATGTTTCATGTGTTGGAAAACGTATGCTCCGTTAAATGTGCACCTCGTAAATGGATATTAAATGGACTCCTAATACCCAGCAACTTTGCATCCGTTACGGATGAAGACCTTAAACTGTAATGGACGTAGATTGCGTTCATCTTTCCGGAGCAGAGTATACTTCTTTAATTCTCATTTCATCATAGAGCCTTTGACTTTACTGGCGCTCGCCCTTGTTTTAATTCTAAACCTATCCACACTTAATTTTGTTCTCAACGACAGTGGTTATTTATACTAGCTTCAGTTAAGTTACATTTTTCTCAAAATTAATTTTTGTTAAGCATAGGTTTCCCCTTGTTTTTAAATCTGTCACTTATCTCCATAAACACGAAAACTTCATGGCAATCTCTTACGTTGTTTCCGACTATGATGCCCGATTTCAAATATGTACGTATGTATAACTTTCTCTACATTATAAATTGATAATTATTTTTTATCTTTATCCTCACTTTATATAATATATTATATTTGATAATTATATCTTAACATTCTCTTTTGTCCGTGGGAGCCCAAAGACTCTTTTCTAGAAGGGTCATATCCCTGGTTGCTATATTATATTTTCTTTTATCTATTAAGAAAATCTGAAGAAATTTAATACATCTTCGTAAGCCAGGGGGGATGTGGGCTTTCCCTGCCCACCCCTTCGGGCGCTCATGTCCTTCTCATATATATTTGATAATTGGGGTAGAGTGTTCATCTCTGGTGCGTAGGGTCCATGATTCGATCCCTGCCCACGCCAAGTGAAGCTTGTGGTGCATGAATTTGATCATTAGTAGAGTGTTCACCTCTGGTACGTAGGGTCCATGATTCGATCCCAGCCCACGCCAAGTGAAGTTTGTAGTACATGGATTCTCCTGGGATTCTTCCGTTTCCTCTCACTTAGCTCATTCAACCTCACCTTCAATTGGTGTCGGTGTGTCTTCGGGCCGCGGTGGCTCAGTGGTACAGCGTTCCTCTGGTGCATGAGATTCTTGGTTTGAATCTAGCTCGCACCAAGTGAGCTTTGTGATGGACAAACAATGTGTGCGTGGGTTTCTCGAGATTCTTCCGTTTCCTCCCACTTGCATCATTGCAGCATTATCATCCATGTAATCTTCAATCTGTCCCAGTGTGTGTTCGTGGGTTGTTAACTCAAAAATATTTTGTAAATATTTATCTTCTTCTTTTGCCTATATAACACATTTAATGATTAATTATTATTTTGCTCTCTGTATAACACGTTTAATAGGTGGGTCTTTCTCTTTTGTATATACAGAGTTTACTATTTATCTTGATACACCCCTGTAACTTTCAAACTAATGAATGGCTTTGTATCACGTAAATATCGATCAGATGAGTTGTTTGATATAATATACAAAACCATCAGATTAACAATGTTGCCAACTCACTTATATATGTTTTCCAATAGCACTACTTTTGACTATTCATATTACAAATCTACAATACACCACACGTGATATGTTATATATTGTATTAGAAACTAAAGACTCTACAGTATCACAAATATCGGAAAACAATCGAACTTCGAAGGTTTCTGCAGCAATGATAACGCAAGTAACATGGACGGGGCAATTCACATAGATAGTAACTTAGTTAAGACCACGTTTCAATTAACCTCGCTGCTGGAAGGAACGCTAAAAGCAAATCAAATCAACAAGGAGGTAGAGATTTACTATCATATCAGTAACGATGCACAAAGATCAAGAACAGGAAGAGAGCGTGAAATGTTTTTTATTACGTGAATTCAATACTTATCTCAATACTTATTTTACCTTATCAATACTTACCTTTTATCTTCAATACTTATCTCAATACTTATTTTACCTTATCAATATTTACCTCTTATCTTCAATACTTATCTCAATACTTATTTTACCTTATCAATACTTACCTCTTATCTTCAATACTTATTTTTACCTTATCAATACTTACCTCTTATCTTCAATACTTATCTCTTACCTCAATATTTATCTCTATTTTCAAACCGGAAATGGTGGACGTATACCATTTCCGGTTTCAACCCTGATCACCATAAAGAAAGAAATACAAACCGTAAATATATAGAGAAGTTGTTTTTCTTATATGAATTCAGTATCTGAGAAATAAGTTCTTTCTCTGCTAAAACCGGAAGTAGTAGCAATTTAGTGGTACTGATATAAAACAGTTCTAGAAATAGTGACGTGTGGCACCGCGTAGCATAGTCGGTGCGAGCGGTCCCGGGTCGATTCCCGCTGGGGGGCATTCGGTCGAAAAAGTGTAAAACGCTTTTTCAGGCCAGCCACCATGAATGAGGTTTTCCTGGGTTTTCCTCATTCGCACCAGGCAAATGCCGGGGTGGTACTTAACTTATAGGTTCCAGGCCGCTTCCTTCCTTCCCTTTCCCTAGATAGTGTGCTCGCCGAGGGACGTCTTCCTTCAAAACGTTACGGCCTAAATTGCTTTAGACGCCGAAATCTCTATCCTCCCATAGAAATAGAGACAATACGACAAAAATATATTGTTTTATAAATAATTATAAATGTATTATTATTTATCGTATATTATTATAAGTATAAAGATATTTGCTATTTTAAAATATACTATATGTTTTATTTGTAACGAGACTTACACGTGTTATTTATGGTTGAAAATATTTAGAAGGATCAAGAGGGATTCACAATAACTGGGTCTAATATGATCGTAAAAATTATACATCTTTATTGAAGCATTACGTATGCTTTCCTTCAGATTTTCTAATGGGGATATTACTTTTAGTTGGTATTAAGTAGAGATAATTAAAATTAGCGAAGAGTAAGATATTAAAAATCTCACAACTTTAGAGTAAAAATAGCTAGATTCTATAGGTTACAGCGTCATCAGTAAAGGTAATTTGTATAGAAAACATGCTATTTTTGTTATCAATGACTGTTCAAGGTGGACATCTTTCGCAATCTTGCCAACCAATTGTACCTTGGTATACAGGCTCCCAAAGGGCATAGCTAGGGCTCATAGATATCCTGGTTTGGCTAAGGCAGTTTTCAGTACTTAAACTGTCCGCACGAATTGTTCGATCGAACTCCAAATGTTCCGGTCTGCGTCCAAAATTTAAGCTAATATCATTCATGCCATACTTAAAAAATCATGCCATATTTATTGGTCAGATATACTTAATTGACGGGAATAAACTGCTCTTCATCATTCATGTATCGATTCTTAATTGATAGGAATAAACTGCACTTTGTTATTCATTTATTGATTCTCATTGGATAGGAATAATTTGCTGTTCGTCACTAACTTATCGATTCCAAATTGAAAGTAATAAACTGTTCTTTGTTACTCACTTATCGATTCTTAATTTATAGGAATAAACTGTTATTTGTCAGTCACTTATCGATTCTTAATTGATAGGAATAAACTGTTCTTTGTTACTCACTTATCGATTCTTAATTTATAGGAATAAACTGTTATTTGTCAGTCACTTATCGATTCTTAATTGATAGGAATAAACTGCTCTTTGTTACTCACTTATTGATTCTCATTTTATAGGAATAAATTGCACTTCGTCACTAACTTATCGATTCTAAATTGAAAGTAATAAACTGTTCTTTGTTACTCACTTAGCGATTCTTAATTTATAGGAATAAACTGTTATTTGTCAGTCACTTATCGATTCTTAATTGATAGGAATAAACTGCTCTTTGTTACTCACTTATTGATTCTCATTTTATAGGAATAAATTGCACTTCGTCACTAACTTATCGATTCTAAATTGAAAGTAATAAACTGTTCTTTGTTACTCACTTATCGATTCTTAATTGATAGGAATAAACTGTTCTTTGTCACTCACTTATCGATTCTTAATTGACAGGACTAAACTGCTCTTTGTCATCTCGATTCTTAATTCATAGGAATAAACTACTCCTTGTTACTCACTTATCGATTCTTAATTGACAGGAATAAGCTGCTCTTTGTCACTCACTTTTGGACAGTGCTGACCTATTATTTAACAAATTCTGATATTTCAGCAAGAACCAATGCATAACTAAGAATATACTGTAGAATTTGATAGTGTGTGTCAATTTTTTAAGTTTAGAAGTATTAAAGCCTATCCATGTCCTACAAATTACAAAGAATTAGAAATCTGATAACAATACCTTTAAGTAAACAACTATCAAAGATTCCTTGGCGCTATCTCCCCTCCATTCTGTCGAGTCTAAGTAATGTTCAGCGAGCAATTTATACCCGATCTTAGATATTTTTCTTATTAATTCAAATAAATATGTTTTTTCTCATATTTCAAACAACATGGCATTTCTTACATGATCCGTAAGTATGGGAAGTATGATCCTTCAATTCCTCTTTGTGTCCGTCTGACGACAGGTTTCAAAATAAAACGGTAAGAAATAGAGAATAAAACGGTAAGCGATAGATAATAAAACAGTAAGAGATATAAAATAAAATTGCAAGAGACAGAGAATCAACATTCATCATTTGATAGAGAACAAGCGGCACCTGTGATAGATATCGAATATCGAGAAGTGTATTTTAAATATTAATTGGGAGTTCAAAAAATATATTCTATTACCGTCCTTATATCTGCACTATAAAGGTAACCAAGAAAGTATTGTCGCTTTTTCACCCACCATCTTCACACATCAATATTTCACCTAAGACGTACCTGGAAGATCAAAAATACTCCCCATAAGCATCGACGAACTTCTGCCAACGTTCTGGAAGGACATGGATTCCATCGCGGTAGAACTTGGTGGGCAGTGAAGCGAAGAAGGTATCAAGTGCATTCTGCACCTCTACTAGAGATTTGAACTGGCATCCTATAAGATGATTGTCCAAGGAATTGAAGAATTAATAATCGGACGGTGCAATGTTCGGTAATATGGCAGATGCAATAATGTTTTCCATCTAAAGCGTAGAATGGTGCCACCTAGCCATATGGGGCTCAACGTTGTCCTGTAACAGGAGGATTCCTTTGGGATTCAGAAGTGCTGGCTCCAGAGTTTTGAGTTTTTCTTGAACACGGCTCAAGTGCTGAGAGTACACAGTTACATTGATGCTCTGACCACCTGGTAGCAGTTCCCGATGCACAATGCCGCAAGCAGTTCACCAAACATAAAGGAGGTCCTTCTTCTGGTGCAGTGCTGGTTTCGGCTGTTTTGGAACTGGTTAAAGGGATGCTAATCAATGATGACGGCGCCATAGGGCTTCGAACAGAAGCCACTTCTCGTCACATGTCAACACTCTGTCCAGAAATGTCTCCTTCCTCAGACAAGTCAGCAAAGAAACACAGGTATCTGTTCGCGTTGCCTTCTGTCTTGGAATAAAATCATGTGCACTCATTGACCAAACCTGTAGTACTACCCAAGTTGAAGGAGGTGCTGCCGAATGGTTTCTCCATTCATACTGTATTGTAGTCCCACTTCCTCACATGTCTGGCCACTGTTCGCCTCAATTGCTGCCTGCAGATCTTCATTTTTTACATGTGTTGGTCTTCCAGCACGTAATACGTCTTCGAGTGTTTTGTCACCGTACTTAGACTTGTTAAACCACCGCTGCACTGTCCATGTTGTCACGATATCCTGACCAAAGGTCTGGCATATCTTCTGTCCCGCTCCAGCGGCATTTGACCCTAGTTTGAACTCGTACAGCATACGCGCCTTTATGATGCTCTTCGGAAGTCCCATGTTCACTCTGTCCCTACGCAAGTTCAAGGTGTAACTGAACTACCACAAGCAGGTAGTATGTTGGATATACCTACATCAACAACTGACATTCGCCTTATCTCCATTCGCATTCAACTTACGGTATGAGAGTCAATGGAACACAGACCTCCACAAAAGCGACAGAACTTTCCTGGTTACCTTTGTAGAATCTGAAACGTCAGAAATATAATACCATTTCCGGTTTCAATACATGTCAATTTAGAATAAAAATTAAAATAGAGAACAAGAAACGGTCTCTTTCTACACATGCAGATTCAGACACCCAAGAATATATACTACATCAGTCTTTACTCTTTTATTGAACTCAAAAGTAAAATTTAGATATCCAAGATTATATTCAACCCTAGTCCTTACTCTTTTATTGAAACCGGAAGTAGTAGATATCTGTTTCAATATTGATACAGAACCAGTATTATATGTGTACTGAGACATGGTTTCTTGATCTGAATTCAGCATTTTAAGAATGAGTTCCATCTGAGCTCTTAGAATACTGTTGAAACCGGAAGTGATATAACGAAACTACTATTTCCGGTTTCTAAATATTCAGGGCTGAACTTAAGCCAGTTTTACCGATTGCTTTAAATGGGTCTCCCTATAGAATGTATTATACTCTCGGCTTGTCAAGTTCAAACAAAACCTTGGAAGTTGCTGGGAACCTGGAATTGACCAAAATTGTTCTCAATTGGGTCCTGCAGTTTCTAAGGCCGATAGTACATGTATATTGATTCCCATAACAGTACGGAGGAAAGTTTTTTTTTTTTTTTTTTTTTTTTTTTTACATAAACATGAGCATCTGAAGAACTAGTTTCATTTCCAATCGTAGTCATCTTTTGATCTATCATTTCTAGTTTAGACAGTGAATCCCATTGTTTTGAATATACCAGGGTAATCAAAATTATCCGCAATTTTGACTAAACTCTTCTTATATTATTCATACTGAATTTTATCCTCGTGTTTATTGTTATGCTGTTGTGGTCCTGCTACGAAAGTTTGATCCTAATTCCTCCATTTGTCTTTCTTTTCTTGCAGATAGATCATGGTCACGCTAAGAAAGTTTGATCCTAATTCCTGCATTTGTCTTCCTTTTATTGCAGATAGATCATGGTCACGCTAAGAAAGATTGATCATAATTCCTGCATTTGTCTTCCGTTTCTTGCAGATAGATCATGGTCACGCTAAGAAAGTTTGATCCTAATTCCTCCATTTGTCTTCCTTTTCTTGCAGATACATCATGGCCGCGCCATTAGAAGTTCGCACCAAACAGGAACAACGAGCAGTGATCCGATTTCTGTGCTTGGAAGGTGTACCAGGGACAGACGATGTGCTACTTTATCAATAGCCACTCGTCTATCTAACAGAACCATGCCACGTGCACAGTCAATGTTGTTATCATTTGTGGTCGTAGATGATCGTCCAGCTCCTTTCTCGTGCGTAACACTTGTGTGACCGTTTTTGAATTTTTTTCAATCCATTCATAGACACTCCGTTGCGACAAGACGCTGTTCCCGTATTGTGTCGAAAATCTTTGATGGATTGCGGGCCCCTGATATACATTCCGACCACAAAAACCGGATCATTGCTCGTTGTTCCTCTTTGGTGCAAACTTCTAGTGAAGCGGCCATTATCTATGTGCAACAAAAGGAAGACAAATGGAGGAACCAGGGTCAAACTTTCATAGCATGACCACAACAGCATAACAATAAAACAAACGAGGACAGGGGTCAGTATGAAAAGTTGTAGCTACATTGGGGATAATTTTTGATTCATTCTTATATATAATACTTTCATACTGTTATACGAAACTCATTTGTATTCATTTAAGTATAGTTATAAGTGCAATTGGAAGGGGAGTCCGACAAGGATGCTGCCTCTCGCCAACACTATTTAATGTCTATCTAGAAGACTATCTAGATAGTGAAAACACTATCTAGAAGAGATAGTGAAAAAGAATTTACATGGTGATGATGGCATTTTGGTAGGAGGTAGAGTGATTAGATGCATAACATTTGCAGATGATATGGCGCTTGTTGCAGAATCTGAAAAGAAAATCAATAAAATGTTAGGAAAAAATGAGAAAGGGCTTTGAAGAATATGGGATGAAAATAAATGTTAGAAAGACAAAAGCCATGGTGGTTAGAACGAAAGGGTCTGTGTCAAATATAAAAGTATCAGGGGAGAAAATAGAACAAGTGAATAGTTTTCGATATCTGGGTAGTATTCTTAGTAATAACATGAAGTGCGAACGTGAAATAAAAGCAAGGATAGGAATGGTGAAAGAAGCCTTTAGGAGGAAGAAAGATCTGTTTTGTGGGACCTTGAATAAAGAGTTGAGAAAAAGACTCATAAAATGCTTCGTGTGGAGTGTTGTACTGTATGGGGCGGAAATGTGGACATTACGTAAAGGTGACGAAAATCGACTGGAAGCCTTCGAAATGTGGGTGTGGAGAAGAATGGAAAGAATTAGTTGGTCGAGCAGAAAACGAATGAGAGAGTGTTAGAAATGGTGGGGAAGAAAAGAACACTTTTAGATATTATTAGGAAGAGGAAGAGAAACTGGTTGGGACATTGCCTAAGAAGAGATTGTATCATGAGGGACGTTTTAGAGGGCATAGTGGCGGGAAAGAGAGGAAGAGGGCGAAGGAGACTATAATTAATGGATTATATTAAAACAGAAATATCATACGCGAAGGCGAAGAAGTTAGCGGAGGACCGTGGAGCATGGAAGCTTCTCAGCTGTGGCAAGTGACCTGCCAATAAAGGCAGAATACCTATGATGATGATGATGATAAGGCACTACAGCATATATTCAACGAGTGTAAGTACTTAGTGACTTACGAGTACTTTCAATGCATCTATCCTGAAATATAATAAAGCTGGATACGATTATTATAATTGTACGTGTCAGAAGGTATCGTACTAGAGTAATGATAACAGACAGAGAGTACGTACGTTGAAAAAAAAAACTGATAAAGAAATTACGCGCATTTCAAAATATGAGTATTCATGGATGTTGGGAACTAACTAAGGGTAGAGAACGGAGCATCTGGTGTATTTGGAACGTGTGATCTCGCAAAATGAGCTAAATAGAAATCTAATTAGAAATAATTAATATGCATTGCTGCTTCAATGTGATGCTGCCTCCAAGCATTGAAGGTAGGTGATGGCGTGGTAATGGGGAAACCAACTACAAAGGGATTCTCTCTCTGGTTGTATGGGTGTGAAAGTCAGATGTGCGGTTGACGGAGGGGCTCCGGGAATTTCCTTCTCTCTCTCTCACTCTATGTGTGTGTGTGTATCTGTGTGTGTGTCAATAAAACACCGACATTACAACAGGTACCATCAAGGGAAGACGTCTTCTTACATTAGAAGAATTTTGATCTGTGGAAGTTAGGGGTTTGAGTGAAGAAGGCAGAAACAGTGGGGAAGAAATTAATGCTTTGGGATCACGCGCAAAAGGTGAGAAGAGAAATTATACTCGTCCTAAGTTCGTGACAACTCAAAAAGTCCTTCCAATGCATGAGCTATCTACAGAGGAGGATATCTTTTTGAACGACACCTTCACTGTTCCTGCATCATAAGTACAAGATGTTTCATTAAAATTGTCGATTAAACTTTCGGAATATATCAAATTCTTGTGTTGAATATTCCTGGATGTTCACTTGAAACTTGACATCGTGTCGGGATTCATTTATGTAACTTTCTCTTGTAGTTCTCTTTTCTGCAGCAGCACCATAGCTCAATGATAGAGCGTTCACCTCTGGTGGGAAATACTATGGGTTTTATTCCATAGCTTCTGAGTTTGATAGATGTAAGGCAGTAGTGACGACTCCCAAACGTCAACATAGATTATTCCCCCTTTTTTTTTCTTTTTTACAGGACTAACCCTTGTAATCTTAAGTCAATTATTTTAAATTTCAAACTATGCTACGTAAAAGCATAAGAAGTTCTATAAAGAACATGTCCATCTGACTCTTTGCCACTTTGTCCATACATCTGTCTATGAACACATACGAGAGCAAAAACGGTAAAGATAGATGCAGGCGCGCATTTAGAAACTTTTGTTGGGGAAGGGGGTGTTCAAGCTTCGGAGCTTGTCCAATACTACAAGTCACTGCGTCTATGTAGTATTGAAGGTATTTATTCTGTACCCGATGAGTAATTGTAAAATACTTCCACTTATATATTCAGGAAAAAAAGATAGAAGTAGTTTGTTTTTATAAAAGGAAGAAAAAGAAAATGAAATGGAATCTTTAAGTTTTACGTCCCACGATTATGTCAGTTAGGCTAAAGGAGACGGTGATGATGAGAGATGAGTGAAATGGTGGAATGAAGAAAGTGGGAGGAAACGGGAGAATCCCGAGAAAACCCACGAGCACGGCGTTTGTCCACCACAAAGTCCACACGGCTCAAGCTGTGATCGAACCAGGGACCATAAGCACCGGAGGTGAACGCTCTACCACTGAGCCACCGCGCCCCCTTTATAAAGGAAAGAGTACAGATGAAGAGTGAGATTAAATCTTCATGTTGCATCAAACATTCCCCTCTTAAACAAGATAGTTTTATTACGAAAGTGTACAAATATATGTTGACTTAGGAAGTCTTTTTCTTTGGGGGGGAAGGGAAATCGGGACCAGTCATTCTTTCAGAAAAAAATGTTCCGGGGGTCACTCTTAATATTCTGGGGGTAGCACTGCTGATACTATTCTATTTAACTATTCTATTTATTATATTATAGATGTATTATTTTGGTGTCCTCCGGGGGGCACTCTCAGAGCTCCGGGAACAGTGTCCCCCAAAAAACGCCTGGAAGAAATACTGGTCCGAACACGTTGGACCCCTTTCCGTGGGTGCGCTCCTAAATAGATGGTATTTTATTTTTCTTTTTTAGTATTGTCGAATACTTTTCTCAGTTATATCTCTTTCATTATAATTTTAATTCATGATCACAATTTCACAATACTTATATGATTTAAACATGTAGCCAATTGAACAATGAACCTCTGTCACTGAAATCGCATTAATCGTTCTACTGCTAACTTCAATCATGATAGCGGTGGCTCAGTGGTAGAGTGTTCACCTCTGGTGCACCGGGTCCTTGGTTCGATCCCAGCTTGTACCAAGTGAGCTTTGTGGTGGACAAACACTTTGCGCGTGGGTTCACTCGGGGTTTTCCCCTATTTTCCTTATTCCACCATCTCATCCATTTCTCATCACCACCGTCTACTTTAACCTAGCCGGCATAATCGTGGGACGTAAAACTTACAGATTTCATGTTATTTCAATTCAATCATTATAAGTTGCTATGAGAGCAACAATATTCATATGAACTAATTTATTAATATATTCAAAATCACATCTTTCACATAATAACATTTTATATTGATCTGAATCCAGACTGAATCCTACTCTATCCTAGAAAATATTGCAAACCATTATGTCGTTTCTTATGTCTTGCTATAGATCAAAAATAGTGTTGCCAAAACCTAGGAAAACAATTTCCCTTCTGGAAGTTGAATATCTCCCTTCCTATCCTAAATTTTCTTTCATGAAATAAAAAAAAAAAACAAAAAAAAAACGTAGATTTTCTGGGACTTCATGATTCTAATTTATTACAAACAGTTGATGTTCTCCTGTAATTGTTCTTTTTGCAAAATTATAGGGGACTACATGATAACGTAGAGATCAACTTCAAATATTACAAAAATTTGAGCATTTAACTTAGGGAAGAGAACTTAATGGAGAAACATAAGATTGTTTTAACGGGAAAAAATATTGTTCTGGAGAAGAAATATTTAATAAACAAAGAAATAATTTTATATTTAACATTTTTACGTGTAAAGGTATCAACTGAAGCCAGACGATTGGCTGGAAATATACGGTATTTACTAGCCCTTGAACGAAAAAGATTCCGTTCTTGCATGGCAGCAGCACTAGGTGCCTAGAGTTATTCCTTTAATACTCCTGGAAGGACAGAATGTTTTAATTCTTTCCTGTTTTCTCATGGCTGTTTGGTTTGTATAGTAAATTTAGAAATAATTCACTAGTCAAAGGTTGAGCACTTAGTATTTTTGCAACTCTAACATGAACGTATATATACTTAAGATGTATTAGAGATTCGACATCGACAGTGGATAGTTTTGAACAATGCCTGATATTTTCTCTTGTTAACCAATATCTTATTCTGAAGGTAATAATATTGTTTTGTGTATAAATAAATTTTATTGTTTTGTGTATAAATAAATTTTGTTGTTTTGTGTATAAATAAATTTTTGTTGTTGCAATATCAACTGATATAATGTATAGATTGCGTGAATAGATCTTCTACGCCTCTATTTTACCTATTACTCTTACATCTTTTATCCACGGAAAGTTGACTCAAAGAATGTATTATAAAATATTCTAGCACCCATAATGACATGCATGTCCTGTATTTGGGATACCGATGTGTAGTCCACAGGGGGTATGGAGGTAAATTAGGGTTCTCAAGAAGCCAAGCTCAAGACCTCACGACTGCTTTTACAACTGGATTGTACTTGACCAGGAGGGCCGCGGTGGCTCAGTGTCACATCGCTCGTCTGCTGTGTGCTTGTAAGCTGTGTGCAGTTGCGAACGCTTCGTTTTTGTTCCTCGTGTTTTGCACATTTGTGTGTGGTATTGGACTGTGAACGTCTTTATTACGACCCAGTGCTATTCTTTTGGTCTTTTGATAACGGTTTTGCGACATGGTTAGTTTACGAGTGAATACTATACGAATTAATTTTCGTCCTGTCAGTAATCGTCCCACGTCGATTAAACTCCATGAGTGGATTGCTTCAACCTTCAAATTATCCCCGGACCAGGTTATCTCAATAGAAATGGACTTCAACAGGAAAATATTGTATATTAAACTCTTAAACCAGATTACTTATGAGCAAATACTACGTGATTCACAAGGTAAAGTTGTGTACAAAGATGATGACAGTGAATTTGTTCTGGACCTTGATTCTGCTAGTAATATGTCGCAATTAGTTAAACTACACGTATGTCCTAGTGAACTAGATAATGCAAAAATCATCAGTGTGCTTTCTAAGTACGGCGAGGTGCAACATATTGAAGACGAATACTATGATGCAGGTCACATTTATAAAACTCGTACTGGCAGGAAGTTGATACGCATGAACATTAAGCATTCCATACCTTCCTATGTGACAATCGCAGGTTTACGATTGTGGGTCACATATAATGGTCAAATCAAGACATGCAGTTTCTGTGATAGTCCTCTACATTTTTTCCAAGATTGTGATAAGCGTCGCTCTAGCACCCTTCCCCTATCCTCTCGTCCCGTACTCCGATCTTCCCCTTTGTCACGCCCTGCTCCTGTTAATCTTCCTTCCGCAACGCCCACACCAGAATTACTTAATTTCAACACCTTCCCACTTTTGACCTCGCCTCGTGACATTCCTGCTGTCAAATCGCCCGATCCTCCCGTGCACCTTTCTTGTGATTCCAGGATGCATACAGCTCCGTCGACTTCTGATACTATGGATTCTGCCAACGGCACAGTGAATATTGAAGAGGCCCCTCCCATTAGTGATGACCATATTGTTGAGCCTCCACAGGAACCTGATACAGGTTTATGTTCACTTTCTGACCAACGTGTTCTCAACAGTGATGACGTTCCCTCTGTGCACCGCCAATCTGATGTGTCAACTCTCACCTCTCTGTCCCCTTCTGGTGCCCCACCTAGTGTCAACGCCCCACCTACTAGTGATAGTGTTTTGCCCAGTGATGTGGTTGTTTCTACTGCTAGTAACCTTAGTGCAAGTGAAAATGTGTTTTTGTCCCAAACCCGGCGCAAGAAAAAGAAAACTGAAAGTGGCGACAGTGATTTTTCTTTGAAGTTAATAAAGTCTCAAGATAGTTATATTGTAGAGTCCGCTCGTACCCGTTCAAAATCTCGTCCTAGGAAAGGGATTGACAGTGCATCAGATCTTTCGTAATATCCCTTCTCTCTCTAATGTTCTCTTCTTTCTCCTTTCTACAATTTTTTTTCTTTGGTGGATCCAAATGTATAGTTTTCGTATCGCCACTCTAAACTTAAACGGTTTAAGTTCCTTGGTTAAGCAACATGCTTTGAGTGATTTCATCCGTAAAGCAGAGATAGATATCCTCTTCACACAGGAAGTGGCTTTGCCTGAATTTTCCAACCTCTTTACTCACTCCTGGTGCTCTAATTTTAATCCCCAAGGCTTAGGGACTGCAATTATATATAGAAGTGATATAGACTTTCTTGAACATCCTACTCCTCTGACTGATAGACTTACTGTGGGCCAACTACGGACTATACGGTTATGTAACAGTTATGCTCCTGCTGGGAACTCTCAAACTAGGGCACGAAACAATTTCTTCGAAACTGATCTCATGCAGGCGTTATATAATGGGTCCAACCCCTGTATCCTCGCTGGAGACTTCAATGCAGTACTTTCAGAGATAGATGCCCAGCCTCATTACCCCTTCTCACCTTCCCTCCACAAAGTGATTGAAACATATGACCTCGTCGATGTGTGGCGTTTCTATTTTCCCAGCGTTCCGGGTCATACTTTTTGGACATCGCATTCATCCTCGAGACTTGATCAAATTTACGTCAGCCGCATCTTATTGCCTTACGTCAAGGACATCAAAATTGAACCTGTGATTTTTAGTGATCATTATTGTGTCGTTATGACTATCAATTTACCTGTAACAAAATTCCTTACAAGTAATTCATTGTGGTATTTTAATACGTCGATCCTCGCTGAAGCGGACTATCAATCTGTCATCCGTGCTGAGTGGGCATCCTTAATGGAGGAGAAACGCAGCTATAAAGGTACTTTTATGAACTTTTGGGAGAAACGTGTAAAACCTGTGTTTCGTTTTGTTAGTAAACAATACAGTATTCATCGTCATCAGGCCTTCTGTGAACAGTATGCATATTATTCTAAGCTTTTACGGGACTATGTGAAGGCGCAGGCTCAAGGAGAATCTGTTCGGCCTCAAATTCATCAAATCAAGGCTTTTCTTCTCTCTATGCATCGCCGACGTATGTACGGCCATATTGTTCGTAGCAAGATTCCTTCGACTGATTCCACAGAATCTGTTAGTACTGTCCACGTACAGCGAGAACGTAGTAGAGGTAAACAACAGCTGATTTCGCATCTTAAAGACCCCGATGGACATTTATATGAGGGACCTCACGTGACTGCATATCTTATAGAACATTTTAAACATCTCTATGCCACGCCTTCTTTGTTTGTCAGTGATGATACTCTTTTTGAACACATACCAGCTACCTTAACCGATAGTGACAGGGAGCGTCTTAGCCAGCCCTTCACGGTAGACGAGGTCATGACCTCCATTAAACTTGGTAAGCGAGGCAAATCCACTGGTGTCGACTCCTTGCCCGTGGAATTCTATGTCACTTTTATTGACATCCTTGCTCCCTTTCTCACTGACCTTTTTAACGAGTATCGTGATAGCGGCATTTTAGGAACCTCCTTACGAACGGGTATCACTGTGTTGGTTCCCAAACATGCAAACGCCCATGACGTTGATGCCCTTCGACCTCTCAGCTTACTGTGTACGGACCTCAAAATTTTGACCCGTTGCCTCACTCTGCGAATGAAAACATACATTGAAGATCTCTTAAGCCCCTGTCAATATGGCCATGGACAGACTCGCCGTATGTATGAAGCGCTATCCAATCTTCGAGATTTTATAGCATATTATGAGTGTAGAACTGATTATACAGTGGCTATTCTTTCAACGGACTACTCTAAGGCTTTTGATAGAATTCAGCATCAATATTTGTTTAATGTGTTAACTCGCTTTGGTTTTGGTGACAAATTTATCTCTATGATTAAAGGTGTCTATTCTCAGAGAATCACTAAGATGAAGATTAATGGTGGCTTAAGTGTAGCGATTCCTTTTAATAACGGAATCCTTCAAGGCGATAGCATGTCCAGTATTTTATTTAGTTTATCTCTGGCTCCTTTGTTATTTTCTGTTCAATCTCTTTTACCAGGGGTCCCTGTATATAATACTAAAATTGTTGCACAAAGCTATGTCGACGACACACATTACTTCGTGAACAGCCCTGTAGAAATTCAACATATTCTGTATTTACTAACCAAGTATCAAAGAATATCTGGTGCAAAATTAAATGACAGTAAAACGAAAATTATGTGTTTAAATGACAATTGTATTCAAGAGTATGGGGTTTATTTTGCGGTTGTCGACTCTCTTAAAATACTAGGAATTGAATGGTTTTCTAATACCACACGTACCATTACTACTAACTTTGCCCACGTTGCTGCAAAAATTAAAAATATTCTTTATTTTCATAAACATCGTCATTTTAGTTTATTAGGCAGAATGTTGTTTCTTAAACAGACTGGGTATAGCGTACTCTGGCACCTTGCCCAGATTTATCCCCTCCCCCACAATATCGCCCGCTCCTTACATAGTTCTGTGTTGTTTTTCCTTTGGCACGGCAAATTATTACGTGTGTCTTCCACTCAGTTACGTTTGCTTCCCAAGGACGGGGGCATTGGCTTTCTAGATGTAAACATTCAAGCCAAAGCTCTCTTGTTACATCGCAGCTGTCAGGTCGCGTGTTCTACTCACAGCACTGTCTCTGCAGCGGTGTTTGCAGCGTGTTTTGCCTGTATTGACCTTGAGGGACCTATCAATGCCTTCCCGTGGAGTTGGAAATATCCTCACCTGAAAGACGTCATAATAGACATGGCTTATGCACTTTTGACAAAATGTGAAATAGAATGCATGTCTGTTAAGGACTTGTATTGGTACTATTTAAACATTCATTCCGCAGTTACACCACATATAATAGTCAAGCAACCCTCTCATAACTGGTCTCGTATCTGGTGTAATGTTCATGCTAAATTTCTGAACTATACCCACAAATCTCTTTGGTATGTTATTGTTAATAACGCATATGAAACAAAAGAACGTTTGTATCACTTAAACATTGGTGCTGATAACTTGTGTAATGTTTGCCAACAACCTGACTCTCTTAGTCATAGATTCGAAACTTGCTCCTCAGTCACTAGTATTTGGCAGCAGTTGTGTGTACTTTTAAGCAAAATATGCCGTCTTCCTCCTTCCTCTTTTCGTGCCATTGCTTTAATACTTTACCCAGATTTTAATTACTACCCTGTTACAAAGAATAATACTGTTATTTGGTTTGTGGCACACACTATTGTCTATTTGTTAACCACCCCCGGACCTTATCACCCTGATCTTTACCTTGCTTTCCTAAAATCCGCTGCTACCAGCATTTCTATTGCTCGTAAGCGGAAATATTTTGCTAATTTTTTAACAGTCTTAACTTAATCGTCTGGTCTTTTGTATATACTATCAATATGTATTGGTGAGGTTTTTTTTTTTTTTTAATGTTAAACCTTCCTGTGATCTTTATGTACTACTAAGCATGTAAATAAAAGTTTAAAAAAAAGTGGTAGAGCGTTCACCTCTGGTGCTTGGGGTCCCGGGTTCAATCCCAGCTCCTGCCATGTGAACTTTGTGGTGGACAAACACCGTGACCGTGGGTTTTCTCGGGGTTCTCCCACTTTCTTCATTCCACCATTTTCACTCATCTCTCATTATCAGCGTCTCCTTTAGCCTAACCGGCATAACCGTGGGACGTTAAATTTAAAGATTTCATTTCTCTTTTTTGTACTTGACCAGTAGTGCACTACTATGGATTTTTCCAAACATCAATCCCACGCAATTGCGTATAGCAAATAAACAGTGTTCCAATACGTAAGGCCATTAACTGTCCTAGCAATCGAAGAGAACTCCAACAGTCTTGAAGATGGTCGTGCACAACTTGGATCAGTTCCTGTGAAGTCAAATACTCGCCTAACGTGTTTTCGAGTTTTGCACTTGGCTCCGTGGAGTTCCCATTGTGTTAGATACTTGACTAATGAGATTTTGCTTTATGTACTTGAATCCATGAGTACCCAGATTAAGACGTCACATTTTATGACCTTGACACTTAAGGAACTATGTTACAAGCACGTCGTTTAGAGAATGTTTAACTTCTCCTTCCAGATTGCCAAATACACATTTCACTGAAACTAGACAAACTCTATAGTTGTATATGAGGGATAGCAAACCCCCCACCCGCTAGACTCCGGGATACCTGACTGACAGCTAAAGGCTTTAGTGATGATCCCATGCTGGTCTTACCTTTTAGTATTAGAAGTAATGAAAATGGAAAGGATATTATAGAACTGGCATTGGGCCTGCTCTCATCGATTCTTAGTTCATCGTCCACACGAATCTATATCATTACACATGAAAGACCAGCTGAGAATAATAACCGTCACTGAAATGCGCAAATTCTTATATTTCGTTGTTTACAAATAGACTGCAATAAACGGCAGAAACACGTCCCTTTTCTTCTGCTACCACTTTGCTGGCTAGCTTTTCTTAAAGAACAACTTTTCTGTCGATCTAAACTCTCTTAGCTCAGCACCTGACATCGACAGCTACAACCAAGAAAAAGCCGGTGAGCAGACTAGGTCTACGACGAACTTGGCTGCCACTGGCGCAAATCCCGGAGGGATGAGGGGGACATGTCCCCTTCAATCTTGGAACTGGGGGACTGTCCCCCCAATAATACCTTTTGAAACGTGTTTTTGGGGAGAAATGTGATGATTTTTGTCCGATTGCCACAAAAAAAAAGTAAGATGAAATTGATGTGCCCCCAGAATAAGCCTCAAATCTGCCCACCTGCAACGCTGAAGACAACTCTGCTCCCCTGATCCTCCACAACATTGTTTTTCAGCTTCATAAATATTTTGGACATCGCTTAAAAAAAAGAAAAGTGATTATGAGATCGGTGTTACGCATCCCCTCCAATGTTGAAGACAGATTTGCGCCGCTGTTGGCTGCCATATAAACACTTAGGAAACGAGATCAATTTTATCACTTTGAGGCGACAGCTAGTGTTGGTTTCTCATTCGCAAAATATTAAGAGAGGGACTAGAAAAAAGGTCTTTGGTTTGGGACCAAAAGATTGGAACCCATGGACTTTGATGGAACTCGGATAGCCAGAATTCCAATATCAATCACAGGAGAATACTGAAACTTACAAATCTCAATGGCAGGTGTCAGAGCATACCTCATTCTTTTTCTGCTTTTATATTTAATTTTGGTTTCTGCAACACTTCTGTCGAAGCACTTAGACTAATTTAAATAATTTACTGTAAAACATCTCCTCATTAAACTTAAGTTTTGAGTTATTGCAGTTCATAACTACTTGTCAACCTCTGGCATCTCCAATAATGTACTCTTAGAGTAAGGCATATCTTTAGTTTAATTCCAGTATTAACTATTGGAATACAATATGAAGAAAAAATTATCTTTTTCACAACAAAACGACTGAATGTTGAGATGAATTTTTTGAACATCGTATTTGGCTTGATTCAGACTTAATATGTCCTTTGGTGACAATGCATATCCTGAGGGAAACAAAGGGATTCAAATTGTACTCCGAAAATAGAGTATCTTACAATCTCTACGCGTGTCCCAGTGTTTTCCGAAGTTCTTCTAAAGGGAAACGGGGAGATTTTTTTTACAGTATTTTAAATTCCGATTTTGAATTCATAAACATTTTGGATAATGATTAGTAGGAATTGGCTGATTCCACTTGAACTTAACTTTTTATCATATCCCATTAGTCAAGTTGTGTTCTTATCATTAGATTTTGATTCAAATACGTATTCGAAGAGGGGGTGAGAGGGTTCAAACATACCTTCCAAATGTTTTCAACAAACCTCATATTTCCCCTGCAAAAGACCAAGAATTTCAGTGGTGTTAACAATAAAAGCAGGGGCGGATCCAGTGGGGGGGGGGGCGATTGCCCAACCCCCAGAAGAGCAGACTTTCTTATTTTATGATATATGAATAAAACCCATCCCAAAGTTTGGAGCCCTTAAAAGTAGCAGTATGACAACCCACCGCCCCCGAAGTCGGTCCTGGAGCCGCCCCTGAATAAAAGTATATTCTAAAACGTTAATTTTTCTCTGCAACATTGCATTTTCAAAGTGCTTTTTCCAGAGGCACATCTAGAAAGGTAAAAACTGGGAGTGGGGACAACCAGAATCCAGACTGACTGTGATAGGTATATCATGAGTTTACTATAAACATTGAAAAATATATAAGCAATAGTTTCAATTATTTTTGTCACTCAAAAAATTGGGGGAAGGGAATAGGCTCCCCGGGTTAGATCCGTCTCTGGCTTTTTCTTTTCTTTTTCAGGAATTTTAAGAACTACTAGCAACACTGATCAAAGCTTAAAAGTAAAATGTACTCATTTGTCAGTTATACTATATGTATTACTTTCTAAAGTACAGACATCCAAAATATACCTCACGAACTAGAAAACTTTACAAGTATATTAAAAATTCACTCTTGTAGATTACGTTTTCTGATGTTGATCAAAAAGATGAATTATCGCGTAGAGTTCGTCCGTGAGAGATGTGGATGGGTGAAACGAGCGTTGGTTAAACACGGTTCTGATGGTATCTTGTCAACTCGGAAGACAAGAAAGTTTCCTGTAATTACAGCTGGAAGAAGAAGTTTTAGCCGAGGTTCGCAGTAATTAGTTCTCCTGAGCTACGTGGTTTAATTGCAGCGAGCGCCACCTGGACGATCACTTTGTCAATAAATTTCAAGTGGAATTCATCGAAGTTTGTGTCATGAGGGTTGCACACCGGTAAACAGTCTTTTTTTTTTTTTTAAAAAAAGAAAAAAGTTAAAGAAAATATATTTTCTGGGGAGTTAACTCTGTCACGGATTCATTTAATATAATCAAGTTTCATCTTATCTATGAAGTGTACAAGAAACTATTTATGTGTTAAAGATGGACTGCTTTCAACATAAACTTCTCCTAAGTTTATATTTAATGTCTAAAAGAAAAAAGATGGAGTAAATATTTAAGCCTTTAAAAATAATAAAGCGTACACAGGGTGAGCAGAAAGTCTCTTTCCATCTGCACTTATTTGATCCCTACACTAATAATACTTAATAATACTTGCAAATACTTGACCAAAACTTCCATGCCTGCACATCCATTTTTCTTGCACAGTTTGATATGTATAAGGTACATGATGTGAGATAAGGATGTTGTCGAAAAATAAGATACTTATCAACTAGTAGATAACATTGTGATGACACAAATGACATATGTTATGGTAAAATCTCATGCAGAGTTTTTGAAGAAATCGAGAAAAATTAATTTTATGACATTCTTTGCCAGTCTATGACAGTTGATACTTTTTGTTCTGTTAGAACGATTTATTTATTTATTTATTAATGTATTGTTTAGTAGAAGACTGCATCTATTGTCGTTTGATTTCTCTTAACAGTGACACCAATACTCCTAACAGTGACACACACGCTTCTAACAGTGACATATACTGTATATATACTTTTAAGAGTGACACCCATACACCTAGCAGTCCTAGCAGTGACAAACACACTCCTAAAAGTGATACACATATTCATAGCGGTGATACTTATACTTCTATCAGTGACGCTCATACTCCTAACAGTGACACACACACACTCTTAGTAGTGACACTCATACTCCTAATAGTGACATAATACACCTAGCCGTGACACAATACTTCTAGCAGTGAATACATACTCCTAACAGCGTATCTATAAACCTAATAGTGATACACTTACTCTTAATAGTGACACACATATTCTAACAGTGACGCTCATACTCTTAACAGTAACAGACCTGCCCTAACAGTGACATGCATTGTCGTAACAGTGACACATATACTCCTAACTGCGACACATCCTGCTTATAAGTATTTTTTAAAATTGATTGAAATGTAAAAAAATATTGAAAATATGCCTGGGGGTTTATGCAACCCACTTTTTAGAGCATTGTTTCCGGTTGCATAACATTCCAAGCAAAATGAGAGAATTTTTGTAATAGGCCTACACACGATTCGGCAGGTAAAACTTAATGCGTTTCAAATTGAAATTGTAACTACCTAGGTAGATTGATTATCTCACATATGCTCTTTTATGTTGCAGTTCAACTATAACTCGAAATGTTTTGGTTGCAACAATTAAATATGAAACATATTCGTTCTTTTAGAAAATTAATTTTTTTTCACACGATTTCTTCAATATACCATGGAGTTTGATTGGCGAGGTCTCTTTCAGGGCGCAAGCTTTTCCCCGAAAGTTTGTATCCAACAACATTTGACAGGTTAAGATTTAAACCTCAAATGAACATTTATCAGGTTAACATTTAACCTCAAATTGGCATTAACAGGTTAATGTTTATCCTTAAATTAACATTTAACCGGTTACTTTTAACCTCAAATTAATATATAACGGGTTAACGTTCAACCTTTAAAAATTTAACATGTTTAACTAAAGTTTAACTTGTTAAAATTTAGCCACAAGTTAACGTTTAATTGATTAACGTTTAACCTCAAATTTGTACTTAACAGACTAACGTTCAACCTTAAAAGTTTAACGTATTAAATTAAAATTTAGCACGTTACGTTTAGCCTTAAATTAACGTTTAAAAGGTTAGCTTTAAACTCAAATTACATATTAATATTTAACACATTAACATTTAACACATTAACATATTAACATTTAACCTCAAATTAACGTTTAACGGGTTAACATTCAACCTTTTAATAAAGTTTAACATATTAAGGTTTAGCCTCAAATGAACTTTAACGGTTATCATTTAAGAGGTTAACGTTTAACCTCAAATTAGCATTTAACAGGTTAACGTTTAACCTCAAATAAATATTTAATAGGTGAATGTTTATCCTCAAATTAACATTTAACAGATTAATCCTTAACCTTAAAAAGTTTAACATACTATATTAAAATTTAACATGTTACGTTTAGCCTCAAATTAACACTTAACAGGTTAACGTTTAACTCAAATTACCGTTTAACATATTAACATTTAACCTCAAATTAACGTTAAACGGGTTAAAATTTAATCTTTTAATAAAGTTTAGCATGTTAAGGTTTAGCTTCAAATGAACTTTAACGCTTAACATTTAACAGGTTAACGTTTAACCTCAAATTAACATTTGACAAATTAATGTTTAACCTTAAAAAGTTTAACGTATTAAATTAAAATTTAAGATGTTACGTTTAGCCTCAAATTAACGTTTAAAAGGTTAGCGTTAAACTCAAATTACATATTAATATTTAACACATTAACATTTAACACATTAACATATTAACATTTAACCTCAAATTAACGTTTAACGGGTTAACATTCAACCTTTTAATAAAGTTTAACATATTAAGGTTTAGCCTCAAATGAACTTTAACGGTTATCATTTAAGAGGTTAACGTTTAACCTCAAATTAGCATTTAACAGGTTAACGTTTAACCTCAAATAAATATTTAATAGGTGAATGTTTATCCTCAAATTAACATTTAACAGATTAATCCTTAACCTTAAAAAGTTTAACATACTATATTAAAATTTAACATGTTACGTTTAGCCTCAAATTAACACTTAACAGGTTAACGTTTAACTCAAATTACCATTTAACATATTAACATTTAACCTCAAATTAACGTTTAACGGGTTCGTTAACTTTCAACCTTCAATTAAAGTTTAACACGTTAAGGTTTAGCCTCATTTAACATTTTACCTGAAACTAAAGTTTAATAGGTTAACGTTTAACTTCAAATTAACATTTAACAGGTTAACGTTTAACTTCAAATTAATATTTAAGAGGTGAATGTTTATCCTCAAATTAAGATTTGACAGGTTAACGTTTAGCCTCAAATTAATACTTAAGAGGTTAACGTTCAACCTTAAAAAGTTTAACATATTAAATTAAAATTTAACATGTTACGTTTAGCCTCAAATTAACCTTTAACAGGTTAATGTTTAATCAAATTACCGTTTAACATATTAACATTTAAGCTCAAATTAACATTTGATCTAAAATTAATATTTAACAGGTCAACATTCAACCTTTTATTAAAGTTTAACATGTTAATGATTAATTTCAAACTAACGCATAACAAGGTCGTTCCACTTATTTATCCTAATTCCTATTATAAATGGTAACTTGTGAATTTTAATGCAAATTTCGATAACTTCAAACTCTCAACTTTTAGATTCAACAGAAGATCACGAAGCAAGTTACGATGTACGAGTACCTCTATGCTAAGTTTTGCCAAGAGCTGATGACTTCTGTAGATCATTTACGATTCATACTGTCTTTGTAATTGTCAGGATGAAAAAAAAATATAGGCCAAACTTCTACTTCAAGTGGTTTGAGAAATTCTGAATGAATAAAATTAATTTATATTTTGAAGTTCAGGCAAGGAATTTATGCCTATCGGAGATCACGAATTGGGACATTTCAACAGTTGGGAAGCCAAATTACTGGAGAGAACATGGGTTGAAATATCTTTATGACAAAAAAAAATTAAAAATGAAAGCTTTACTTCCCTTGTATATACCGGCTAGGCTAAAGGAGACGGTGATGATGAGAAATGAAGGAAATATTGGAATGAAGAAAGTATGAGGAAATGGGAAAACCCCGAGAAAAAACATTCATACAGTGCTTGTCCACCACTAAATTAACTTGACACGAGCTGGGATCGAACCAAGGACCCCTTACACCAGAGGTGAACGCTCTACCACTTTTTTTTTTATTGTATTTATTTAGAGCAATATAGAATACATTCTGTGCTACAGTTGCGTGAGAGACATGTATAGAGACATATTTATATGAATGGGCTTAAATCTAAAGACTAATATGAACACCTAAAATATATGTGCAAGGAGAATATACAAAAACAAATAACATATCAGCTTAAGAATAAACATCAAGAGTCACCTGGAGAAATCGAGCGAACAATCTTTGCTCGTCTAGGTGAGTAAACTGTTTTTTCCGAACTCGGTTTAAGTATGCCAGGTATAGATGTCGGTCACAGAAAGGTCGGTAGTTGTCTATAAATAAAATAGTAGAGCAGATGAGCCAGGTAACTGCTCGTTGTTTGGTAGGCGGGAACCACTGAAATTCCGGAAATAAAAGGAGATCAAAGGTGAAATATCTCCCTGAACCGCGACAAATCAGCCCAAGAAAGGAACACAGAGTTTGCCACGCAGGTCGCGTAGCCGTGCATTGTGTATATCGGTGTTCTAAAGTGTCCACCTGCGGACAAAAGTCACATATGTCGGACGCACTCCTACCAATCTGTAACAGTCTGGTTTTTGTGACCGTCAAGTTATTTACTAAACGATACCAGGCTTCTCTCATTGGGGATGTAAGATACGGCGCTTGAATGGTACGCCAAATAGCAGGCCAATTGTGGTGCGATTCTCTGACTTCACATAGGGGGGTGACATTTATCAATTCAGATTGCAACAGTGTGATATAGAGAGATTTAGGAGTCCAAGCCTGGGAAGGATTGTCACTCGGAACCATCGACCAGGCCAGGATGACCTGTAAGATGTATGTTGGACACGATTCAGGAAAACGAACATGGGCAGGATTGTTCCCTGGCCAAAGGCGATCTACCCAGCATTGGAACCATTGCGCAGTGTGAGAGGAGGCATGTTCCAAATGATGTAGGGTGGTGAGCATGTAAAGAGCTCGACATTTGTGACGCACACTAATGAGATTTAAACCGCCGCGCGCAGTCGGAAGATATAAAACGCGTCGTTGCACGCGGAACATGTAGCCTTTCCATATGAACCAACCATATAATGACTCAATTTGGCGCGCATATTTATCGGGCAGTGGAAAAAGACGCGCTAGGAACCAGAGTTTAGAACTAATGTAAATATTCAGATAGTGAATGCGTTGAGCTAGAGTGAAAGTTCGTGAGCGGCACAATGATAAATTCATACGCAGCACCTGAAGTAATGGCTGCCAAATATGGTCGTAAGACGAGCGGCATACAGCTTGAAATCGGACGCCTAAAATGAGGGATTCTGTCGTGCAGGTCAGAGAGGTTAAGACGTCCCTGGGAAGCAAGGTCTGAAAGTTATTGACCGTCAGAAGAGTTGTTTTGTGTAGGTTAAGTTGCAAACCGCTCGCTAGGGAAAAGTCTTCGACTTTTCGTAACGCTGAGACAAGTTGAGCAGTGGTAGCACAGAGGAACGTTAGATCATCCATATACGAAATGGCTGTCAATTGCTTGAAGCTGTGAAGAGCCGATGTAGAGGGGTGCTGGAAATGATGAAGGAGAGGATCTAGTGCAAGGCAGAACAATATTCCCGAGAGCGCGCAACCTTGCCTGACACCTTTATGAATCCCAAAAGGGGGAAGAAGATGGCCATTAAGCTGTAACTGGGAAGTAGCATTGTGATAAAGCTGGTGCAGAACGGTAAGTATCTGAGGAGGGAAGTGATACTGTTGTAAGACTTCAAACAAATAAGAGTGGTTTAGGGTGTCAAAGGCTTTTCGAAAATCGCATGCAAGAACTCCTACGGGAAGGGATTGAAATTGGGCATAAGCAAGGAAGTCGCGAATGGTCGCAAGTGCGGTATGAATATTGTGGGTGGGGTGTAAAGCCGTTTGAGCGGGGCAGATGTACGGAAGGATAACTTGCTTAATACGATTGGCTAAAAGCTTAGTAAAAAGTTTGTAATCTGTGTTTAGAAGTGTGATCGGGCGATAGTCCGCCACGCTTGTCGGATTGCCGCCTTTAGGTAGTAGAATGATGACACCTGCATGTTGATAGACCGGTCCACCTTGCAACAGAAAATTAAATAATTCACAGAGTATTGGACCGACTAGTGGGAAAAAACTGGAGTAAAAGCGGTACCCGATCCCGTCTCTGCCCGGAGATGTACTCCGTTTAACTTGGGAGAGGGTTGTCTCGATTTCGGAAAGAGTGATGGGCGCAAGTAAGGAAGTGCAGTCTTGTTCGGATAGGCACGATGGGATCTTGGTAAGGAAAGGGGGAGGTACTGTGTTAACGTCAGGTAATGCGTACAATGACGTGTAATATTCCTGAAAATGCTCGTACAAGGCGTCTTTGATAGTGAGCTGTTGCCCATCCGAAGTGGACACATGAGAGATAAACTGATGTTGTTGGCGATTTAGGCGTTTAACATAATGATACAAAGACGAAGGTTCAGAAACAAGTCTATCTGCCGTCCCGTCGTCAATGTGAACGCTTAGCGATTGAGTATGTTGCAGCTGTTTCAATTGGTGCTTAACACGCATGATCGCCGCCATGTTGGAAACGCTACTTGGTTGGTTCCACAGTTCGCATAGGACACTGTATAAGAATTCGTGCATCTCGCGATAGTTTTGGCGCTGTAATTTCCCCATGCCTTGAAAGAAAGTTCGAATTTGGGGTTTAATGTAGCGACACCACCACATGTTAATATTAGGATAGATCGTGCGAGCTCGTAGCCATCGTGTCCAACTAGCATGAAATAAACACCGGACGTGGTCGATGGTTAACAGTTGATTGTTTAATTTCCAATAACCACGACCGTACAATTTGGGAAGTTGCGTCGGAAAGCGTAAGACCAGCTTAATACCTGTATGGTCTGTAAAGCAAGCCGCATATTGCTGTATATCAAATACTCTGCTTAGGAGGCTTGCCGGGAGATAGCAGCGGTCCAAGCGTGAGCCCACTTGGGCTGATTTGAAAGTAAAAGTATGATTCTTATGAAAATGAAGCCAAATGTCTTTTAAGCCCAAATGTGTAATAAAACGATGAAAAGCTGGAGATGGGTGATATTCACCACTCGTATCTTGAGGATACATGTGACAATTCATGTCTCCAAGAAACAAAATTGGATATCGTGTAATAGGTAGCAGGTCAACAACTTCTTCGTGATAAAAACGTTCGCGGGCCATACGCTGATTTGTCCCTGAGGGGCCGTAGACAGCCAAAATACATATACCATCAATAACACATCGAATGGCCCGCCCTGACGAGGATAGTTGGATATGAGTAGCGTGCAGGCCTCGTTTCACAAGTAAAGCAGTGCCCAATGATGGGGGCGCAATATTCACAATAGCAGTATAATTAGACACAAAGGATAGGTCAGGATCCTTGACCTCCTGCAAACAATAAATATCAGCATCGTGAAGCGCTATGAAGTGCGCTAATAGCTGTTTATTCGATATGCTGCTTATAGAATTAATGTTTAAAGTTAAATACGAACGGGAGTTGACCCCAGCGTTCATTAGGTAAAACACAAAAAGCGTACCCACAAGATAAATGTGTACTTTACAAGGCCGTAAAAATCTCCAGGACACATACCTGTAAGTGTACCTCGTCCGCAGAACAGCACACACACTGAGTAACTCTGCGAAACACCATACATAGTGTTGACCGCACACATATACACACGCAAAAAAACACTGGATTGTAAACACAAAACCAAGAACTTCTCGAAAATAGATTAATATCTTTGCTATGTACAAGCAGGAAAAATCCAAATTGACAAAGCTTTCCCACATAACGCAAGTAACACAAGCAAGAAGCAAAACACCAGAACAGCATACAACTCGTGATGACGAGACGAAACAAGGAAACCAGTGAAGTCTTACCACAGTTGCTATTCCACAAGGTCAGGCGTTTGGAGGTCACTCACACTTTCTCGTATATTCGGTTTACGTTTTTTCACGTGTTTTACTGATAATATAGGCGAAAAACAGGTTGTATCATCATTAAACACGTCAGCGGGCAAAGGCACAGCCGGACGAAGAACTATATCCTGGGTCGTGCCATGCTTAGCAGAAGGAAGACCTGTCGCTGGATCATGAAGTACTACTGTCGCATATGAAGCGAGAGATGAGGGTGGTGTGCCTGGGGGGACCTCGGGGGGGCATGGTACCCCATCATCCAAATCAGTGGGAACTGAAGGTTGCTTAGTTGGTACTATGATAGCGGATGAGTCATTTGATGGCAATTGGGGGAAATCAGTTTCTGAAGTAGACAGCAGTGTTGACACTTGTTGGGACGTAGCGTCGGACTTTGTAGCACTAACAGAGGATGTCAAGGACACAGGTCGTTCGGGTACATGACGTGTAGTTTTTGTAACATGACGTAGATCTGTCATTACAGGGGTGTCCCCTTCCAGCCGCGTGGACCGGGCAGGGCGTCGCCGCTGTTTACACGTGGAAATCAGGTGATCGAGTGATCCACAAGCGTGGCAAGTTTGTAACTGTCCTGGATAGGAGACATTGCCTTTAATAGTGTCAAAATGTAATCGAGTAGGGATATGCTTTTTTAACGTCATCGAAAAAATCCTGTTACCATTGTAAAGGCGTGTAGGAAACACAGTTTTCCAGACTTCATACTCCACACTCTTAATTTCACCATAATTACATAATACCTGAGACACTTGTTCATTAGGAAAATCGAATGGCAAGTCCATAATTTTAACTCTCGTGAGATTAACTTGTGCGTCCATAATGTACACATCGCTGACAGATTGATCAAAATGGGTAAAAGATAATTTGTCTGGAGCCTTAGACATAAACTTTTCGTAACTATCACTATTTTTGAATTGAACAAACATGCAATATTCTTCGTTGTGGAGCTGCAAGGCTTGGATATCCTCAAATATGTTGGGAAAATGTACACATAACCAGGCATGTAATTCAGCCGGGCTAGGGCGTATCGTGCGTGTGGTTTTGTCAAAACCAAATTTTACACTATTCTTACGAAGTTCCTGCATGGTACCACTAACACTGGAGCCACAAAACACTACCAAAACTTGCAAACCCTGTTCAGTTATAGTAATGTCGAAAGAAAGGCAAAGCTCGCAAATACAATCACTATTCCCGGAGCTTAACTGTCAACGTCTACTCCCGGCGACAACCAGTCAGCGAATCCTCCCACTGAGCCACCGCGGCTCTCTCTTTATGATTGGATTAGGATTAGAAATCAATCTTTTGGGCTTTCGGCATCTATGGTCATGTCAGCTTGTCACGGATGAGAGATGACGTCACTCGGCGATTACACTACTCGATGAAAAGGAAGGAAGAAAACGCCCTAGGATCTACATGTTAGGTACCATCCCGATATTTACCTGATGTGAATGAAGAACCCCCAGGGAAACTTGACACATGTTAGCCTTCCTGAAAAGAGCTTTACACTTCTTCGAGTGAGTGTTCCCACCTTGAAATCTTTATGATTGAAAGTTAAGTGAAATCTTGATTATGAGAAACAAAGAGTGCGATATTAACCCCTTCAGTGCGTAATTTTCAGATGCGAACCGCTGTAAAAAGTGTAGTTTTTGGGGGGAACTTTGGATGTTGATTCTAAATCTGTTTCAAAATCACTTACAGCAGAATCACTAATTAATAATTCTTGCTCGATGTCAGCATCGTTGAAATATCGTTTTGAAGCCACTACTGTGCTGTCTGGTCTCAAACAAAACAAAGAATGAAAACTGTATTTGACGAAGCCCAAACTCTATTTTAATTTCTTTATTTTTCCTCTTCTTCTTTTAATTAAGCAACAATTGAAACCAGCTGAGGGCAAACTAGCTAAATATCGTCGGGATAACATTACTCATATTATAGACAAGTATAGTCGCCATACGCAATACAAAATAGCCAAAGCAAAATGAAAGCGTATATGTACGCCACCCACACTCAAGGGGTTAATCCGAAAACTTTATATGAAATTATTTTCCGATTCAGGTATCTGACTTCAGAAAACCTCACTGAAGTTAAATTTGGACTATGAAGTTTCTTACGTGAGTAAAATATTAGTTTACAACGTAAATTCATAGCAAAGTTTCCGTAGATCTTTATAGCTTACTGTAATGCACACGACAATCTATTTTAGGCGTCTTGAATACTGGTTATATATTATAAAATCAAGTGATAAACTTCTCTTAATGATAGTATTTATTCTTTGGGTTTTTTGGTATTTATTCTCTACCCTGAATCAAGGGCTGAATGGTGCTGAAACTTTGACAAATATTGAGAATGTAAGCGGACAATATCTTGAAGAACCTATTCTGTGAAAAATCCGTTATCCGGACAGTGGTATATTGTACAAATATACGGAATCCGTACTTTTATTACGGAAATCTGCACGGAGCATACATACTGTTATTCTTCCCTCTTAGATGTTACATCATGCCGTTGCGGGATGTCTGACATCTAACAGTCTTCTAAATATTAAATACGTACACGTATGTTACATACGTCCATCTGTATGTAAGATACTTACCATCTATATATAGTGTCCTTTCTTTCTTAAAGTACGTAAAGATGGTGCGCTTATACAGAAAATATTATAAAACATACATTTTCTGTTTTACGGTTGTTGCAGGATGTTACAAATGGTCGTATGTTAAGTCCAAAAACAACAGGATTTACGCATGTAACCTACATTTTTAAGTACAAGACATACTTTTTTATTTTTCTGTGCACGTCTTTAAAGTTGTTTGTACGCTCTGAAGTGATCAATTAATTCAATCTCTCCTATTTGTCCAGGCTCAGGTTTAACTATCCAAGAAGGTTGTTATATTCGTAAAGCCCGAGCCCTCAATACTACAGTAGTTTAATGGCCACAGCACAAGACTCTGATGAACGTGGTCTCTGGCTTCGACACTCAGCAGGACATCATTGAACGCATTGCAGCGGTTCTGAGTCTACATTGACATGTAGGTCCACATGTCCAATAAACAACCGAACTAGCGTAATACACTGACATTTTAGTGCAGGGTCGTGCCGTGGAAAATCAGCGCCCGGGGCGAGAGTATACGACGGCGCCCCCATATATATATTCCAAGCATTTTTCCTATCTTTTTTCCTTTTCTCTCTCGAATTCTTCGCCCCCTTATTTCGGCGCCCGGGGCCGTCGCCCCCTCACGGCCCGGCCCTGTTTTAGTGCAATGAGAAAAGTACAAAAACAGGTGCGTGTATGCAGCAAGTGTATTGATAAAGCAAGATGCAGTGTGTTATTTTTTATATGTATATATCTTTTATCACTAGACTTTGTCCAGCTTAACAATAACACTGACAACTTCTTCGTCAATTTATCATAGAAAACAAAAAGAAGGATTCATGGTGGCTCAGTGGTAGAGGGCTCACTTCTGGTACGTGCAATCTCTGGTTTGATCCCATCTCCTGACAAGTGGGCTTTTGTGGTGGACAAATACCGTGTGCGAGGATTTTCTCATTCTAAAGGTTTCTTCCTACTTCATTCATTCCGCAATGATAATCCATATCATTATTACTGCCTCTCTTACTCTCGGTGCATAGTCGCGGGACGTTAAACTTTAAACCAGTAATCAAGGAATAAACAAACAAATAAATAAAAATCTATGTAAATAAATATTCAACGTCGGAAAGAATGTAATTTCTATTTATATGCACACATCAAATAATCACACGTATTCTAGCTACCACTATTGTCAGGTCACTAACCGCAAAACTCAGAAGTTTCCCTGCAAGAAACCACGGTTCCCAGATAACTTCTTAGTCTTCGTGTAGAAACTTTCTGTTTTATTTAGTAAAACCCATAAATTATAACATTTTCTCCCCCCTTTTTCCTTCCACTGAATGTTCTATGACGTTCCTCATTACACACTTCCTTCTGACTCAGTTTGTCTTCTGAGTGACGCACCAACAGTTGAAATATCTAAATTTTAGATGTTAGCTTTATTAATAAAAAAAGTGATTACATTAGTGCTTAGTGGTTACAACATTCCGAGAAAATTGCCTCATGCAGCACATGTTCAATGTGGGCGCCTTTACGCGGAATATCCTATTCAAGGTGACTGCACATATTTCTTTCCATTTTGCGTCACAAGTCTTCAGGTATCTCACTAAACAACTACACTATGCGAGATCGAATTTCCAAAGCATTTTTTGAGTTTCACCGGTAGAGTCTATCCTTTAAAAATATCTCCACAGGGATTTAGATCAGAGCTCACAGCTGGCCAAAAATAACCTTTATTATGAAGGTCAGGATAGCGATTGGAAATCACTCGATCACCAAACATCGTATTCAGATAGTCTAACACAGCGCTGGCGGTGTGTGTGTTTGTGGGGAGGCTGAGTAACTCTGTCTTGCATAAACCACTGAGTTTCAATACGAAGACCAGTTGGAAATAGCTGCGGTACTTTTCTGAACTACGTTGCATTGCAACTCGAAGAATGTTGATATTTTCTGGCGAGTCCACAGGATAATTCGAGGTCGTCTCTTTTCTTTCATAGTTCCTTCTGCTTCAAACGTTTGAAACAAACTAAGAGTATTGTTCCTTACAGGAGCCAATCGGAATCTGAAATGGGCTCTAAATGTTATGTGTCAACTATTCATGCGTCACCTGGTAAAATTGTTCTGTCTCTTCTACTATTCCTAACATTTCCTTACCGTTTTTCGTTCAGTCCATCAATTTTAACATTCTTCTATACATTTCAAAAACCAACTGACTTTTTTTCTTGTCACATTAATGAAGTTGCTTGTTCTTTAAGTAAATACCGTATTACTCTTATTAAGTAAAACAATTGTTGAAAATACTGTGACAAACTAAATACTTATGACGAAACCATTAATAGGAAGAGCGCCAAGTCGTTAAGTAACTTGTAAACAATGCATAACCTAAATAGAATAACAACGGCTATTGTCTTGTCATGAAGAAACGGATTAAAAATACTCAAATATTGTGCAAAGGAAGTTTAGAAAGAGTATCTTAAATTTCTTGTAATTAATATAGAGAAGAACCCAAACTTTTTGTATCATAAGAAGACTCTATACGTTTTTCCTCTTAAAAAAAAGGGGGGAAAAAACTTGGAAATTATTTCGTGGAATGAGTTTGACTGACATCAAGATATGAAAGTAATTTCCGTTTCAAGAAGAAGAAGAGGAAAACGTGTAAGCCATTTCCTTCAGTTTCAAGACACGAAATGAACAGAATAGAAGGTAATAAGAAAAGAAAAGAGAACTCGAAGAATTCATTAAAATTAACTGCTTTTAATTTAAGACAAGCGGAATAATAGAACAAAAGAATACATATATAATCGACAAGAGAAGAAAATGTGTGACAGTTATTGGCACTTTTATAATAGCAGAATCAAATGTCTGGAAGTAGGACATGAATCAGTTAATTTTAAATTTTCAATGATTTTTTCGTATATTAGGTATATTGGTCATGGAAAAAAATATAAACATTTTTATGTTTTCTTGAAATCTTAATTCCTATAACATAAAAAAATATCTGTATATGATTTAAAGTACACAAAAAGCAAATAAAAGAGGGAAATGAACGAAAATTTTGAAAGAATTTATTTTATTAATGTAATCTTTTGATGGAAACAAGAATACAAATAAAAATGATTAATGACTGGAAACGAATATAACTATATAACTACTTCATACGCTTTTGATCGTAGTGCAAATATTGATAAAACAAAAGAATATATATACAGGATGTTTGGAAAAACGACAACGTTTGAAAGGTGATTCCTTACACCAACACAAAACAAAAAAAGTATATATATATATATATATATATATATATATATATATATATATATATATATATATATATATACACCAACTTGGATGCCCAAATGCTTCCTTTCGGAGTTCTAGGTTGCCGAAGACATGAAGAAATGAAGTTTAAAGGTGCATAGCTCCAAAACTATGAGACCTACTGTAGTCGGGTCAAAATTCCACATAGGAACTGGTATGTGCAATATCCAAATAGCCACGTTTCAGAATCCTGTGGTACTTCCGCAACTATTTTTATAGATTTAGTTGGTGAGTATTGCAAACTATATGCTCGTAGCCAAACTCCGTCTACAAAAATGGATGCGTGAGTACCTTAGGATTCTGAAACATGTATTTTTTTGGATAGGGCACATATTAGTTCCTAAATGGTGTCTTGAGCCGACTACGATAGGGCCCATAGCTTTAAAGCTATGGACTTTTAAATTTCATGGGAAATAAAGTTTTGAAAAAATATTTTTTTGGAAAGATTTTAATAACAGGTGAAGTCCCAAAGCTACCACATGTTGAATTTCATAACAAAAAATGGTTACTTATTAAATGCCATGCAGATTAAAAAAAAAGACTGAATTTACAAAGTTTCATAAGTTATACGAATTAACAGACGGGCGAATTTAGAGAGTTAAACAATGTTGAACTTCATAACAAACGCAAGTTATTAAATGTCATAGGATTAAAAAATAGGTGAATTTAGAGAACTTCACAACGTTGAATTTCATAATAAATACAAGTTGTTAACATGCATAAGATTAACAAATGGGTAAATTTAGAAAAATACACAATGTTTAACTTTATAATAAATACAAGTTATTAAATGTTATATGGATTAACAAATGGGTGAATTTAGAGAACTTCACAACGTTGAATTTCATAATAAATACTATTAACAGTCATAAGATTAAGAAATGGGTAAATTTAGAAAGGTACACTACGTTGAACTTAATAATAAATACAAGTTATTAAATGTTATATGGATAAACAAATGGGTGAATTTAGAGAACTTCACAACGTTGAACTTTATAATAAATACAAGTTATTAAATGTTATATGGATTAACAAATGGGTGAATTTAGAGAGTTACACAAAGTTGAAGTTCGTAATAAATACGAATTATTAAATGTTGTAGGATTAACAAATGGATGAATTTGGAGAGTTACACAATGTTAAACATTATAATAAATACAAGTTATTAAATGTTATATGGATTAACAAATGGGTGAATTTAGAAAGGTACACAACGTTGGACTTTATTGGGTGAATTTAGAGAGTTACACAATGTTGAACTTCATAATAAATACAAGTTATTAAATATTATAGATTAACAAATGGGTGAATTTAGAGAACTTCACAACGTTTAATTTCATAATAAATACTATTAACAGTCATCAGATTAAGAAATGGATAAATTTAGAAAGGTACACTACGTTGAACTTTATAATAAATACAAGTTATTAAATGTTATATGGATAAACAAATGGGTGAATTTAGAGAACTTCACAACGTTGAACTTTATAATAAATACAAGTTATTAAATGTTATATGGATTAACAAATGGGTGAATTTAGAGAGTTACACAATGTTGAAGTTCGTAAGAAATAGGAGTTATTAAATGTTGTAGGATTAACACATGGGTGAATTCGGAGAGTTACACAATGTTGAATCATAATAAATACAAGTTATTAAATATCATAGGATTAACAAATGGGTGAATTTAGAGAACTTCATAATAAATACAAGTTATTAACGGTCATAAGATTAACAAATGGGTAAATTTAAATAGGTACACATCGTTGAACTTTATAATAAATACAAGTTATTAAATGTTATATGGATTAACAAATGGGTGAATTTAGAGAACTTCACAACGTTGAACTTTATAATAAATACAAGTTATTAAATGTTATATGGATTAACAAATGGGTGAATTTAGAGAGCTTCACAACGTTGAACTTTATAATAAATACAAGTTATTAAATGTTATATGGATTAACAAATGGGTGAATTTAGAAAGGTACACAGCGTTGAACTTTATAATAAATACAAGTTATTAAATGTTATATGGATTAACAAATGGGTGAATTTAGAGAACTTCACAACGTTGAACTCTATAATAAGTACAAATTATTAAATATCATACGAATGAACAAACTACTTCATTAAATTCTCACTTCCGTTAGCATTAACTCCTGCCCTAGAAATATACATAAGAAATCACTAATCTTCAATAAAAGTGCATCTTTTTCTTCTCATCCAAATCATAGACTATTGTAATAAATATATATAGCACACTAAACAATATATTTCCAACTCTCAACAATTGAAAATCTGAATGTGCAAAAGAGATTATTTTATAGGCGTTTCGAAACAAGCTGCACTTGCGTCCACGATACAAAGTAGATTTTGTACTATAAAACAAATCACTGAATAAAGCAACGTTTATTTCAAAATAATAACTATGTGACAGTGATTTGTTTTTAGTTGAAATTATTTAAGATAACAAAGCTAGTAGCAAAGTTAATATGAAATAGCAAGTTAATTAAGTAGGGGATGTGCGATATCCGGAATTTGTTATTAAAATTCGATAATTGCAATATTGAAAAACATCGAAAAATGTGCAAATATTGTATATTGTTAATACGAAACTACGAAAATAATAATAATCAAAATATTAATCTATTTTACTTACTGTTGTATACACAGGTTGCATACCGTCGTAGTTGATGGGATGTGAAAATATCTAAAAATATCAATGTCGCAATACCCAACTACAGTAAAAGTTCCTCATTTACGGTTTCACGGTTTGTGGTTTTAAAATTCGCAGAAAACATAATCGTGATCGATTTTTGCATTCGCCGATAAGAATTTGATTAGTATGCATTGTTACTGATACATAGATACTATTTAGTTTGTTTAGGTAAATAAACAGTCACTTCCAATCTCCTTACAATATACTACGTTATTAAAAGCAAATTATCTTTTAATTTAGCATAGCATGTCCTTGCCATCTTTGAGTGTAGATGAATACAAGTTTTGCTCTTTATAAAAGCTACCTACCGTATTTACCAAGAATCTTATAAAATAGAGGATCTGCCCTTACAACAAAATCGTGAAGCCATACGCCATAGTTTCGCCACCCCTACTCTGCCCACTCGGCCCAATAGGATCGCAATGTTTTGAGTCAACAATCATGGCGGAAACGAAAGTAGCCAATCAGACGATAGTAGAAATGAGAGTAGCCAATCAGACGTTCCGATGCTCGGTTGTTTTTTTGGCTTCATCGATTTAATAGGATGACGATACATATGGGCAGATCCTCTATTTATAACATTCTTGGTATTTACAGACTACAAGACGCTATGGACTACAAGACGCAAATTAATTTTTAAGGATTTTTAAAAATACCTTATGAATACATTTTATTTTTTCCATCACGGTACGAAACTAGCTACTAACAAAAATATTGTAATGTTACCGATAACACAAATCACACTTAATTCAAGTTCAATAACACCATATGCTGCAATGACACATCATAGGTTACAGTGTTCTGGGCACAGAAAGAACGCCCTATATGTGCTATTGAAATTACTTTGTGTCGTCTGCAACGGCGGAAGAGCCAATCAACGTTACAGGGGAACTATTTTCCGTCGTAAGTGCGTTGGCGCTGCCATCGGTTTTCGAGCGTGACGTCATAGGTTGAAGACTAACAGATCGACTGCTTAGTTCCGTCGTCGCATGTTAGAGGCGCTAAGGTTCACCTTGTTCCCAGTTTTTTCGCAGAATTTACTGTCTGTATTTTCTAGTCTGTAGTTCTGGGTTTGTGATGGCGGGGCGGGAGGGAGACAGTGTTAGTAAGCTTGTGAATACCCGCAACTCATGTTCGTCGTATCGGTGCACTGCTGCTGCCAGTTGAATCCAATGTTGCCAGATAGAGATAGGTTTCCCGTGGCATCGAATATGTGGCCATTTTTAAGACTGGCGGAAATTTTAAACCAAACATTGGACATTTTTATATTAATTTCGAGTACGACGCACTTGAATTTCGGAAGTAATTTTTAGAAGAAAAAAGTGCGTCTTATAATGCGTAAAATACAGTATATGTTGTATTTCCGCAAATTATTCAGTTGTCACAGTACTTTCAAAGGAATAGAAAGCATTGCTACTTGTGATTTGTGTTAGAAATAAACCAACAATCAGTTCGATAACACTTGCATAATTAGACGAGTCACTAGGAAAGGTTTTTTTTAAAAAAGGAAAATACATACTCAGCAACTGCATACAGCTAATCGTGTTTTTGTATTTTCTTTTTGTTTAATAACTGAATCTATCCTCTTGAGAGTATTTTTCACATCATTTGGAGCGGATGTGCATACACTTTTTGTTCCTAAATACAAAAAAAAAAAAAAAAAAAAAAAAGCATGAACTATTATTCTCTGCCGTATCCAGTCTCAGGAGTAAAATGTGTAAACTTTGTTATCTATTTATACTTTTTCGCTTTCGTAACAAAAACCTTGCAAACAAATCCATATCCTAGATTGCTTTTGTTTCTAAAACTCTTGATTTTCTAAACGTATTTCATTTATCTCCAGGATAAGTGTATATATATATAGATATACATATAAAAGTGTTCATTTAAAGTTAACAGTTAGCTTATCCCGAGGCTGTACAACAATCTGCTTTTGATTAAGTACTTAGAAAGATGTTTCAAACCAACATAAATAGCGAATTTTCTCCATTTCAAAGCGGAATGGATTGGAGAAATATTTCGCGTTATAAGTTGTTGTTGTTGTACAGTATTTGTCTCTTTATAATAAATTTGTTGTTCTACAACAAAAGGAACAAAAGAGAACATTAACACGAAAGGGAAAACAGGATGTTATTTAATGAAATACTGTGTATCATACATTCAGCTAATATCGTTTAATCCACGTGTATGACTTTTTATATGTTTTATATCTTTTATGCACACTTTATGTACTTTTCTAGGATTTACTGATATTTAGTATTTTATAATATAAGCTAATATTTACTAATGACCAGTGGCGTATTTAGGGGGGCGGCTTCCGGACATAAGCCCCCCGAAATCTTACTTACTATAGTAAAGTATATGAAATATCTTGCAGAGTTTTCACATTTTCAGGCAAAGCCCCCCCCCCGAAAGTTAGCAAAGCCCTCCCCGAAACAAAATCGTAATATACATACGCCACTTCTAATAATACATCGACATATATAAAATTGAGAAGGAGTAACTGGTTTCATGAAATGAAACACCGGTATTTTCAGTTTAATGTCTCATGTTATGAAATGAAATGAAAGTTTTTAAATTTTACGTCGCACGTTATGAAAGCTAGGCTAAAGGAGACGGTGATAATGAGAAATGAATGAAATGGTGGAATGAAGTAAGTGGGAGGAAACAGGAGAACCGTGAGGAAACCCACGCAAACGATGTTTGTCCACCACAAAGCTCACTCGACTGGAAATCGAACCAATGATCCCATATACCAGAGGTGAACGCTCTACCACTGTGCCATCGTGGCCCCACGTTCCATCTTTATGTACTTTAGACTAAGGGATGCCATGATTAAGGCAAGTGAATGATGATGTAATAATTGGTGGAATTGGAATGTGTGAACAAACGGGAGTATCCCGAGAAAATCCAAGGACAAGATAGTGTTCACTACTTGTAAGGGATCGAACCATGGATCCCACGCAGCAGAGGTGTTGTACAGTACAGTAAGAATTATCTGCTACAGAATCATCGTGCCCCTACTAGATTGATAAAAAGGGCGGTAGTCATATAGATATTGGAAGGGTACTATCAAAATGGCGTTAACACATACTGTACAAGGTTACTATGAAACGGGTGGTGATACCGATATTGAGAAAGCATCATGTAAAGAATAGTGTTAGAGATGTGGATAGGTACACTCATCTCCAAAATGATTGTCGTATATCTATAACTGTCTTCTTGTAATATAATTTGGCAAAGATTTTGCAGGGTACCTTTAATACTGATCCTTTAATACTATGTATATTATCAGCAAATGTGTATTTGTGGTAAATTTCACAGAAAAAGAATTATAAATACGAAAATTAGAATGAGTTAAACAAAATGTTGGTAAATGGTCAAGAAAATTTTATTTTCATTTTATTATTTTTATTTACTGCTTTTTTGACATGAAATTTGTCACATATATGTGTTTGCCGATTACACACATATAAGAAATACCGGGTGAATTCATTATCAAATTATATTCCTGCAAAAACATATTTATAAGCACGCAACAATAATTTTGAACATGAGTGTACGTTAGAGCTAGCGGTCTACCTCCACGCTTTATCGCACGTTGGCAAGACTCGCTATGGTCGCTCGGCCTATTTGATGGATCGGTTCCGCTCTGATGCACCCGATCCATCCCACCCAAACAATACGGGGCTACCTATCTTTTACATGTCTAGGTACCACGTACAAGTCGTAGTTAAGCTACATTCCGAACCCGATGGTACGTGTAGGCCACCATTGGGAGAGAAAACGACACCCTTCCTCGGTAGAGTCCTTCAAACAATACGGAACTATCTCTAATTACGATAGAAATAAACCGTACATTACCAGACCGAATGGTTAATGTAGACTGTCTACCTTTAAAGACAATGGCCATTTGATAGCGGCGGCTCCCCAGGTAGGGTCGTGAATACTGCACCCAGTTGGTGGTAACCAGTATGCAGCAACACTACTTCAGCTCACCTGAGGTATTAATGTGCGTTAGTATATTAGGTATCCCATCCCGGACCCAAGAGTACGCACTACACGCTCTTTGAGGGCAGTACCTACATCATCCTCCCGGTAGGGCGTTGGATCCGCCTACACATTGGGCACACCAACTACCTGCTCTTTCATATGTGTTGAGGTAGCACGTAGCCTTATCTCCCGGACCCAAGACCACGGCTTAGTTGCCCATTTCAGAGGATAGCCGAGACCTCGCCTCGGCCGGTAGGGACGGCACTTGAAAACTACCTGCCTCGCTGAGGACGTGACGAGGTCACATGCACCTTCCCAGATCCAGTGGCACGAGATAGTCTCGGTTCAGACGTGCAGAAAAGTCTGTTGCGGGCCCGCAACAGAAAACTGTGTTGCGGACCCGCGCTAGCTGGAAATACATTGGACCTTATCATTCATGCACACGTGCAGACTTTCCCGCACGACTCTGCTGCGGACCCGCAGCGGGCAAAAATTGAGTTGCGGAAACTGCTGGCTCGCAGCGAGTCCGCAAAGGTGTTGCGGGTCGGAAAACCATTGCTGGCAATGAGTCAAGCCGCACGTGCAGACTTTCCCGCGCCCGCAGAAATGGAAAGCGAAGAACTGAATGAAGAACTATTCATTAACGAAATACAAAAATATCACGAGATATGGAATTTAAAGTGCGAAATGTATAGAGATAGAAATAAAAAACGGGATACATGGAATAAGGTGTGTGAAACCTTATGTGAGAAATTTAATGAAAAAACAGAAGAAGAAAAAAACAGCATTGGTATGTATTATTATTACTTTTCAATGTAAAAATCTTCTTTGTGATAACAATAGACAACAAAGATGCTTGGAGAAAAAAATGCAGTTTCTTTGATGAGATTTCTTGTCACTCACTCCGAAATGAACCGACTGTTTATAACGTACGTTGCATTATACTTTAGGTCGAGGCAAGGGCGCCCATCATGGGGGCAAGGTGGGGCGTTCGCCCCCCCTAAGAGGAAATTGTACTTGAGAATATCGAAAACTCAATAGAATTTTTACATTAGTTGTAGCAAAAAATGAAACTATATTTGAAAAGTCGCTTATATTTGCCCCCCCCCCCTTGAAAACCACAACATGGGGGCTCTTGGGTCGAAGTTACGTATTATATAGCTTCTGTGCTCAAAAGGGACGCTGAAGTCCAAAACAACCATCAACATAATAGAACAGAAAAGAAAGAAAAAAAATATCGTTTTTCGGCTGACAATTGTTGTCTTTATTTGTTAATGCACTAAATTTAAAAAAATAGAGTTACCACGAAAATTGTTGAACATCAGGGTACTCATGTGGTTAAAAAATAAAAAAGCATGCTCTAGATGTAACAGAAATATTTTTGTTTCTCGTGCAATTGATAATATTGTGCACGTCGTTGCTATTCTAGAGATAACAACTGAATGTTTTCTTACATAAAGAACAACTTAAACAAAGTTATCTTGCCATGGAACTCTACCTATATCGCTTACAAAATAATCAGCCCATCTGTTTCTGCTTCCGTTTGCTGCATTGCCTCCTTATGTTGTAGTACACGTATTGGGGATTTCCTCAAAACCTTTTATCGTTAAATGTCACAATTATAAAAATGTTTCCTTTTTCTCACCTTAGAAATGGATTATTCGGAAACACTAAATCCATTATTTTTATTTAAGAGTTTACATTAAGAATTTCACATCTCCAATCTAAGCGAGTCCTATACTTTCTCAATATATAACGGGAAATGTCACTACTATAGGAATGAAATGAAATCCTTGAGTTTTACGTCACACGATTATACCGGGTAGGCTAAAGGAAATAATAATGATGATAAATGAATGAAATTGTGTAATGAATAAAGTAGGAGGAAACGGGAGAACCCCGAGAAAACTCACACACACGGTGCTTCTCGCACCACAAGCCCACTTGACGCAAGCTGGGATCGAACCAGAGGTGAACACACTATCACTGAGCCACCGGATCCCACTACTATAGAAATCCCTCATCTCCCCTTCAAGAGAAAATTTTCAAAGACGCTGAAACCTGTGCTCCATTATTTTTAATATGAGTTTATATGCCGAATTTTACATCTCTAACTGAAGCGAATCCTCACATTCGGTAATTTGTGAATAAATAAAGGGAAATTTTACTATTATTGAAACGCCCCCTTTTGAGCGGGATATTCGGGAAGTCTCAAATAAATGTATCATTTTTAATTTAAAGGCACCAACTATGTCAAAAAATCAAAATTAGTCACGCAATTGTTAAACTACGCCAGTGGTCGCTAATAACGTCTGAAAATGTCTATGAATAGGTATCCGAATGTTTAACTTTCTGTGCTCTTACAAACGATAATTAGTTAACATAATTAACTTACCTTAATGTAACAGCCAGAGCAACTCCGTGGCTAAGCGGTTAGCGTACCCGCCTTTGGCGTGGGAGGCACGGGTTCGATTCTCGTCGGGAGCTCATGTGGTTCGGATTCCACTTTAATCAGTAGGTCCACGTCTCATATAGCCTCGCTGCTGAACGGGACGTTAAACTCAAAATCAACTCATTAATGTAACAGCCAACATTTCAACTGGTGGTATCGCAAGTCTCATGAAAGTATCTTTATCACTTATTTTCGATAAGAGTTCATCAAATGAAGTGATGCTCATGCGAAAATAATTAAAGATCTTTTCTTCGTCATTGCGCAAATCAATAAACATGGAAAAAAATCACCTTTAAGCAGTCGTGAGCTTACGTACGGATGGACCCAGTATCGTCTCTGTTTCTTCCTTAGGATTTTACTGGCTAAGTATACAAAAACAGCACGTTTTGTTCTTTCAATTTCCATCTTCATTCAACTGCAGGTGAAAATAAAATGAGCTGTTTTCTATGTCTATGTGAAGTGGTTGGGCTGAGACGCCCGCACGAGTCTACTGCGAGTCTGTTGCGGGCCCGCAACAGACTTTTCTGCACGTCTGAACCGAGCCTTAGTCTCCCATTTCGGAGGCACGAGTTAGCCTCACCTCCACTGGTAGGTTGTTGTCAGCCGGAGGATACCGATGCCCACATACGTTGTCAGCTCTTGGCACAGGGTAGACAAGACTGAAGCGCGTTTGCAGGCTGCTCCCGAAACCCTATATCCCCCTGAGGGTTAACCAGCCACCACAAGGCATGTGACTGGCACAACACAGGGGATCCCTCCCCCTTTCTCAGCACTGGCTTGGGACCTTCCATGGCGGGGTTATTCAGAGGTACAATACCAATGGTAGAATAGGGTGGTATTATGTTATTTATAGATGTTGGTTGCTACTTACGGTTCTTGTTTCCCACAGAAGGTTAGGCCATTTCTAAGGCAGTGAAATTTCTTATATTCTCTTCTTACACTTTTCAATGTTACAGTCTCTCGTATTTGGTTTGCCTATTTAATTTTTGTAATATACTCTCATCCAAAAAGAACAAATGGACCTTCCTCGCTGGTGTAATGATTAAACCATTTGGTTTAGGTGCTCGTGACACCAGATTCGATTCTCTGTGGTAAAGCATTAAATGTATTTACGGTATATACTGTATATGCACCAGTGAGTGCTATAGCCCATTTACAATGGCTTGCTATCCGAGACAATAAAATAACTGGAATTAATACACAGACACCATATTCTATTTACAAAATGAACAATTTCTTTGCAATTAATCACACAGGCCTACAGAAAAAAATTTTTTCTTGGTGCCTAAAATTTTAGAGCTGATTTTAACTATGTGTGGGGCGCTGAATCCAATAATGTAAGCAGTTTTTTTCTATCAGCTCTACTATAAATGATCATTTATAGTTAAAGTATCATGTTACTCTATTATAACACTAATTGTAAAGTCATTCAGCAAATATTAATAAGTTTAATAAGTGCTACCTGTGCTAGTTATTTTTTTCCCAAGCATTAAGCTGGATACTATAGGTAAAAAGTTATGTTTTATGCTATTTTAAAGTAATTAAATTGATACAATACAATATTTAAGTTAAATTAAATATGCAAATCTCTTAGACACAAGCGCCATCTATTGACAAAGATTAGGGTAACTACACTTATTAGGGCAACTACAAACCATTACGAGTATTAACAGAAGCAACTACCTAAAATTGAATATTGCAATGTCCCCTCATATTTACAAATAACACCATCTGCTTTTACACAAGCGTAACCAAGCAGCCGACAGATGCCTTCTCCGAAGAAATACGAGTAGGACACGAAGAGTCACGAAGAGATCCCTACAACCCCTCCACAGGCCCCTTCTCCAAAGTCGGCTATAAAAGAGCATGTCAAGACCCAGAAGACATCAGTTCTGATCAATTCCTATCTTTCTCTCCAAGCTGCTCTGGGCGAGAGAGAATCCCTAAACTTACAAATCTCCGTGCTGTACTGCACAAAAGATACCAACCCACCTTTGGGCGGTTCTGGGCAAGATGTTCCTTTCCAATTCCCGCGTTGTTCTGGGCAGGAGATAACTAACCAACAAACTTCAAGATCTGCGCGCTACTCTGGGCAGGAAATCTAACTCACAGAGAAAATATTATTAAGAGCATTCCTTCTCCTATTTAATTAAGAGCCTTATAAAATTGTGCACCCCTCACCTTTAATGTGAGGCTTGCAGAATCAAATGCACATATTACTTCAGCCAATAAGCAATAGCCTCAGCTACGTCTAGCACCAGTAGTGTTGTAACAAGAAAACACAGTTATACTGTGATACGAACACTGATTTTAGTAAATGTCTCCCTTAAAAATCTCAATCGTAGACAACATTTTTCCCTCGCATAACATACCTTAATCTTGATATCTTTTTTTTTTTTTTTTTTTTTTAATATACCACACATTGAAATTCCGCCACGGACAGGTCTGCTCAGATGTATTGGTGACTAGCTCTTAATTAAATGGGAGAAGGAAATAGAACAAAACAGAAATGATTAGTTCAACGCCTTTTTTAAGCATGTCGCTTATGTAAATGATAGTATAACAATAGTTATGCTTTAATCTTAATTAAATGCATCGTAATTGCAATAGTAATTAAAGGCAAATTATTAATCTTCGTCATAAATATGCCGAGTGGCGTAGCCAGAAACTCTTTGAGGGGGCTCACACATACAATCATAAATATAAAGCACACTGTAGAATCACGATCAGCAACCTGGTAGGTCAAGAGAGTCAGCACCCCCTGCCCCTCGCAAAGATTGCTTGGTCCCTTCAGAATCTGGATATCTAACAACGAAATACAAACAGAGTTGTTTTAAGTGCTTTCTATTTGCATCTTCAAATGATATATACACTCAGGCCTATATTCACAAACGGGCGTCTGAGGTCTGGATAAAACATGACAAATTTCTAGGGTGCAACATTTCTTTTTTCAAAGAATGAGATTGAAGTATGCAATACGGAGAAAGAAACTACCCACAAGAAATAAATAAAGGGAACTATACTGAAAACAATCTTCATACAACAGTGGGGCCTAGCTTTCTAGTCACAACGGTAGTGGCAATGAGGAGCTGAGACAATTGCTTATTGGCTTCTAACGTAATCCACGCATTTGCTTCTGTATGTCCCAGTAGGCCAGTAATTAGGGCGGGCCTGGACCCCTAATTTTTTTTATAACTCTATATTTCCCCTCGGAATAGCTATGTATTGCTGATTGCAGTAGTATTATATCGTACAAGTGACTAACTTTGGCATCACCATTTCGGAATACCACGCTACGCTACTGGAAACAACAGACTGTTCTTGGGATGAACGAGGTAGGCACAAAGGAGGAAAGATATATTGGAAATCACAGCACAGAAATGTGGTTTAAATTTCTAATACAAAGCGGCTGAGTACTTTCACCTTTGGACCGCCACTATGAACTTGGGTTTCCGGTCTTTGGGAAGGGGGAAAAAAAAGTAGTCCGTTCAGAATGCTAAAATGGAAGGTAAAGGTTAGGAATGGTTGAAAATTCCACTCTCTTTCTTGTCCGTACTAGTACAGCGTCTATCCTGACGCCTTTAACCACAGCCGAAAGAGCTCCAATTTCCAATCTAAACTTGTCGAGATTAAAGAGCGTAGCTGGTCCTTTTCCCGAGGCATTCATTAGTTGGCGTCTCCCAATTTGGTGTTTCATCCTTGACGTATCTGCAGACACTAACCAAGCAGTGAGCGCTCACTGAAAACGAAAATTGAATTTTCCGGTAGTTCTTATATCTTTCCATTTCTTTTCTTTTCTTTTTTTTTTCGTTTAGAGAAGATGAATTCAAAGTTCACTCTTATATATATTTTTTCTTCCTCTGCAAATATATTACATTTCCTTCTCAACTGTATTCTGTATTTTCATGCTCTTCTTTCTAGAAAGTATTACACTACCGAGCAACGCAGATTGAGAACTGGAAGAGACAAAACTCAATGCAATATGCAAATTTTTGGAAATAACATTTTCTGCTTTTTTTCATTTTGAATCTGCTTAGTGAGGAAGAGCGCAAAATATTTTGACTTTGTTCCCCTTATGTGGTGTAATGAAAAGACAAAACACACTTGTGTATCAACCACCAGAACAAGCTAGATTTAATTTTCACTTTCCTTAGTAATCGAGTTCGATTTGTGAAAAACCATTTCAACAAAACCAAGCTAGTAAGCTTATTCTATAACTGATTCTTTTGTTCCTGAGCTTACTAAATTGTTCATATACTTTTAAGGGAAGTACCCTGGGCTGAAACTATGCAGTTCTGTTCATATTATATACATACGAATGTATATTTTAGCAATTAATACAAGTTACGAGAGAAAACAGTTGTATACATACGAATGTGTATTTTAGCAATTAATACAAATTACGAGAGAAAGCAGTTGTATACATACGAATGTGTATTTTAGCAATTAATACAAATTACGAGAGAAAACAGTTGTATATATACGAGTGTATATTTTCGCAATTAATTCAAGTTATGAGAGAAAACAGTTGTATACATACAAGTGTATAATTTAGCAATTAATATAAGTTACGAGAGAAAACAGTTGTATATATACGAGTGTCTATTTTCGCAATTAATTCAAGTTATAAGAGAAAACAGTTGTATTCATACGAGTGTATACTTTAGCAATTAAACAATTTACGAGAAGAAACAGTTCTATATATACGAGTGTATATTTTAGCAATTAATACAAATTACGAGAGAAAACAGTTGTATACATACGAGTGTATACTTTAGCAATTAATACAATTTACGAGAAGAAACAGTTGTATATATACGAGTGTATATTTTAGCAATTAATACAAATTACGAGAGAAAACAGTTGTATACATACGAGTGTATACTTTAGCAATTAATACAAATTACGAGAGAAAACAGTTGTATACATACGAGTGTATATTTTAGCAATTAATACAAGTTACGAGAGAAAACAGTTGTTTACATACAAGTGTGTATTTTAGCAATTAATGCAAGTTATGAGAGAAAACTCGTTATCTATTACCATTTTTGCTCTATAGCGATCACCGTTAAAACCGGAAATGGTTATTTCTGCTATTTTTGGTTTGAATAAAGGGTTAACAGAGAAAATCTATTCTTGGAATGGTAAATCGATTTCAAAATAATGGATCCTCGGTAGGTCTTACCATTTTTGTGTTAAATAGATAAATATTAAATCCGGAAGTGGTAATAGATTTATACAACTTCTGGTATTAATAGAGAGTCTAGGATTAATAGTTGTCAACAGATAGATAGATAGATAGACATATACAGTTTTATTCCATAAGAATTTCTTACTTGTACACATTATGGTTTAGAAGTCTAGAAACTCTCATAAACCTATAAGATTCTGCTTTTGTAATATAAAATATGAAAAATAACTTGTATAAGTTGAATTCACCACAAAGCAAAATAGTATTTTCTAGAAATGCTTTATGTGAGATGTGTCACTTAAGGAATTAAACACTTCATGACTGAGGATCACATTCAATATAGAAATTAGCTCATTGCGTCTAGATTAATTTTGCTGCAGCTGTAGACAAGAGCCTTCTAATAATTGGAAACATTCCATATGATAGCTTTTCACAGCTATGCTATCTCGGTAACTATTCCACGATTTTAGTATGCAGCTGTCAACTAGAGAGATAAGATAAAGAATAACATATCATTTTTTACGAAAGCAAAAGCCCAAAATTGTTGAAGTACTGGTGAAGTAAATGGCCTTTTCTCTTCCTTTTTAAATATTACTCAGTTTTTTTTCGCAATATCTACTAAAATATTAGTGCGAAATGATCCCACACACAGAGTCACATACAGCACATACAACTTCACACATATACTCTGCTCTTTACCTCTCTCCATGCTCCCCCTTAACCCGTCCATTACGTTTCCTCTGGTACGTGGGTATCATCATTCACGTAGATGGCGCGGCGGTTGTAGTTTCCACTGAAATGATTACGGGGCCAGCGCTACTAGCATTATGAGCGGAAAACCACATTAAAGAACACAGCAAAGCGCTCTAAGAGTCTCTAAAACCTCCCTCAATAATTTAACTACGCATTTTTCTCCACTTTTTTCTATAGCTTCTTTTGTCTTTTTAGCTACTACTATTACTATTACTACTAGTAGCACTTTTGCTTCCATTTTGTGTGTGAACTCTCAGTTTTTTTTTTTTTTTTTTTTTTTTGTAATGTATGTGTCTCCCAGTTTTGCTTCTGGGGACCGGGGAGAAGTTTCATTTTTCGCTTTAATTTCTCTGCTCTATCCCTTTAGATCAGAAACCCGATTCCAGCCGTTCCCCACTTCGTTCTGTTGCTTGTTTTCTTTTCTTTCTCTCTTTTTTTTTAAAAAAATCCCTAGGCAATTCCGAGAAGAAATACCTGTTATGTTTGCATTACACATATACATCGTACCTTGCACACACACACACATTCTTCTGTAGTGGTTTTAATCATGGTGCTTGTAAGGCCGGAAATGAGTTTCAATTCTACTTGGTCGGGCTACTATTGGCTAAGGTTTTTGCGGATTTTCCAGGCAGGTACACGTGGTCAAAATTTTTCAATTTTTTTGCTATTCTTTGACCTGTAAAATTAGTGGAAATTTTGATAATTGGTAAAGCAGAAGGCTATTTAGTTGTATTTAAATAATTTTCCTTTTACTTTTATCTTAAAAGCAAACGAAATAAATAGGAAAGCAATCCACTGCAGCCTAACAAAGTGAATCGGTGGTTGGCAGAAGAAAACACTGTGTTAGCAGAAAGAATAAATCTAATGGAAACAGTACCCTGGAAATCTCGAGGTTGTGGCTAGTATTTTCCTTTTCTGTTTTAACGACCCGTGATTATGTGCCAAGACTAAAAGAGACAGTGATGATGAAATGAAAGATGGTAGTGGAATGATTAAACTGGGAGCAAACGGAAGAATCTTGGGAAAAAACCCACACATGGTGTGACTCTACCTGAAAGCCTATTTGCAGCAATCTAGAATCGAACCAAGGCCTGATGTGGCAAAAGTGAGTACTCTTCCACTGAGCCACCGCGGCCCCTTGAGAGTTGGTTAAGCTTTAACTTATTCTTTGACGAAAGCGTTCTCACATTTTCTTTAGCTTAGTTTGCTGGGAATTTAACGTTTCTTTCCAGTTCTGCAGTTGTGTGGGACGTGTACATACAACTTAATGTAGCACCCGAACCCCCCAAAAATACAAACTGTGTATTTTGTACAAGTTGTGTCTGACATGTTCGTGAAGCTGCCCAGGTGTGCACCCAGAAATGTTTGTTGGGAGAAATCCAATGTTTGTGGGGGGAAGGGGGTCCAATAATACCAAGGGATAATTTTGGAATTGGGGGGCCAAAATCAGGTAAAATCACAATGTTTACAGGAGAAATGTGTTGATGTTACTTAAGTGTAATTACTAAGAACTAACCTAACCTAACCTAACCCAACTTAACCTAACCTAAACTAAACTAACCTAAACCATCAAAAACAGAAAATATAGGAAGAAAGTACGAATTTTAAGCAAAGAATTCTGGCCTCCCAAATCCAAATATCCTAACCTAACCTAAACTAAACAACTCAACCTAATCTAACCTGCCTAAACCATCAAAAATTACAGAAAATTAAGCAAGAAAGCATGAAATTTAAGCAAAATATTTTGTTTCCCCAGTTCCAAAAATATGCCTAATACCAAATACTATGTTTATGTAGTATCGAACGGGTGTTATTATACAGCTAAAAAAAGAGTAACCTATATTCACACGAAAAATAATAAAATTAGATTGTTTTTATCAGAGAAGAAGTGTTACAGATGATGAGTAAGGTCATCTTTAGTCTATATCAAGTATTTCTTCGCTAAACAAGTACACTTTTATTAAGAAATTTTGCAAAGGTATGTGGAAGTACAAAGTTTTGGGGACTGTCCGGACCGGGTAGATTTCCCCATGGGTTAATCACCGTTTTGTGATGTATAATCAAACTAGTGTGCTTCTCAAAATAAATATGTTTCAAAAGTGTGCTTTTAACATTACTGAGGAAATTAAATAAAACTTAACACATCACATTCAAATTTAAAATTTTAAAAATGTGTGCTTTCAATTCCACTACTAAAACAAAACGCTGCTAAACAAAACGCTAAATGTGTGCTGTATTATTTCTCATAGAAGGTGTTGCAACTTAGCCTGGTCCAAAGTTTTATTCAGTTTTCTCAGTAAAATTTTAGAGCATACTATTTCGAAAACTTTAAAAATCAGCCTGGTCCAAACTTTTATTCAGTTTTCTCTGTAAAATTTTAGGGCATACTATTTCGAAAACTTTGGAAATCAGCCTGGTCCAAACTTTTATTAAGTTTTCTCAGTAAAATTATAGAGCATACTGTTTAGAAAACTTTGGAAATCAGCGTGGTCCAAACTTTTATTCAGTTTTCTCAGTAAAATTTTAGAGCATGCTATTTAGAAAACTTTGGAAATCAGCGTGGTCCAAACTTTTATTCAGTTTTCTCAGTAAAATTTTAGAGCATACCATTTAGAAAACTTTGGAAATCAGCGTGGTCCAAACTTTTATTGTTTTCTCAGTAAAATTTTAGAGCATACCATTTAGAAAACTTTGGAAGTCAGCCTGGTCCAAACTTTTATTCAGTTTTCTCAATAAAATTTTAGAGCATATCATTTAGAAAACTTTGGAAATCAGCGTGGTCCAAACTTTTATTCAGTTTTCTCAGTAAAATTTTAGAGCATGCTGTTTAAAAATATTTATTTTCTGATGTTCACTTTTTTTTTTGTCACAAGTGTACTTAATTGAGTGGTGTCAACTTCAATTACGTATATCTTCCGCATCAATTGCAATATATGTAATATTAATTACTTACCCAGTTGGGAGCTTTCTTACTTTTTTTTTTTTTTGGTATTAGTTGATGTGTGTAGATTTTCGTGAAGGGCAGTGGTTCCCAACCTTCCTTTTTCCACTGACGACATACTTTACTCACAGCACTAGGCACGGTTTCTTGTTTATTTTCATAATGACGATATAAATTGTTATTGTGTAAGGCTATAAGTATCATTAAAATAGTGACTCTGTGTAGAATTGACTGTTATTGCTGCTACTAGAGGCATGTAAAGGTACAGTAGGTCTCAAACTTGATTCTCCCTAATTATTATTAAAGCCTTCAAAATTTTAGACTTCCAAATTATGCTATGCGTAAGTATCGGAATTCTTATAGAACGGCTTTGTCTGTCCGCCTGACGACAGCTACCAGAGCAAACACCGTAAAATATATGGAAAAGCGGTTGTTTGCAACCAGGGTCGAATCCAGGATTTTCTGAGGGGAGTGCACCCATACCAAAATATTCAATCACACAGAAACCCTTCAAAGTGACATGTGACAATATTCTTTACTCCTAATAACGCTGATGCATAGAACGGAGGGAAGTATTTTAAAGAGGGTATTATGCCGAAAAAAGTTCTCTCTTTTTGGTTTCTGTATTATCCGTACTTGACAAATGTTATATTATTTTGCTTCGTGAATCCTTTTCCTTCAACCTTCAGAAAATCGAATAAAACTATTGCTTTCTTTTAAGACCCAAACGGAAACGTATTGACAGAAAGTTTCGGAAAGTGTTGTTACTTTCACTGTTAGTTTCTCATTTTAGATAGTGTATATTTACAACTTATGGGGGGGGGGCACGTGCACCGATGCACCCCCCTAAATCCGGCCCTGTTTGCAATTGATTCAGCGTCCCAAGAATAATTTTCATCTCCTGCGCTAACCATCTATTCATACGTAGGTGCGTCCCTGCCCACGAGGAAACTATTAGCTTATTCGAATCCGTACAATTAGCTCTTAATTATAAACATTCAGACGAAAAACAATTTATTTTAATGGGATGTCAGTTTAGAGAGCCAATATTGTAGTTTATGGAGCATTTGAATGTAACGTGTTACTAACAGTTTCTCTTCTGGTTTCTTTCAGGTATGTATGTTTCTTGTTTACTTACAAAAAGAACAGTGTTCAGTTGCGGTAAGTACTAAAGCAATAAAGATTAGCAGAATTATACATGTTTCTTTCACATCCATGACAAATACATTTTGATGTACTTTCATGATCAAATTAATAGCATAACTTTGTCTCTTATACATATTATATACTTGTAAAAGTTGGTCGTTAAATAGCGGTATGAACACAGAGAAAAATATTATAACAACAAAAGGACCAAACAAATCAATACTTGCTATTTTTCCTTCTACCATTTTGTCCGTTGCCAATAGCAGTGTTTCTCCATATCTCTTAACAATGAACAGTATCTGGGCCATATTTACTTTTAATGCATTAATTTATAAGCTTAATTAACTTTCTATTTTCCTTTTAAAAATCTGAAAATATACGAGGGTACGTCAAAAATTATCTGCAACTTTGACATAATTCTTCGTACATTGCTCACACTGACCTTTGTCCTAGTTTATTTTATTGTTATGCTTTTGTGGTCATGATATGAAAGTTTCATCCTGATTCCCCCATTTGTCTTCTTTTTGTTGTAGATGAAGCATGGCCGCTCCATTAGAAGTTTGCACCAAAGAGGAACAACGAGTGTGGTCGGAAGCTATATAAGGAAGCGCAATCCATCAAAGATTTTCGGCACAATACCATAACAGTGTCTTGCATCAACGGAATGTCTAAAGAAATCATGTCACGTGCTCATTCAATGTTGTCATCATATGTCGCCATAGTAGGTCCTCCGGCACCTTCCTCGTGCGTAACATTTGTGCGAGCCTTTTTGAATTTTTCAATCCATTCCAAGGATGTTATAAAATAGAGGACCTGTCCAAACAACAAAATCGTGAAGCCATACGTCACAGCTTCGCCACACCCACTCTGCCCGCTCCGCATCACTAAGATCGCAATGTTTCGAGCCAACAATTATGGCAGAAACGAGAGCATCCAATCAGACGTGTCAGCTCAGGCGACGCTCAGTTGGTTTTCGGCTTCATTGGGTTAATAGGATGAAGATACATATGGGCAGATCCTCTACTTTATAAGATCCTTGATCCATTCGTAGACACTCCGTTACGGCAAAACACTGTTACCATATTGTGCCGAAAGTCTCTGATGGATTGCGACCCCTGACCACAAAAACTGTATCACTGCTCGGAGCGACCATGCTCTATCTGCAACAAATGGAGTAATTACGAGGCATAGCCACAACAGCATAACAACAAAATAAACGAGGACAGAGGTCAAAATGAACAATGAAAGGAGAGTTATGTCAGAATTCCGGATTATAATTTTTGACTTACCCTGATAATTAAAAGCGACAGAACCTTCTTGGTTACCTTTATAGCTGTGGTAGAGATCGCTGACTAGCTGACTTGAGGGCCGAATGAAACATATTCGCGGGCTGCCATTTGCTCAGCACTGCTCCATAAGGATCGAATAAGGAAACTGGAAGAGTTAGATAATACTTCTTCTCGTTTCAATTATATCATAAGAGTGGACATGGAACTCACTCTTGGGGTGTTGAAGCCATAACAAAACTCATTTTATTATTTTTATTTTTTCCCCTTTTTGGCTCTGTGGCGAATATTTAAATGGAAGTAATAATAGATATCCACCACTTGTGATTTCAGCAGAATGAAAATAGCGGATATCAAATTTAAGATGCTGAATCCAAAGTAAATAAACAAAACATTCCTTACTGCTTCTTACAATTTTCGATCTATTGCGATTGATATTGAAATACGAGGACTGCTCCGGAAGATGGTACACTGATATCACTATTCGGATTCAGAGTCAGTAGGAGGGTTCCAACAGGTTTCCTTTTCAAAATACCGTCGTTTACTCTCTATATATCATTTTCAGCGATGTACTAGTTTCTCCAACACATGGTGGAGAACATTTTCTCAGAGTCGGTAGATGTGGCAAGTTTCACTTCCAGCTTCATGGTAAGCATTCTTTCGCGTAAGTCCTACTTCAGAGTTGAAAAAAAACTAGAAAGCACATTGTGCGAGATCTGGACTGTTTACAGGATGGTCTAGAAACTGCATAACTTTCTCCCTAAGCTTCCATCTCTGTCTTTCAACATGTGGCCTAAGATCATCCTGCAGAAGAAACAGCTGAATAGGATTAGGAATTAGATTTCTGGGCTTTGAACAATCTATGGCCATGTTAGCATGTCATGTATGAGGAATTACGTCCCTCGGGGATCAAATTGCCCGGAGTGGGAGGAAGAATGGAACGGAGAAGGAAAGAAGCGGCCTTTATGTTAGGGAACACACCGGCACATTCCTGGTGAAAATGAGGAAAGTCCAGGAAGTAACAAATAGAATCATATTGAAACCATATGAATTGTATAAATTAGATTATAGGATTTACACAACACATGCGCAATAGGTATATCTAAAGCACGCTTCAGATGCGTCTTCTTAGGCAATACATGACAGTCATATTGTCACATAATGCTAGAATGTCACATAATGATTAGGATATAATGCTAGAGTTACTGATACACCAGCTGAAAATTCCACCTCAAAGATGAAAATTCGTAAAGAATATGGACTTGAAATAAATTATCACCTAAGGCAGCAATGGTAGCCATAGAAGATGGTGTTATATTGAAATAAACAATAATAGAGTCTAAGATTAACAACACTGAAAAATAAAAATACCAGGCCCGTATTCAGGGGGTCTAGGGGGCCGGCTCCTAAATTTTTGCTGGCCCCTAAAATTTCACAGTAGGCTTCCAAATGAACTATGATATGGTAATGAACTATAATATGGTTAAATCGAGCCCCCCCTAGCTTCAGCCGGGCCCCCATACATTTTTGGGCTGGCTACGGGACTGCCAGGAACCCTCTCATAATTCTTAAAACCGATTAAGGATAATTACATTTTATACCGTTAAATGTATACTTGATCCTAACAAAAATATCGCTCAGCCGGTAAAACACTGGTCAGACCGTAGGAGAATAAGAAAAATTGAACCAAGAAGTCTAGGAGATGAGACAACGTCTTCGATGTCCTGAATCTCAAAATACGGCAAATTCTTAAGAAACACAATACGAACTACATGATACGTTACGCTATTTACAGATGCGTTCGGGATAAATCGTGCCGCGATGTTTTTCTTTTCGCGCTTTTAAATGATACTATAAAAGAAAAAGTAACCGCGAGAAGTCGTGAAGCTTGACCTAGATTTGCAAAATTTCGCCACTCAATAGAACGCCAGATTATCAGCACCCATTTGGCAGTGTCATCTCTCGCACTTTACGGAAAACATCTCTTGAAGGTGCAGTGTTGTAAGGTTGCCGCTAAGTTTCATTTTTTTCTTATAGCATTTATCGTTATTTTATACTTTTGCTATTATTATTGTTATCAGTTGATTCGAATAATAGTTAGTTCGTGTTATAGTTCCTTAAGTGCTGTTTTTTTTCTCATTCTCTCTGTCCTAAATTTGGCAACGTTGTCGATATACTTCTGCTGTTTCACTTTTTCTCACGTGAGAGTTCGGAAGGGAATTCCACGAATCGTACCGAACTCTTCCGATCCATGACACGTGAAGCAAAGCAGTTCTACGAGTATGGTTGGTATAGTGTCCAGGGCCTGCCAGAGTGTACGATAATTATCAAAACATACGATAATTTTGAGCTTTGGTTGATAGAAAATAATAATTATAAAACGTACGATAATTTTTAGGATTGGATAGAATATACATTTTTCACTGGCATTTTCTTTGTACATAAGAAAGAACAGCTGTTTATGCGGAGATAGACAGAGACAAAAAGTCAACTGTAAAACGAAAGAGCAAACAAGATAACACTTTTCTTTTTGAATTCCTAAGCGCTTCAGCGGACAAAGCTCAGGTCAGGAAAATGACCATAAAATCTCAATGAATCTCGGTTGTGTTTTTGGTGGGCGAGGGGAACAAGTGTAGCATATATATATATATACTTTGTGTATGTACGATAAACACGACAATTTCTTCCGATATTCGATAATTTTTAGTTATTGTTACGATAAATTTGTTTCTGTAGTCTGGCAACGCTTGTCCAGGCTTTACAAGTTGTCATTGTCACTATAGCTCCGAAACGATGCGCTTTTCTCCACATTCTCACATGAACAACTTTCTTATTTTGATGTGAGTAATCATCCTTTCACCTTGCTTATATAATCCATTAACACCATATACACATACACATATGAGAAGAAATGGAAATATATTTTAGGAAGTTCTATAAATTTACAGTTTTGCTAAAAGAAACAGGGCACTCATTTGTCTCTGAAAAGAACCCTTTTTTCACAACAATAACAAGGAAATGTTCATCCTTTTAAAAATAATAATAATAATAATAATAATAATATCAATTGTCCCTTTGATTCAATTCCTGATAAGTGTAAAGGAGTTTTGAAGAGTTGGGTGCTAGAATTTCTTTTTAACAATACTATAGTTGATCACAAAAATTAATATTACGAAATGTGATCAGAAAATAAAGTTACAAAGTCTGCAGTGAAATGTGTATACATTATTTCATATAACCCAATACAGCCACATTAGGTTATATTTCGACATGGTCTCCATATCGGTTGACACACTTCTCGCATCGTGGGATTTGAAGATTCCCTCTGGTAAAAAATCCTATTCTTGCGTGTTCAGCTACGTTGTCACGAAGTGTTTCGTCTCCTCGTCTGAAGCGAAGCGACGCTCACCTAGGTACTCCTTCAAGTGCGGGAACAGGTGAAAAGTCGTTTGGAGCGAAATCCGTGCTGTATAGAGGGTGAACGATGACGTCCCGGTGAAACTGCTTCAACAGCGTGGTAGTCCTCTTTGCTTCAACGTTTTCTGTACCAGCCGCAATCTTTCGAAATCATTCTACGACATACTGACGAGATATTACAGTATCTCGGTAAGCCTCTACCAGTTGTTGGTGAATTTCGGCCACGGTTACATGTTTTGTCCACAAAAATCGAATAATTGAACAGACTTTTTCGCGAGACCAGTTTTCCAAACGGGTTGCCTCTTGCGATTACCTACAACCATCGCCTTAAATGGCGGGTAATTGAAATTCTGCACAGTTGCCAATTCCATGCATTAAACTCCAGAAATATCGGGTTTGTTACATTAGCTTCTGATCCTTTCTCGTATATCAGTTATTAACACTGTCAAAACACTCACACTATCTTGTCTTAAAAATCAACAAAACAATTCTTGCACTTTGCATTTGTATAATATATTCTTGATACAAAGTAATATCTCACAAGGGTTTGTTAGACATGAAATCACAACGTGACTATGAAATAGTCGGAATTGTTGGAAAATGAAAAAAAAAATACTTCCTGATGATAATTTTTGACATTGTAAAAGAGGAGCGCTGTTATTTGCATTTTTCTGCTTTTAATGTTGAGAGCTGCTTGACAAACAGGAAGCAAGCAATTGAATAAATTGGCGAAAATTCCTTTGGGATTTAGTCAGGCTAACGAGTTCATTCAGTCACCCGAGAATCACTGTCTCTCTGTTCGTTCCTCTCTCAGGCAGATGAGGCTAACTCTCAGGGGAGGTGAATTAATAACGAAAAAAAAGATACACAGACAAAAGTAATTTGTTTCATCTTGCAAAAGCAGTGAAATGGCTTTTGTTGCCATTGGGAGACACACTTTAAAAAGGGAAAATAATGAAACAAAAACAACTTTTCTACCGTCAAATTTTCTAATACGCAAGACTATACATACGTATTAAGCTTATTTTCTCACTTTAAATTGAAACTTCATCAAATTATTACGCGGAAATTTAAGGGTTATTGGATGTTTGTATCACCTCCAATTATATGGAATAGTATTCTCCTTTTTAATCTTTAAAATAATCGTTTTAATGCTTAGGTTTTCATAGAGTGCGATTTAAAAGTTGCCGAACTCTCATTTTAAAATGTGATAAATTGAAAGGCACGAAAATATTTACTACACAGCAAAAAATAAGGTGTTAAATTAACACACAAGTAACACACTGAAGTGGTAGTTATTTTGTGTTATTCGCCTTCCAAGGACATCGCCTTCCGAGCATATCAGATATAACCAGTAACTGGCATTGAGTATTTGCATTGTATTTTATTGTTTGCTATGAGCAAAGTTTAGCGTAATATATTTGGCATTTACGCCAAATAACGAATAACGTACTATGTTTCCTATAATCTGCTACAAAAATAGTTTTGTAAGCCTTTGAATTGTTTAACAACCGTTACATGAGTAGCAGTTTTGCCATCTGTTGTTCTTATGTCCTAGCACATAAGAACAACAGATACGAACAGTAGATGACAGCACTGCAATTCATGTAACTGTTGTCAGACAATTCACAGGTTTACAAAATTACTTTCGTGACAGATTACAGGAAACAGTACCTTATTCGTGGCCTTATACAGAAATGCCAGATAATAAAAGCCAATGGAAATTCTTAATGTCAGTTACTAGTTATCTCTGATATGCTTGGAAGGCAACGTCCTTGGTGTTAAAACACAAGTAACACGATAAAGTGGTGAAAAACTGCGTACCGGCTACATTACTACCCGCTGGATTCAAAGCCATCCCATCCTTCGCAGTGGTATACGTATCAATGTTGATCAAGACGCTCCACCCCGGCTACAATCTACACACCTTCAGCACTTAATTATAATGTATGTTCTTACACATACGGACGAACACATAGACGACCTTTCATTAGAATATGAACCACCAGATTTATCACCGAGCATTTATACATCTTTTGCATCATAATTCGCACTAACACTGGCACCATAATGTCTCTCATTATGTGTCGAGTCGCCCCGGCACAAGATGATCCTTCATCTGTCCAATTAACCAATATTACTGCATCTCGATATCTCTTACCGTATCTGCTTCGTGGAAATCGTTATTGAAACCGGATGTAAAATAGTAGTAAATTTGAACTTCTTCCAAATTTCATGTTCGAAAGTGGTGGGTGAAAAAGCGACAGAACTTTCTTGGTTACCCTTATATTACTAGTTTTGGTCTATAGCGATAAATATTGACACCGGAAATTGTTCATTTGAACAAGTTCTGGTTTAAACAGAAGGTGAACGAGAAAGATAAAAACCTATTCATGGCAAGCTGAACCAATTGCAAGAAACTGCATCTCGATATCTCTTACCGTTTCTGCTTCGTGGAAATCATTATTGAAACCGGATGTAGGATAGTCTCTTGGGGGCTCCTAAAAGTTTAAAGAAAATAACTGAATGTACATTTTCAAAAATAAGATTAAAAATACAGCAACATACAGCAAATACATACAGCAATAGTGGATTCTATGATGTAAGTAATGGGCTTCTCCTGTTAGCCTGTTCAAAAGATGCAGATTGAGAAAGGACAGCTGAACATATAAAAGGCCAGATCACCTTTAATAGCTTAGGGCCTCATCAAACTTAAATACAGTTCTGGCTGGCATTGAACCAGGAACCTCACGCACCAGACGTGAACGCTCTGCCATTTTTTTAAAAAAAAATTTAACAGATTCACCGAACGTGTCTCATTAACTTCCTTAACTACTTATTACTAGGATTTTACTCGTTTTTCTATTAACCTAGAACGACAGGAACACAAACACAGAAACATCGAGAACAGTTAAAATTATAAACTCTCATCGAACGCAGGACCCCATACACCAAAAGCGCACGTGATAACCACTACACCAGCGGGGAGGGCACCACTGAGTCACTGCGGATTCTTCCAACACTTATGTATGGCATAATTTGGGATTCTAGTAATTCATTATTGTGAGATAATTTTTTTGGTTACAGAAGAAAAAGTGACTGTTATTTCGTGATTTTAATTACAAGTACTTAACAATGTTTCGTTCACTTTATTTTATTCTATTCTTTCCCTTTTCAGCTTCTAAAAGACGGTTGATTTTATATTATTTTCTGTTTTAGCATTTTCTAAAGTATCTCTTTGTATTTCCTTCTTCAGGCCTCTCTCTCCAACTACCTTCTGTACGTGATTTTCACGATGCTCATTATTCCCTAACATTATTACCGCATGTCGTAATGACTGTCTGAAATTTCAGGCAGTTCTCGCAGTAGTAGTTGTTGCCATCAAAGTTGTGCGACCTAAAATTCCCGGGAGGGAATGCTTGTCTCCCTGTACACACCAAACCCCCTTCACCTTTCTCTCTCTTTCTCTGTCTGTATGTAGGTGTATGTGTGTGTGTGTGTTTCAGTACAGCACGAAAATCCGCTTTTACCTGAAAGTGATGGATTCATAAATAGATAGAGTGACTTTTGTAAAGCGTTGTGCAACGTTTTACAAGAGAACTCGACAAAAAAAGGAGAGAAAAAAAGCTGCATATCTCAGAGAGAGAGAGAGAGAGAGAGAGAGGGAAGAAAGTAAAATAAAAAGAATTCATAGAAAGGATAGAATAGCGGGTAGTAAAAGGATGGAGATATTCAGGGTGGTATGGTGGATGGGAGGAAAAACTGAGGTTAAAAGTAACAACCCAGTACGTGCTTTTTCAGCAACAATTCAAAAATAATGGTTCAAGAGATATATTTTAATTTTTTGTTCCTTTACCACAACTTAAAGCATCTACTTTCACCATAATAATTATTTTCTTCCCTCTTACTTATCATCTCTCGCATTCTATTCTACTTTGCTTTCTGCTGTATGATTAGCATATGAACTTTTAGAGTAGGAGACTCAGGTTTCATTGGCAGTTGGAGCTTATGTGGTCTAGATTCCACGCTAAGTTGTAAGTTTGGGTTCCAAACAGCCTCGGTGCGGAAAGGGAGGAACACTAACCTTCACATTAACAAATTATTGAAAGGATTTTACTGATGAAAAACGACTGGATGTTTTCGAAATGTGGATGTAAAGAAGAATGGAAAGAATTAGCTAGATCTAGCGGAAAACGAATGAGAGGGTGTTACAAACGGTAGGGGAGAAAAGAACAATTTTAGGTGTTATTAAGAAGAGAAAGAGAAACTGTTTGGGATATTGACTAAGAAGGAGCTGTGTCGTGAAGGACGTGCTAGAGCCTTGGTGGCAGGAAGGAGAGGAAGGGGACAAAGCAGACTACAATTAATGGGCAATATCAAAACATAGAAATCGTACGTGAAGACGAATAGATTAGTAGAAGTGAAATTTCTTTGTGTTACAAATACACTGCAGGTACACATACAGAGAAACTACACAAGTCGTTGTTTGTTGACGTCGCTTTGCATACTGATTCAAGAGAGGTCCTGCCACAGCGCCCTAGCGGCACAACCTCGCACTACAAGTACAAGATATGCGGGAGTACGATTTCTTTTAATTTTTGGTTCCACCTCGTACATATTTCGGTCTTTTAAGCTTGATGATGCTGTACTTTAGTGGCAGTATCATCAGTGGAGTGGCTATTCCAGAGCATCAATTACTATGGGTACAAAAATTTCGATTAGCTGGATATTTTTTTTAAAGAACTGCACATGAGATTTTACTATCAACCACATTTAAGGTGTATGAGATGAGGTTGACAATGCCAGTTGAGCGGTGCTCAACAGGAGCTGTGTGCTCAGGGAGCTTAGTGCTCAACAAGAGTTGTGTACTCAAGGAGCTTAGTACTCAACAGAAGCTGTGTGCTCGGAAATTTAAGTTAAGCTGTGTGCTCAGGGAGCTTAGTGCTCAACAGGAGCTGTGTGCTCGAAAATGTAAGTGGAGCTGTGTAGTCAGGGAGCTTAGTGCTCAACAGGAGCTATGTGCTTAGAAGTAGTGGGAGCTTAGTGATCAGAATTAGTATGGCAATGTAAAATTGTTGTTAAAAGAAGAAAAAGAAGGATATATAATGTGCTTGTTTATATTGTAGTTTTTGATGCTTTTACAGTTAAATGTGTTGGCTCTTATATCTAAATTTTATACATATGTTATAATTTATATAAGTATATGTGGGAATACAAAGTGATATTAAAGTGCACGTCTGGTATTAGCTAATTGGTGATGTATTACTGGCGCTCATTATTTATATAGGATAAAGTTTAGATGTCGTTAGACTTAAAAAATAAGCTACTGATATAAGTAGATGAAATTGCATAGACCTAAGTAATATTTAGAAGGAACAGTTACCCATGAAATTTTTAACATACTAACACGCGGGAGATCCAAGCAGTTGTTATCGTCAGCGCCCCGTCATTACCGTCAGCTCAGTAGAGGCATCAAGGTTAGCCAAGCCGGAGGGTTAACGCTATCTACCGAAAATAACCCCGCAAGCTATTAATAGCTCGAGATTGACGGTTTGGCGATCACTGCTCTAAACAATAAGCCTCCTTTGACAGAGGTTCCGTATTGGAAAGAGACGTTCCAAACATTTTGACCAACAAGCAACTTTTTCAGTTTCACGAACTTTTGTGAAAATTTAAATGTTTTTGCACTTCTTTCAAATTTTGTAATTTTTCAACATGTTATCATGTTACTTATTTTTAATATTACTACTCTCCAGTTCTTCTTCTCCTTTACAGTTATCGCGTTTTCTTGTTACATTGTTTTATTAATGACAGTAAAATTCCTTCCGTCGTTGTCTAAACGTTTAAAATATTCTGGAACGCGTTCTAAAACTAAAGCTTGTTGACTCACGGCTGTGGTCACCCACTAGAGCAAATATTTAATCCATTTCTTTTTTACTATTCTGTGTATATTCAACGTATTTCTATGAAGGACATGAAATGATACTACACTTACAAAGTAATTATATACACTGAACTGTATGCAATTTATACTCAAGGGATTAGTTTTAAGATTAGTGATTCTAATACTGGTATTCCGACTTGAAGACACAAAATTATCCCAAAGGAAGGGAACGAAAGCTTTTGTCTGCGACAAAGAGTATTAACACACCCAACGTTATCTTGAAATCTGTATCGAAATGATTTATTTATGAGTTTCTGAAATATTGATGTATATGACGGTTGTTTCGCATTCACATTAAAAGGGTCCTTTACGTTGTGCTTTGTATACAGAGAAATACGGATATGTATATATATCTGTATATTTATGATAGAATATACCTCTATAGCCCAAAAACCCAACCTGGCGCTCTCAACTGAATTATTGCTGTATGCAATCTCCTGTTTTGAACAGAAGCCATTATGCCAAAACAGAAGCGCTCACGGTTCCTAATGTGTTATTCTATTTATCATATTCTCAGTATGAGCATTAGAGGACAATACATTCATTGCAAGTTCTATGAAGTCTGTAAGCTTAGATTAAAGCATTAGTTTTCCTGTCTCGGTAGCGAATTCCAGACAAATCTCTTTTGGTTGGAAAGTTTTACTAGTGTATAATTTCTAACAAGATGGATTATGCTGCTTTACAAGGTAAAATATTACAACGTGTAATTGAACCTCATACATAATGTTAAGTTATTGTAGGTTAGACATAAAAATGTTTTCTTTGAAGGTATTTCGTACTAGCTTACTATTTGTTTTTAGCCGATTTTTCTGGTTTCTTTTTAATTATTTCAAATTTTCACTGGTTTGAATTTACAATTTTTTTAAGTTTAGTTAAATATTCATTGCTTCTTTAAAATTCTTTTGCATTACACGTGTAATATTACTGAAATTAGATTATTGCTTTGTTAAAATTCTTTTACATTGTACATGTAATATTACTCGAATTAGACTATTGTTTTGTTAAAATTCTTTTGCATTATACATGTAATATTACTGACATTAGATTACTGTTTGTTAAGATTCTTTTACATTATACATGTAATATTACTCAAATTAGACTATAGCTTTTTAATTTATTTTTTTTGCATTATACATACAATATTACTGAAATTAGATTATTGCTTTGTTAGAATTATTTTGCATTATACATGTAATATTACTCGAATTAGACTATTACTATGTTATTTTTTACATTATACATGTAATATTACTCAAATTAGATTATTGCTTTGTTAGAATTATTTTGTATTATACATGTAATATTACTCGAATTAGACTATTACTATGTAATTTTTTTACATTACACATATAATATTACTCAAATTGGATTATTGCTTTGTTAAGATTCTTTTGCGTTACGCGTGTAATGTTACTCGAATTAGACTATTGCCCTGTTTTTTTACATTATACATGTAATATTACTCAAATTAGATTATTGCTTTGTTAGAATTATTTTGTATTATACATGTAATATTACTCGAATTAGACTATTACTATGTAATTTTTTTTACATTACACATATAATATTACTCAAATTGGATTATTGCTTTGTTAAGATTCTTTTGCGTTACGCGTGTAATATTACTCGAATTAGACTATCGTCCTGTTTTTTTTACGTTATACATGTAATATTACTCAAATGAGATTATTGCTTTGTTAAAATTCTTTTATATTATACATATAGTATTACTCAAATTAGACTATTACTATGTTATTTTTTACATTATACATGTAATATTACTCAAATTAGATTATTGCTTTGTTAGAATTATTTTGTATTATACATGTAATATTACTCGAATTAGACTATTACTATGTAATTTTTTTTACATTACACATATAATATTACTCAAATTGGATTATTGCTTTGTTAAGATTCTTTTGCGTTACGCGTGTAATGTTACTCGAATTAGACTATTGCCCTGTTTTTTTTTACGTTATACATGTAATATTACTCAAATTAGATTATTGCTTTGTTAAAATTCTTTTATATTATACATATAGTATTACTCAAATTAGACTATTACTTTGTTTATTTTTTACATTATACATGTAATATTACTCAAATTAGATTATTGCTTTGTTAGAATTATTTTGTATTATACATGTAATATTACTCGAATTAGACTATTACTATGTAATTTTTTTTTACATTACACATATAATATTACTCAAATTGGATTATTGCTTTGTTAAGATTCTTTTGCGTTACGCGTGTAATATTACTCGAATTAGACTATCGTCCTGTTTTTTTTACGTTATACATGTAATATTACTCAAATTAGATTATTGCTTTGTTAAAATTCTTTTATATTATACATATAGTATTACTCAAATTAGACTATTACTTTGTTTATTTTTTTACATTATACATGTAATATTATTCAAATTAGATTATTGCTTTGTTTGAATTTCTTTTGCATTATACATGTAATATTACTCAAATTAGACTATTACTTTGTTATTTTTTTACATTATACATGTAATATTACTCAAATTAGATTATTGCTTTGTTAGAATTATTTTGCATTATGCATGTAATATTATTCGAATTAGACTATTGCTCTGTTATTTTTTATACTATACATGTAATATAATTGAAATTACATTATTGCTTTGTTAAATTTCTTTTATATTATACATATAATATTACTCAAATTATACACTTACTTTGTTAATTACTCAAAGTAGTTTGTTGCTTTGTTAAATTCTTTTACATTATTCAGTGTGGTCCGGAAGTTGGCGTACCCCTAATTAGTGTTTTCTGACGGTTTTAGGTTTCACTCACTTTGTTTGGTGTCTGGCAACATTGCTTGTCATTGTCTGACAAAATTGCTATCCACGTTCATTTGTTTTCTGCTTGGTAACAGTTATTTGTAGTGAAGTTGGAGTAATCAATAATGTGTGATCAAAGTCCATATAACATTTAACAAAGATTAGTTGTTGCGGTTGTCTTCACGAAAAGCGTTACACACGTGACACCATGGAAAGTGTTAAAGCGAAATTTACAGACCGCTTTGGTATTAATCCACCAAGAAAAGCAACAATGTTGGGGTGGGAAAAACGTGCATTTGCTACGGGCAGTGTAAACGACCTTCCCCGAGGCGGTCTACGAATAAAAAGGAAGGAAATGTGCCGTGATTGGAAGCATCAGTGCAGCAGTCGCCTTCAAAATCAACACGTAAAATGTCTTCGGAGCTTGATATTCCTCGGATCCCATGATGAGGCACATGAAAGATCTAAAATTGAAGGTTTACCGTCCAATGCATGTGAATGAACTGAGTTATGCCGACATGGATGCTCGGAAAGAGGCATGCAGAACTCTCCTTAAGGCGTTCCCTTCCAAACGATCCCATGGTGCAGTCCTCTTCAGAGACTGTTTATGTACCGAAGTATGTATTCTCGGAACGTTGTAATGTGATGTAAGAGAGATGGAGATGGAGAGAAATCCACCGGTTTTAAAAGAGATGGAGAGAAACCCACCACACGTGATGGTGTAGGTTGGAGTGAGTGCAACATACATTTTTGTGCCTTACTTCTTCGAAGACAATGTTTATGGATATTCTTACCTCGAGATGCTTAATGAAAGGTTGGTACCTTAACTGGAATAAAATGGTATCAAAGACACTGTTGTGGAAGAGGATGGAGCACCAGCCCACTGCGCAATTCACGTGAATCAGACGTTTCCTGGCCGCTGAATTGGAAGAGGTTGTGCAACTTCACCAGCTCCCTTTGCCTGGCCTCCAAGAAGTCCCGATCTGATGACACCAGACAATGCTCTCTGGGGTTCACAAAGCAACAAGTAAGAAACACTCGATATCACACAACGCACAAATTACGAGCAGCTGTGGAATACGTCTTCGCCCTGGTGACTCCAGAGTATCTCCGCAAAACATCTGCGAGAACTTAGCGCAGAGTTCAGCTGTGTTACAACGTGGAAGGTGATCATACCGATGTTTATGACTCTCAAGACTTCATGGTAACTATGTTCAGACATTCTACCATAACTAACACTATACTGTTGAAACTAAAGGGGTGTACGCTCACTTGCGGACCACCCTGTACATATAATATTACTCGAATCAGACTATTGCTTTGTTAATTTTTTACACTATACATGTAATATTACTCAGACTATTGCTTTGTTAAATTCTTTTACATTATACATATAATATCACTCAAATTAGATTATTGCTTAGTTAAAACTTCTTTTACATTATACATATAATAGTACTCAAATTAGACTACTGCTTTATTTTTTTTTACATTATGCATGTAATATTACTCAAATTAGATTATTAGTTTATTAAAATTCTTTTGGATTTTACAAGTAATATTACTCAAATTAGACCATTTGCTTTGTTAATTTTTTTTGCATTATACATAATACTAAAATTAGAATGCATAAACGTTAAAAGATATAGCAGTATCACGTGTATACCACGTAAACAAGTTTGGTTTGTGTGGTGTGATATTTTTCTCAATATTGAGTAGATTTCTACCGCTTCTGGGTTTAGTAGAAAGTGTAGAGTATAGATGGAACATTTTCTTGGAACTCATAACTGATGGCAGAAAACTGCTTCTCACTATGTATTACTGTTTTTACTTTATGACGATCAACGTTAAAGCCAGAACTTCTTGTTTCAAGAATTGATTCATTTTTACCACTTCTAGTTTGAACAAAAGATTAAGAGAGATGGACTATTCTTTAAAACGTTAAATCATTTTCTTTAAAAAACCCTTCTAGCTAATCTCTTATCATTTTTGTTCTATGTAGAGCAATATTAAAATCTGAAGTTTCAGTGGATATCTATCATTTCTAAAGGCTTGTATTGTGTTCGCGATTTTCAATTTTTACTAGATATACTTTCATGAGCTGACTTGGTTCATAAACAACTGACTTGTGAAAGGGTGTAAAGTCATAAAAGAAGACAGGGGCCCTGATGACGCAGCAGTTGACACTTTTTTCTAATTATCCATACTTAACACACCTAGAAGAAGTGCATATAATCAAAGTTTCTATAATGGCTACAGTGCTTCTTTTATGCAAATTCGTGGCAGTTTCATTTAAATTATTATTATTTTTATTAAATTCCACTTTATTTTCTTAGTTACAGGAATGTTGTCTACATTAGTAAGATTCTTATTGTCAAGTTGGCCTAACTATTAATCTGTACCCTTCACAGTACAAGAAAAATGAAATTACCGTATGAATATGGTAACCTTTCTACAATTTTCATTCTGGCTTTACTTGTCAGCTTTCATGAAACCGTTTTACAACTAACTCTGAATCTAAACAAAGAAAAAAAAGCTATAATAATTGAAGGGCTCGGCGCAATAATTAGTTAACCCTCAAAAAGTTGTTTTCGAGATATTAGCATTTGAAAGTTTGAAAAATCCATAAATTTGAATTATTGTTGTAATGTTATGAAATTCATTCGTAAGCGTTATTGAAGTTTCTAATTTATAAAGACAAATACAATTGTGTACACTTTAACTGCAAAGTGTGTTAAATTTGTCCTTTTGCAGTTCAGTATTATTCATTGTTGGTTAGCTCCTTATTGCATCAGAATCTTGGGTGTGAGTTCTGTTGAATAACAACTAACAGAAATGCATGACCATTATATTGTGAATAAAAACAGACATAATAATGATAAATCAAACTTAACTATGTAAGGAAAACAAAATGATTTATAAATTTAATGCATATGTAGTGTCATGCATCACAATATTATCAGCACAGACACCAAATAGTTGTATATTAATGCAGGTTACAAGTTATCTTAAATTCAACCGAGGCAGACCCTTCTTATGTGTCAGTCCAGCATTTCTGCATTCTCCTCTCCAGCTACTTATGTCGGAACAAGGCTGCAATAAAAATTATGGTATATTGGGGAGATCCAATCCAACAGGCACATTAGATCAGAGTATTTCTGGACATCGATGGGAATTTCTTCCGGGTACTTGCATGGCAAATCACTGAGATCCACTTCTGGCAGAGGGTGGCCTCGTCTCATTAGGTTGCACGTAGTCCATACAGGTGCTTCCTTCTGGTACAAAAAGCTCATATGCAAAACACGGGGAATAGCTGATTTCATCTTAAACATGGCTGCCTCTGAAAACTTGAGAGGTTCTTTGGTTTCTGCGGTTGCTTCCGTGGTAGTTGATGACATAAGTGGTGTGAGATCCTTGAAGTCGGTTTGCTGCATACGTGTTACATGATTTTCTATTGTAAATTTTCTTGTAGATTCCAAACTAGCGTCTGTAAAAGCGTTTGGGCGGTTTCGATGCCTATCCCTTCCATCGCTTTGGGCTGTGACGTTCCCACCCTTGACCTTTTCCTGAAGTAACTGTATTCGCTTTCTGCTATGACAGAGGCCGTGAAATATAAGAAAAGCTTTCTTGTACACACTAATACCTACAGCAGCAATTTTCAAATTACAGAAAAACGTGAATGATCTCTTGGAAGATTGTTTCTTTGTGTAGGAGTGTTTCGTTTTCTGAATTCCCATATTTTACATGAGGTAAGTGTTCTCTGTTGCATAATCAGCCAAGTTACCAGATGAGTGAAAAATAAATTCTTTGTCTTCCTTAATTTTGTTCCAGTAGTTTTTGGACATGTAGATGGTTCAACTACATTCCTGGCTGGAACAACATCCTTCGAATGACAGGAAGTGTACTGCTTTCCTTTATTTCTTGTTTTCTTATTTCTTCACTCTATCCTGGTTATCTCGCTCACATTGTCTATTTCTGGTTCGAGGATTTTTCACAGGAGATCCATCTGTCGTGCTTGTGATGCGCCGGTCATCGTGAAAAGGATAAGAGTACAAAAATTTATTTTAAAAGTTCACACTAGGTGACTTTCAATAGGACATTAGAAATTACAAAATACTTCATCAGATCATTCTTCTGACTACAGTGTTATTGAAACCACTGTATTTCTAAACCGACGCTTCAATCCCACTGCTAATCTGAAGACGCACACATTTTGCTATCGGACTTTTCACCATTAAATTTAGCAAAAATTGTATAATCCACTCGAAAAGCATGAATATTCGAAACACATCATTACTGGAAATTACAAAACAATTCTGATTATTTATCCTGGCGTGATTTCTTCATGACCTTTCTCATTCCATAGCATTTACCGACACCGTTCTTGATGCTACGTTATCAGAATTCATTTTACAGAAAACTGTAAATGAGTAATGCCGTTTTCTTAGTGGTTAATCATTTCAGCAACATGGCGCTAACCTACATGCATCATGTTAGCAGCTGTTGCCATCAGAAAATATTCATGATTTTTCTGTACCAACTTGCAAGAGTCCTGATGAATGCATAGTGAATTGATTTGCGTATTAACATGCACGTCACAACTCACTTTAACAGACCGTTTTTTCTAATCCCTAGTCTGAGGCAATAAGCAAAATATCAAAAATAAAACGTTGTTTCTTACCTCAGAGCCTGTGCTTACGCCGCTCGACACTCCAGAGACATACACTGGGTCACCAAAGCTGTTGTCACCGAGTAAAAAGCCATCTTCTTCATTAGAATCAGTAATGCGAAGTTGCCCTACAGACCTTTCTCCATGGCCGCCATTTTCCTGTGGCTTCACACCTTATTGCACCCAAGTTTCCGTTTGTACGTTCCTTTTGAAGAAGGATACCACGTGACTGCGCGCGAAGGCAACGCAGCACCTTCACCATCTTTTGGTCAATGAAGCAGACGTTCATGCCGAACGTATTTCACAGTATATCTCAATTTTGACAGAAGTGAGTTAGCTTCTTATTGCACCGAGCCCTTCAATTGTCTATAAATATTGCGTAAGAATCGCATAATTAATATGTTGCGTAGATAACAGACTTTCGAAAAATATGTTTGTTAATCTAGCCATTCCAAAGATTAGAGTTCTCTAGTTCATTCAGATCTCAGATTCAAAGATAAACCAGAACATATGCACCTTGTAGAGCTGTTTTCCACAAGTCTTATGGTTCTGTTAGGCTGAACAAATTAACCAATTAATCTCATTTTGCCAGAAATAGTCAAAAATAGTCTAGCAGATGGCAGGTTACATCGTCTTAAATACCTCTAGCACCAAATGTTCTAGTCACATTCTTTACACGAAAAGCGGAGGTTTGTTGTTCTTCTAGAAAATGTTTCAAATTAGATAAGGTTATCCAGCCTGTTTTAAGGCTTCGTTAATATCTACTACTGGCACTTGAATCCAGGAATTCCCCATCAAAAGATAGAACACTTATCATTTATAATGAGCGGGTGGAATTTACTTCGAAAGAAATGATATTTTTCGTGTCCGGTTGATTTTTCCACGTCACTGCAGGTGCATGAAGGGCATTCAGTGTTGCCACACTTGGTACAATCGTACCAAATTAAGCCCTTTTTGTCATTTATCGGCTCGTTGGTACCACGCTAACATATTCAGCCCTTTTGTGGAAAAAAATTGGTACAATTCTACCCAATTCAGCACCATTTAACAAATATTTGTCACATTTTCAAAAGTGTCAATAAGACTTCCCTACATCTCACGTTAATCATACTGTGTGTTGGACTGTTAAAAAATATCAGTTTAATTACCTTATTTTCTTCTTACAGTCTATTATCCTTCTTCGATCGTGAAATAAGAAAGAATAAGGTGCAAAAATGCATATTTTAATATTTTATTATAACGTACTGTATACATACGTACTCAGAGATGATTGATTTGTTCCTCGATACCGTTTGAGTTTATTGGTCACTTTGAAATAGAGGTACGTTTGGTTTCCTTGCAATACATACGGAAGATGATAACTGCTGTTTTCCCTTATAATTTGCGTCCTCTCTTATACTTCCTACGTGCGAGAAAAGTTTCATTTACTTCCATGGTTGTTCGGGATCCTCTTATTTGGATGTTTTTAAGAAGTAATTTCTAAACAGAGTACTTTCTTGATTAGGACTCTTGGAAGAGGGAGAGGGAGTATCCTAGAACTTTACCTCCTTTAGTTTTGTGTTATAGAGCCATGTATTACACTGGTATAAAATAATGATTTCAGCCCTTTTTGTTTCAATTTGGTACTATTTTTCGGCCCACTCCAGAGATAGGACTGTAGCAACACTGGGCATGATACAACAACATGTAAACTAGAATCTATATTGGAGTATATTGCGTACTGAGACTTGTGCATCTTTAAATGGTGATAAAAACGCTCTTCATTTTGTTCATAAATCATTTTATCAATTTGTAGTTTCTATATTGTGAATCATACAACACTAAATCAGTGTTTGAAATCTATGATTTGGGTGAACTAGTGTTGCCGATCAGGCTCAAGAAATTTCCCGTCTGTTTGGCAACACCAGATGTTATCGAGAAGTTCAGTGTTCTCGTTCAATGTATTCCTCATGAACTCTTTACGACGCTACTTGTAAAAAAAATGCGGATCTAGAACAGGCGCGTATCCAGAAATTTTCAATAGCGGTGGCTGAAAATTTTGGGGCAAAACTCAATACAACATAGGGGCCTATTTTGTGTTGAACATGAATCCAGATATGCAAGTATGGCTATTACACACACACACACACACACACACACACATATATATATATATATATATATATATATATATATATATATATATATATATATATATATAGATAGATAGATAGATAGATAGATAGATAGATAGATAGATAGATAGATAGATAGATAGATAGATAGGTAGATAGTTTCATTATTTTTTTACCTTATTATAGAATCTGAAGAATTTGAAAGAGCGTGTTAATATCTTTTTTTCTTTCCTTCTTCTTGCCTTAAAAATTACCATTTAGAAAAAAAGAAAGCCTATAATAGGTTAAACAACTTGGGTTAACTTGAGAACTATATTAAGGAGACATTAAGTCTGCACCGAAAAATTTAGTCCCCCCTTTTTTTTGCGTAGATATTACTTGAGTTGAAATGCCTTCAAGAAAGAAAAGTAAAAAGTTTTGCAACCAAAAGACACTGTAACGACATCCTAGCCAGTGTTGCCAACAACCTCTGAAGAAAAAGGTTAGATGGCCTTCAGAAATAAGCTTTTTTCATGCAAAAATGGCTCGATTTTGAGCTGCTAACCTGTACCACACATTAAAGGTTTCAAACCCCTTTTTTATGTGGTAGGATTATAAGTGAGTTATAGTACAATTTGAAATGTTGAATTTTATTCGCTGAAGACTAACAAGCAACATACATCACTTTAAATTACAATAAAATGCATCAACAACTCACCTGATTTGTGTAAGTCAATACCCATATTATCAGTTGGATTGAAATAAATCATCATCGATGACGTCTCAGCTAGCGGAGGCGCTGGAACTGGATGCGCCATCTTTGGATTGTGGATCGATTGTGTTTGTGTAGACTGCCATTAGCCCAATTTTCAGTACTACTTCTTTCGGTAGGTCGTAGTCGTTACAACGCTTCTAAATTCTCCGTACAGCCACACGAATCATCATGATTGCATTGAGAGTTTTTAAGGATAATTAGATATCCTATTTGTTTCCATCAATAAATAATATAAATAATAATAATAATAAAACAATCTCCGTGGCTTGAAGAACCGAACAGTTTACTAAATTTCTATTAGAAAACTTTCATTCTTGCAAAGAAATGCAAAAATTAAAATAATTAAAAAGTAGCAAACAGGGACGTTACGGGACCCACATTAAAATTCTTTCTGAGTCGGTAAGTATTGTTATGTAGTTGTAAATCTATGGGTCGGGAGAGAGAAGAAAAATGAAAAATAAGTGTTTGTTGTGTAATAAAACACCCTCTGTCTAGAGAAATTAAATAATACGATAATATATAATGACACATAGGCTAATTATTAAAAATTGGACTTTATTTTCAAAGAAAATGTACGTTTTGAATTAACTTAAGGGCTAATAAGAAAGGCAAAAATGGCAAAAGAGTTTCATAAAATAAGCTATATTTAAGACTATAAGCATTTCCTAAATTTGTAGCCTCTTCAAATAGACTAGATTTAGCCGAAAATAGGCTAAATTGGCATCACTGATCGTAGCCGTGTCTTGAGTTTCTTTTTTTCTTACATCTTTTGCCCCTACTGAACAATATAGCTATAAATCTCATTTTATTACCAGCTACAGTTTCGCTTTTTTTCTTTACTATTATTTTCCTTTTTTTAAAAAGAAGAAACAGTAAGAAGATAACGACAATAATGCTTTCTTTGTTGCACATGAAGTAGGAAAAAAAAAAAAGTTAAACGATTATCGTTTTTCTTAAACAGTAATACTCGTCGTTTGATCTGCGCTGGAAAACACGTCCAATGGCTCCATCATAAAAGGCAGAGTTAGCGTCGTTCGATAGAAACGTTTGCATATCTTCAGCTGATACGACCTCTTCTAAACGTTAAGTTAAAAATTTTAAAAACCTTCTACTTTAAAGGTGCTGCAAAAGAATCTTGGGGGAGGGGGGGCGGTGAAAGAAGACGGAGTATTCGCTTAGGAAAGAGTTGGGAGAATGGAAAATTGAACAGAGTCTCAGTTCTATGGTGTTTTGTAGTTTTCCTAACTCTTTTTATAACTCTTCCACACGTAAGCTTTATTGATAATAGTTTATGTCTATTTATCAAGTATTATTATGCGAGTTTCAAACTTCTTTATTAGTATTGTGATTTAACCGCGTATATTAATAGATTTTATCAGTTGTTTTCAGCCAGTAATCCTTCAGGAGAGAGTTGCAATACAGAAAGGTCAATTTTCAACATCGGAATACACTGTTTCTTCACTGATGTTAAGTTCGAGATGTTTTTCACTGATGACAATAAAACTGATGCCGATATTTCTTATTACAACTAAATTAGTACAGACACACATATACCACATGGAGCTCAACTGTTCTCCACTGATAACAGTAAAAGAAAGAATATTTCTGCAAGGTGTTAAATTAGACACACATATTCCATATGGTGTTCAACTATTTTTCACTCATAAAAGTGAAACAAAGAATATTTCTGCACAGTGGTAAATTACAGACACATATATTCCACATGAGGCACAACTGATAACAGTAAAACAAAGAGTATTTCTGCATAGTGTTAAATTAGACACACATATTTCATATGGGGTTCAACTATTTTTCACTGATAACAGTAAACCATGTAATATTTTTACGAAGTGTTAAATTCCCAACACATGTGTTACACACGCAGTTTAACTGGTTTTCATTGACAAAGTAAATAATATTTCTGCAAGTGTTAAATTAGAGACATGTAATACTCTATACGATATTTAACTGTTCGACATTGATATCAGTAAAACGAACAAAGAGTTAAAGAGGCATGCATCTAAGGAACAGGCATGTTCGAAAACTGTCAATTTCTCGGGCGCTATATTACATTAAGAACTGTACTATCTTTGAAGAAGTGACCTATTACGTTAGTTTCTGCTGCCATTAAACATCTTGCTGTTTCATATAAACTGAATTATGCGTAAGAGAAGGAAATGATAATTGCAAAAGTTATTTGTACCTTTTCCTCTGAAATGGTTGAAGTGTTAAATTAGAGAGATAGATATTCATATAGAGTTCAATTGTTTACCATTGATAACAGTAAAACAAAGAATATTTCTATAAAGTTTTAAATGAGAGATGCACATATTTCACACAGGGTTTAAGAGGTTTACATTGATGACAATTCATATACTGATATATACTGACACACGCACACACACACACACACACACACACACACACACACACACACACACACACACACACACACAAAGGTTCAAATGATCACTATAGCCTATCTATCTCATCTATGCCCTCGGAAAGTATGCGAACTATAATTCGGCCCAACACCCGCCCCCTCTGACGGAGGAAACCCTCCATTTGCTAAGGGAAAAGAAGTGAATGACCTTAGCCGTGTTGCCAATTTGTCATTCAATCGTTTGGTCTTGACGAGTGAGGATCGTAGGCTACTTAGAATGGCTAATAAGACAGAGCACAGCGAAGTCTGTGAAATAATTCATTGTGGAAACGCTTCCGCATTTAACAATTGAAAGATCTTGGCCGCAACAAGTTCTCCCTCCTCACTTGAGGGAGCTACGGGAAAGCACACATCGACTGCAGCGCCAAATAGAAAGGCTCTTGTACATGATATTGCATTAAGCCCCGCGAGGTATTCCTCATTCATATCAGGCAAATGCCGAGATTGTACCTCACATAATGGTCCCAGGTCACACCCTTTCTTCTCCATTCCTTTTATTTCCCACAATTCCTCAGGCAGTGTGATTGCCGAGAGACGTTATCCTTAATGCGTGGCGGGCTAACATGGCCGCCAATGCCAAGAACTCAGAGATTTGACTTCTAATCATAATCCTTACGAACATAATCCAATCAATACACAATTTGTTACTTTACATCGTAAATCATGTAATTGATATTTATTTAAAATTAATTTATAGATAAAAAGTGAAATTTGGAGGATTTTCCATATAAAATAAAAGTGTTTGTTATAGATATTGTTGGTGGGTTGCCAACGTTTAATACCAGCACAAATTCTGTTGCTGAACACTGAAAAAAACTTTCAATGTAACGTCACACGATTATGCCCTTTAGGCTAAGGGAGACGAATGATGCGGGAAGCATTGGTGGAATAAGAAAGTGGGAGGAAACGGGAGTACCTTGAGAAAACCCACCGACAGGATGTTATCCACCACAAATTTACTTAGCCGGGGATCGAACTACAGACTCCACACATTAGAAGTAAGTACTCTACCACTGAACTACCGTGACGCCTACTGTATTGCTAAGAAGATGCCACAATTAGTGAATGAAAACAGTGATTAAGTAGATCCATAATAAATGCTTTGATAGATGATTTGTGGTTAGTGAATCTTACTAGAGATTTAAGCAAAGGTGTGTAGCGAAATTATTTGCTTATATGAGAATAGATTTCTGATAGGTCTTAGAGCCAATTTATAGAACTTAGCCTCAGTTATGAGGTGAAAATAAAGGCTATTGTTTGAGATGCTTTTAAATAATTATGGTTCATAATTAGAACTGGAAGCTACTTCAGCAATATTACAACACTCAAGAGAATATATTACTCATATACGCTCCAAGTTAGAATACGCAGTTGTAACTTGGACAAAATTAAAATACGTCATATATATATATATAGAGGAATCTTTCGAATCGCACACAACTAGCGGTAAGACAGAAAAACTAAAGAAACGTTTCTTACAGAAGTTAAGATTGCAGCATTCGCTTCGTCGATAATAAATAATAATCGCTAACGTTTTCTATTGTACTGCTACTGCGTGAACAAATTTAATTAATGCAATGCAAGTTGAAAAATGTAGCCATGACTGGATTCAAGCAGCAGATGCTTCTAACAAATTTAAACACAAATCCATTTTCACTCGTATGAAAAATGTGAACCTGACATTTCCATTATTACGGTTTAATTCTTAAAATTATAATGGACGTTTTTGGGCGGATAAAATACTACCCTTTCTCTCCTCCTCCTCCCCCCTTTTTTTACAAACAGTCACACATGTACCCACCCACATACGCTGGAATACTGTTGGACAATCCGAATTGTGCCATAAAATATCCAAAGATTAAACACAGCGTGTTGCATATCCAGCAGGAGCAAGTTTGGAGAATGGCGCTCATACTCTGAGCTGCTGCTTTATTCGACGGCTGTATTTTGAGGCGCCAGTCCGTTGACCCACACACACACACATGGCAGGGCAATCACCCCGCACACAAAAGAAGTGTGTTTCGCTTTATGAGCTCAATGCAATGCACTTCAATGATTCAACCCAGAACACAGACACTTTTTTTTTTTTTTCTATAAAGGCATTTAATAGACATAATAGCTGCATCTGAAGTTAAAGGTGTTGGGGGAAGGGGGGTAAAAAAGAATGCGTACATCACAATGTAAGACAAAAGTATATTCAATAATTGGGAAAGTTCTTTATTAAAGCACAATTTATCGGATCAGTGTGTTGTATATCTAACATATTTTACAGTACAGAACGCATTACATTGACAGAATGTATTCGGCTTGTTCATTTTTTTTTCTCTTTTTATTTTGTCCCACTAGAATGCCAAAGCTAACCAGAAATCTCTCTCCCTTTCAAAGAGCACTGTGCTTTAAATACAATGAACGTTATTGAATACCTGTCACACAAACAACAATAAATTCACAGTTCGTAATTAGCTCTAGTTTTATTTTTTTAAGTGCTGGAACGTAGGAAAAGTTGTTTACTTAAAAAATTAGGTTTCTGCATTAACGAGTACTGGAATGTCAGACATTTCACAATAGATTTGCAATTCTACTCTGAAGTTTCTTAAAAAAAAAAAAAAAAAAAAAAGAGTAAACGATTCTTGTGTTTACATTATGTAGCTCAAGAGAAACGCAGGAAGTGTTATTCATTTGTTTACTGAGATATGTTAATTTGTATTTGTGATAGGATCATTACAAAGGTTAATTAAAACTGAAGTTAGTTCACTAGTTCCCCTCCCCCCCCATCCTTTAAGTTCATCTTCTAAACTGCCTCCGCTCGTCTTCCGAGCAAGACGATAGTTGTAAGTGAAATTAAATGAATATTCCAGTTATTTGACCCGAAACTAATAAATGTACTTCAGATTTTGCGAGCTTTGTGGTGGACAAACACCTTTTATGTGGGTTTTCTCGGGGTTCTCCCGTCCCCTCTCACATTCTTCATTTCACCATTTCATTTGTTTCTCATCATCATCATCGTCTCTTTAGCCTAGCCGGCATAACTATGGGACGTAAAACTTAAAATATTTCATTGTATTTTTTTTAAGTTTTTGCCAGGGGCGATTCCTTTGTGTAGAAAATCAGGAACAGTAGTTTTAATTGCTAGCTACGTTTTCCTAGTTTCGCATTCGCTGTGTTATCGTGGTACGATCTCGTATTTATTTTCTTATTTTATATTTCTAGTCTATTGCTGACTGAGGAAGTTAGCAAATTTCCAGTTACGGTTCGTCAGGATATCGGAGCAGCGATGCCAACCTGACACAATATAAAATCCCATCTGGAGAGACAGAAATTCCCATTTTGCTCTTGAGTGGCCTCGCGTAGCGTAGTCGCTAACGTTATCGCCTTCGGTGCAAGCGGTCCCGGGTTCGATTCCCGGTTGGAAAAGTGGAAAAAAGCTTTTTCAGGCTAGCCATCCTGAATCAGGTTTTCCTTCTTCACACCAGGCAAATGCCAGGGAGGTACCTAACTTATAGGTCCCAGGCCGCTTCCTTCCTTCCCCAATCCTTTCATTCTTCCCTTTCCCCGGGTAGTGTGATCGCCGAGGGACATCATCCTCGTGACGGGCTAATTGGCCTTAGACACCGAAAGCCCAGAAATCTAAATCTTAACTTCCCATTTTGCTCTTGAATTTGAAACGTTGTACTAATTACACTTATTTTTAAAAGAAAAAATAAACAAAAAATGAAGGTATTGTATGTCACACTTTTTTTAAAAATATATGAGTAAGCTAGTTGTGTATTTAGGGGGTGGCTGTCGGGCTCAAGCCCCCCCCCCCCGAAATAAATTTGTTATATGCACAACTTCATTACAATTTGTCGACACCCAAAAGGAAATATATAAGTGCTTATTCACTTGTTGTGCATAGCCCCTCTCAAAACAAAATCCTAAATACGCCACTGGAATAAGCTATTCGTAAATTTCGATTCTAAATTTATCAAGTAGTTGAAGAATAACTATTATCCTTAATTGAAAGAGATGACTAAAAATGGTGATGAAAATAAGTACATTTTGTCAGCAGGATTTAGTATTTACATAATTCCTTTGTGTTAGCATATTATATTTAACGTAGTTATAATAGAAGAACTTTATTGTCTAGACGTTTTGAGTAGAACGTTTCCAAAGTTGGTTGTTTTCCATTTTGCACTATTTTTTTTTATTTGATTTTGCTGCTGTCTGCGAAATCAGAGCATGCCATTGGCCAACAAAAACAACCAATAGAAACACAGCAATTCCTAAAGACTACAATATAAATTGTACGACCAGCACACTCCAACACATAACTCTGAAGATGTTGCCGCTGTATGGTAACGAAAGCTCAGCACAGCAACACTCACTCTGGCAGCAATCCCGAGAACACTGGATTAATAGTAGACGCCAGCAAAGCTTCAAGATCATAATAACGGTCCTTGTTAATAACTAACTAACTCTATGGCCTATGGAACCCGGAGGTTCAATGCCGCGTTCATAAAAGCTTTCCACTGACTTATATCCTTAGCTAACTGCATCCAGTTTCTACTTTGTATGCTTCTTGTTAATGGTGGAGCAATGTCCGAAGAAGTCTCGGTCACATCCTTCACTGCACTTCATGGTCTATCACGTCTTTGTTTGTCCACAAGAGTGAAATCATTTTTAAACCGCTGCAACCAACGTTGGGCCTGGCGCAGTCCAATGTGTGATTACGATTAACCGGAAGCAACTTCCTATGAGTTGTTCTGGCTGATTCATCACCAGTTTTGAACAGGAATTCCATTATTAACCGTTGTCGGGTCCTAAAATTGTTGACGTAAAATTTCATCATATTGCAACAAAAACGTACTACGCTTGGCAAATGGTTTAAATACCCTTTGCACTTGATACGTAACGTTTATTTATTTAAAAAGTAATTGCAAATAACAACGAAAGCCGTATTTTCTTACTACCATAAAATCGACTGTTAAAGTTCCAAACGCTGTACTAAAACAGGTGACACATTTTTAAAAAATTGTTTCACTTGTGCCTTAAGACTTTCCTGAGTCAAACGAATACCTAGGTATCTGTGAATATATATTTAAAAATATTATGCTTCCCTCTACCGACTGAAACCGTAAATTAAAATCGTTGAAAATAAACTTTCATCGTCCTTCCGCGGTCTTTTTATATTATTTAATTCTATTAATACCTCTGCGATTAATACCAACAGTGGCGTATTTACGATTTTGTTTCGGGGGGCTTTGCCAACTTTCGGGGGTTCTTTGCCAGAAAATGAGAAAATTCTGCAAGATATTTCATATATTTTACTATAGTAAGTAAGATTTCGGGGGGGGGGGCTAAGCCCGGAAGCCCCCCCTAAATTCGCCACTGAATACCAATATAAAATTAAATGATTTTTTTAAAATACTACTTGAAAAATATAAGTACACTCTTATTTGCTCAAAACATTTTTAAAATTATAAATTCACTTTCAACGGGACCAGATTAAGGCAGTGTTGCCAATTATAGGGATATGTTCTAAACATAGGGATATTTATACATTTTTGTCAAGTGTTCGGACAGATTTCGTAAATTGATAAAAAAAAATTAAGAGATCTTTAACAATATTTACTGAATGTAAATAAAGTGCCATTAACGGCCATATTGGTAGTATTACTTAGTCAATGTTAATGTGCTTCACATTATTCTGACAAATTGTAATTGTACCTAAATAACCAATCCTGGTTTCGAACGATTCCCATTCCAGAAAGAAGGAAGAAAATATTGTAGACTCTGAGTTGACCTTAATGAATTGAGTTCTATGTTGAGTGGCTCTAAAAGAGAAGAGAAACAAAATGAGGCCATTTTTTTTTTTTTAATCATTTTGTTATAAAGTTTTCCTGAGACACATGAAAGAGTTTCTGACATCTTTGACACAACAAGCCAGCACATATCTCTATATAATCAGAGTATTATAAAGGTTTGCGTGTTCTTCACCAAATTCAATTCCAGAGGTACTGGGAAACAGCTCTATTGATTCTCAGTTTTCACTGATTTTAGAAAAAAAAAACATCAGTATTCATGACGGGGCGAGTAAAGATTCATTTTACACAATTTGACGTAGCGAAGTTATTTGTAATATCATTTAAATTGTACAATCATATATTCATTTTGCTATTTAAGTTAACATTTTGTGGTAGGGACTTCTCGGTGAAAAGTGGGAAACTTAATTTTAGGGAGGGGCCGCGGTGGCTTAGGGATAGTGCGTTCACCTCAGGTGCATGGTTTCCCTGGTTCGATCCCAGCTCGCGTCAAGTAAACTTCGTGGTGGACAAACACCATATACGTGGGTTTCCTTGGAGTTCTCCCGTTTCCTCCCACTTTCTTCATTCCACTATTTCATCCATTTCTCATAATCACAGTCTCCTTTAGCCTAGCCGGCATAACCGTGGGACGTAAATCTCAAAGATTTCATTTCATTTCATTAGTTTTAGGGAGTTAGTCAAAATATTGTTCGCCAAAATTCTAAGAATCAGATTATGATAGCCAGTGGCGTATTTATGAATTTGTTTCGAAGGGAAGCTTTGCTAACTTTCGGGGCGGCTTTGCCTGGAAATGTGAAAATTCTGCAAGATATTTCATTTACTTTACTATAGTAAGTAAGATTTCGGGGAAAGGGCTTAAGGCTCCCTTAAATACGCCACTGATTATAGCTAAATCATGAGTTTACCAAAATATATAAGTATATAAGTAATAGCTTGAATTATTCAAAAATATATAAGTAATAGCTTGAATTATTCATGTCACTGAAAAAACTGGAGGTAACTAGGTGCCCCGGCTTCGGACTACATCCGCCTCTGCTGTTGATAACACTGAAATAGGGTAGTCTGATAAATTGATAAAACTGACCCTCACATCAAAAGAGTTTCAGAAATCTTATCTAGAGGATTTGCACGCAGGACACGTCCTGATTTTTTAAAAATTCTCTTTTTATCACTTTAATTTTGTACTCGTTGGCATTACAGAATTTGAATCGGTGAGTTCGAAAACAGTACTAGTCCAAAACCAAACATTTTGAGATAACTCCAAAACGTTAACACTAAAAGCATAGAACTACATGGTGCAATGAAAAACGGTACAATTTGCAAGCCCTCGTATGTTATGGCAGCTATAAAAAATAGCCATGCTGCTGAATGAGTGGACTCGACTAGTACTGTTGTTCCTCTCAAGTATAATCTGACTTTCAGATGGCGCTAGGAGCTCTTCTGTTTGAATATATCTTGCTCAGGAATATGATCGAGTATATATCTCCCTCAGACATGATCATTGCTAGTAACAAAACCAAACCTTTTACAGTGAAACCAGTCAACCATGCAGATATAGAAAACTTTAAGGATTGGTGGCCTACTGTTTACAAGAAAACAACTACACCAATAAATAAGGATGATAAGAAGATATTTACTGTATCTACGTATGACAGTGCCATGTCAGGTTATATTCAAACATATGATTTCATCGTTGGGTTTAACACTAGGACATTGAAGATGGTCAAGAACAATTCTAATCAGACTTTACCGGTAAACCAAGCCTACACAGAACCTGCTGTAACAAATGACAAGAAACTTCAAGACATCGATAAGTTGATGAAGTATGTGCGTAACGAAGCATTACCATTCTAGATAAAATGGAATATCTACTTGCAAAACCACAGAGGAAGATTAGGACGTCTGATTTTGTAACATTTTATGTTTATTGAAATACTGTATTTCATATTTTTCAAATGTTCGAGTGCCCCGATATTGATTTATTTACTTGATACTTCTTTTGCTTTGTCTAATGTCAAGAATGTTTAATTTGTTTTCATAAAATATTGTTTCTATATTGTAGTTGTATTATTAAAAGTGAAAATTTCATTAAGTGAAATTGAGTGGAAAAACAGTATATTCCCGTAATAATTAATATTTTAATTAAAAAGCAGGCACATATTAGACAAAGCAAAAGAACTCATACTCATTTTTTTTTACACTTTTACATAGGTGGGGTCTAGTAGACCCCAGCCAGGTATCTCTCTGGAAGTAATTAAAATAGCATGTTTCGATCATTACAGCATAAGGGATTATGTGCTAGTAGTATTAATGTTATTTTGACATATCCACACTCATTTTAACAACAAAAATATTCGATATTTTTTATCGTAAGAAGTATAGAATTCACCTAAATATTTACATTTAGCTTCACAGGAGTAACTTTTTGCCATTTTCTTCAGAACCTATACGTCTCTCTTCAAGATTTGTGCAATATAAAATTTCATCAAACATATATTGTGTAATAAAATACTCCCATGCGTGCTGTGGAGTAGTTGTTTTAAGGCCCCATGCTGGTCTGGGAATGTATGAAGCATATTGTGTTGATAAGACTGAGTACTAGGTTTGAGAGTAGAAAATCATACCTTACCATCTCTTCCGGTTAAAACACTTGATGCTTCGGCTTCTGAATCCAAAGGCAAGTTTCGTTGTCAATAGAAAATTCCGTTTCACTTGAACTATTCGTTGCAAATCATGTAACCTCTGCGTTTTCGAAGTATCATTCTGCATCACTTTCCTCATGACTATGTTCAGGCCTTTCCTCAGAAGATAAAACTCCTTCTTCTGCAAGACACTCAGACCCAACTTCTTTAAAGTTATTATCTTCTGGACTCATTGAAGCTTCGGTGTTCCTTTTTCTTGAATTCATTTTCATGGCTAGTCGGCATATCTTGAAACTAACACCAAATTACATTTACGCGTAACAATGTAACACTAACTGGCCACGAAGTAGAGTGCTTCCTCTATGCTATTAAAATTATGAAAAGTAGAGGTTTATTATTAGCAAGAAGGTTCATAAATATGTTCATAATGTGGAAAACTTACAGCAAAAGGGCTACACAGAGAAAATGACAAAACGAGTGCAATGAGTTCTGTTTATATGAATGAGTTTTCCTTTATTATGATCTAAAATGAAGAAAGTTCAACAATGGAAATTACGAAACACCTGTAAAAAATTAAGTCTATATTTATATGACAATAAAATGCATCTACCTGACAACGTTCATCTATAGCATTAGAAACAAAGAATTATCTCTCGTAGGGGCTTGATAGACCCCAGGTATGGAAACTTGAAGTACTGATACAAAGTAACAGAAATCTCGGAAATTCTTGCTTGCACTAAGCTAAGACGCAAAAACACATTTATATATTAGATGTCACGAAAGATGAAGATTTGATGTAGATTTATTATACCACACGGCACTTTAATTATTTCTATGGGGTCTGTCAGACCCCACACATGAGTTCTAGGGTTTAAAAACAATTAGGCAAATACGGACATTCATATGGGTTAGGATAACAGTTTTAAAAAGATTTCATTATCATAATATCGAATATATTTATGACATTTTTGCAAATATCTCAAAATGCGTTTTTTGAACTCGTACTGTTTTTCCACTTACCGATTCATTTGTATCGCCCCTTGAGTACGCCATTATTTTCAATACATTTCCGCTTTTTACATCATTGAAATGTAAATAGAGTTCAAAGAAGAAAAATACATGTTCGTATCATGAGATTTCAAACCAAATATACAATGATCCGTAATTATCGTCCTAAGTGTAAGAAATATTAAAAAAAAAAAAATCACTTCTGTAGACTTCTCAAAACAAAATTATTTTCAAAATTATATGTTCTTTAGTGGTATATCATATGTAAAACCACTGAAATTGCCAACAATTATATGAACATTGATATACAAATTATTATGTATTAGGTAAATATGGTGTTACTAAGAAACAAAAAGAAGAAAAAACGAAATAACTGGAGAATGTTATTTGCGTGATGAACTTCTGGTTTTATTCTGCTTGTTGGAAAACAAAAAGGAAACATCTAAAAGTTTTGCTTTTTTTCTTCTTCTTTTTTTAAATATATTCTGAGTCAGAATGTCAAGTAATAGTTTTCTTGTTCTGTTCTGAAAAGTTCGTGACTGAAGTCAGTTTGATTTCAGTCAGTCGTCATTGCAAATGATCCAATGTAGATTTCCTTATCGAAATGGATGTTTTACTAAAAACTCAATGCTTTTTTTTGTTAGAAACATTTTCTCTTTCTTTTCTACTACTTCGAGGTTACTTTGTTTTCCTTTTTTTGTATTTAAAAATTATATAAACTTCTGTTTCAGTTTCTGACATGAAATGTGGAATCAAAATGTGAAACAGTTAAATATAAAATGTAGAAACTGCTACCTTTCTCCGAGTTAAAATTTCTAATAAATTCAACTATGAACACACATATAGAACGTATAAGAAGTAAGTTAAGCGAGCTGTCTTATGCAATTAGATGTGTAAGAGATAAGGTAAATGTAAAAACAGCTAAGTATATATATATATATATATATATATATATATATATATATATATATATATATGTACAGTACATATATATGTACAGTATATTGCACAAATTTTCATTCTATACCTAGGTAATAAATTGTGGCGAAATTCTGTACAGTTGAGAAACATAGTCTCTTTCTCCGAGGGAGGAACGTAGACTGAAAGTGCTTGGGAACAAGATCCTGAGATGAATATTTGGACCCAAGAGGGACGGGAATGGCAGAAACTTCATAACGAGGAATTATACAATTGATATCGCTCACCAAGCATTTTAAGGGTCATCAAGCATAGAAGGCTCAGGTAGGCAGGTTATGTAGCCAAAATAGAAGAAAGTAGGAATGCTTTCAAAGTTTTAGCTGGAAGTCCGAAAAACGACCATTACGAAGACCTAGCGCAGATGGGAGGACAATATTAAGATGGATCTCGCAGAAATAGAAGTACAAAGTAGAAACTGGACTTAGTTGGCTAAGGATAGAAATCAATGGAGAGCTTTTGTACACGTCGCATTGACACTCCGGGTTCCATAGGCCATAGAGTTAGTTAGTTAGTTAGTTAATAAAATGTGGCTTGATGTTCTATGGAAGCACACCTAAAAGTCTTGTGATTTTTAGGCTTGAGAAGAAAATGGTAAGATGCCAACAGGAGTAAAATGGAACTCTGCTTGCAGAAACATTTTTAAGGAACTTGAAATAATGGCTCTTCCCTCAATGTATTTGTTTGATACATTTACATATATGAAAAACACTATTAGTATTACTATTGAAAAACATACTATTAACTATCTGCCTTTCGACAGCTCCTGGGACTAATGAGTTTTCTTTCTTTTTTTTTTTCAACTTTAAATTTGAGCCTGCAAATGTTTCTTATACGTTTTTCGATCTTCAGCTTGCTCTTTTAAATCCCTATATTTTCTTCTATTTTTCAAATCATCGATCAGCTGTGTTCTTATTCTTCCTTTTCCTTGCTTTCCTTCCATCTTTCCTTATATGACAGTATGAAGAAGACGATTTCTTCGCAAAATATGGCCTTCCTATGAAGAATGCTGGTTAGAAGTGTCATCTTCTCTCCAACAAGTTTTAAAACATTCATTTTGTTACTCTGTCTATTTTATCTTCTCCATTTTCCTCCAACACCACATTTCGAAGCTCTGTAAATACTTATTCTCTAACTTCCGTAATGTTCAAATTTCTGAACCATACAGTTCAATGCTGCAGATATAGCACTTGACCAACTTCTTCCTAAGTTCATAAAATATAGTAGTGAATTTATTGTTAACAAAAACATTCACAGATACAACACAGGAAGTAAAGAAGACATTCACTTGCATACACGTACACATAGAATAAATATATACAATAAATCAGTTACTCACAAAGGTACTCTATTATACAATCTGCTTCCATCATGTATTTAAAAAATCAGGTCTCTCCAAACAGCTTTGGAATCAACTGAAAACGTATTTTAATAGAACAATGTTTTATTCTGTTGAAGAACATGAAGAACAAGGTAAATTAGTGAACCTAGAAGAATCCATATGTAATAATTGTATATATGTTTATATATTTATATATAAATGACATGTCGAATTTCGTTGAATGATGATAAACGAATGCAATAAATTATGATTACAGTTATGTAGCTTCGTTTCTTTTATTATTTAGACGTCTTTGCGTAAGTGTTGAAAGTCTTATAGAACTGGCACGTTGATCTGTATGTCGACCAGTGGCAGAGTATAAACGATAAGAGAGCGAGAAACGGGTTCTGATAAAAATTTATCGTTCCTATAATAGGATCCATCTTATCTCTTCTTCCTCTATTCCAGACTTTCCCAACCGATTTCATATCACCACGATCCCCTTTTTAATCACATACTCTTGACACGAATCCCCATAAGTAATTTCCGGTTTGTAATAAGCTGTTATTGATTATTAATACTGATTTTCAAATTATTCTTATTTTTTTAAAAAAAATACGTTTTGCTATATTGAGAATAAGTCTGGAAATAAAAGTATGTTTACCAAAGTAAGAAATTGAAAATAATCTTTAAATATATAAGTATTTTTCGAATTATTTTTTATGTTTTTCACCTCCATCACGATTTCTCTAGCATCCCCGATCTCCAAGTTGAGAAATTATCCTCTATTCGAACTCTTAAGTTGTAGAAGTTTCTCATTTCCGGTTTCAATGATGACCATCATAAAGTAAAAATAGTAGAAATATCAGAAAATGTTCTATTTATACGGATTTGCTATTTTTCAGAAGAATAGGCTCTTTGCTCATCTTTTTCACTCTATTGAAATCGGAAGTGACTGATATCCATTGCAACTTCGGTTCCAAAATTGATTACATTTAGAGTAAAAAGAAAAGTAATATATGTATATAGAAAGAAACATTCTTGATATGAATTCCGACTTTGCGCCGAAACATTTCGTGTCCACTGTTGTCAAAGCTTTACCTCTTGTCTACTTGCTCCCTCATTAAAATCAGAGCATATCTTGGAGTTGTGTTGAGGGTATGTATGGGAAGTACACCTATTGCACACCCATTGCACGTTGATGAAATATGTATTTTTGGATTGTGTATGTATGGTTTACTTTACCATAATATGGACTGCAACTCCTCGGTTTCTCGAATTCGAAATAGTGCGCGTTGAAATATTACCTTTTCACGATTATGCTGGACAACATCGTGTCCGCGTCTTTTCTCGAGATCTCTCATTTCCTTCCACATTTTCATTCTGCCTACTCTTTCAATATCATACATTTGCATTAATCATCCGTTTGCTTTAGCCTAAACGTCATAATCATAGGACGTTAAATTGATAAATTTCATTTTTTATTCTTTATGATTTTATGAAACCCTGGTTCTGAAATTAATCAATATTTCCTACAGGCCTATATGAATGAATTCTTTCACTTATGTTGATGTGAGGACTCATCTATGAGAATTTGTAGGTATAAATTAGTTCACTAAGACCCTGTATATACTGAAAACTAGTCGTCTTTTCTTCTTCGGCCTTACAACTTCTTTTGTATCATTTCTCTTTTTGTTTATAAAGTACTAAGGGCGTATCGTTGTTTTCTCATGTTTTACATTAATTTTCATCTCATGGTTTTCACAGCTTTACTTCAAGCCTTTTAAAACATCATATTATTTCCCGATTCGAATTACGAACAAAGAGAATACACTCTTCTATAAAATACGAACTTCCATAGCCCTCAGCCTGTAGTCAAATATTTCTTTACGATGTAAATTTTGAATAATGTTGGTAAGAGTCATCATCGTTTCAAATATACCTTTTATGACACATTTTTCTCTGGCCAGAAAGGAATGGCATCAACAAACCCTACATATACACTTCCTTCTTTTATTCCCGAAACCTTCCAGCGGCTACTTCACGAAAGGGAATTGCATTAAGAAACATTACACGCACTTCCTTTCTATTTTCTTCAAGCCTTCTGTCGATTACTTGAAGTGTGGAAATTGCACTCACAAATACTACATGCACTACTTTTTATTTTCCTCAAACCTTCCACCGGTTATTTGAAGTATCGAAATGGCGTTCACATATGTTACATACACTTTCTTCTTGTCTTTTGAAACATTAAAAAGTAACTTAATTAAAGGAAATTATATTAACAAACAGTAAATACATTTCTTCCCTTTTACTTAAAACCTTCCACCAGTCCCTGAAAGTAAGAGAATGGCATCAAAAAACATTGCATATACTCCTTTCTTGGTTTCATAAAACTTTCCACCAATTCTTTGAAGTAAGTGAATGAGATCAACAAACACCTTTTTCTTGTTTCCCTAAAATTTTACACCCGTCACTTGAAGTAAAAGAATGATATCAACAAACACCTCTTTCTTGTTTTCCTAAAACTTTACACCCGTCACTTGAAGTAAAACAATGATATCAACAAACACCTCTTTCTTGTTTTCTGAAAACTTTACACCCGTCACTTGAAGTAAAAGAATGATATCAACAAACACCTCTTTCTTGTTTTCCTAAAACTTTACACCCGTCACTTGAAGTAAAACAATGATATCAACAAACACCTCTTTCTTGTTTTCTGAAAACTTTACACCCGTCACTTGAAGTAAAAGAATGATATCAACAAACACCTCTTTCTTGTTTTCGTAAAACTTTACATCCATCACTTGAAGTAAAACAATGATGTCAACAAACACCTCTTTCTTGTTTTCCTAAAACTTTACACCCGTCACTTGAAGTAAAACAATTATATCAACAAACACCTCTTTCTTGTTTTCTGAAAACTTTACACCCGTCACTTGAAGTAAAAGAATGATATCAACAAACACCTCTTTCTTGTTTTCCTAAAACTTTACACCCGTCACTTGAAGTAAAACAATGATATCAACAAACACCTCTTCCTTGTTTTCCTAAAACTTAACATCCATCACTTCAAGTAAAACAATGATATCAACAAACACCTCTTTCTTGTTTTCCTAAAACTTTACATCCATCACTTGAAGTAAAACAATGATATCAACAAACACCTCTTTCTTGTTTTCCTAAAACTTTACATCCATCACTTGGAGAAAGGAAATGATATAAACAAACATCACTAACTTCCTGAAACCTTTCACCGGTTACTTGAATGAAGACAATGATATCTCTAATGCTTTTCCTCTCCTAAATCTGGAAAGAAACTTTTTTAAACCTAACTTTTATCTTTATCTCGTCTTATAATTTTCTGAACAGTATTGGAAGAATTCTTGTTGTATTAAACGTCAGTCATCTGAAATGAAATTAAATCACTAACGCCCAACCTTTATTCCCTTTAAGATTACTGAGACTATGATTAATGAAAGTGAAATACAGTATAATGGAGGAATCATTAGAATGAGAAGTGGGAGGAAACGGAAAAAAACTACGAGAGGAATTACGAACATAATGTTCACTTGAAACTCCTATATTCTGAGACCGAACTAGGTACTTTCTGCAGCAATGGTAAATGCTCCATCATTGAGCCACCGCGTCTCCCAGTATAAGACAATTATTCTGCATTCATCGTTTATTTAACTTAATTTTTAGTATTCGATTCGCTATAGTGTCTGAGGAAGGATATGTTAGATATCCGAAATCATTACATATTACAGTTTAAAATGCGTGGAGTTTGAAGCTTTTGTCAGTGATTCTTTTGTTAAAATAATCAATCCAAAGCCATGGATAGTCTTCCTATGGATTCGCTAATTGTATTATTATTGTTTCTAAGAAATCCTTCATTTAGATTTGACTTTAGAAATCATTTTTTTCAAAATCATGATTTCACAATAGTACATATTCACGTTGGTGTGTATATTTGCATTACTGTTCGACTTGGTATGTACAAGTATTGGTTGTTTAAGTTTAGTGCCACTTTTCAGCACCGAGGCTGTACGAGACACAGACCTATAGCTTAAAGAGAAATCCGAACTATCGTAGTGCGTTTAATGCTCTTCCACCGAGAATCGAATCCAGCACACCAAAGACACAAGCACTTGTCCTAACATCACCAAAAGGATTTTGGGTTTTAGCGTAGATACTGTTTAATGAAATGTATTTGAAAAATCCCAAGAAATATCTTACTAATTTCACGTTTTCATTTGATTTGATTTGTAGTTTATCAACCCTTTCAGCAGTGAGGCTATATGAAACGTGGATCTATAGCTTAACGTGGAATCCGAACCACATGAACTCCCGCCGGGATTCGAATCCGGATTTCAGAACGCCAAAGGCACATACGCTAACTGCTTAACCACGAGGAAGGTTGTTACTCATTTGAAAAATAACATATTTTCATTCACTCATTATCTTCTCTAATTTTTCTTAAAAGTACAAACAACCCCAGATTGTGTTAGTTAAGAGGAAACGAGTTAGTTCTCAGCTCCACATGCAACAACAATCTTTGTTGAAAGAAATGGTCCACAGAATGAAAAATTCAAGAGGTCTAGAAAGAGTGCTCACACACAGTAGAATGGTTGTTTTCTTGATAAAAGGAAGAAAACAAATAACGTATATAAAGTAGAAAGAAGACGAGATGAGTTTATTTAGGAGTTGTCAAGGAGCAAAAGGACTTTCTCTTCGTAAAACACAGTCTCAGTTGTTGTGTGCGCGGTGCAGAAGGACGGCGATAACTCTTGCGAAGAAACAAGTGGAAAGAGAAAAAGAAGATTTACGCGGAAATCCGTTATAATGATGGTTTTAAGCGCTGACCGTGCATTTTACTGCAACGACCATGCACGCACTTTATATATATATGTATAAATAATACACTCTAAAAGAGCTTACGACGGAAGAAGCGAAAGGCAAAGGAAAGACTAACAACGACGAGACGAAGTTAAAATAAACTGAAAAAAATACACGAATAGATAATCCTGAGGAAGTGGAATTAATTTTCTTAATGGGCCTGCCTTTTGTACGAATGAAAGTGTGAGTCTTGCAGATTCTACTTGAAGAAGGAAGTTGCTTGGGCTGAAAGTAGACGTTCTAAGAGGACTCTGTTTTATTTCGTATTTATTACCACTTTCACTATTATACATACTCATACAAACAAAGTCGTTCAAGGTGCAGTTAATAAGTATAAATAATGTTCAAATTTATTACCAATTTCACTCATTGTTCTACACTATACATACTCATATAAACAAAGTCGTTCAAGGTGCAGTTAATAAGTATAAATAATGTTCATATTTATTACCACTTTCACTCATTGTTCTACACTATAAATACTCATACAAACAAAGTCGTTCAAGGTGCAGTTAATAAGTATAAATAATGTTCATATTTATTACCACTTTCACTCATTGTCCTACACTATACATACTCATACATACGAAGTCGTTCAAGGTGCAGTTATTAAGTATAAATAATGTTCAAATTTATTACCACTTTCACTCATTGTTTTACACTATAAATACTCATACATACAAAGTTGTTTAAGATACAGTTAACTAGTGTAAATAATGTATAAATAAGCTTTCCATTGGATCCCTATGATCGCTTATATAATTAAATACCATGCACTAAACCAATGCAAATACTCGACTACTAAACCAAACTACGAAATTGGTACTACTTCCGATTTCAATACAAATTACCGTAGAGAAAAAACTGTAAGAGATATCGAGATACAGTTCTTTTGTAATCGATTCAACTTCAAAAGAGTAGGGTCTACCTCCTCCCTTAACCATCTATTCAATCCAGAAATGGTTCAAATTAAAGATTTCCAGTTTAAAGCTTAATCGACATAGAACAGAGACAGTAAAGCAATGCGAGTAATGGTTTCTTGATTAAGTGTCTGAGGAACAGGTTCTATCTGTGAACTTATAATTTGATTCATCTAGTAGCTATAAATGTACTACTTCACGTTTGAGTAATGAATTTTCATAATTTGGGAGTCTACTGTAATTTCACACTATAAAACGAAATTCGCTTTTCTCCTATTGTAATCAGAAATGATAAAAAAAGGAAATCTACTGTAGTTTCATACTATGAAACGAAATCCAAATGTTATTGTATTGAAATCAGAAATGTTAAAGAAAGGAAGTCTGCTGTACTTTCACATTATGAAACGAAATTCACTTGTTCTTCTATTGAAATCAAAAATGATTAAGAAAGGAAATATACTGTAGATTCACACTTTGAAACGAAATTCACTTGTTCTTCTTCTTCTATTGAAATCAGAAATGATAGAAAAGGAAGTCTACTGTAGTTTCGCACTATGAAACGAAATTCACTTGTTCTTCTATTGAAATCAGAAATGGTTAAGAAAGGAAGTCTACTGTAGATTCACATTTTGAAACGAAATTCACTTGTTCTTCTATTGAAATCCGAAATGATAAAGAAAGGAAGTCTACTGTAGTTTCACACTATGAAACGAAATTCACTTGTTCTTCTATTGAAATCCGAAATGATTAAGAAAGGAAGTCTACTGTAGATTCACACATTGAAACGAAATTCACTTGTTCTTCTATTGTAATCAGAAATGATAAAAAGCTATAATTTCTGGATGCAATATTGATTTCACTAGAGCACAAATTAAGAGAAAAATGAGAAACCGTTTTTGCCATGCATCTCAGAATTTCAAAAAGAGTTCCAATCTCCTACCTTATCCCCCTATTGAAACCAGAAGTTAAAGATTTACCATTTTCAGTTTCTATATTCAATTCTAGTGGTTTGAAATGTAGCGTGATTTCATGATGTAAAGCTAAACTCAATTGTTTCTTAAAGTTTCTACTGAAGTTAAATTTTTCGACTCCTCTTTAAAATCAAAATGAAATATTTTAGTTTAACAATTCAGATTTCCTATACCCTTTAGGCTACTGCAGACGAAAATTAAGAGAAGTGACTGATTGAGGGAAGAAAATCTTTAAGTGTTACGTCCCACAATTATGTCGGCTAGGCTAAAGGAGACGGTGATGATGAGAAATAAAGAAAAAGGTAGAATGAAGAAAGTGAGAGGAAACGGGAGAACCTCGAGAAATCCCCCACACACGGTTTTTATCTACAACAAAGTTCACTTGGCGAGAGCTAGGATCGAACTAAGGACTGCATACACCAGAGGAGAACGCTCTACCACTGATCCACCATAGCCCTTGATTAAGAGGAGAGAATGATGATGGAAGAATGGAATGAGAATGTGGGAGGAAAATAGGAGTATTCCGAGAAAATCCACGGACACTAATTTGTCCATCACAAACTCACTTGGCCGGGGATTGAAACGGAACCCCACGTACCAGAGCTTAACGATCTACCGCAGAGCCACCGTGCCCCCTTCCTTCTCTTTTTTTGTATAAGAATTGAACAGCAGCTATAGTGGATGCCCTCATGCAGGGTAGTCGCTAAGGCTCTCGCGTTCGGTGCCAGCGGTCCCGGATTCGATTTCCGGTGGGAACAATGTAAAATACTTTTTCAGGCCAACTATATTGACTGAAGTTTTCCTAGGTGTTCCTCATTCACACCAGGCAAATGGCGGGATGGTACCTAACATATAGGTCCCAGGCCGCTTCCTACTTTCCTCAATCCTTTCTTCCTTCCCTTTTTCCGGACACTGTGATCACCGAGGTACCTCATCCCTAATACGTGACAGACTAAATGGCCATAGATGCAGAAAACCCAGAAATCTAAAACATATAATTAATCCTAAATAGTTACAAACATATGTATCTTTTTTTTTCCTTTTTAAATTTAAATTGAAAGAAATTATGGATAGATTTTGATGTCCATATTTGAAGAGTTAGTAATATATAAACAGGACAAGAAAGCTAATACCATCATTATATTACATGGACCCTCATTTCCATTAAGTCAACTTTATCGCTACTCTCAAACACACACAGTCACGATGTGACATTTTTTCTTTGTGGTTTTACAGCATAAAAAAAGAATAACTTCGCTCCTCACAGAATTCAGAACGACAACCCTTCATGTTTTGTGGGCCCTTGCCACCTTTTCGTCTCTCCCATGTTGCCCAGTTCTAGAGTCCCTCGCACCGTGTTCAGAGCTACATTCTGTGTTTGTACAGTGGACAAAGCTTTCTCGGTGCGAGTGAGTGTATGCTTTTTTTTTTATTATTTCCCTTCCTTATTTGTTCGTTCTATTTTCTCTTTGTGTGTGTGCGTATATTCGTTCACCACTTCTTACAAAGCGAAGCGGAGCGGAGAAGCGTAGTTCTGTATACACATCGTGTTGATTTCTTCGGGGAATATCTTTCCAAGCAGCGGTCATGACTTGCGACAGTTCACAACCAAAGGGAACCACTCGGTCTCGCAGGGACTTAGCGAGAATAACAGCCACCACGAGTGACTTGTAATATTTTGTGTTACTTGTCAAAGGGGTTTGCTGCCTGTTAACATTTCAAGGGAAATCCACGCGAAAGTTTTCCCTATACACAAACACAAACGCACGCTCAAAGCCATCTCTTCTATTCCGTTAACTTACCTAGGCGCTGGAAAAAAAATCTCTTTATTTTCCCCTCTTTTGTTAAATCTTCGTAATGTTTAATGGTTTAATAATAAACTATTTTAAAAATTGAACATCGTTCAGAAACTAATTAGAAAGTGTATTGTTGAAGTGTGGGAATATTCATTTCATTAAATTACAATTAACTTAGATAAGTATTTTCCGAAGTTTTACATTCTAAGAGTCCTCGGGTTCTAACCACGTCTTTCTTTCTTATTTTAGGAGAATAACCCATCAACAACATATCAAAGTCGTCCATTTATTTTGAAACGACATTGTATCTCTTAAACTAATAGGTAGAATTGGAGAAAAAGCATATAATATATAATTATCGACAAGCACAAATATATATATATATATATATATATATATATATATATATATATATATATATATATATATATATATATATATATATGTGTGTGTGTGTGTGTGTGTGTGTGTGTGTGTGTGTGTGTGTGTGTGTAAAAAATGAATAGTGAATGCTATACTACTTGAAATGACGTAATTATGAGAAATTGTTTTTGAAATGCTGTGCTGTATCCATCTGCTTCTCCAATATTACAGCAATAGGTTCTGGTAGTTGTAATTACAAGTACCTCAAACATTTTCATGATTTTAAGTAGTGTTACAAACTTTACCAACGTTCAGCATATCACCGGAACGAGTTGAGGTATCAAATTGTAGTAAATGGGACTTGATCTTTGTGTTCATTGCAAACCCTTAAGCTATTATTTATATATATTTGAACGTTTATAGTAAACTCATGGTGTACCTATCATAGTCCGGATTTCTGGCTGCCCTCCCTCCGTTTTTATCTTCTAGATCCGCCACTGAGCAAAGATCATCCCAGTAGACCTACCATTTATAAGTGACAGAAGTATTCTGTTGAAACCGAGTATTCAGTGAAACATAAGAAGTCTTTAGAACGTTTTGGTATGTCTGGAGAAGTTGCGGAGCAAATGATGCAAAGCTTTCTTTACGACCAAACAACTTGGCAGAATAGCCCGGGACTGAGCGTCTCCAAGGCCATCTATTAGCAACCTGTTGAACTACGTTAAGCCTAGCGCCGAACACGTGATCAACGAGCTGCGTCACCCTGTTTCTTATAGGCGAATCAGGAGCTTTCTAAACTTAGTGACCACCACGCCTTTTATTCACCTGACTCCTGAGTTTGCCTCACTACGCTGGGCGGACGCCAAAGTTTGGGAAGCATCATCCGGAAATCGAACCCGGAACCATGCGAACGCTCCAACCATTAGATTAAGGCATCCCTAAAACATTCTTAACAGTGTTACAAAGTCAAACCAGCGTTTCCTAGTAAGCTAAAAACAAAATTCGTCTATTTTCGTATAAAATGACCCCAAAAAGAAAGTTGTAGGAAGTTTCAAAAAAATTATACGAATTCACAGTTACATGGATTTATGAGTTTACAAAATTATGTAAATTGAAACAGGTGCATATTTAAAGTCGTCTAACCTCAGTATTGCAAAGATTCGCAGAATAATAATAATAATAATAAAACTCAAATTCAAACTGAACCACATGATCTCTTATAGGAAATCAAATCGGATACTGTCTTACGAAAGACCGTAAAGTTACACGAAAGCCATATTGCTGAGTTTGTGTACCTTCAAGTTGGCTTGTTTCTCGTAGGCTATACAAAGTTTATACAGCAAATGCAGTTCCCTCGGAGGCACTTGGTTGTTAAAATGAAATTTTCTTCTGGAGATCTTTGGCTGTGTATTCCATTATGTCGTACAGTTAAGTGGAAAATCTCACAACACAGGAGGCATTCATGCTTATGCTTCAAGAGGTTTCTACTACTACTAGTAGTATTAATACTACTACTAATGCTTATACTACTATTACAAAAGACTTGCTGTAGAACTCAAGTTTTTCCACTTCCCTCCGGCTTTCTCTCGTTTTGAGGTTTTCAAAAGGCTAATGGGCTTGTTTTCTTTTTTTTCCACTTACATTATTTAAGTTAGATAATTTTCTTGCAAAAGTTTATTCTAAATTCTTTAATGAGAAAACGTTTCTGAAACCAGAATAAATAAATACATACATAAATAAATAAGATGGGTTTAAAAAAAAAACTACTATCGAAGTTGAACGCGGATTTTCTCATTTCTGGTTGCTCTGTGAACACTAATAAACAAAGATCTTCATTTAAGACAAAGAGCTTATTCATATATAATTTTAACAGTGTCTCTGATTTATTTTTCAGGGAACATAATACAACGTTTGTCGTCCATTCCAAGCATAAACTGCATTTGTTGAAAAAGCAAAACAATGCATTTGCAAGAATGTAAAATACCTATGTAGAATACAGGGTGTCCCATTTAAAAAGCAACTTGGAATCAGGTTTAGGCTAACTTTTGAACGGAATCAGGTACACGTATAAATGATACACCAATTTTTAGCTTGATCCATGTAGATATTTTTAAACATAAAAAGCAGCTAATGAAGTCCACGTAGGCACGTGCAGTGTTGCCAAATATAAATGAAAGTGTAAAAAAAAAAACATTTACAGAACATGGTAAATCGCATGTCACACATGTGCATGGATATGCAGGCTCACAAATTTCAGCGAAGACTTGTGGGTTGGATCGATTAGTTATCGTAGTCGAAGAACGTTCATTTTCAAAATGAGTCTGTCCAGAATTCTGCCATTAATGCGTACCCGCGAAAACGTGGTTTTTGAAGTTTTATGCTACGCACTGGCAACAATGCCTGTGTTTAAGTGTAACAGCATGTGTATTTAAGTACTGCTTATCACATAGAATCGTTGAAAACTCTAAATAAAAACATTTAAAAAAGTAAGAAAAATAGCGTAACTTACATGCACCCTGCAGCCCTGTGTGGAAGGACGGGAAACGTCACAACAGATGTTGAAAATGCCCGCCATTCTCGTTCAAACAAAGATTCACACGTCTTCATGTTGCATGTTGGAAGCAACTTCACGGAGAGTTGACAGGTTCATTTCTTCAATGGCTCTGTGGGCTCTGTGGATGTTGGCTTTCAGGTCTTGTACAGTCCTTGACTTATTTGTATACACGATTTGTTTTAAAAATCCCCATAAAAAATCTGGAGTTGTCAAGTCCGGGGAGTGACTGGGCCACAAATTTTTACTTATTACTCTGTCACCAAAAAATCGCTCCATCTTGTAACCAATAATCGCGTTCATCAGATTCAATCATGGAAATAAATTGAGTAATTATGCCACAATACACGGTTATTCTTGTTATACTCGAGAGCTTCTTCGTGGCTAAGCGGTTAGCGTACGCGCCTTTGGCGTGGGAGACCTGGATTCGATTCCCGGCGGGAGCTCATGTGGTTCAGATTCCACGTTAATCATTAGGTCCACGTCTTATATAGCTTCGCTGCTGAAAGGGACGCTAAACTAAAATCAACTCAACTCTTGTTATACTCGAAGATTGTACTCTTATTAATATAAACTTATATAAAAGTTACCGTAAGAGTCACTTGTATTCAAGGACACAAATTTTAAAGCATAGACATTCTATATCTTCCATTCTTCCCTTTGTTTTGCTAGGGCTAAGCAGAGTTCGTGACACAAATTGAAATGCTCGAAACTGGCAATTATAAAAACCGTCCCGTTTGGTTTACGAATAATTTGGCCAACCTATCATACTTAAATTATAATTGTAACAAGTTTTAATTTCCTCGTAAATCACTTCTTCCAACGTATTATTAACGTTCCATGTCAATCAGCTACTCTTGGGTTGGCCCATAAGTTCTGACCTATCTTTAAAGGTTGGGTTTGCTCAAAAATGAACAACAAATCAATAAATAATGTATTCTCTGTTGTTGCTTACAACTTCCTCCCAACGTTCAACAAGCTGTTTTGCTCGCGGTGGTGTCCGTTTGTCGGGGCTAAGCCATTCTTTGCACTGTTTCATAACGATGTACAGACACCATTTTTCGTCGCTGGTAACAACTCGGTAGAGGTATCGCTGCTTGTTGTCCATGAATTGACCGATCACAGGTAAGCAAATTTTCCGAGATCGTGTTGTTGTCGTGCAAAGAATGTGGAACATATGCGCTCAATGTTTGAACTTTTCCCATCGAGTGAAGGTGACGTTCTATGGTACTGTGTGAATATTCCATTTTGTCTGCCAATTTCCTTTTAGTTTGAAGTGGATAGTCGTTAATAAGTTGATTCAATCACTCCGCATGGAACTGAACGCGGCGTCCGGTTCGATGCACCTCTTTGAGATCGAAATTGCCGTCTTTGAATCGCTAAACCAATGCCTTTTTTTTTTTTTTGTCAACTAATGCTTCTTTTTACCAACTCCACACTCCATTTTAATGACCTGAAAAGAACAGAAAGTATAGCAGCATAACAAAACTAAACAAACTATTTTGCAGAGCACATAATTCTCTATTGAATACCATAAAACGCATTGCAAAACATTTTATTTTTCATACAAAATTTTCACTTTAAAAAGCGTCAGGATTTGTTAGCCAACCTAATACAATCAGTTGGAAAGTGGCTAATTGATAGTATCAAGTGACTTACGGCCCTCGAAGGATATTTCATAACTTGGAAGCATATTTTCAAGGAACTTTATAAATAAAATGTATGAAAATTGATTTAATGTATATCCACGTTAATTTTCAAGTCAATTACTTTTGTTTCACTTTGTATAACTACAATGCTTTTCCAAGCTATGGAGCTCCAAGATTGAAACCAGAAATGATAAAGGTATTACTTCAAGTTAGGGACGTTCGCAGAATTTTTTTCAAGGGAGTAGCAAAAGACCGATTTCACAAGGAGCCAAAAGACCAACACTCTTAGCATAATAGCATATATAGACACACTTTGCTATATGCATGTATAGAACACAGTACATCATATAAAATAACAGTTATTTATGAACATATCCTTATTTACTTCAGTATATTATTTCATATAAATATGTCAAGTTCTATGGTATATGAGTAAGTGAAGTAGTGTGTCTAGATATGTACTTTTAAAAACTGAAGAAACTTCGAGGTAATGCTTCCAATATTGGTAGAGTGGTGAGGTAAAAAGTAGAATATACAGGGTGTAAATAAAGTTTTTTTTTTTTTTTTTTTTTTTTTTTTTTTTTTACAAAGCTTGGGAGGTGATTCTACAGATGAAAGCAAGTAAAAATGTCTATGTAACACAATGTCCACCTCGGCCTCCTAACCGAGTTACGGACGTCCAAAAGGGTGCGAAAATGAACTTTGAAGGCTAATTCTGGCAAAGTGACAAGAGATAGAAGGGCGGTGTTAGGCGGCCCACACAGACTCTCAACATGGACTATCCAAAGATACTAAGATTAGATGTGTACAAGCATGAACACTTCACATACATCCTCTCACCTCACTTTGCCCTCATAACGTCCGCGGCATGCTTCGCATCCTTTGGGGAATCCCTTGCGCTCGCCTTGTACACATCTAATCTTAATATCTATGGATAGTCCATGTTGAGAGTCTGTGTGGGCCGCCTAACACCGCCCTTCTATCTCTTGCCGTTTTGCCAGAATTAGCCTTCAAAGTTCATTTTCGCACCCTTTTGGACGTCCGTAACTCGGTTAGGAGGCCGAGGTGGACATTGTGTTACATAGACATTTTTACTTGCTTTCGTCTGTAGAATCACCTCCCAAGCTTTGTAAAAAAAACCTTTATTTGCACCCTGTATACTTAGACGTCCAAAGTAAATGATTGTGGAAAACAGAAAAACCCTCATCCAGCATTGGATTGAAATTGTAATATTTTTATATACATGAATATCGATTAGAATTAGGATCAGGATTTTAGATTTCTGGGCTCTCGGTATCTGTGGCCATCTTAGCCCGTCATGTATTAGGAATGACATTCCTCGGCGATCACATTATACGAGAAAAGGTATGAAAGAAAAGATTGGGGAAGCCAGGAAACGGCCTGGGATCTGTAGGTACCATTCCGGTATTAACCTCGTATGAATGAGAAAAACCCAGGAAAACCTCAGTCAGGATGGCTGAACTGAAAAACCTTTTCGACTTTTTCGACTGAGCGTCGCCATTGAAACCAGAAATGGTTTAATCTACCACTTTCGAAATTAATATAGGTATAAGGCCTACATGGTACCTATTGTTGGAGCACTGGATCCAAAAAGCAAAGATTTCTCGTTACCTCTTACTATTGTTGCTCTGATACTTGCCGACACAGAGATTGACAAACAAATGCACATACCAGATCGCTCTATAAGGCCCGCCACTAAACAAAGATCAGTGAAGCCAAGACAGATGAACTCAAGAGGGGATGCAGAGGGAGAGGTCTTTGTCTTGCAATACTTGAGTGAATAGGTGATATGAGAATTTCCTGCATTGCTCACAGTATTGAATCTCGGCTGGACTGTTCTGTCTTCTGGTCAATATACGGCCGTCCTAAGACTTTTCATTCTGATATTAACATAGTTTAGAAGTCTAATACTGTTAGCAGTAGTATAAATACTGTTTAGTAGTGTTAGTAGTCGCCTACGCTTCCATTTTGTGTGTGAATCATTATTCTAAGTCAAAGTACAGACATTATTCACAGAAAAAAAAGAAAGTATGTGGTGCACGTAAAAACTTAGGTTACATTCGTAAATCCTGTAGTTTTTGGACTTAATGTACGACTGTAAGTCAATATCCTGAAGCAAACGTATCACTAAAAATGTATGTTTTATAATACTTTTCGAATAAGTGTTCCATTTATACGTACTTTCCGTATGAAACAAAAGAAATGTATATAGGCGGTCAGGATCTCACAAACAGATGGACGTACTGTATATAAGATATAGCAGACATAAATAACGCATGTATACGTATGTAACATAGTGAAGACTGTTTGATGTGAGATATCCTGCAGCGACATGATGTAACAAATCACGAGGGAAAATGGCAGTACGTATGTAACTTATTTACAGCATATGCTTCGTAAGATTTCCGTAGTAAACTTACGGATTCCGCATATTAGTACAATATGCCGACCGCTAACTGGATAACGGATTTTTCTCAGTGACAGCTTTAGAAATCCGGCTATTGTTTTATGTACAGCTTGTATAAATATAACTTCGAAATTTAATCTAGTAACAGATTAAACCGTACAGGTCTAAGAAACTTCAGAACTAAGCTCAAAAAAGCGGTTTCCAATAAAAAAGGAAAATTTTTTATTGTTTTTTATTTTGTGCTTCCTTAGACCCAAAATCCATATCCCGTTGCCATTAAAGTACTTTATTACGGTTCCGTGATGTTATTTCCTATCTCCCAGAGCTGCAAGAGAGAGAGGGAGAGAGAGAGAGAGAGAGAGAGAGAGAGAGAGAGAGAGAAGATGCGCTCAGATGTTCTCAGTGTACGTCGTTTCTGGTCCACCAGATATATCTTTTTGCCCATTCTGTGGCTATCGTTTTACTGTACATTAAGCTTCTCGCTTCTACCGGATGCAGTAAAGCACGTATAACTTTCATATGGCACTAATACTGTTATAATTGTTCATTAACTCATGTATGGTTGTAGGGCAATTGCTGGCTAATACACTTCATTTAAAAGCTGCCAAATGCAACGGATAAAGGGTCCGCATATCGCATTTAATGTTGGAACAAGATCTCGAGATCCTTCTACATTCTTTCCACAAGAAAAAAAGACGGATTAAACGCTTGCGAAAAGAAAACTGCGAAGGAAATAGATGTAGAGTTGTAGAGTGCATTACTATCTTCGAGTACACCAAAAAAGATGAATTCAAAAATTAACGTTTAGCAACCATTTAACTTATTCTTTCGGTTAATCCGCCAGTAATGGAACGGACACGAAGATCGTAAACAGTGACCCGGATGCGGTTAGGCCCGTAATCAACTAGAACCGTATAGAACAGTGACCCAAATGTAGTTAGATCCGTGATATGGTAAAACCGAACAGATCTCTGACTCGAATGAAGTTAGATCCGTGATCAACTAGAACCGAACAGAACCGTGACCCGGATGCAATTAGACCCGTGATCAAATACAACCGAACAGAACAGTAACCAGAATGTAGTTAGATTCATGATCAACTAGAACCGAACAGAACTGTGACCCGAATGCAGTTATTCTCTTTCCAGCCTTAGAAAAAAGTAGATATAAACAAACTCGCCTGACTACCAATGGGTCGATTACTAGTGATTGGCTGTTGGTCTCATTGCACTAATATCCTACCGCAATATAATCCCTACTAAAATATTAATTTGAATAAAAATATATGAATTTATCCTTTATTTTGTGATAAGAAACGCAGTAAATGTAATATTTAACAACAGATGTAGCTTTATTTTAATCTCACCCAAGTTGGACATATAATATTTACTGCGCATGCGTATGTGTTCGCGCGCCGACTCCGCTCATTTGAAATTGTAGAATACAGTTTCATGGTGACGATGAGTGACAATAATCCATCTTCGTCTCATGCTATAAAACACAAAAGAGGACAACAGAAACAGAGACAATCTCGTTTATATAACGATTTAAGAAACTGTTATTTCCAACATAGCAGTAGTCAGTGTCAATGGGTTTATTATTTAACAACCAACGGAGCCATACACTTTGGAAATTATGCAACGACATTAAGCTAGCAGACGATCTTCCTGTTCAGGTCTCTCACTGCCAAAGCACGTGTGAGCTGCAGAGTAATACATTTCGCTTTGTTTACGTCTACTTTGTTCTAAGGCTGGAAAGAGAATAGATCCGTGATTAAATAGAACTGAACAGAACAGTGACCCGTATACCGTTAGACCAGTGATCAACTAGACCCAAACACAGCTGTGACCCGGATACAGTTAGATCCGTGATCAACTATAACCGAACAGAACTGTGGCCCGGATGTAGTTAGAACCGTGATCAGTGGCGTCCCGGGTATTTAAGGGGGTCTTCCGGGTTTAAGCCCCTTCCCCCCGAAATTTTATTTACTATATTAAAGTAAATGATATATCTTGCAGAATTTTCACATTTCCAGGAATAAAATTGCAAACCCCTCCCGAAACAAAATCTTAAATATGCGAGTGCCCATGATCAATTAGAACCGAACAGAACCTGACCGCTAAAGCCTGGTATATCTCGGAGATCGTCATCCCCATGAAGAATATGCATAAGGAAGCTAATACCGTCCAAAAAAAAAAAAAAAAAAAAAAATTTCCCCGCTCTCTCTTTTTATTAAATCTATATTTTTTTTTCACTTTTGTTGTGTGCATCTGTATGTGTCAATGCAATGTACTGAATGATAACTACAAAGACAAAATACTTAATAATAATAATAATAATAATAATAATAATAATAATAATAATAATAATAATAATAATAATAATAATAATAATAATAATAATAATAAGCTAACGCTGAGTGAAAAGAATGTATATTAAATCTTTTCGTGTAGTCTGAGTTCAAAAATATTGTATTACTTTTTTAAAATTTTAAAAAAACTTTATATATTGAAGAAAGAAATATCCAAAACGTACGTTATTACTCTGAACTTTCAATTTAATAACATTTTCAATATAAGAAGATTAATTCTACGTGAAATTATATTGGGGATAGTCAATACATAGTACTTTGACTAAGCAACGTTACACTGGGAGGCAAACTCGAGTAATGCGTATCAATAATCCTCTGTAAAGTACTGTGGTAATGCTGTAGAGTAGATATTTAAGCTGCTTCCAGATCAACAGACTTGCCTGGATTGGTCAGTCCGCGTCAGTCCGGATCAGCCAGTCTGTCTGGATCACCGAATTACATCGGGTCTGAGACTCGAAACCCAGAACGGGATGATCCAGGCAAAGATTGTCACTCAAGTTACCTGGTGACTCATGCCGTTACTGATATGAATACAAAATGAGAAAATAAATAGAATAATTATAGAATTATTATAGAATTACTCCGCTTTTCCTCTAGAAGAAGAATTTCCGAGAACAGGTGTCCAATAATTTTTAATGAAGAGTTATTACCAAATATGTCCTTAACTTGAGGGACTTCTGATGTACTTTACTGCTGGCATAAATTTTTAATCCTTTCCACCCTTACAAGACGCATTTTAATAATTACACAACTTTTTTGTCAACAAAAATCTTAAATCAACTTCAATGCAGCATCCACTGAGAGGTTTCATGGTAGCTTCGAAAACTACCATTAGGTCTTCAGGAAATTTTTATGAAATTACAAGCAAGAGATATGTTTCTAAAAGAAAAAAATGTCGAAGTTACATAAATATACTTATTGGTTAAATTGGTGACCTTTTCTTGTTTTTAAGATGGTTAAAAACTCTAAATTGCATGGTTTCTTTCCTGCACTAACCTAGAAGTACGTCTCAGCGATGGCGTGGATTTGTATGCGGGACTAGTATGTAAGAAAACAGACAAATAATTCAGCTTTTATACGAGGGAGGATCTTGGCGCGGGAGACCCGGGTTCGATTCCTGGCGGGAGCTCATGTGGTTCGGATTCCACGTAAATCAGTAGGTCCACGTCTCATATAGCCTCGCTGCTGAAAAGGGACGTTAAACTCAAAATCAACTCAACTCAACGAGTGAGAATCAGAAACTAAGGTTACAAGGCATGGATACTATGTCGAAAAAAAACAATGTATGTAACATACGTTGGTTGTACTGGTTGTATGAAATATAAAGGTAACCAATAAAGTTCTGTCGCTTTTTGTGGAGGTCCATGTTCAATTAGCCCTCATACCGTGAGTTAAATGCGAATGGAGGTAAGGCAAAGGTCAGTTGTTGGTGTTGGTATATCCAAGATACTATCTGGTTGTGGCAGTTTAGTTACATTGAGAACTTACGTAAGGACACAGTGAACATGGGACCTCTACAGAGCGTCATAAGGGCGAATATGGTGTACGAGTTCAAACTGGCGTCAAACGCCGCTGGAGCGGGGCAGAATATATGCCAGGCCTTTGATGAGGGTGTCGTGACTATGCGAACAGTGCAGTGGTGGTTTAACAAGTTTAAGGACGTTGACGAAACACTTAAAAACGCACCACGTGCAGAAAGACTAACACATGTACAAAATGAAGATTTTCAGGCCGCAATTGAGGCGAACAGTGGCCAGACATGTGAGGAACTGGGACTACAATTCAGTGTGAGTGGAGAAACCTTTCGCAAGCACTTCCATCAAATTTGATAAGCACTACAAGTTGGGTCGATGGGTCCCACATGATTTGGCTTCAGGTCAGAAGGCAACGCGAGCAGACACCTGTGTTTCTTTGCTGTCTCGTCTGAGGAAGGAGCCATTTCTGGACAGGGTGTTGACATGTAATGAGAAGTGGGTCCTGTACGAACCTCCACTGTGCCGTCATCATTGGTTAGCATCCCACGAACCGGTTTCGAAACAGCCGAAAAAAGCACTGTACCAGAAGAAGGTCCTCTTGTGTGTTTGGCGAACTGCTCGCGACATCGTATAGTGGGAACTACTACCAGCTGGAAAGATCTTCAACGTAACTGTGTATTGTTCAAGAAAAACTCAAAACTTTGGAGCCAACTCTTCTAAATCCCAAATGGGTTCTCCAGTTACAGGCCAACGCTAAGGCCCAAGTGGTTAGGATGTCCCGGGACACCATTCTACTCCTTGGATGGGAAACACTATTGCTTCCGCCATACTTCCCGGACATTGGACCATCCGAGTATCACCTGTTCCATTCTTTGGGCAATCGCCTTAGATTACGCCAGTTCAAATCCCTAGTAGAGGTGCAAAATGCACTTGATACTTTTTTCTTCGCTTCACGGCCAACCAAGTTCTACCGCGATGGAATCCATGGCCTTCCAGAACGTTGGCAAAAGGTTGTCGATGCTGGTGGGAACTATTTTTGATCTTCCAGGTACGTCTTAGGTGATATATCGATGTTCGAGGGTGATGGATGAAAAGGAGACAGAACTTCCTTGGTTACCTTAGAATATATACACGTTTTACTGCAGGTGGTGTAACCTTACTTTCTGATCAGCCATTGCATTTAAGATTTGAAATCGAGGTTGAAGTTTAATATAATATACAATTATGACTTTGTATTTACCCATGACGAGTCTGTTAATGCAGTAGTCGCAATCTCTCGTATTGCAGATTTTATGCAACACAATATCCATATTGTTTTAATAGAACACTGAAAACTGAATACATTATGCGTCCACTTAGTATTATATTACTATTTAGAGAGGAAGAAAAATAAACCGCTATAGCCTATATATATGTACTGTATGAGCCGTATGTACTTCTAAAATGGTACCAATTTATAAACGAATGTTTTTCGTTCCCCTGGTAATGAAAGTCCATTAAAATATTCCCCACTCTCATGGTTTAGTCTCTGTGTAACCTCTCCTTTCATGAATGTACACACATACTGTACTTGTCACATTAATGTATTTCATTACAGTTAACTGATACCCTAGTTACATTAAGAATGAATTTCCTGGCTGTGAAAATATATACGTATTTACACTAGTGAAATATCCTGATCATTACAACGTACGTTACTATCTTACCTCATACATACATAGGGTGCATCAAAAGAGACAGAAACACTCCTTGTCGAAATATGATGCTTATTTGTTTCGAAAATTTCTAAGTAAAATGTGATAGAGAGTGTTTCAATGAGGAAGGCAACCCATAAATCGTAAGTCGAATTCCGAAGCCTGGTTGATGAATGTTGGGAGAAAATCTGACCGAAGAAAGTTAAATGTTTTCTCACTGTTTTTCTAGTGGTATGTGTGAGTGTGTGTATGTAGATATTTCAAATGAACAACTCCTTTGAGATGAGAAAACCAAAGGAATCGAGGAATTCTCATACACTGAGAGAAATCCTTTATCTGGACAGCAGTATGTTGTATAAATATACGGGATCCATATGTTTGCTACAGAAATTTGTATGTACTGCCCCTTTTCTTCTTAGATGTTACATTATGCAACTGCAAGATGTCTGACATTTAACAGACTGCCGTATATTACATACTATGTCAGCTATGTGTTATATACGTCCATCTGTATATAAGATCCTTACCGGCTATATAGTCATACGGAAAGTACGTATGGATGGAACACTTAACGGACAGTATCATAAAATGTACGTTTCCTGCATAATGTTATATATAGTCTTATTTTAAGTTCAAAAAGTACAGGATTTACGTATGTAACCTATGTTTTTATGTAAACCACAAACGTTTTTTTCTCTGTGTCGGAAAAGTCGGAGAAGAACATATTGTTTTTCCTTGAAACATTAGTAACATTGTCTGTAACATTGTCTGTATGACATTTCCATGTTTTTCTGCACAGTACTGATCTAGTAGCGAAGTAGATATAGTTTGTTACTGGTAACAGCGTGCTCAGAGGAAATTACCTAGGGTTGAAACCATGTTAACTTCAACATTTTTTAATTTTGTTCCTCACCAACATGATTCTTAAGAGGCATTTATTTTATTTTATTTTATTTCTTTTTTTTAATTAGCTATATATCTTATGACTAGTAATGATCCGTCTATTTTCTAATGAAAAATGTGTTTTAACCAAATTCGTTTAAAATCAATACGTTTTGAGTTCGCTAATTTCTAATAAAAATACCCCAAGGGACACAAAGATCAGAAACATTTTTTTCTGCTATGGAAACAAGTGAATTCTTTTCCACACTCTGAAACTACGGACACTTTCAAATTATACGGTAGACTCCTGACGAGAAATGATTTGTCAGTTCCAGTTCTAGTACTTCTGATCAGAAATGATTTATTAGTTCCAGTTCTATAGACTCCTGACCAGAAATGATTTATCAGTTCCAGTTCTATAGCCTCCTGACCAGAAATGATTTATCAGTTCCAGCTCTATAGTCTCCTGGCCAGAAATGATTTATCAGTTCAAGTTATATAGTCTCCTGACCAGAAATGATTTATCAGTTCCAGTTCTATAGTATTTTGACCAGAAATGATTTGTCAGTTCAAGTTATATAGTTTCCTGACCAGAAATGATTTATCAATTCCAGTTCTATAGTCTCCTGACTAGTTCCAGTTCTAGAGACTCCAGAACAGAAATAATTTATCAGTTCTAGTTCTATAGACGGATAAGGTTGGGGAGGAGATGGAATCTATTGTAATATTTGGTAGAGTAACGATACACGGGTTTTCCTTGGAATATTCACCATGAAAGTTTCTATATGGTTTGTACACTAAATTACAAATAAGTATTTTCTCTAATAGTACTTTCCTCTATAAGTTGGACCTCCTATCCATAGCAGCACAGAGGTTTAGGGTTTGTTGCTTAGGAACGACTCTGTCCATTGGAACTGGGTCTAAAGGTACCTCTTATCCGATGCAGCCCAGAGGTAGGATAATATCTCTGCTTGATGCAGCTCGGAGACGGGTGACGATATCTCTTGCCCTATGCAGCTCAGAAGTAAGGGTAGAGAATTCTCTCCCGCCTGCAGCATAGCTTGGAGAGATAGGTAGTATATGACGAGTTGGTAAATTATGTCTTCTGTCTCGACGTGTTCGCTTTTATGGCCAGTTTCGGAGGCGAAGCTTGTGGAGGAATTGAAAGGGTCTTCTCAACAGGACGACAACGACTCACTAATTTAGGATCATATCCATGTAGCATAAGTTAGCTTCAAAGCTATCTTTTGAGTGCATTGTAGAAATCTTTGCAACCAAAAGAGCCGTAAAATTGAATTTCAATTCTAGCTTTTTGTGTTTTCATTTAATTTATATCGTTTTAAGAGATTTGCAAAATAACCGAATATAATAATCGAGGCGACAGCTTGACTGTTTGTTATAATTAAATATTATATTCTAAAGTAACGTACTGTTGATTCATTCGGCACGTATGCACATCCCGATATAATTCCAGAAAGCGTTGTAGTTTGCAATTATTATGGTAAGACTATAAAAATATATCAAGCATACTATTCTCAATTATTTGGCAATCACATACTAATTATTTGGTGTTTTATCTTGTACTAGAAATTAAATTATGTACTGCAATTTTGAAATAAAGTTTTACTACTTGAAGAAAAAAGATGATTAGAAGAATTACTGTGAGATGGCAATATCAGGTGTAGTCGGGGACGTATTTTTTTGAGTGAACAGATTAACGTTAATTAGGGAATGTCCCAGCTAAACCGATAAGTTTGGGAACAATAGGCATTATAAAGTACTTAAAAACATCTTTACTTTCGTAGTGATGAAACAAGTAGTAAAAACGCGTGCTTTACAAAACACGAAACAAAATTGTTTTGCAGGAACCATCTCTCATATTTTTTTCAAGTGTTAATTTTTAGCAAAAAATAAAATAAATAACAAAAAAAAGTTCCACAACAAGATTTGATGAGACAACTTTTCACTTTGCTTTTCTATTCTGCTTTAGATTCTTTTACTGCGATATGTTTACATGTCTTCCTTCCTTCCCTTTGGCCTTTATCATCAGAAGAATTGTGTTGTTGTTCTTCTTCGAAGACCTTTTGGAGTTGGTTTTGTTCCGAGTTTTCCTTCTAAGGTTATTCTGAAGAAAAAAAGAAAGTACGTAATACACAGCTTCTGGGGAGAGTTTTGTGATTAATGGTTGCCTTAGTTATAAGAACTTTTTCTCACTCTCCCTCACTCCTAGTCTCTCTATCAGAAAAAAAAAGTTCCTCCTCATTAGAGCTTACAGAAGAAATGGTAACTGCCTTGCTTTTTCGGGGGATGGGTGTTCAGGAACGGAGAAACTCTCCGCGTACGCACAGAAACAACGAAAATGAACTGGAACCCTGGCTGCGTGCAAAATCTAAGTGTTCTTTCCCCTCTGTTTTCTTTCTCTCCTGTTTTTGTCACCAGTAAAATGGTATCTATCTATCGTTGACGTCAGAAAGAAGGTTCGTTAGTGTAGCAATTTTGGAGTGCAGTAAGTACCGCGGATAACAAGAATATCGGTAAGAAAAAAAAATGGTCCTGAAAAGGGCGCACTACTTGCAGCAATCTTTGTGCTTTAATTGGTAAATAAATACAATCCTAAGGACGCAAAAGGAATACATGATATTTCTAGAAGTACGATTATCATTTCCTTTAGGCTAACGAAGATGGATGGTTAATGAAGATATATTGTTATAAAATCGTTGATTGGATGAAAAATAGGAAAACTTCGAGAAAATTCACGGAAATAATGTTGCCTACTATAGACGCCATGGTCCGGAATCAAACTAGGAACCTTCGCGATAGAGATGAGCGCTTTATCACTTTCATAATTATAATTTTAACTTTCCGGCTCACATTTTATCTTTTCTCTCGCTGTTCGGGCCTACTGGGATACACCCACCGCTTCTACCACTGTTCAGAACTATTGGACTCGACAGGGACACGAACATAGAAACATTAAGGACAGTTAAAACACCATCCTTTGCTACTATAGAGGGACTCGGACACCCAGTGTTTCATTTCTCGATAGTCAGCCTAACGCCTCAGATCATTCGGATATAGCCACCGCTTTTACTACTGTTCACTACTACTGGACTCGAGAGGGACACGAACACAGAAACATCAAGGATAGTTAACACTTCAGCCTTTGCTGCTACAGAGGGATCCGGACACCTAAGGTTTCGCCTCTCGATCGTCAGCCTAACGCCTAGATCTCTTGGATACACCCACCACTTCTACAACTGTTCAGGACTATTGTACTCGACAGGGACACGAATACAGAAACATCGAAGACAGTTAAAACTCCATCCTTTGCTACTAGAGAGGGATTCGAATCCCAAATGGGTTTCACTTCACGGTTGTCATTCTAACCCTTTAGATCGCTTGATTCAGCATTAAGTCAAAGCTTAATTCATTCTCACCCATCATCTTCTTCTGAACCACCATCTCCTCTGCAAAGAAACAAATTTTGTTCCATATCCTAGTCAGTAAACTTGATATTGGATCATTCATATCTTTAAACATTTTCAAATATAGACGTCAACATGTTTTAAATCACTAATTTTTGTTTATTAAATAGTGATTTCTTTCGTGCCTGTATAGTCAAATGTTTAAAAACCATATATTTGGTGTCTGGGATTTCAGATTTGACCTCAAAAGAACAGGGAAATGTTAGAATTTCATCAACATCTTGAATCAATTGCGAAGCTACTTAGACTAACAGGTAATTATGTGATTTTGGTAACTTTGGTATATGGAAAATGCTGAATTTGGTAGATTGGTTAAATAAATAATATTTATTGTATTGACGCCTGCAGAACAAGAAATATTTTGTGTCACGCCACTATTCTCAAATTGTGGATATAGAATGTTAATGTTTTGGTTCTTTCAGGACAACAAATCTTTGTGTCACATCAGGTAGGTATAGAATGTTATTTTATTAACTCTATTAGAATAATTAAAATTGGTGCCACTTCACTGTTTTTAGATCAACACTTATTAGTAGAATAACTATAGAAGGAAGTTGTATAGTATTTGCTCTTCGAGAACAAGAAAGTTTTGTAAGACCAACCCTCTTGAACACGGTAGCTATAGAATATTATATACGCATTGTTTCCTTCAGAACAAGAAATCACTGTGTCACAGCACTGTTTGCAAGTGTGGATACAGAACGTTAATGCTTTGATTCTTTCAGAACAAGAAATCTTTGTCACACCATTGGTTGTATGTCAACTTTCAGGAACATGATAGCTAAAGAATTTCATTATATTGGCTCTTTCAGAACAAGAAATCTTTGTGTCACACTAGGTAACTATAGAATGTTATTTTATTGATTCTTTTAGAACAAAAAATATTGGTGCCACTCCACTGTTTTCAGGTCAACTCTTACTAGCAGAATAGCCATAGAAGGAAATTGTTTTGGCTCTTTGAGAACAAAAAATCTTTGTGGGACGCCATTGTTTGGTAGTCAACTCTCTTCAGTATGGTGGTTATAGAGTATTATATACGCATTGTTTCCTTCAGAACAAGAAATCTCTGTGTCACGTCAGTGTTTGCAAGTCGATTCTCATTAGCAGAGTAAGTAAAGAATGCTATTATACTGACTCTTTCAGGACAAGATGATTTTTTTATTGTTTTTCTTATTAATACATAGGAATAGGATGTTATCGTGTTGCTCCTTTCAGAACAAGAAATCTTTGAACCGTATCACTGTGTGTAGGTCAATCCTCCTTAGAAGGTTAGTTAGAAGAAGTTATTACATTGTTCTTTCAGAGCAAGAAATCTCTGTTCACACCACTGTTTGCAGATCAAGTCTTATTAACGTGTTGCTATAGAATGTTATTTTATTTGTTCATTCAGAACAGTAAAGATTTGTGATGCTGTTTCCAGGTCAACCCTTATCAGCATTATTCATTGATTGGAAAGAATTACTTAAATAATATTCTATAGCTACCTAATGTGACACAAAGATTTCTTGCTCTGGAAGAACCAAAACATTAACATTCTATTTCCACACCTGAGAGCAGTGACGTTACACAAAAGACTTGTTCTTCAAGCTCCTATAAAGTAAGTATTTATTTTTTTAAAATGAATCTATTAAGTACAGCATTTTCCATATAACAAATTTACCAGAGCCACAGTTACCCGTTAGTCCAAGTGGCTTTCTCAATTGATTTAAGATGCTTATCAGCAGGGTAGCTATAGAAGTTAAATGTATAATCTACACGCTTTTGGCGCGGCAGACCCGAGTTCAATTGTGAGTAGGAGTTCATGTGGTTCGGATCCCATGTTAGGTTGCAGGTCTCGGTGCTGATAGGGACGCTAAAGTAAAATCAAATCCAAACGAGGCAAAACTAGAAACTAATCCCATTCCAAATTCGAATCAAATCCATTTGGTTTGTAGACGGCTAATCGATACCATATCACAGCTGTAACGGTACATAATGTAAGTACACAAATAAATAAAGAAGGTCAGTTTCATACAGAGCAAGAGGAATATATAAGTCTAAGAATATAAGTATAGTACATATGAGCTCCTGGCAGTGGCGTATTAGGATTTTTTTTTTTTCATTTTGGGTGCCGACAAATTGTAATGAAATTCATTTTCCTTCCTTTAATATTTTTATAATGGCACTTCCAGGTATGAAGAATGAAAACATTGAGTAAGAGTTTGCAGAAATAACTGAAAGGTAAAATAATACCTAAATTATCAAGAAGGAAATGCGCGGGGGGAGGTATGAAAGTAAGTGACGGCACATTTTAGAAAAATAAGTAACCTATCGTTTAAAATTAAATACAGGTCCGCAATAAGTAAAGAAATGTAAGTCATTTAAAGGAAAAGATGAAATTTGAATGAAATATAATCAAAGAATAAAACAGTTATGAATAATAGAAGGATATTAATATTATTACACTATATTTTATTAAACAACATACAACATTTTGTTCTTATTTAATTTTTCAAGACTAATTTAATAACTTTACATTTTCTAGAACAGCTTCTTGTGAACAATGTAGTAATTAGGGCCTATATTAAGATACATACTTCTTTAGTTTTGGTGTTACTGACGACAGCCAACTTGAATCAATTAAAAACGGTCGAAAGTATGATAGAAGAAACGAAAGAAAAGTAACAACTAAGAAAAAGAAACCGAAGAGTAGAATGAACGAAAGAAAGAAAAAAAACGTAGTTCCTACATGGATTGAAATTTGACAAATACAATATTATTTCTGGACAAAGAGCATAATAAAAAATGGAAAATCAATGAAATTCTAAGAAATGGTAAGAATTATACGTGGAATGCGAAAAACTAACAAATTTGTTTCAGGGGGGACTTGAGTCTGATAGCCCTCCCCCTAAATGTGCCACTAGCCCTTGGCAAAAAAAGAATAACTCTGTAATTCTCGTAACAAAGCTTCCTCCATGTTATTTTATTATTTTAAAAAGAAGTAAAAATTAATGGCCCAACTACACAAATTATTTTTCCAATACAGCCTTGTTCTACTTGTGCAGCACTTTCTGCTATTATTTGTTTCCTTTTTTCCCAGCGTACTTTCATTTCGTCTCTAGCCTTTTAATGGATTTTATACTTTAATAGATTAATTAGGAACATTAAATGCTGCACGGAATAAATCATTCCCAAATTACCTACAAAAATTCCACTTTTCAACACTAGTTTTTCTTTAACCCTGCGCTATTGCTTTGCCTCTTTAACTGTGCTATATTTACCCAGCATATTCCGCTATATATATATATATATATATATATATATATATATATATATATATATATATATATATATATATATATATATATATATATATATATATATATATGAGTTCTAGATTCTCTAATGTTTTCATCTACTGTAGAGAGGTGTTTTGGGAGGGGGGAGAAGAGGTTAATTTTTTCCAAGCGGAAAAAATAACAACTTCATTTTCATTAGTGGGTAAAGCCCACTGACCTTTATGAAAAAAGCAACAGAAGACGCACTTTTTTGGAAGTCAGAAAGGGGTTATGATGTGCATAATGAACAGATGTAGTGATTTTGCAGAGTAAAATATATATATATTTTTTCTCTTGCAGAACTATTTTTTAAAAAAAGCTGTAATATTCTTTTTATTCCAAGTTTTCTTTTTGGTTGGTTCGTTTTGGCTGATGCTCCAAAAGTGAACCTTTTTTTTTTTTTTTTTTTGAATTTAACCCCTATCTTGTACAGAAAAAAAATGTATAAACGAAAGTTAAAATTTAATTTCGTCGATAGAACTTGCTTCTATTATCTTGCTTGAGCTCATTAGCTGGTAAGGAAGTGGGTTGAAATTAGCAAAAGAATCTGAGGTTTCTTAGTTTAATCCACGTAATGGTACTTTTCCCTTTTTTTGGCATTATTTTATTAAAGAATGAAAAGGTTGAAGTTTTCATTGCTTGAACTAAAACAGAAAAAGTTCTTTCTCTCTTGAAAGAAACTGGTATCTACCGAATACTTACATTGCGTATTATATTATTATTATTATTATTATTATTATTATTATTATTATTATTATTATTATTATTATTATTATTATTATTATTATTATTATTATTATTATATTTATGCCTTTAACCGATAGGCCTTATATTTTTCGATCAGAGTTTTTTTTTTCATAATATTCTTCATGGAGGTATCTTTATTGATGGCTTCTTGCATCAACAGATCCAATAGATTCTATATTTCAGGCAAAAAAATCTTATAGGCCTTATATCTGGAGAAGTACATACAGTGTAGCCAAACTGAAACTATCACTTAACTCAGTATGATGCGCTTATTCCATAAAAAATACAACAAACTCGATTTTGGGGGTCGTTCAAAAATTTTGTGAACCCTGATCCAAGAAAATTCAATATATTTCAATTACAAATTTTCTTGTAGACCATATAACTGGAGAACTACATAATAGTGTATCCAAACGCAAACTATCACTTAACTCACAAGGAACGGACATGAACCTGTCATCCGGACATCCGAATCAAATCTAATCCGTTCGATAAACATAACAAAGATATGTTCATGACAAAAAAAAAAAAAAAAAGGTGCCATGAGCAAAGGAGTAAGTGCCTGAGGCCCATTAAACCTGTTAATATAAAGAAAATCGTAGACCCGCAGTGAAACAGCTATTGCATCAACACTGTTCATTGGAAAATCATGATTTATAGTTCATTCTCTTCAGCATATAACAAGCTCCCCAGAGTTACTATGTATTAAGGGTCATAACATACTTGAACATTGAAAATTGGGAGAATGTCGGGAAAATTCCCTCCAGAAACCCCTCCCATCAACTTTGGACCCCTCTGGAGTGGCCCCGGGTAAAAGTACAAACTAATAACAAATTCTCAAAATTCCACCTCATTCATACGCCCCAACATTCCATCCATTATCAGTGTCAAGTTTGTAGGCCAAATACCTGTTAAGATCTTCTGAATGGAGAGGAAACCTTTTTTCACCTTTTCTTTTTAAAGATTTGAATTTCGTGAAGCTTCGTCCAACTCAAAATCTAAAAGATTTAACTTATAACATTTGTACAAACTTTCAGTTCCCAGGTTCAATAGTTTCGAGATATAGTGAATAGAAATGAGTTTACTTTCATGAACATAAATTATTGGCTTGTGGAAGATAATTGGAACTTTTAAAAAAACTCTGAAAAGCGTATATACACCTTTGCTGTGGAAACAGCGCAAAACACGTTTACTTTGGGGCTGTCGCGAAACAGCTCCATGTGCACACGTTGATTTTCCGTGCCTCAAATACAATATTCTGTGTGCTGACTCGCAGCGTTGGCAACCTAATTAGTAGATATTATCGTGTGTAACACTTAAAATTATCATTTTTGTTGTAAAATTATCGTAAATTTTTGTTTCTAGTCTGTATATCAAGCTTTATTATTATTATTATTATTATCATCATCATTATTATTATTATTATTATTATTATTATTATTATTATTATTATTATTATTATTATTATTATTATTATTATTATTATTATTATTATTAAGAGGAAACAAACAAACTTTTACAGCTAAAACTATATTCAACAATCTGTATAGGAAACAAGATTGAAGCTTAATCTTTAGCAGTCTATCAAAAAAAAAAAAAAAAAAAATCCTTCAGCACTTTATATGTTTACTTGACTACATGAAGTAAACTTAACTACATGAAGTAGCTAGTACTTACCCCTTCTTGATCGGTTTCCTATGTGCCTGTCATAGTCCCCAATTTGATCACCTGACACGTGAGGTCACGTGACTCCAGTACAAATACTAGTAGTGGTTTGGCTCAATTTTACGTTATGTTTCATCTTATACAGTATCGGTTTCAAAATATATGCTACACTACAATGATCCGATTAAACAATTATCTCCTTCTCTAGACGTTGGTTATTTTTGTAATGTTTTGAGTAATTTCATCATATATGTTGCAAAATCTATATTCTTTTTTACGTAATGAATTAAATTTCTTTCGAATTTCAAATACGTTCAGAATTATCTTTGCTCCTATCAGGAATTTTTAAATTATCGTATAATTTCCTATTATCGTATAGCAGCTATCGTGCATCGTACAGGCGTGAAAATTATCGTATGATTCGATAGTTATAGTACATGTTGGCAACGTTGCTGACTCGGCCGGTAAAGTAAAAAGTTGATTCGTCACTGAATACCACATTGCTCAAGCATGACCCTTCACCACTAATGCGATCTAACATGGCAACACAGTATTCATGTCAGGTATGTTAATCCGCTTCACTCAGTGCTTGAACCAAGGACCGTCTGTATGGCTTCATGGACAAACATCTACGCAATACACGCCAAACAGTGGTCTGAGGTATACTAGTTTCTTGTGATGTACGTCGTGTAGATTTTCGAGGATTCCGTACAAAACTCTCCCTAACTGCTTCCACCACATCGTCAGTCACGGGTGAGCGCCCTGGAGCTTTTGTATGTCGCACAGAACAACCTGCTTCCATAATGTCTGGCGCCATTTGTACACTGTTGGTCTGTTTTGTGGTTCCTTGCTGTATTATATGCAAAACTTGCGCTATGCAATCGTTGCTGACTTCGTTTCTTCAGATCAAAACACGCACATAGCTCTTTCCGCACCAATGAAAGTTTGCATTTCCAACGACTGACCGGTGGCGTCGCGTGTGCTCAACTCCGCAACTACTCACTACGTGAGTCAAACTTGAAGTGTTTTGCAGTATAATGACATACAAACCAAGTCTATATGTAGTTCCAATAAAGAATTATAACTGAATGAAGTTGTAAACGCTATAAAGAATCACCCTGTATATTTAAAACCTGTAATATATATATATATATATATATATATATATATATATATATATATATATATATATATATATATATATATATATATATTCGAAGTTTTTTCCAAACCAAATGAATTATTGTCTAACGTGGAATTGCAGTTTCAGTGATATTAAGCATTCATTTGCTTGGCACAACTTAATTTTTTATATTAATAATAGTAATGTTTTGGTGTTTCTTATAATTACTTTATCTTTATTAGCCCTTATTTTGAAGTTGATTAATACTCTTTTTTTTAAAATAAAAACTTATTTTACTTTTCTGTTTCTAGCGTTTTTTTCTAAAGTAGGTAACACTTTTTAATTTCTAAGTTGTTCATTGTCTTTCATTTTTTGTTACCCCATTATTATAGATACAGTCATGTCCAAAATTATTGTCGCATGTCTATAAATATGTTGTTGTAGGACTATAATTTGATAACGAATTCACCCGGTATTTCTTATAATGTTAGTATGTGTATAATCGGCAAAGACATGTATGTGACAAATTTCATGTCAAAAGAGCAGTAAATAAGAACAATGAAACGAAAATAAAACTTTCTTGTCCATTTAGCAACATTTTGTTTTACTCATTCTAATTTTTGTATTTATAATTTCTTTCTCTGTGAAATTTACCACAAATATACATTTCCCTGTTATACACATAGTATCAGTATTAAAAGTACCCTGCAAAATCATTATCAAATAAGAAGACAGTTGTAGATATGCGACAATCATTTTGATCATGAGTGTAAATACACAAATTAAAGCAAAACACTAACTTCCTACAAAACAGGTCAACCAACGAAAATGTGTGTAAAAATAATTTCCTTTAGGTCCGACTATGTGTTACGGAATTATACCTGAACATAACTACACTCAATTTCGGCATTAAAACTGTCAACAATTGAAGAGATTCATGACATAGTTTTAATATTTTCTACTTTTAGTGCTTTTATTTTCTACTTTCAGTGTTTTTTTTATTTTCTACTTTTAGTGATTTTTATTTTCTACTTTTAGAGCTTTTTATTTTCTACTTTTAGTGCTTTTTATTTTCTACTTGTAGAAATTTTGTTGGAGTCGGATAATATTGTTTTTTAAAATATTTTGTTAACTGTGATGATGTAATGTTGTCCAAAAAGAAGGCATATGTAATCAATAGATGATGTGAAGGTGAACAAAATGGCATGCTTCAGAGTAAATTATCATGTGTAGTATGTTCTTTTTTTATAATGAGACATTAAACTTATGACAGTCATTGCAAACATAATTCAGTTTATAGTTTTTCTCTGATAGAAAAGTTGTTTATTTATTTATATACTATATATGAAAAATATATACTGTTAACTAATAGATTATATCCATTGTTGTTTGATTAGTTCCAATAGTGATACACATATATCTAATAGTATCACAGTGTTAACAGTGACACATATCACAGTGACACTTGGTAACAGTGACACTTGGTAATAGTGACACACATTCTCCTACCAGTGGTACACCTATCTTAACAGGACATGCATACTCCTAACAGTGATATGATGAATACTCCTAACAGTGCCATGCATACTTCCAACAGTGACATGAATACTTTCAACAGTGACACACCTACTTTAACAGTGACCATGCTCCTAACAGTGTAATACATACCCTTAGTGACATGTATACTCCTAATAGTGACATACGCGAACTGCTTTTAAATGATCAAAGAATACAAACATTTGTTAGGACAAAAGAGAACAATATTTCCATATCTGTCTTTTATCTGATTTTTAAAAACGGACTTCATTGCTACAAAATACAACTTAGAGGAATAAACTATCCCTTTTAGTCATCAATGTGTAGGTACCATGAGGCCTTTTTTTATGCCTCATTGAATGGTCTTTGTAATTGGTCTTTAATTGATACGGTACTAAATTGATCCATTGTTTTTCGGGTGAGTGCAGCATTGAAGGATTGTTCATACATTAACCGCATTCCTTCCTACAAGTATAGAGGTGTTAGGGTTACGTAAGAGCAAAGAGAGGACTATGTTCACAATGCAGAATCATTAACAGCTGGTGTGGTATAGATGGAGAGAGAACATTGTGCAACATTCAGCAAAAGAAAACGAGACCCTCTTCATTTGCATTAAAATTTATTTGCATAACACAGGTATGCAAATGGACAAGAAAGGAAACACATCGGGGAGTTCGTTGCAGGAGGATTTAGGAGGAAGAAGAAAATGTTGGAAATGTACTCCATTGTGCCATTTTCTCTCTCTATCAGTTTGTATATATATATATACGAAGAAGTAGAGAGGAAATCTACTCTTAGTGGCAGTAGCACTCAAGATATGTCATAAAGGAACCCGATAAAGGCCAGAGAATGGAGCAACATGTAACAAGAGAATCGTGGGAAGGTGAACAGTTGACATCACCTGGCATTTGGAGACAAAGTGACGACAGAGTCTGAGGAAGACGAAGATAGTCTTATTCTGTCAAATTCTGTCGATGCGTTTGAAATGGATTACAAGGTAAGTCTCCAGGAGAGAGAGTGTTCTATACACGTTGTAGAACCATCGTCTGAATCTATGTTGACAATACCTTTTCTCAACCAAGTAGCATCTTTGCAAAGCACCTTTTTGGTACACCCAGAGTTACAATGGAAAGAATCAATACTACAAACTGCTTTCTCATAATGATGTCTGCAGTACGCTGTCGTAATTTTGGTCATTTCCTTTGGAGCTGCAAGAACAATAATGCTGTACACGTCAAATGCTGCCCAGGCAACATTGATCAGATCAAGTAATACTTGAAAAGTAGTTCGAGCACAATTTTTAATATGGATCAGTTTCTCCATTGATAACAATAAATAAAGAAATAAAACAACATTTTAATTTTGTACAATTGTTAACACTGATTAGAACTATTTTTTACTAATAACAATAAATAAGTAAAATAACATTTTTATTCTGTACAATTTTTAACAACGATTGGAACTATTTTTCATTGATAACAATAAATTAATAAATAAGTAAAATAACATTTTTATTTTGTTCAATTTTTAACAACGATTAGAACTATTTTTCATTGATAACAATAAATTAATAAATAAGTAAAATAACATTTTTATTTTGTTCAATTTTTAACATGAATCGGAAATATTTTTCACTGATAACAATAAATAAAATAACATTTTTATTTTGTACAACTTTTAACATGAATTGGAAATATTTTTCACTGATAACAATCAATCAATAAATATAACATTTTTATTTTGAAAGTTTTATAGTAAAGATATATATCAAATCATGACTAAATTAATATATAAAACGTACTATTTGCCTAAAAATTTAGAAAATATTTTTAAAAAATTTAGAAAACGATCACACAATACTCCGAATAATCACACACACATACTACTAGCAGTCATGCACATCGTGCTTGTACAGTGGGGGACACTTCTAAATGGTACACCTTAGCCGTAAATCTCCATATGGCTGTACCATTTAGAAGTGTCCCCCGCTGTACATACGGACCTTAAAACTACTAAATGTTTACCTATAACTCATAAATCTATATCCCAGTATAGAACAAAGTTGATGATCACCTTTAAGCTTAGTGATATCATCAAACAAGAGATTCGATCTACTCAGTAATTTGAGAAATAGTTATACTTTTTAATTATAAACTAGTTTAACTAATTACTTCCGCTCTGTGATATGGCGTTAATTAATAATCTATTGATATGATTAGCATTATTTACTCTGTAAAGGACAATTATGTAATAGTTATATTACTTCAATTGATTGTAAACATTCCCCCAAAGATTGTGCTTATATTAATGTAATTAAGCAATTCACTGGAGATATTGTTAATTTAAAGAGTAAACAACGTGATAGTAGCAAATTGTTAAATCTTATTTTGAAAAAAAATGCACGTGGTTAAATGTAAATAACACAATAATGGCAAATTCTGTAATATTATTTTGAAAATTTACAGGGGTAATTTTATCTAATCTAATATCAACAATGTAGATCAGTGGTTCTCAACCTTTTCTATTCTGCAGCCTCTTTAGTGATACCAACCTGAAACCTTATGAAATTCCATCCCGAAAGGCAGAAATTCCCATTTTGTTCTTGAATTTTCCACGCGCTATACTAATTGCAATATTTTCAAAATTTTTAAAATATGAAAATTAAAACTACTGTACGTCAATATTTGAGATAATTGTTCGAAAATTCCGATCTTCTAAACTCACAATAAATATTTTCCTTAATTTAAACAGATTATTGAAATTGTTAATGAAACCAAATACAATTTGCTTATAAGAATTTAGTTTTTCCATCACACTCTTATGTCTTATGTCACTCTTATGAATGTAGTGAAACTAAACAAACTTGATTGTTTAGTTATTTCGTTTGGGACGCTTTAGAATTTGGCTGTTTATCATTTAGCAATCTACTTTTCCTTCCTTGGCGCTTTTTAGTTTTTCTTTCTTTCTTCCTTTCTTTCTTTCTTTCTTTCTTTCTCTTTTTTCCTTTTTTTAATTTTATTATTATTATTTTTTTTTTAGATTCACATTTTCCTGCATGAATCACTTTCACACTAACATGCACTTTCCAACAACAAAACTTGGCAATTACAGCTGATTTCCCACTCATTCATGCATCATTAGCCTACTTTCCGCTCATTGGGAATTTTGTTAGCGTCGATAAAATGAATATATGACAAATCCCATGTACGTATTCCGCCAATTTTGACGAAAATTCTCTTTAGGCCTATTCGGAAAAATTAATATCAAAAAATCCTACAAAAAATCCTTTTCCCATGGGTTGGCATCACTGGGTCTCTTTGTGTGAGTAGGCATAATCCTGAACGCCACCCGCCATCTTAAACCTAATCCACCCACTTGAATGGCTAAGTCACTGCTCAGATGAGAAGTGAGAAATAATAATATTTCTGAAAAAGGTAAAACTCTTGATAATTTGTAAAATGCATAATGACTTTCATCCAATGATAAGAAAGAAAGTCTATCAGGCCATGAAATCTCTAACACACCTTAAATAGTCTATCGCTCCGTTTTGTTCTAGTACCCCCTTTGCAAACAAGAGCGCACCTTGGGGGCCCTTAAAACCCACGTTGACAACCAATAATGCAAATGATACAAATACACAAGTATGGTGAAAAGTGGTAGCGTTTATCTGGATGGAGTGAAAAATCGAGGAAATGTTCTGGAGAGTAAGAAACAGTATTTGAAAACACATATACAGGGTGTGCCATTTATTTTAAAACGACTTCGTAGCTTTTAAACTAGTGTAGATAGAACACTAAAATTTTGTACGAATCATTTATTGACAGGATAAAGTAATTTCACATACTCTGCAGTACCACCAGATTAATCGTATTACAAAGTCAACATTAAGAAGAACTTTTTAAATATCATGTCGTGTTATTATTCTGCTCGAGAAGATTCTGAGCTCATCAAATTTGTAGCGTCAGTAATAATCCTGGGGGTCGTGAGCGGTGAAAGTTACGTGATGCATCTTTCACATTTCTTTCATCAAGGTTCCAACCACACAGTTTGAAATCTTGGATTACAATTTTAGGGTATGGGAGGCCGTATGTTTTTCAGCAGAACTGCTCTATCCCACACACCCTATACCATCCAAGAATATTTGGCTGTCAATTTTCATGACCATTGAAAAGTCCTAAGTGAGTTTTCAAAACTCCAAAGTTGGAGCAAAGTATCTACCAGCGATGGAAAGTTGGATTAGTTTTCCGGAGTCTTTTCCTTTCAATCTATTTCACAAAAAGATTTGTTTCCACGGATAGAATCTTTGATTCCCTTTACTAGTTCTTACGTGATTCTTTCACTTGGTTCTTCCAACACTGATTCACTCTTCTGTATCTTTTGTTCGGCTAGATTTAAATACTTCTTTCTACTTCCGATGTGTACTCAAATTTTGTTCCTTTCTTCATGCAAAGAAGTCACATCGTTTTTATCGATGGTAAATTTATTGATAAATGGAGCAAGGAGCATTTCTATTCCTTGTCCTGCAAATTATCCCTGTTTTGAAGCATTATATTTGTTCAATTCCGTTTATTTCAACACATCACCTGAGTCCATCTGGTTACTATTTCGTTCCATCTACAAAGTGTACTGAATGGATTTGTCTATTGCACTGAATGAATCCGTCTTTAAATACCGCTGAAGTTGAGTTCAGTTTCTTTCAGAAATTCGATCCTCTCCCATTCTACTGAAAAGTTCGTTCTTTCGGAACGATTCGTTTCAAAATGATATCACTAAACAAAGATTTCTTTAAAAGAAATGTACCATATCCAATATAGAAGAAATTGTATGCGTGCGTTCCATTCGTATTAGTCTGATTACTGTTGATATGCGTCAGTTTAGATTTTCAGGGTACAGTGAATCTAATGAAAGGTTCTGTTAAGCAAATAATTCCTAAAAATCATATAACAGTAACGCACGTACACGTTTTAATGACTTAAGTATCGGTAAGTGTTATTTGCTTGTGACCAAGAAGTGCTTTTTCGACAATTATTCATTTGGGCCACGTGTTATTCGAGATTTACCCCCATAAAACCTTCACGCTGATGTTCCAGGTGGAAATGGACAAGTTCAATCAGATTGACCAAACCGGTTAGAAAAAGAGGACGAAGATCCGATATGCAGTTCCAGGGAAAGAACAGAACTCCCCTACTATCGCTTCAATAATAGTAATTCTTGAATAAAATTAACGATAAGATCTGTATCTAATTTAGAGGGAAAGGGTAGGCAAACGTGGCTGTAAAGAATGGCCAGATGGTCAGCGAACATTGGTAGGAAGTACTGGAGGTAAAGACGCCATTAAAAGAATTCCCATTTTCTAATACACATAACCTAACAATATTATTAGGGTATGACATGGAACAAAAGAAATTAAAAAACGAGAGACATAACAATCAATAGCTATTACGGAGCTAAACAAAATGATATGGGTCAGTGTATATTCTTATGCGTCACTTTCGAGCAAATTGACAAAAAGCTATTTCTTTTTACATGCTTTTCTTAACTTAAATGGTTCAACCGTGTTTTCAAATCTTACAGCCTTAATTTAACTATCTCAATGCCATACAATGATGAAATCGTGCACAGCGACATACGTATGGTGACAGTAAAATATTGCATTGTTACTTTCATGTATACAGTTTCTCACTATGGATTATAAAACGTCGGACAGAGGTTCCATTCATTTCTCATCATCACCGTCTCCTTTAGCCTAGCCGTTTATTGCGTAATCCGCATGAATAATAACTTCAGTGATTATTTAATTGCCATTATTGCTTTCATACAATATTCATATATGATTTGCGGATCGCTTGTTTAGATATTTCTAATCTTCTTCAACAAGGGAGGGTCAAATTTAGTGTTGTAGTAGCTCTATCTCCTACCTTCCGCGAAAGTTCTTTTTTCATTTTATTTATTTGTGGTTTCTTGCTCTGTAGGATAATATTTCAACGAAACTGCTGCTAATTAGTGAGAGTATTCTTATGATATTTGACCATAATAGGGCAATGATACTCAGTAGCTACACATAAGCCCTATTTTATGGCAATGTTCCTCTGAAATAAACATCCTGTATTTTGTAACCAAAGTAAAAATAAATAAATAAATAAATAAATAAATAAAGTTACGAAATTATGATCAGGAAGACGTTTCAACCAAACTAATAAACTAACAAACTAACAAACAAACAAACCTAGCAAACTAAATATTTTAATGGTAATGCTATCAATGCTTGCCAATTAAAGGGCTAGCCGGCATAATTGTGGGACATAAAACTTCAAGATTTCACTTCATTTTTTCTATTGTTGTTAGGAATGAGGAATTAGGAATTAGATTTCTGGGTTTTCGACATTCATGACTATTTTGACTCGTCACCTATGAGGAATGATGTCCCTCGGCTATCACACTATCCGAGAATAGGGAAGGAAGGAAGCAGTCTGGGATCTGCATGTAAGGTACCATCCCAGAATTTGCCTAGTGTGAATGAGAAAAACCACAGGAAAACCTCCCTCAAGGCGACTGCCATGAAGAAAGCTTTTACAACTTTTCAACCTAGTATCCTCACCGGGAATCGAACCCGGGGTCGCTTGCATCTATTGTTGCGTGTTTATTTTCTCTTAATGGGACACACTACTGCTTCTAGTACATTTTCTTTAAAATCCAAAATTTGCACGAATTATCATCTTTACTTGCTTGCTTGATTCCGAATAGCTAATTCTTTGTTATATGTTTTTTTAAAACAAACTAAACCTTTGAATTTTGCGGTGTCGCTCTACGAGATTATTGGCTTCTTAAGCGAATGCACCCACAGGTCTGTTTCGGGATAATAGTACAAGCGGGAGCACTCGTATAAAAACAACCTTGGTTGAACGTGTGGTCACTTAGGGCGCAACTAAACTATCTTTTGCCCTCTAGACTCTAAATTTTCTACCAGTGAATGGTAGCCAGTACAGAAACACGGGAAAACAGTTTAAAACATATATACAATAAAAAAGAGAAACGCGAACAGAACAGGACATCCTGTGTCGTAGAGTACATGGAAACAGAACACAGGCTGTTAATTTTCCGGATTCGTGCAGCTTAAAGTAGAATAAATTTCTACCTTACTACTTTGCACTTACCCCTTCTCCCTGTTTGCACCCCCTTTCCCCTTCTGCACAGGGCCTCTCACCCCCTGCTCTTAAAGGGTAAGTTAAAGCTTTTATCTGGTCGAAACACCAATTACCGATGAGCACGGAAAACACACAAGCATTGCGTAATCCCTTCTAATACGATTTCTTGTATGCTTCAATGCTTTTTGGGTTAGATGGGGCGACTTTGTTCCCCTTCGCTTTAACATGCAGCTTTTGAAAGTTGTAATTAGACGTGTGGTTTTTACGAATAGCATTGGTAAACAGTTCAAAAGGGTTTCTGCCTCTTTCTTTTGTATTTCAAACCATCACATCATTAGCATCGTAAGTTTCACTTTCCTATAGTTTGATGTTTTCCTTTCCGCACAATGTTTGTCTTTAACCAAATGGGTCTTTCTGGGATTGTTATCCTTTCCAAGAACAAAGAGATGTTTTTTATACGTGTTTAATTAGGCATAATCATTGTTAAAATATCCCCATCGTCTATATTTCGCTTCCGTTTTGGGAATTAATATAATCAAATATTGCGTAGAGAGAGAGAAATCACATGAACAAAATGAAGGAATTAATCGTTCAGTGCAACTAATTTCATCATTAGCATCTATATAAACAGTGGCGGCTCTCGAGGGACGTCTGTTGGTAAAAAGTAAACCTTTATAGCTTCGAACTAAAAGACTAGTTCTTGTGTACAAATACATAAGTGCATGCATTATAGGAGTTTTCTTTCATTAGTTTGTAGATATAATAAATGTTCAATTTTTACAAATGTGACCTTCCTCAGAAGCCACCATTGATCCTAACACATTATCTTCTTCATCGTTGATATGCTTGAAGATAACACCACCAACACTAATTGTCACACATACCTCAAAAAATAGTGCTTACAATGCCGCATAGAAAGAAAATTAGTGGTCTTAACAAAAAGCCAGTATTTCACATTGGTTTTAGGTGGACCACACTCACTGTTAATGATAAATCACTAAACTTTAAAAGCATGCAAAAAATTAGAGCTAGATTAATGCTGTTAACACCACATAGAAAGAAAATTAGTTTCATTTATTTCCTCATGAAAATGAGATATCAATTGTTTTCTTTGCTGACGTCACCGTTATAGATTTTCGTATATCTCTCGGCTTTCTGCTGAAAGCAATATTTTTCTTCTAATGCAGTATCGTCAGCACTAATTTTTGGTATACTTTTCAAAAATTAGTGGTGCATTATTAAAAGTAAGATTTTTCGGGGGGGAGGGGGTGGAAGGTTCAGACCCGGTAGTGGGAACGCCTCTGTCACAAAGGATGTGAACTATTGGCTTTTCTGGTAAGAGCACTGATTTTCGTTTTTATGTGACATCGTCAGCATTAATTTAGCACTAATGTTTGGTGTATGTGTGATAATTAGTGTTTGCTGGGTAGTGCTGTCTTCACTGAAGTACATGATTGAATGGTTAGCGTTATTTTCTTTCGTGCGGGAGGGTTCTGGTTCAATCTTTTTGTTTGCAGGTGTGTCGAATACCTCGTTAAATGACAGACCTACATCTTTTATAGCCTTTCAAAAGGAACGTTAAACTCCAAATTGTTATTTGCATATAAAATGAACGTATAGGCCTATATGTGAATGTATGTTCCACTGTAACTTTGAAACATCTGGAGCAAAACTCACCAAACTTGGTACACATATTACTTATAGTCTAGAAAGTAGTACTGTGGGGGTAAGACCGCTCTGGCGCACCTAGGAGGGGGGGAGTGAGAGGGTGACATAAAAAGGATAGAAAATGACCGCCATTAGTGTGGAATTCATAGTTTTTGGGGTCGCTGAAATGAATCGTGACACTTCTGGTGCCATTTACGTCAAATTTCAGCCCCATTTACATCCAGGAGAGGGGTGACATGTAAAAGTTCACCAAAATGGCCATGCTAGTGTCAAATCAATAGTTTTCAGGGTCATTACGTTAATTTATGGAAATATCGATGCCTTTTAAATCAAAATTCAACTCCAGTTGGAATAAGACCCCTTTGACGTTCCTAGGAGGAGGGGGATGGGGACACATATAAACATGATCGAAAACGATCAATATTAGTGTGCAATCTACAGTTTTTGGGATCGCTTAGATAAATGGCGATACTCCAAGTTCAGAATCATTACACCCTGGGGATGGGTGGGGTTAACAGTATGACATGTAAAAATAATAGTAAATAACCAATGTAAGTGTCGAATCCATAGCTTTCGGGGTTCCTAAGTCAGTTTGTGAAAATTCTAGTGCCCTTTAAGTTTAAGTTCAGCTTCCAGTGGGGATAAGGTTTCCTAGCGTTTATAGGGGGAGCAGGATGGGTGATATAGCAATAAACAGAAATGATTGGTAGTAATGTCGAATCCATAGTTTTTGGGATCGGTGAGGTGAATCGTGACACTCCCGAAGCCACTTATGTCCATGTTGAATTTCCACCAACACGCCTGGAAGGGGAGAGGAATGACATATAAAATAATCGTAAAGGACTGATATTAGTGCCGAACCAAAGCTAATTGGTGGCAGTTCCAATTCCGTTTAAAGTGAAGTTCAGCTCAGATATAGGAACTCTCTACGTGAAATATTCCAGTGAGAATTTTTTTTAAACATTCCTGTGTCCTCGTCTCCCAGCCTACACTGCAATGGTTTGCACATGAATTTTAAGTTTGGCTTCTTTAGCTGTACTGTTTCCAATACTTTAGTATTACCTGTATTGCAGGAAATCTTGGAAAGAATTTGAAATATGGCTGGTTTTTGGTTCTCAATAAAATGGTGGACGGAAACATTTCTTCTTATAATAATATAAAGAAAATATCTGCAGAGAATGTTGAATGCGTACAGAGGGGGAAGAGAAGTATCATGTGAGGAAAGAAGAAAACAAAAAAAGAGCAGAGAACATACGAGCCTGCTTTCATATCCATCAAAGTCGGACAGCGAAACTCATTTTTTAAACCTTAAAGAGCTTTGTAGCACAGGGCGTGATGAGAGTCCATAAAGTGGACCTTACGGATTGCGAAAGCATCGCAGTGATTTTTTTCTTTTTCTTTTTTCTTTCTTTTTTCTTTCTTTTTTTACTTTTCATTCGTTTTGCGGGTTTGAGAGAAAGAAAAGGAAGCCTTTCAGCAACCCCCCACCACTACGTCCCTCCAAAAGAAAGAAATAATCATAATAAAAAAAAGAAAGAAGAAGGCAGTGGCGGAGAGAGAGCCCTGTTTTTTGTTGGTGAGTATAGACGACGTTGGATCTTGTTAGGATGCCGAGGACATGATGGGAGAAGAACTAGATCAATGGTTGTGGAAACAGAATGTCTTCTGACGCTTTTTCTGATTTTTCCTTTTTGGGATTTGGGGAGGGGAGCGGGTGAAATAAGACTTGAAGTGGTATTGGAGGAGAGAGAGAGAGAGAGAAGAGACATCCCTCAATTCTCTTGGATGAGACTTGTCCAGCATTATCTCGAATCATTTATATTGCTTCCATAGAAAAATATAAGTGATCTTTTCCTGTATTGCTCAAGCAGAAAAAAACAAGACATCTATTGATGTCCATTTGTTTCCTTTCCCACAACAAAAGCTATTTTCACTATAATAATAATAATAATAATAATAATAATAATAATAATAATAATAATAATAGTAGTAGTAGTAGTAGTAGTAGTAGTAATAGTAATGATAATAATAAGTCCAACAGACTATCTAAGACAGGGCTTCTCAACCTAGGAGTCGCGACGCCTAGGGGGTTCGTGAGAGGGTTTCATGGGGCTCGCGAAGATAAGCAGAAAAGATAAATATAATTTGAACCTAATACCGAAAAATATTCTTAAATATTATTTTGAATTTTATTCTGATAGGCATATTTTTATTTTTATATATACTGTTAAGAACAACAAAAAATAGGTCTACTAACCATTTTCAACAGGTGCAGAGTTGTTTAAAACTCAATTTAAATAAAAGAGGTACGATATGAAACTAATAAGAAGTGCATATTGAAATACCAGAAAAATACAAATGCAACAAAACCTGCATATTGAAATACAATTAAAATTGAAAGCTAACGAGATACCTGAGCATGGTGTGATTTCACTAGAGCAGCAATGTCCGGTTCAGTCTTTGTGACGCACATTATCAAAACATTTAAAATACGCAATAACTTTTTTTTTTAACAACTCTCCAATTTTCAATAACCAAAATTAGAAATTACTTTATTTTTTTTTTAACATATTACCCAAAATTAAGGGATTTATGAAGTTCTAAAATTTCTAAACGGCCTCCATTTTGAAACAGTATGACGAATCAGATTCGATATTTGTAATATGAACGAACTGACCAAATTTGATTTTAATCCATTCGCTTTTAAGGAAGTCATTGTATCCACTATATACAAGAAATGGATTCTACTATTATAGAAATAGATAGATAACGTGAGATCTCCACAATAGGTGTATTAAAAATCCCATACAAGCTTATTACAAAACAGAAATTAAAAGAGGATTCTTGATGTGATAAAATAGGGATCGTGATATGAATTAGGTTGAGAACCACTAATCCAGAAAGACATAACAATGTTGCAAAAAGCATTTACTAGTTTTTGGCACATAACATGGAATTAATCATCCATGCTAAGCCATACTACAAATACCAATCAAGTCCAGTATTTGAAAACAATAAATACCAACTCTATAGTGATCAAGAAATCAGAACGGACATAACCTGCAAACAGACCTGAAGATCACTATTATCAATAAGATAGACCAAGAAGTAACTTTGATAGATGTAGCAGTACCATTGACTCATAACACACGTACAGCATGTAGTACGAAAATAAGCAAATATAAAAACCTGGCAGACGAAACTAAAAAAGTTATGGAAATGTCTGAAAGTTACAACAAGACCAATCATCATCTTAGCTACAACAATTATCCCTAAAAGTACTGTGACACAACTGGAACAGATAAACACAAAACATCTAAAAAAAAATCTACAAAAATCAGTAATACTAGACACATGTCTTATGGTCAGAAAGTTCTTTGGAGAAGGAGAACTCTTCACATAGCATGGATTTGTTAGAGTACTAAGCTACTACAGTTCTAAATTACTAAGCAGAGTACTAAATTACTAAGCTGAAACCGGTTTAAACCGAGACACATTATCATTATTATTGTATCGCTTGTACTATATTATAGTGCTAAAATAATGTAGAATAAGACAATGTGCTGTATTTTAGCTGTTCTTAAAATAAATAAAGTTTATATTATTATTATTATTATTATTATTATTATTATTAATAATAATAATAATAATAATAATAATAATAATAATAATAATAATAATAATAATAATAATAATAATAATAATAATAATAATAATAATATAAACTTTATTTATTTTGAGAACAGCTAAAATACAGCACTTTGTCTTATTCTACATTATTTTAGCACTATAATATAGTACAAGCGATACATTAGGATTACCTCTTTAACATAAATTATTAATAATAAAAACATTGACAGTGCAGCCTATGTCAACTACTAAAAACAATGTGATGTCAAAAATTGAAATTAAAAATAAAAACTACTAATTTTTTTTATGTTGAAAATAGAGTTTTTAATATGTAATTATTTAATTGTTACACAAATGTATATAATTTTTCCATAACAACAACAAAGGAATCTACATGAATTGAAAAACATTCCAATGAACATAGGACTAAATACTGTATGTATATATATCGTGTGAATAGCAACTAAGGAACCAGACACGAACAATTTTACACCACTAAGTTATATTAAAAATTCTAAAATAAAGTCATATTTTAGAATATGCATTCATTATAGCTTGTTAAAATCCTAGAAATTAAAATGTGTTCCCTATTATGTGTTTGTAATAAAATTTTTACCTTTGTACCATATGTTGGAACTTTAAAATCTACATTTTTTAAATATTGTCCGAGATACATTGGTTGTCAAGTAACTTTTCTACAAATACAGAGTCAATGAATTTTCTCCTGTCAGTAAGTCGTTCTAATTTAAAGTGTGTTATCCAATATTCATACGTGCTAGAGTAGTAGTCAAGTCCTAACTTAAAACAAAGTATTCTAATAAAACACTTTTGAACCATTTCAAGTTTGTTCACGAAAGTGTTTGTTAAGCTGTTCCAAGTCAGCGATGCATATTCTAGTTTCAACCTTACCAGTAATTTATATAACAGTGCATATGTGTCTGACTGAAAAAAAGCAGGCCATTGATCAAACAGGTAACAAATTATTTTTCTTGCTTCATTATACCTGTATACATTTTAAATTATGATCGCCAAAGCGTAATGACCTGTCGAATATTACACCTACATCGTTCATTGTGTCAACTTTCTGTATTATAGTATCTTGGATTTCGTATGGACTTACACAGTATTGCGATTCGTTACTGTAGGTCATGCACTTAGTTTTTAAACAACTGATATTCATACCATTATCTTTGCACTATATAATGATTCTACTCAAGTCTCTAACGTTGTCATCAATATTGTTTACTACTCTAAAAAGCTTAATATCATAAGCAAAAAGTAAAATATTGGAATGATTTAAAATTATTTGGTAAGTCATTAATAAAAAGTGAGAAGATTAATGGACCCAGAGGAGAACCTTGAGGAACACTATCACTAATAGTGGATGAATCTGACAGACGATTTCCAATATTAATTTGATATGTTCTACCAGTCAAATAGCTTTTAAAATATTTTAGATACAGGGATATTACACTTATATTTGACAGTTTTTTTAAAATAGTAATAGTTTATAATAATAATAATAATAATAATAATAATAATAATAATAATAATAATAATAATAATAATAATAATAATAATAATAATATAGCTACTATTATGACTATTTTTTCAATCTTATATAGAGATCAAGGGCATGTTCCTAAAACACCAAACGTATGTTTAGTGATAGGGGTATAATTTATAATCTATAAATTTGGTCAGTTTTTCCCTACGATATACCGATCTTTGAGATAGCGTGTACAGAGACACATTATTTACAACCATGATCTTCGAACCCTTAGCTTGGCAGCAGATGAATTGGAAAACTGTTTCTGGGACATTCAGGCGCCATTCGAACGGGAAACCAGATCTCCCTGGCTGACAAATGAGTAAAATACAACCTTAATAAAACACAGGAAGAAAACGGAAACCAATGCGCTGAGGTAACTTAGACCATCAGATATTAACGGTCTGTTTATCAACAATTAGCTAATGAGAAATGAACCGATGGCGCGCCATTTGGTTGACTCATACAGATAAAAATCTTCCCTTATTATCTTTTCCCTCCTGTTTTACTATGTTTCGTTTTGGTAGCACTTTAAACCCAATTTTCCACCAACGTATTTTCTTCGTAGATTTTTAGAATTTAGAACAGTTTTTGCTAATATGGTTGCTTCACTGGAAATTTAATGTTATTTTTTTTATCACAGAGGCTATATGAGACATGAAACTATTTGAGCTCCCACCGGGAATCGGAGCTAACCCTATAACTAAGAGGAAGCTCTGTAGACATTGTAGGTGAGGTGTGAAGGTGAGCTCAATGTAATAACAAGTATACTATCTAATATCTTAAAACTTATCGCAGAAGGTTTATCGCCGCAGAAACCAAACTCCTTGGATTTTATGCATTGTAAACCAGCTCTGGCTTGTATTGCTGTTGGAGCCGCAGTGGCTCGTTGGTAGAGCTTTTACCACTGGTGCATGGGGTCCTTGGTTCAATCCAAGTTCACGTCAAATGAGCTCTGTGGTGGACAAACATTGTGTGCGTGGGTCTTCCTGAGGTTCTTCCGTTTCTTCCCACTTTCTTCATTCCACCATTTCATTCATTTCTCATCTTCACCGTCTCCTTTAGCCTAGCCGGCATAACCGTGGGACATAAAACTCAAAGATTTTGCATTACTGTTTTATATTATCCGGCCACCTTTTTCTTCATTTATACCCAAAGGTCTATAGTAATGATAGTATGCGTCATTTGTCACCGAGTAACTTGTGTCATGATTTTTTCTCCAGGTTACCCGTCACCGATGTGACTGCACGAAGTCTATGTCTCCGGTACGAGCGGCCCCGGATTCGATTTGCAGTGAGGGACACTGGCCTAAAAGTGTAAAAGCTCCTTCAGCCCAGCCATTCTGAGTAAGGTTTTCCTGGGTTTTTCTCATTCATATCAGGCATGTGCCGGGATGCTGCTTCCTTCCCTTTCCTCAGATAGTGTGATTGCCGAGGGACTCATCTCTCATACGTGACAGGCTAACATGGCCATAGATGCCGAAACAGGCCCGTATCCAGGGAAGTCTAGGGGGGCAGGCCCCCAAAATTTTGGTTCGCCCCCCTAAAATTTTCACGGTAGACTGGCAAATGAACTATACTATGGTGATATGGTTGCATTAGGCCCCCCCTAACTTCAGCCGGGCCCCCATTACATTTTTGGGCTGGTTACAGGCCTGTGCCGACAGCCGAGAAATTTAAATCCTAATTCTAGCAAAGAATTTGTCCTGTGCCATCACTAGTTCCCTAGGCTTCTTGGCTAGGATATTATGAACTTGCGCATTACGTATGCAAATAACTTATTTATTAGAAGTATCGAGTTTATCATTCATACGACATTCGATACGAGTAGCCATTGTGATGCCCAGAGCGCTTTGCGACATTTTAACACAATTTGTTCGGGACAAGCTGACATCCGGGAATGTTATGCTAAACCAGGACATGTCGGATCCCTAGTTGGGACTAAAAATCGTTGGTTATTTTTTTCTCATTATCTTTAGGGATAAAACAATAGCGTCATTTAGGTTTTACCAGGGGAGAAGGGCAAGATTGTCCACCAGCGTAAGAATTTCACGTTTTTCAATAGTATAACTAACTAAACAGCGTGACAAACATCTTGGTATTTGAAGGCGGCGCTCCAAGGTCTCTTTAAATGCTGCTAGCAAATGAGAGGTCAGCGGTATTGCCACGTTTAGCTTATACACATCCATGTCTATCCTCTGCCACCTGATGGCGCTGTAGTTCGTCTGCTTAGCCACAGTCACACCCCTTTAACACTCGGCAACGTTGCGTCAGAGCTTGCGTTTTATTCGTTTAGCTGAAATGCCAAGATGTTTATTACAGGCCTTAACTAACTGTATAGCCTATGGAACCCGAAGGTTCAATATCGCGTTCACAAAAGCTCTCCACTGACTTCTATCCTTAGTCAACTGAATCCATTCTCCACTTTGTACTCCTATTTCTGCAAGATCCATCTTAATATTGCCCTCTAATCTGTGCCTAGGTCTTTCTAATGGTCATTTTCCGGTTGGAATTGCAATCAAAACTTTGGAAGCGTTCCTACTTTCTTCCATTCTGGCTTCATGACCTGCCCATCTGAACTTCCTAGACTTGATGACCCAAATAACGTTTGGTAAACCGCATAAATTATATAATTCCTCGTTATGAAGTTTCCTCAGCGTAAGTAATCATGTTTTCAATAATATATTAGTGTACCATTTACTAAAAAGTGTATGTTCCTTAGGCATAAAAAATAATAAAAAATAAACATTTCATGCACAGAATCTATCTATGTAAATAAAAATGAAAGTGGTTATGTTTGTGACTATATTACACTTGAACCACACGACCGAACTCAATCAAATTTTTCAACTAGACGAAATTTGGGTGTGGGACGGTTGTCATCATTTTAGTTTGATGGTGCAACTTAAGAGGAGAGGATATATATATATATATATATATATATATATATATATATATATATATATATATATAAATGATCGAAAACGACCGACATTAGTGTCGAATCCAATGTTTTCGTGGTCACTGATATGAAGTGACACTTCCAATGCCGTTAAAATCTAATCAGACAGAGCTTCAATAATAGTAAAAAGGCACTAACTAAAACGGAACATATTATTACTTTTTCTCATTTTAACAAAGCGAAGGGAGTAATTGACACTGGATAATAATAATAATAATAATAATAATAATAATAATAATAATAATAATAATAATAATAATAATAAGTACCAAACTAGTTATCTAGGATTGATTTTGAGTTTTAACGTCCCGTTCAGCAGGAAGGCTATAGCCCTATGAAACGTGGACCTACTGACAGGGCTGGATTTAGGGGGGAGTGCAAAGGTACACGTGCACCCCCCCACCCTTCGTTGTAAATATACACTATCTAAACATGAGAAGCTAGCAATGAAAATACCAACACTTGCCGAAACTTTCTGCCATTAGGTTTCCATTTGCGACCTTATAAGAAAGCAGAGCTTTGCAAAAGTAATGGTTTAAGTCGGTTTTTAGAAAGTTGAAAGAAAAGAATTCACCAATGAAAGAAATACAGCATTTGTCAAGTAGGAAAAAAAAAACAGAAGCCAGGCGGAGAGAAGAACATTTTTTCCCCTGCATAACACTTGCTACCCTCTTTAAAACACTTTTCTCCGTTCTATGCATCAGCGTTGTTAGGGGTAAAGAACATTGTCACATGTCACTTTAAAGAGTTTCAATGTGATTGGTTATTTTGGTAGTTATTTGTGCACCCCCTTCAGACAATCCTGGATCCGGCCCTGCCTACTGATTAACGTGGATTCCGACCAACATCAGCTCCCACCGTGAATCGAAGCCGGGTCTTCCACGCTAAATGTAGTTATCTTGGAATGTCAAGAAGATAAAAGGATATAGAATTGATAAAACGTATAACTTTATTGTACGTGTAGAAAGAATCCTTTTACAGACAAAGAAAGGTAAATAGAACTATATCTTGTAAAAATAAATAGTGCGGCATGGAAAAACTCTTTATTTCTTGTCTATGTGACTATGAACGACCCTAGTGAGTATCTTTACTGAAAGATATTAAGATAAAAATAAATCTTAGTCGCCATAAAAGAAAACAGCTAAAAATCTAACCTTCTAGTAGAGGGAAAGTCAGATGGCTTCCAACACAGCGCGTCAGGCAAATTGTTCTGAAGGGTTCTTGTATCTTGAATGCAGGGAATTTAGAGAAATAGCTGGAACCCTTTTGCACACGGCTGGGTCAGCTAGGAAATTGAGTGCAGCCAGGAAGGAATTTATAAAAGTTCATGACGCTCTTAAGAGGCGAAAAAGGGGGAGCGAGCGGGTGAAGAACGCGTTTAGATGTGATGAGCCTTGCAAAGACGGCTCATTGCGTAACACGCTATGTAAGAATACTGAATCAGTATTCGAGAAAATTTCGATATATTTTTATATTATTCCAATTATTTACTAGAGTAATTTCTTTATCAAGTATACGTGTTTGCTTGTCACATCATGTCACCAGCATGCTTGGAACTATATTTAAAGCACAGAAATATCCAGATTTTAAACTTTTCAGATATTCAAATTATGCTATGTGTTCAATGTTACAAATACCTTCTGAAGTTTGAGACATTGTTTCTTATACATACACCAAGAACATCGTTTTTTAGAAACGAGAGTTTGAAGTTCGCATTAGTAAATTAAAGAAAGTGGAGAAGGTTGCATAAAGAGCAAGGATACAATATACTTTTCGTTTTCTTATTAATGAGAATTGCTAAATATTATTAAAAAAGATTGTCTAGGTGCACAGTAAATTAAATAGCTTCTCAAATTTAATAAAGTATTTTAACATTGTAAGAATGAGAGCTCATATCTAATAGTTTTATCCGTTTGTATGTCAGTTCTGCTTTCCAACAGGTATCAGAGCAAAGATTGGGCTGTGTTATGCGACTACCAGTCAACCCACCGGTAAAAAAATGAGTCAACCATGCTGGAGGGTTCGAACATATGTAAGGAACGTACTAAAAAAAAATCCTGGTAACGCGTTTGCAATCGGTCTGCCATCTATGAAGAGAAAAGTCAACCCACATATGGTAATATCTTATGGGGTCGAGAAACCTATAACTAGGGACGTGGAGTTTTCGTTTTATTTTATCCCTGAAGTCGGGAATTAGTCCCAGAAGCGACAGTCCTATTAGCGACAGGAACTGTTATCTGTCCTATAAGCGACCGATTCATTTACATTGAGATGATGGAAGATGATATGATTCCATCTCGTAAAATATGTTTGCCTCTGGCGTTATTAGCGCCCGGACAACCTTGGTATGAAATATGTACGTGCCAGTGATACTGTTCGTCAAATGTATTTTTCCTCTACTGTGAGTGCAAATAAAACTTATTTTAATTTTGAGCTAGATTTGACATAAAACATATCAAATAACTTAACGAGATACAGGGATATTTCCATAAAAAGTATATTCCTATGTAATTATTGAAAATCCAGTTGTAATATCCCCTTTCTTCAAAATCTCTGTTTTCTGTATTTAATTTGATTCAAATCTAATCACACACTAAGCACAGTAATATATTTTATTTTGAAAAACTTAAACGTGTAACAGTTTCACCAACTATCTACTTTTTAGACTTCCTAAGACTCTATGAATAAAATAAATAAAAAAAAAAAAGATAAAAGCTTTCGAGATCCCTTACATCTGATTGGCTATTCTCAACCCATCCCACCAATTACAATGCAGTTCACTCTAAAAATCCAAAAGGTAAACAAACTCTTTAAACTGCCTCCCCCTATTGTAAGCTACTAAAACGTAAACTAATTGCTTAATTTGCCTTCCTCCCTTGTTTTGACTTATACATAAAAGCTTGTCGTGTAGCAATCTGAAATGATCCCTTTTAACTAGACGAACTGTTAAGTCCTGCGAGAGATTTGTAACTTATAAAATAATTTCTTCGAATACACCGTATTTTTTAGATTTCTTTGATATCCTCAAATGAAGAACACCCTTTTTCCATGGGCGCCCCTACCTCTTTCTGATTTCTTTCTTATGCTATAAACATATTCAATCTAAACTTAAGCTCCGTATAATTTTAACATGAAATTTTTAATTATATTAGAATCATAGACAAAGGCCGAGCTACTCTAAATATTTAATTAGTTTTCCCCTTGATATAGTCAATGTATTCATAGAAATTAATTAAAAATATATGAGGAAAAACGTACAAAAGATCGTTAATGTAAAGAAAGCATTCAAACGTATTAAAGTATTCTCTACACGCACTTATCAGCTCAACCTAATGGCCTTCTGCTTTTTGCTGGCGATTGTAAGTTATACAGAGAAATATCGTGTATCCATGACACAACTGCTCTACAGGAAGACATAAATTACCTTACAGGCTGGTGTGAAATGTGGCACTTGAAACTCAACAGTAAGAAATGTGACAGTACTACTATTACTTTGAAAAAGTCTCCTGTTCCCTCCACATACCATATCAACGATTCCCCTATCACACATTCTGCTAGTCATAATGATCTTGGTGTCATCTTTGATTCAAAACTCACATTCTCTGACCACATCTCCTCAATACTAAAGAATTCAATGCCATGTTGGGACTTCTTTATCAATTCACCGAACTACGCACTGTTTCTTCATTAGCAACTTTTTATAAGACATTAATAGCGCCCAAGATCGAATACTGCTCTCCCATATGGGCCATGGCAGCACCTACACATCTCTCCAGACTTGATTCTGTTCTCAATTTCTTCATCGCTATAGTCCGTTTTCGTGTTCCTGCACTTCGAATATTATCTAAGAAGGAACTCTTGCGACATCTTAATATTCAGACTCCTGAAGTACGCAGAACTATCTCTGACTTGAAATATCTACATAAAATAGTTAATGGAAACTTAAGATCGGAAATATTACTTCAGGAACTATCCTTACGTGTCCCTTCCCGCATCACCCGGAATACCCACCTATTCCATCTTGCCCATTATAGGTTGGCTGTTATACAGAGGTCTCTTTTTTATAGAATACCAAACTGTTATAATCAAGTAACAACTGATGTGGACATATTTTCGAGCTACCCAGTGTTTGAAAGAGCAATTAAACGAGCTTTGACGGAATAGTTTTACTCTTACACTCTTTTTTCTATGTTGTTGTTATTGTTATCTTGTTTTTTTTCTTTCTTTTGTTAGCATGTCCCTGTGTAAAATGGCAAACTTATGCTGTATCTGGGAATTTGTTCAATAAATAAATAAATAAATAAATAAATTCAGGTAGAGCGAAATTTTTCACAGTACATTTTGTTAGGTTCTAAATCACATTAGCATAAAACAAGTTAAAGAAGAGAGAACCTATCGTCTTCCATTATCTTAGTATAAACGAATCAGTGACTCATGGGACAATTAACACATCGAATCGGTCGCTCATATGACAGTTAACAGTTCCTGTCGCTAATAGGACTGTCGCAAGTGGGAAGACACCATAGATGTTACTTTCTGTGCAAAATCGGAGTTATTTTTCGCGATTTAATACAAGCAAATATGAGTTATTTGCTTTATTCTTTAATGGTTTTGAAAAGCAAGCATATTGTAAACATAGAAAAAGTGGTCTGTGATAGCTAATTAAAATAAAATATAATTTTAAAATTAAACGAATAGTTTTAAATTTTGACATCTTAAATTTAAATGAATATATTTATATTTTTGGACTTAGCATCTGAGAAAAAAATGGCTTGATATCCCTCTTAATCTTGGATTTATTTAATGTATGATTTGAATACATATATCGACTAAAAACACACTATAGTGTTTCTTAACATTTTCTTCACTTCAAAAAAAAATCAATTCACAATATACTTATTTAAAACGCAATTCATATCAACACACATTTTCACTTAATGGCGAATTTATAGTTTCTTCAACGTTTATTATTTTTCAAAAGGACAAAATTGTCAATATTTCCACATTTTCTTCTTTAAGGTTTTGCCTCCTTATCGTAACTACGGAGTTGTATTCTGAAAAATATCTTTCTGAATCAGCGTTGGAACCTAGCAAAGATATTGCTTCAAGAGTACAGGCAGCAAAATCTCAGGGGCAAACTTTCACAAATCAACAGGACTAAAAATATAATGACTAATGGTCTTTTGTGAATCACATTTTGTTGCGAAGTAAACTTGGGTTATTTTGTTAGTATTTCCGGCCAACATGACGATTTCGCGAATCTATCGCCTTATGCAGTGCTATTCGGTGTTATTTTGAAAAAAGTACCATATTCACGTTATTTTGCGATTTGAAAGCAACAAAAGCGGCCTTCTATCATATATTTAAGTATATCTATATACATTACTTCGCCTTTTTCAAGTTTTCGATTCTATCGTTAAAACGAAAACTTCAGGTCCCTACCTATAGCATTTTCCCAAAACTGACTCGTTGTGGGTTGAATGATTGTTGATGAGTTGATTTTGAGTTTAACGTCCATTTCAGCATCGAAGCTATATGAGACGGGACCTACTGATTAATGTGGAATCCGAACCACATGAGCTCCCGCCGGGAATCGAATCCGAGTCTCCCACGCCAAAGGCGCGTAGGCTAACCGCTTAGCCACCGAGGAGCTCTTGAATGATTGTTGCATAACACCGCCCAATTATAGTAACTAATTAACTGAATGGCTATGGAACTCGAGTTTTTAATGCTGCGTTCACAAAAGCTCTCCATTGATTTCTGTCCTTAGCCAACTGGACCCAATTTCTACTTTCTATTCCTATTGTAATAATTTTATATGACTAACTTCGACTATTCTGGACAGTTAGTTACATACAGTCTGCCATATGTTCGTCAAAATAGGTTTATTGAACTGCGTAAGACGTAATTTACTCCATGAATGTTCCATAACAACACAGAATCAAATAGATTTAAACTTAAGTATTTTCGAATACTTTTCAACATTTACATTATATTTGCACAAAATTTCTTCTTCATAAATTGAATTTACACCCATTCATGTTCCTTCTTAAGTGTTATAACTTTACCTAGAAAATCTCTTTGCCCACAAACTTAACGTAAATGTACAGGTCTGATCATAAAAGAATTTGATATATTCGGTACTAGAATGTTGTCTATAACAACATTTACATATTTATACATATTATTGTTCCTCTGTTTCTGCGAGATTAATTTGAATATTACCATCAGATCTGTACCTAGAGTCTTCCTAATGACCGTTTTATGATTGGATTTCCAGTTTAAAGTAGCGTTCCTACTTTCTTCCATTCTGGTTTTATGACCTACCTTCACCTTAGCCTCCTACACTTGATGACCCTAACAATGTTTGGTAAACGCTTTAAATTATGCAGTTCCTCGTTATGAAGTTTCCGCCATTCCTCATTCCCGTTCCTTTTGGGTCCGAATATTCACCTCAGGATTTCATTCTCAAATACTTTCAGTCTATTCACGAGCGTTCACAGATCGTAAGCGATCACGTTTCATAACCGTACAGAATAACAGGCAAAGACAATCGTTTTATAAATTTTGAGCTTCAAATTCCTCGACAAAATTTGCAACGACAAGAAAGTTTGAACTGAGTAATAATAGGAATTCCCTGCAAAAAAAAATTATAATAGATAGGAAAAAGCAGTTCGTTTGGATCGATTTAGTATCTCAAGAAAAGGTTTTATTGTTAGAAAAAGATTTATTGTTAGAAACATCTACTTATTTATAGTATAGTGTACACAAACTTGTATAGAACTTTTCATAATAAAAGTACAAGAGAAAAAGAAAAACATGTGTACCATCTTTACCATACATTTCAATACATGTTTCGTTGTTATTAATAATAATATTAATTATGATACAGTAGGACCATAAGTTTCTATAAAACAGTGAATCTATATTATACTGAGCATTACTTCTGCCGCCGGAGACGTTGATTGGTACAGCTTGTATCAAAATTAATTTTAATTAAATTAATAATTATTTTATGATTTTTAAAACTAGTTGGGACACACTAGTTGAACACCACTGGTTTTGTTCATTAAAATTACTGGTTGTTATTTTAAGGCTATTAGTTTATTTGAAAATTAAATGTAACTGCAGGGTGAATCAAAAAGAACTTTACAACTTTCAAAACTCATATTGAGTTATTCACTAGGTATTCACTAGGTGTTCTCGGTGCTATGCTAAACTCTGCTTGAATAGTGCGGCGTTGCCAGGTAGTGTTGAGTGTTTAGTGGTGTCAGATAATAAAGTAATCATGGAATTCTGCTTGGATACTTACTGGAAAAATTAGTTCTCGACCCTTACCGAAATTCACAGCTAAGTTCCGCTTCTCGAACTGCAACGGTGGAATCCAGGAACTAAATCTACAAATTTGGCAACAACGCATTATGGCGTTCTGCGCAAGTTTCTTCTCAAAATAAATTTCCTTGAATGTAAATTAACAATTAAATAAAATGTGAAACATAACACGAAAAACGTCCAAACAATAAATCTATTTCGTAATAAGATCGTTACTTTAAAATATTTTACACGCAAAAATGAACATTTCATAAAACAAAGATCTAGCAGCAAGTGCCATCTTGTGTGCTCATTGTAAAACGAATAAAATATTTTCTCTTATTTGTTACTTTTTCGATATCAGGAGATATAACCAAACGAATCAGTGTCTTGTGTTGTAACTGAAAAAACATAATTTTATCTTATAGTACAATATTTATAATATATTACGTTTCATTGCGCAGTAGTTAAGGGAATGAGCTAAAATAAGAACTGACTTCCGGGTGGTGATCCACCTTTGATTTTGGTGTAATTTTGTAGTAAAATAGATCAAGTTTTGACTTACGTAGTACACTAATTCAAAAACAAACTACCGCAAGCGCTAGCGGCAGTTGCAGCAAATATGGCTGCCTTTATTGGTTCTGAGCGTGCTAGCTGTGTGTTTTAGTTTGAAGAATTCAAGTCTGCGACAAGCGTGCAACGTAGGCCTAATTTTCGTAGAAAGTATGGTAAAGATCCTCCCAGAAGGGCTACTATTTTATTGAAACTGGATGTTGGGTAAGACACAACAAATCTTCAGGGTCTGCCTGTTCGTCTGAAGATGTTGTAGAACAAGTGAGACAAAGCTTTCTGAACCAGAGTTTCTTCCAGACCTGTTTTTTGGGGGGTGCACTGTCCCCCCGGAGCTCTGAGAGTACTCCCCCGGGAGAAGACCAAAATAATACGTCTATAATATAATAATAAATAGAATAGTATCAGCTGTGTCCCCGGAATACCAAGTGTGTGCCCCCCCGCCCGGAACATTGTTTCTGAAAGAAACACTGTTCTGAAAAGTCCTAGCAAATCAACCCGGTGTGCTTCTCGACAACTGGGCGTCCAATACATAACAATTTGGCGTGTGTTGAGAAAACAGTTGCATTGTAAGCAATACACATTACAAATGGTGCAACAATGAAAAGATACTGATAGAATTGTTTGTAAGGAATTTTGTGTGCTGCAGCGGGTTTAGCAAGAAATCGACTTCAGATGAGATTTCTGACCGCATCACGAACATAGAAGCTACATTGAACCTCTTTAGGTATAAGGTAAATAACTTGATGCATTTTGCAACAAAATGACATCAAAACCATGTCTGTAAGCTAAATACAAAAATCAATATAAGTTTTTAAAGTAAAGTCCTTTTGATAATCTCTGTATACTGAATGGATTATTAATTTAATTATAATTTGATTCAGAAGCCTCGGTGGCTCAGTGGTAGAGCGTTCACCTCTGGTGCTTGGTGTTCCTGGTTCGATCAAAGCTCGCGCCAAGTGAATTTTGTGGTGGACAAAACACAGTGTTCTTGGGTTTTCTCGGGGTTCTCCCGTTTCCTTCCAATTTCTTCAATCCACCATTTCATTCAATTTCTCACTATCACAGTCTCCTTTAACCTAGTCGGCATAACCGTGGGACGTAAAACTCATAAAATTCATTTTCAATTTATAATTTGATTCTAGCTTAATACTGTTTGCCTGACTAGCTCACCGAAGTACAACTGATGTGGTAAATATTAGCCTCGCAGCTATTTCACAATTTTTTTTCCTTTTATGAAGCCAACTCCTTTCTTTGTCAATAGTCTGCCATTTGATTTAATTGGCAGAATAGTGTGTGATAATTGAAGAACAGTAGATAACTGGAAACGTAAGTGCACGACATGAAAATTTCAAGTTTCAAACAGTAGTTATTAATTAGGCTCATATTATTTTAGTGTACAAATGGATTGGTCATTTTTCCGTTTCGCTTTTTAATTGCGTACTGTGAACTAAATTTTTACTCATTTTTCTTCCCTTTACAACCCCCCCCCCTTCCTCAAAACTGCAAGCGTCATTAACCACGACACAGTGCAGAAGCGCTGTCGGATATTGAAAATCTGGTTGTCCACTGATTTGCGCTCTGATCGACATAGTGAGTCGCAAGGACGGGTTGGGTTGAAGCTTCAGGGGCGTCGGCAGTAGAATGACGGGAGTGCGTGTGTGTATGTGAGATTGGTATGTGTGAAAGAGGGCCAGTGGCGATGTCACTTAATGGGTGCTGGAGCTTTGTGAATCAATTCCGCCGTAGATGGAACGGGGTTGTACGTCAGTCACTTGGCTAACCCTTTCCATCGGAAGAACTGTCTCCCATGTCTTTCAGAGTCATTTGGATTCTCATGTTACTTTTTCTTTCTTTTTTTACGTTTTTCTTTTCTGTTATTTTATGTGCATGAAAATTTCAAATTTAGACGTAAAAAATGTTGGCATGACATAACTGCTGTTCTTTCACTTTTTAACAGTTTTTGTAAAGTTGTCTGGATCATATTCCTAACAACAGGGTCACTATTCTTACGGAATATGTATTTGCTCATTATATATACAAGGTACATTCAATAAATAAATGAAAAATTTGTATAAAAATATAAAACTTCGAGAAAGTGTGCGTTCCTTTGTTATTCTTTGGTGGTATCCTAGAACTATTATCAGATGAACTTGACAAGCCTGTCTGGTGAACGGCATGCTGGGAATCAGTGAAAAATATGGTTGCACGCTTGCAAATTTGCACTAACGTGGATCAGCGGAGTGTCATTAGATTTCTGTTAGCTGAAGGGTTAAAATGAATCGAAATTCACCGTCGAATGGCAGTACAATATGGTGTGAAAGTTGTTTGAATCAAACACAAGTGTACTAGTAGGAAGATAAGTTCAAACGGGATGTAACAAGTGTTGCAGATTCGTTACGCCCCATGTCTGTGCAGTCACGGAGAACAGTTTTGCGGGAATTGATACGAGAAAACAGGTGTATTACGGTGAGTAATATTGCAGCAAATATGAACATCAGTGTCGGATTACCTCAACATTTGTTCATGAGGTGCTGATATTTAATAAAGTGTGTCAGATATGAAAGAAGGGCGTATGGATGTGAGCAAATTTGCAAGGATTTTGCCATCTTGTTTTACTGATTCCCAGCATCCTGCCAGGCCCATTTGATAATAGTTCTAGGATACCACCAAAAAATAACAAAGAACAAACTTTATCGAAGTTTTGTATTATTTATAAGTTTTCCGATTATTTATTGAATGGACCTAGGTATATATAATTTGGCCTACGAAAAGTTGCACCATGTTCAGCGAGGGTAATACAAGTATTAATATTAGATGTAAATAGAAAACGAAAACATAATATAACCTTTGATTTCTTGGGCGGTGGTGCCCAATAAAGATATGGCAATGTTTCAACATTACATGGCAAATTATAAGATAAATACCCAACAGAAAAAAATTACCACAGTTTTGGAGTAGTAGTAATGTGTATGACTTGCAATCAGACGACCCGTGTTCAAATCCCACAAAGGATTTTTTTTACGATGTAAAAATTATTGCAAGTTAAATGTCAATGGAAACAAATATACAAAGTGTAAATCTTCTGAAGAAATAGAAACAGGTACAGTGACATATAACGTAAATGTTTGAAAGTGTTTAATTTGTACTACAAAGTGGACATACGGGTTGTAGATATTCTGACAAAGACACAAGTTACATACATATGCACAGTGGCGTATTTAGGGGGTGGCTTCCTGGCTTAAGCCCCCCGAAATCTTACTTAGTATAGTAAAGTAAATGAAATATCTTGCAGAATTTTCACATTTCCAGGCAAAGCCCCCCCGAAAGTTATCAAAGCCCCTCCCGAAACAAAATCGTAAATACGCCACTGCATATGCATGACACGTGCGTTTCCCGCATGCCAAATTTGTTTTTGATTAGAAAATTACACATTATATTTCACATAATTAGTTCTCTGCTAAGATTCAATACATACAATTGAAACCGAATAACTTCCTTCCTTGGCATGTTACCCAAATTAATCAAAGTTTGACATCGGTTATTTGCAGTGGCGTATTTACGATTTTGTTTCGGGAGGGGCTTTGCTAACTTTCGGGGGGGCTTTGCCTGGAAATGTGAAAATTCTGCAAGATATTTCATTTACTTTACTATACTAAGTAAGATTTCGGGGGGGGGGCTTAAGCCCGGAAGCCACCCCCCTAAATACGCCACTGGTTATTTGAATAGTGACAAAATAATGAGGCAGTCAAGAATGAACATTAAAGCTTGAAGCATAATGCCAAGAAAAATATTTTAAAACATTAGGAAATAATTCTTAAGTCGTGGAGTAAACTACAAATGCAAAAGTTGTCACACAGTTATTAAGTAATCTTTCCTACTTTTATTCTCAGTGATGTCCTTCCGAAAATCGGTTTTTAATACAAAATTATCTCCGTCTGTGAATGACGCTTATTCTTAATAGTAGACAATTGCTGCTATGCAACGTTCACTGCCTCCCTTTATTTAAAAATAGTGATAATTCTCAATATTATTGTGCTTTGCTATTTTATTATTAAGACAACAGATATATTAAATGTAAACAAGGTTGTAATTAATTATATAAAATATACAAGTATTTCTTCCATGTGAAGCATAATACAGTTCATTAACCAAATAATGTGAACACCGTATAAAAACTAGTACTTGTTACTGTTTGAATTTTAGATCATTAAAATCTTTGATAAGCTTTATCGTCAATACACATGAAGCATACTACCAATAACACTCATTATCAAACGTAAACATGATTATAAATTTTCATATAAAAATCCAAAAACAGGACCGGATCTAGAATTTTCTGACAGGGAGTGCAATGTAACTAACACTACATTTGAATTAAATTTTAATTTTTTAAATACCTTTATGTACCTATGGTATGGCCAACGCTTTAACAACTGAACCACGACCGCTTTCTATCGCTGTAATTTTCAGTATGAATGAGACTGAACGTAGAGCTTGGACCTCATTTGTAGAAGTTATCAAGAATTTCCTTGGCAATAATAAAGCTGATAACTATGTTGAGCTAGTGAACCAGATGCTTAATGCATTCCAAAAACTTGGATGTAATATGAGTATCAAAATTCATTACCTGCACAGCCATTTGGACCGTTTCCCAGACAACGTAGGCAGTCTGAGTGAAGAACAAGGTGAAAGATTTCACCAAGATATTAAAACAATGGAGGACCGCTACCAAGGAAGATGGGATGCCCATATGATGGCAGATTACTGCTGGAACCTAAAAAGAGACTGTGCAAAGAAACATTCAAGGATGTCACGAAAACGAAGCTTCCGAAGTGTTGAATAGATCGTTTTGAACAAATTATTTGATTTTTTATTCATAAAAACTATTATAAAATGTAGTTACAGAGTTATTATGTACTTGATGTTTGTGTTTATATGGTTTTCATTATTTTCAAAATGTTCCAAATAACAGATTTAAATATCATAGTTTTCTTTTCACTTACAGTAAAACAGCACCTATGCAATTTTCAACGTTGTAGCAGGTCAGTCTTGCAATTCCTATATCTCAAAAACTAAAGCTGTTAGGGGAAAACTAACGCCATATTTGGATTCAGCGTCCCAATTCTACTTCAAATCAGCTAAGAAACACCCGACACCAAAACCACTGTAAGCCAGTGTAATTAGCTTATTACTATGGATCTGGAAGTGCTTTAACCATGGACACTTGTAATATGATATGTAGTTTTTTCTCTATATTATCTACATATAAGAGAAGCTTATTTGCAAAAATTTTGAAGGAAATCATGTTATATTCAGTAACAATTCTGACAAATTATCCCATTAATATTATCAATTTCAGCTGAGATTTCCAGGAGATAAATATATAAATGGCAGTAATACATAAAGAGGAGAAATTGAAAATGTCTTCTCAAACTACATGTTATTTGTTTACTTTCTACAAAAAATCTTTCCGTTTGTGTGACCATTTTAACATCTTCTACATACCAAATTTAGAGAATGAAAGGAGCGCCATCTATTCGTTACAAACTTCATGAATATTTTACAACCGATTTTGCATGTCTTTTTCATTTAGTTGTTGAAACGTATAAAGAACGTAGTTAGAATAGAATTTGGAGGGAGAAGGCGGTCGGAAACACACACACACACACAAATACACAAGCGTACAACGTTACTTCGTCGTTTGACGACAAAAGACGAACCCTATTTGACATCATTTCAAGCGCAATGAAGTGAAACGTTTGAATGTCGCGTTGCGATAGACAGTTAAAGAAATATCATTCTTTCTTTCTTTACGTTTATTTTCTCCGCTGAATTCTTCAATAAAACGCAAATTATTGCAAGCGAATTTAACTCGAATTACAACGCTGTAAGAAGTTCGTATATTTCCCGCTTACTTGTCAGAAAGAGTATTTCTATTTTTAAGACTCAAATTCTCACTGAGTCTGAGAAACTACGTATTTAAAGTCTTGGCCCATGAAACTTGGGAATAATATTTCTTCTTTTTCTCAAATTTTGTGACGGAGCTAATTGGAAAATAAAACGCTCGATTCGTCGGTAGGGAACATAAAGTTTATTCAGCCTATAAGCTATAATCACTGAAGTTAAGACAGTGAAAATTTCCAGAATATATTTTACAGAAAGTGAAAATGTATATTCAGTACTAAAATAGTAACTCACCGTTTCTGTACGAGTATAAAACGATTTTTTGAACCAAGATCTGGATGAGGTAAGTTTCATGGTATTATCAGGGGTTTCGGAAAAAAATGAAATGAAATCTTTGAGTTTTCCGCCCCACGGTTATGCCGGCTAGGCTAAAGGAGACGGTGATGATGAGAAATGAATGAAATAGTGGAATGAAGAAATATAAGGAAACGGAAGAACCCAGAGGAAAGCCAGGCACACGGTGTTTGTCTACCACAAAGTTCACTTGATGCAAGCTGGAATCGAACATTGGACCCCAAACACCAGACGTGAACGCTCTACCATTGAGCCAGCGCGGCCCCCCTCGGAAAATATTGAGCATCTTAACTGCAGAAAAGAAATACATTTATTGTACTATTATAAGGAATCTTTAATTCTTGAAGAAGTGGCTTTTTTTGTGCCTATTTTCTATACACTTTACTGAACTCACTTGTCATCGTAAAATTTTTAGGCTAGGAAAGACCATAACTGCGAATCATTGCTATCATTGCAGATTGACACAGTCTACAGGGTGACCACAAAGTTCCATTACCACCTATGTATTACAGAGATGTTAGTGAATTGTTGTTTATTGTTGCTGGTTGGCGATACACCTCTAAATCATGGCTGACGAGTCCACTTACACCATGGAGAAACGGATTGTAATGAGCACGTGAGCTCACGGACGACTCCATACAGAAAATCAATTAGAGATATTTAGCATAATTTCACTGTAAGGTTTCAGAAATCTTCCCCTCCAGAACCAACAATTTTACAGTGGGAGTAAAAGCTTTTTCCAACTGGTTCCATAAAGGATGAGCACCCTCTACATATGATGATCTGGGCGATCTGGGCAGCAGTGTCTGCAGTTTTCTTGGGAGGTCCATATTTCTTTGACGGTGTTGTGAATCATATTGCGTATCTTACCATGTTACGCGATTGGTTTATCCCATATCTGCAAGATCGAAGGCTGCTCGGCTTCAGCAGTTTGGAGCACCAGCCTATTATGCTGTAAGTTAGCGAATATCTCAATAGGATATTTCCTGATAAATGGATTCGACTTGTTTCTATCCGTTTACCTGCACCTTTGGAGTGGCCATTCCGAAGTCCTGATCTATCATGTTGCGACAATGCATTGTGGGGTTCATGAAACAAAAGCTTGCTGCCACATTTTTGAGGCAGTTGACGAACTTAAGGATGCTGTTCGACGCGCATTTACTGCCATCACACCAGCAATATTAAGAAGAATTTCACATCGTATATGGAGGAGAATCATTATCTGTTATGAAAACGATGGTGTACACACAGAAACTCTGGAATAAATAGTAAAGAATAATCACACTACTTCTGTCACGATCCCATATTAATACAATGCGACCATCTTGATTATGTGGACACGAAATGGAGGGTAACGGAGCTTTGTGATCACTCTGTATCTTAAAATTGTTTTAAACTTATTATTAAATGTTTCATATTAAAAAAACTAATAAAATGAGTCATTTAAAGTCTACATTTGTAAATCTTAGTGTTGGATATGAATGTGAACTTACCCGACAGAAAATGCCATAGAATTTTGTTAGCAACTATTAAGAAGAAAAACAATACGCAGTTACTTAGATGGTTTATGAAATGTTGTGTTAGTTGCGAAATCAAATGGGAGTTCGATAGTGACAACCTTTGTGGGCACATCGTATTCCCGTGGTGCTGTGTGAAGGAAGGGGATCAAGTGGGACTTTCTTTACGTATACACTACACTTACATTTCTTTTCTTTGTACAATTACGCGTTCATACATCAATTTCTTCCTTTACATTTTTTCATTATACATTTCTCACTTTTCTCGATTTTTTGTAGGTATAAAGCACTCTTGCACTGTCTGAGCTTCTCTCTTGATTTTGACCTTCCCTGATTTTGATGGTTTTCTTTTTACTTGAATGTCATCCCTAATTTTCATGCTAGTGTTGTTTACTTTTGACTGTTTCATTTCCACTCAATTTACTTTTACATTATTCCATTATTTGTAATACTTCAAATACTACGACATTTTGTTCATGTCAATACATAAGATATGCCTACAGTAGTAATGGTGGCCTACTATATACTATATTATGTAGAACGAGAATTCTATCGTACACGGAAAATTTCAATCTACAGCCATCAGTTTATGAACAATCTCTAAACACTTTAGTTCCTGCTGGTGTGCAAATCTCATTACAACTAAGAATTTTCAAAACATTCTCTACATAAATCAATTTCACATTTGTATTTCCTACACATTTGTAGCACACAGGAATTTCGTGTCTGGTGCAACTACGAACATCCCTAATGGTGATAGTGAATGAGTGAATGAATGAAATCAAAGGTATGTATGATCATAAGCTTAGTACATCATTGTCAGACTGGCAATGTTTTATTAACAATAGATAATTGTGACGATACTGGGGCGGTTGTAAGTAATGAGAGAGGTGCAATTTGGGTGTAGATATACTGTACGAATCCACATGTTGGTAAAATTTACAAGACAAATTTGAAATAATATTTTAATATAACGGTGTGTAAATAATCAAAATATGTTGTATTACTGACACAATTTCCGCAACTATTATACTATTAAAATAAGAGCGACGTACAAATGGGAAGTTTGCCGTTCATTATTAGTATGTTTAAGATATGCTTAGGTACTGATTAGAGTTACCATGAAAAAGTTGTGAAATACTATAGGTGCCCTGAGCCAAAAAGGTGTAGAAACACTCATTTTGCTCATCTTTGGTCTTCCACCTTCCCTCGCAGAAATATTAAAATATAAGCTCTGTGTGAATAGTTTCATAACTTGAAGAGCCCTTGCGCCGCGGAACTGCGGGGCATTATCACAGCTGATGGAAATACTGCATTAACGATTACTCACCTGTTTCCTGAAATAGTAAATATAGTAAAGATGTTTCTAAGAAATCTCAACTATGCTCATGTCTGTATTGCAATATCCCACACATGGCTTGATTTATACTAACAACCAACACATGCCATATTTATAAACATTAGCCATGTTCCTCCTACTACAAGTTTCTACAGTAGCAGACGACATTGACCACCAGCGCCACCACCACACTGTAGCAGCTATAAAACCAGGTGGACTTCAGCAACCACTATCAGCCTTCGGTTGTCACTTCCACTCCTTTAACTTGATTGAAGTTCAGGGAGCTATCTAACCAAAAGCTTCTAGCTTGTTCTGAACTTTAGGCCCACTTAGCTTGCTCGGAGCTCTGTGGGACTCCAAATCTTAGACACTCAGCTTGCCTGGAGCTTTGTGTCTGCTAGAGTGGAGCTTTGTGTCTGCTGGAATGGAGCATTGTGTCTGCTAGAGTGGAGCTTTGTGTCTGCTAGAATGGAGCATTGTGTCTGCTAGAGTGGAGCTTTGTGTCTGCTAGAATGGAGCATTGAAATCCCAAATCCACTTCACCTAGCTTGCTCTTGGCTCTATGGAGATCCATTCTTAGGTTGTTTGGGCCTTGGGATACCTCTCTTTACCCTGTATTAGTCAATGATTTATATTAGAATGATTTTTGTATTACACCGTTTATAATAAGAATATTTTTATAATAAAATTCGGTAGTGGAAGAAAACATTCCCGTGTTTAATTTCCTCTATCTATGCTCTACCTACACTTACATGAGCAGAACTTTACAAAATACTCACATGACATTAAATAAATGAGTTTTAAGACATCAGTAGTGTGTCTGAAGCCGCCAGCACGTGACTTTTGGATTTCCAAAGAATTGACTTTATCCATTATTCGCAATAGCGATTGGCACAGCCACTGCTAAAGTATAGTGCAATTATTAACGACCTATAGTGCATTACTATTTGCATAATAAAATATAAAGTTCACTGTTGGTTATTTCAAAGAAAATGCTTTTATGAAACGGACTTTAAACAAGAAGGACTGTAGCTGGATTTCTGTAAATGGAACATAGTAAGTGAACGCGATTCAGTTTTAAACAATAATTCAGGATGAATTCTGAAGTAATGAATTTTTAAAGCATAACAAGAGAATTCACTTACGCTGAAATACGAACATGTAAAGAAAAAAAAGAGAGTTATGTCTCAATGACGGCACGAACGAATGTGTGTTCTTATTGATTCATCATACAATTTTTTATGCTCATAAAAGATACATACTTGGCTCAATTTGGTTAACACTTTGGTCGATCATCACAAGAGAGTAATATATACCAGGAATTCGGGAGATTAACAGAAATGTAAATGAGGTTACCTACTGACACAAAGAAGAAAAAAAAACCTTTTGAAAAGTTTAAAGAACGCAAAAAATGTTTTTCCAGGTAATCATAATCGAACTGAATATTCAGTTCAAAAAATGCATCCAGAAGAAAGGCTGGATACAAGAATTTAGGGTTAAGAGGGAGTAACCTATTTTTCAAATCTTTTGGTTTAAAATGTACATTTTAACGAGTTGTGTCCAATGGCACCACTTTTGATTTCTGGAACCGACTGCTTCAAGGTCAAATTAGGTGTCAGAAATTACAAATTGGGACCATTTGGTCAATATGGACCAGTAGCCGACTGGAATGAAATGGGTGTCATTCGATTTCTATTCTCATGTACATGAATAATTGATATGACATTTTTTCGAAAATTCTAATTGACCCCAAAACTTAACAAAAATCTGGAATTTTGGATCTTGGATTTTCGTTAATATTTCGGATAAAAGTTAAGTTTTCTGGAAAATGGCATATCAATTATTTATGCACGTGTTAATACGAATCGCATGACACCCATTTCGTCCCAATCGATCACTGGTCTGCAATACCCAAATAGTACCACTTTTATTTTTGACCCCCTAATTTGACCAAAAAGTGGTCGGTTTCAGAGATCAAAAGGAATGCCATTGGACACAGTTTATCGAAATCTAAATTTTTAAACCCCAAAAAACTGAAAAATACATTGTCACTTTAACTCCCTTTTAACCGAATTTAGATACTGAAAATTTGAAATTGTATAAATAAAAAATAAACTCGTACAGAAATTTGAACAAAATAATTTAAATTCAACAGGTGAAAGGCATTATTTAAGAAGAAAGTTTAAAAATATTGGACTCAGAGAAAGGTAAAGAAGCCACGTGTTACCAGGGCAATATAATAGAAAATAAATGGAGGCACAGTGGCACAGTGGCAGAGCGCTTACTTCTGGTGTGTCAGGTCCCTGATTCGATCCCTGGCCAAGTAAATTTGTGGTAGACAACATCATATCCGTGGTTTCTCTCGAGGTACTCTCGTTTCCTTCCACTCTATCATTCCTCCAATTCCTCCATTATCATTCATTTGCTTTAATCATCGTCTCCTTTAGCCTAAAGAGCATAATCGTTGGACGTTAAACTGAGAAAGATAGAGAGATTTGAAGAAAATAAAAGATAGGAAAATAACGGCAAGAAAGACACCAGTTTAACAGAATAATAAATTACAAAAAGACTCCGCTGAAGCTAGGAACGATATTATAAACGCAATTAAAGAGAAATTAGAAAGAATTGGAAAAATGAAATGAAATCTTTAAGTTTAACGTCCCACGATTATGCCGGTTAGGCTAAAGGAGACAGTGATAATGAGAGATGAGTGAAATGGTGGAATGAAGAAAGTGGGAGGAAACGGGAGAACCCAGAGAAAACCCACGAGCACGGTGTTTGTCCACCACAACTTTCACACGACTCGAGCTGGGATAGAACCAGAGACCCCAAGCATCGGAGGTGAACGCTCTACCACTGAGCCACCACGCCCCCTAGGAAGAATTGGAAAATATGAAAAATATATATTACCTAGTTGAACCAATTGAAATGTTGACAGAGCTCCTTCGTGGCTAAGCGGTTAGCGTACGCGCCTTTGGCATGGGAGACCCGGGTTCGATTCCCGACGGGAGCTCATGTGGTTCGGATTCCACGATAATCAGTAGGTCCATATAGCCTCGCTGCTGAAAGGGACACTAAACTAAAAATCAACTCATCAATCAAATGTTGACAACAACAAAAAAACTTCATTTTCTTCAACTCCAAAAACATGAAGGAAAATAGTACATGCTTCATGTGTACACTTCATTTCAATTTTTTAGTTTGCAATTTTCTGATTGATTCTCTACGAGTATAGTAGTTACATTACACCTACAGGCAGGAGTAAAAGTAAGGGGTAACACGGTGGGACGTCAACTCCCAACTTCCAAAAAATATCTCTGGCGTTCCTCTACTTCCTATAAATATTACAATATGCAAAGATAGGCACGCAAGATGGAGTGAGTCATGCGTCCCACTACCTTTTCAGATCCACTTTTACCCCTGCCTCCAGGAATATGTACGTTTTATTAGGAATTGAAGCACAGTAGTATAATTTCAGATTTTGTCAAGAGAGGGGGCAAAGGCGGATCTAGCCCCCTCTGTTTGAAAGCTTATAGTCAACTCATGATATGTCTATCATAGTCTGGATCCTGGTCAGCCTTCCCCAGTTTTTACTTTCTAGATCCGCCTCTGTGGAAGGGGCAGCAAGATCGTCCACCGAAATAAGTTTCATGTTTTTGTTACTATGTTACTGTACCATTTTCTAAAGAGCATATGTTTCTCAAACTCAGGGCGGGGGACAATTGCCCCTAACCTTCCCAAAATGTCGCTCCTGATATAAGTTAATAGAGATTTCTAGAATCTAGTTAAATGTTCAGTAGTAGTATTAACTATGAGACGAGACGAGACAATTTTGTGTCCATAAGCTAGACAAGACAACTCTTCCAATAGAAATATACCTACATATATACTTTTTTGAGACGAGACGAGACCTTCAGGACCCCACTTCGATGCGAGACAGCCCCAAATATCGTCTTGTGGCCAACATTATTCAGTAGACACACGAGAGAACTATCTTGAATGTTAACACGTTGTAAGATCGATATCATATATCTGTATAACTTGAAACAGAAATTATGTATAGATTGCCACGATACAGTCGTATCCAAGGTAGACTTTCTTAAGAATTTTAGAAATGGAGAGTTAAAACTATAAAAAATCATTTGTTCAAAATTTCCTCCATTTTTTAAATTTGAAAATATAACTCTAATAATTATAGTATAATTATAGTATATGCAAATATAATGATATGAAGGGTTGAACGTGAAATGAAAGCAAAAATAGGAATGGCGAAAAAGCCTTTAAAAGGAAAAAAGTCAATTTTGTGGGACCATGAATAAAGAGTTGATAAAGAAGACTCATAAATTCCTTCGTGTGCAATATTGTACTGTATAGGGAGAAACATGGACATGACCCAAAAGTGATGAAAAACGAGTGGAAGCTTTCGAAATGTGAGTGTGGAGAAGAATGGAAGAAATTATTTAGGTTGAACTGAAAACGAATGAGAGGATGCTAGAAATGGTGGAGGGAAAAGAACAATTTTTATTATTACTAAGAAGAGGAAAAGAAACTATTTTGGGTATCGGGTGAGAAGGAACTTTAATATGAGGGATGTGCTAGCAGGTATTGTGGCAGAAAAGAGAGGGACAGGACCAAGGAGGCTACAGTAAATGAATGGTATCAAAACAGTAAAATCGTACGTGAAGACGAAGAGGTTAACTAAAGACCGTGGAGCATGGAAGCTCTTCAGTTGCTTCAAGTGACCTATCAATAATGGCAGAATACCAATGATGATGATGATGATACAAAGATGTCAATGATTAATTAGAAAAAATACAGCAAATATTATTTTTTACAATAATACACAGAAAAAAGTAAAAAAAAACTGATAAACTAGTCAAACTCCTTTATACATTTACTCTATATATCCGTGTATCCGTCTGTGAAAGAAAGAAAGTCTCAACAACCACTTGAGGATTGTAAGTTCTGACACTGTTGAGGATCAACAATTAAGAAGTAAAGGTGATTCGTTCAGTTGATGAGAAGATATGGCCCCTCTTGTATTCTCATAGAACGTCAAAATAGATTAAAAAAAAATACCCCTATGTACTATGCAACCAAATCGCTCTACAAGTCAGGCTGGTTGCATACCATTCAATTTGTTAATAAACTATGTATACGTTAAAAATGGTTTGCAAACATCGACAAAAGCTTTAATCTGTTGCAATTGGCGGCGCGTAGACTATCATGAAAGATCAACACTTACAATAGTATAGGCCGTCTGTCACCACACTATCTCATCTTCGAAACTGGATTACATAGCAATGCCACAACTGCAGGCTTTTGGAATATTGCTCATTAATAAATGCCATTATATTAAGTCTCGTGGAGAAACACTGAGACAAACCTTTTCATTATCACCTCCAATTGTAAAGATGGAAGTACGGTGGCTCAGTGGTAGAGCGCCCACCTCTGCTGCTTGAGGTTTCTGGTTCGGTCCCCGGTGAAGTAAGTTTGTGGTGAACAACATCGTGTCTGTGGGTTTTCTCGGGATACTCCCTTCTTTTCCCACACTGTCATCCCTCTAAATTCTTCCATCATTATTCACGTTCCATAATCATGGTTTCCCTTAGCTTGACGTGCATAAGCGTGAGACGTTAAACTGAAATATTTCATTTCATTTTTTCCACTTGTAAGGACATACAGTATTGAAGTAAAATAAAAGGGATTGCTCTTCCGCTTTGTAAACGCTCACGAGTTTCTCGTATCGAAAGATTATTCTTCATCGTTGCAATTCTCATTTTAGTACCGAGACCATTGTATATGATCTGGTTGAGACATTAACGAGGAAAACGTTAGGGTACGCCGTTCTCTGCTCATGAACCGAGCTTAGTATTTTAAGATTATTATCAGGGAGCTGAAAAAAATTCAAGAAGCAGCCGAGAGATAAGCATATGAAACGAAACTCATCCAATTCTCATCAGCCATAACACCAGCGATGCTATTACTTTAATCGCCGACGCAACTGGACCTCTGGGCTTAATTCTGCAGGGCACGTCCCTATTCGCACTAGAGACCTTGCACTATTACATCTGTTCTCACAGAACGACGCTCCTCTAGCTCGTTACCTCCAACTCACAACCCCCCACTCTCCTCTCTCGTATACCCCCGTCAACCCAACCTCATCATGCAACTGCTATGAATTCTCTATGGTCGCATCTAGCACCTCACAGTCCCCGTGCGCCTCCACCAAAATTCTAGTTCTCATAGGTGATTGTGTCCTTAGAGAGATCCTCCTCGCATAGCCTATGTTCAGAAAATCCAATTTCTGGTCTACGGTTGAAAATAGGGATCAGCGTATGCGAAGTGATAGGCTGTTTAACCCATTATACTGTATAACTTTATTATCAATTCCATTATTATAGCGAGAGGAATGTAAATGAGCATTCTACATATTTGAATTTCTATGTGTTACTTCAGTACATGACTAAACTGCGTAGGTGGAGTGAACAAAGGTAATCTTCTGACAACATTTATCAAGGCACAATGAAAAGTATTAAAATAAAAATGAAAATGAAATCTGCCAGTGTTACATTAGGTGGTTATGCCCTTTGAAGGTAAGGGAGACGATGATTAAATAAGTGAATGACGATGGAAGAATGGTAGAATGAGAAAGTGAGAGGAAACGGTAGTATCCCGAGAAAACACGGAGATAATGTTGTCTACCACAAACTTACTTGGTCGGAGATCAAACCAGGGACCTCACACATCCGAGTTAAATGCTCTACCATTGGGTCACGATGCTACCCAGTATTAAAAAATAAAAAAAAACTGGGAAAAGTTGCTTTCTTAATATAGATAATGCGAGTTGGACCCGAGTTGAATTTCATGAGATTTTGACCCAGGGGCTCCAGGGAAGGCAATATTGCCCCCATGCATTTCGGAGAACAAATTTTGTACATACATTTAGAAAACGAGAAGAGATGATAAAATCCTTCTGGGAATCGAGATGAGGCGAGAAGTAATTGTTCTAGAGTCCAGACAAAATGATGCTTCTACTAAATTTATTAGACGAAGCGAGACAATATTTTCCTGTTTGGTCTCGTCTCTTAAACACCACTAATTGTTAGTAACAGATCTCCGCTTTATACAGCCAGTGGCATGCTTGTAGATAAAGGTAATCTTGCTGGATATAAATATATCGCGGTACATACATATGTAAAATATTGCTTGAACCGAAGACTGGGCTGGCTAACCCACCAAAATTCAAGACACATTCCCTTAAGTTCTTCTGGCATTGCATACTTTCTTAATAATTCTCATCTTCCATACCACTCTGTCATGATAGAACCTTTATTCGAAGTTCTGTTTTGTTATAAATCATACTCTTTATGGACAGATTTTAAGTTCAGTTAGATGATTTTGTGTTCCTCGTCCTTACGTCGCATCGAGTTTATGAAGGAAAAAAAAATAGACGTCAGGGGCTCCGAACCATGACAATTAACTACATGTCGGACAGTTGGCGAGCGCAGAAGAAATCATGCAAAATGCATAATCTTTACAGTAGACACACGTCATTCCTCATGAGAGTTGCCAACCTCAGAGAGCAAAATTATCGAACTTCGTCTTTTAGAATTACCGTATATTACAAAAAAATATTGTATGTTCGTTATGAACGTGATAATTGTACAAGTAAGTATCAAACTACTAATAATAGTAATAAAATATAATAAACTTACCTAGTTATCTTCAGTTTCGAATTCCAAATCGGCGCCACTGTGCTCATTAGTTTCTATTTCTTATTAACACTATTCTGAACAACAATAATAATTTGACTCCCTTGTAAACGTGATTAAATTTCAAGAAAGGATACATGGTTGCCGTTTGCCAATTCTGAAATCGTTATTGATTTATTTTAGCGGGAATGACTGTTAAAAACCTTAATGTGTAAAAGAAAGTATGCGTTTTAAAATTATCGTATATACACCCAAGGGCGGATCCAAGGGGGGCTAAGGGGCTATAGCCCTCCCCCTTGACGCTCAGGTTTACACTGGATAAAATGGGCTTCAATTCTGCTTTACACTGGATAAAAGGGGAAATTATGGTTTAGCCCCTCCCTTGATCATATCCTGGATCCGCCACTGTATACACCTATTATCGCAAGAGCGTTATAGCATATAGTATTAAGATTTAAATTATCGTATATTACAATAAATGACTTTATGGTTGGCAATCTTGTTTCTTACCACATTGTGTTGTCTGAAAGAGAGCCTGATTATTTATAGACTGAAATAGTAACATCGTCATTTCCTCTTCGTTACCATAGTTATTGCCATGTTTTTTCTCTAAACAAATGCATGAATCAATGGGAATACCAGGAAGTACACTGTTAATAAGAACACACAGTTAATAAGAATTTTAGAATATTTTGAGCACAAAGTAAAGTTGGCTTAAAAGATTCAGTTTAAGAATATGGATCCACTATTTATAAAATTTACGTGTGAAATCTAGTAATTAACGAAGTAACATATAAGTAACCTTTTTCTATAGTGGCCATATCTCTAGGTAATCAGATAAGATAAGAATTGTGTAAGTAATGCCAGCGTCATTACCACGTAATGCACAATGAACAAGAACAACTATCACAATGTAAAAACTCTAAGGTACACTCATGTCCAAAATTATTGTCGTATGTCTATAAATATGCTGTTCTAGGAATATAATTTGATAACGAATTCGCCCGGTATTTGTTATAATGTTAGTACGTGTATAATCGGCAAAGACATGTATGTGGCAAATTTCATGTCAAAAGATCAGTAAATAAGAACAATAAAACGAAAATAAAACTTTCTTGTCCACTTAGCAACATTTTGTTTTACTCATTCTAATTTTCGTATTTATAATTCTTTTCCTATGAAATTTACCACAAAAATACATTTCCCGATTATTCACATAGTATCAGTATTAAATGTACCCTGCAAAATCATTATCAAATTATATTCTTACAAGAAGGCAGTTATAGATATGCGACAATCATTTTGGACATGAGTGTACATACTCATAAGCTGTCGGCACAATGAAAATATAACAAAATCGAAAATAGAACAATATCTACATGTTCCAATATAATTAACACATTTACAAAGTAGACAGTTATTTCCCTTGTAGATAAATGATAAAGAAAAATATATCATTTATCTACAAGGGAAAATAATTGTCTACTTTGTAAGTAAGTTAATTATATTGGAGCATGTAGATATTTTACGACCACCCTTTAAAATATCTGTGCATAGTTACAGTGGCTACAAAACAGAGAAACAAACAATCAATTAAAAAAAAAAAGACACGAAGCTTGTAACCATACGCGTTCTGAGAATCTTCAATCTGGATCTATTTCTTATCGGTTAACATGCATCGGATGTTTTCTTATATTTCGTACTTACCTTAAAAATATGCACTGACAGTACAACAAGAAGACATCCAATTATGAGTGGTTCGGCATAAGATTCAAACACTATTTCTGTAGACCTACACGTTTGGAATGTAATGTGTGATGCTGATGGTAGTAAATAAAATTTTACAGAATTATTTAACTTTAATATCCGATAATAAGTAAGCTAAATATATTTTGACACTTAACGTAACCTCCAAATGTATAAATCTCAAAATCTGCGATATCAAAAAAAAAAAATTCATTGTCAACGCTTGACGTATTTTAACAATGATTTACTTAATTGCTTGCTTTTTCTATGTTTTCGTAGTTTCATTAGAAAATAAAACTACGATCACCAGGACAACGAGACGGATGTGACGTTACACTATTTCAGTCAATTGAATCACGTCATTCAATGAGATATGACTACCCCTCCCTTTGTGAGTAGTCCTGCCTAGACTATACCTAGGTAGTAGCGCAATCGCACAATATTTAATTTTCATGTGTGTGCTTTCTTTATTTTGTATATATCTATATCTATATCTATCTATACATATACATACATACACACACACACAGACACACACACACACATATATATATATATATATATATATAGATAGATAGATAGATAGATAGATAGATAGATAAATAAATAAAAAAATGAAGACCTAATATTTTTTCTTTCTTGCAGGTAAATACCTTGCTGATACAATCAACGTGTCATATTGTTTCTATGTGCAAAGAAACTCACAGGTAATGTAAGTAGAAACATTTTGTCATTGTGTAGTAACTATGTGCGCTGAAATAAATAAAGAGAATACCAAATGTATATCATATAGTCGCATATGTTTCCTTAATAACACACTCACATATATATATTTACAAAGGCCAACACATATGTATATAAGAGGCCAATTAAACATGTGTATGGTTAGTATATATGTGATGTGCTTTATGTGCGAGGAAGCTCTGATCATTGCCGACCTACACGCGCAGAAGAGTACAAAGCATCTCGAACGTGTAGCACTCAATTGAAGTACGTAATTATAGTAGCGGTAATTTCACAGAGACGGATAAAGCTATGTTACATATTTCATTGTCCTCATTTCCGGATGGGAAATGAAAGAGATAATGGGCGTTTTGGAGAAAGAAACAGAGAAGGCAGAGAATGGTAAGGGAGAAAGAGGGCAAGATGTAAAATTTAAAGAAACATATACATCAAAGACATACACACACAAACGGTCCACTGACGTGTGTGTTTATATGCCACAACTTTTCGCTGTCTTTTATTTACGTAATCACATTTTAACAACGAAAATCAACGACAAACTGACAGCAAAAATGACACTTAAATTAGTCTACATAACAACGAAAAAAGCTATATGAAATGGAATTCTTCTTCTTCAACATATATATCTTTTTAGTTCTTTAGTAGAAATAGTTCTTTTCTGACATTTTTTTGTGTCGTTACATGAATACATATAAAGAAGATCATTAGAAGCGATTTACCATTCAAATCCATTATTTACATAGCCACAGGCTGTGATTGTTACTTATTGTATGCGAAATGGTTTTGCCCTACTTCTTTCTACCACTTGGTTCAGTAATTTAAGTAAGTTGTAACGAGTGCAATTAGTGGGCTCATAATATATGTATACATGTACTAAAGACCCTTAAATGTGAGCGGATACACTGATTTTATATATTCAATAATCAATACACCTATCATTCTTTAAAAAAAGACAGGTAGAATTCATATTGGAATAAAACAGTTGTAGACTGTGGTAGCGGAAGAAAGGAGGGGGGGACGAGAGATATGGACCTTAATGAAATGAAATCTTTGAGTTTTACGTCCCACGGTTATGCCGGTTAGGCTAAAGGAGACGGTGATGATGAGATGAGTGAAATGGTGGAATGAAGAAAGTGGGAGGAAACGGGAGAACCCCGAGAAAACCCACGCACACGGTGTTTGTCCACCACAAAGTTCACTTGGCGGGGGCTGGGATCGAACCCGATACCCCAAGCACCAGAGGTGAACGCTCTACCACTGAGCCACCGCGGCCCCATGGACCTTAATGACTACTCGCATTAGACAGGAGGGAGGAATTGTTAAAACTATAAGTAACATGAAATGTTTATTTTTGGTTGTTAAGGTGCTTGCTTGATATGTAATATGGTAATATGTTTGGGGTGCATGTGCGTATAGATTAGAGATAATGGATGATGTAATGAATTGGGCGTATTAAACTTACAGTGGTACAAGTAATTTTTTCAAAGTCAAAAGACGTAGACACAGAAAGCTGATCTAGAGGAGTCATTCTGTTAGCAAAAAACCGTGTATTATGTCAGAGCTTCATTAACCTGCCAACAGATGATAGTGGAAATTTTAGTGACAAATGGAACAGCTGTTTTGTTTATCAGAAAAGTTATAGGGATAATTTTTACACTACTGTGTTTTTACACTACTCTGATATAAACCACTGCAGCTTGGACTCCTCTATATTTCTGGTGGTATATTTGTCATATATATATATATATATATATATATATATATATATATATATCATAGACTTTTATTGACTCTTCTGTGTGAAGAAGGCACTTCAATAGTATTGCAAACCCTATTTCTTCAAAATGCCATTTTTATTACAATGTTACTTAATGGAAGTATTTTGTTATCACGTTGTGTTTATGCGTAATCTTTCAATTTGGGGTTGATTTTACCTCTTTTTTCTCTTCATTGTTTCAAATTCCAATCAATAGATTCATATTCAGAACTTTAAATATTCAGATGCTTCATTAAAATTGGATGAAGTTTATTCGCATACCTGAACGTGTAACAGCCAGACACATATACAAACTTACGTGAAATCGATTATTAGGAACTCGCTACTAAAATAAGTGTGCAAATTTTGAAAGAAATGGTTGAGTAAACAGATTATTTTAGTGCAACGTTTCCTGGTTAAGACTATAAAAAATAAAAGTGACGTAACTTTTTTTTTTTTTTTTTTTTTACAAAGGTGTGTCGTTCAAACTCAGAACGTTCAAACTCAAACTCAGAACGTTCTTCCACAAATTAAGAACACTAGTGAACTTCAAAATGTACACTGTTAATTGCTTGACGAATACCAAAACGATACTTTACCTCAATCAACATGTTCTCAAGCAATTGTGGAGCAAGGTTGCTTATTGCAACAACAATTTTTTTTTCACGCAGATCTTCTAACTTTTGAACTTTCCAGGTCTGATAACAACGAGGGTCATTATGTTAAGTTCGAACCTCTTTCTGGGATGATCTTCTATTGAAATGGACATCCCAGAAGTCTCTGACGTAACTCCGTTTTGTTGAAGGATGGTTCCTGTGACTTTTGTTGAAGAATGGAGCCTATGGAAGATTTTCCTCTGACTTTTTGTGTCTTTTCGTACTGTTTGGAGGCTGCTTGATGTTTCTCGTTGAGAAATATATGTTGCTCTTTATAAATATGATGGATATTGTAAATAAATTTCAACTCTATCCTTTACTTTGTACTAAAACCGGAAATGATAGTAAACCACTTCAACTTCCGTTTTGAATATTGATCTATATAGGAAACACTATAAGAGTAGCTAGAAGATTTTTGGGGGAGAAGTATCGATTTAGTGTTCTAAGAATAGTTACCATCATCTCTCTTAAGACTCTGTTCGAACCTAAAGTAGTAGAAATCATTTACTTCTTGTTTTAACCTGGAAAAAATGAAATGAAATCTTTAAGTTTTACGTCCCACGGTTATGCCGGTTAGGCTAAAGGAGACGGTGATTATGAGAGATGAGTGAAATGGTGGAATGAAGAAAGAGGGAGGAAACGGGAGAACCCCGAGAAAACCCACGCACACGGTGTTTGTCCACCACAAAGTTCACTTGGCGGGAGCAGAGTTTGAACCCGAGACCCCATGCACCAGAGGTGAACGCTCAACCACTGAGCCACCGCGCCCCCCTGTTTTAACCTGGATCACTATAGAGGAAAAAGGCTGCAGGGAAATTTAAAAAGGTTGTTATTAAAAAAATTCGAATTTCAATTTTCACAGTGTGTACATTTTTACAAACCAATTTTTTTCATGATGTTTTATCCATGAAAGTTATCTTGAATAATGTTCGGGAATAATAACAACCCTGAATCATGAATAATCAAAATCAGAGTGAACTTTCTGCTTGATTTTTGAATTATGTCAACCAATAGCAATAGACCCCATTCAGTTTGAAAGAAAACGTATTCAGTGTTTCATGTTAATCAGATAACTTTCAAGGAAAAATGTTAACCCCTGAGATAAATTTCAATGTCAAAATAACTAACTCTGTGGCCTAAGGGGCCCAAAGGCTCAATATCCCGTTCAGAAAACCTCCCAATTGGCTTCTGTCCTTAGCCAACTGGATCCAGGTTCTACTTTATATTCCTATTTCTGCGAGATCCATTTTAATATTGTCCTCCCATCTGCGCCTAGGTCTTCCTAATAGTCGTTTTCCGGTTGGTCTTCCAGTCAAGACTTTCAAAGCGTTTCTACTTTCTTCCATCTTGGCTATATGAACTGCCCACCTGAGCCTAACCTAGACTTGACGACCCTAATGTTTTTTGGTAAATTTCATAAATTATGTAGTTCCTCTTTATGAAGTTCCAGCCATTCCTATTCCTCTTGGGTACAAATATTCTTCTCAGGATCTTGTTCTCAAATATTTTCAGTCTGTTATTCCCTCAGAGTAAACGACCATATTTCGCAACCATACAGAACAACAGGCATGATTATCGTTTTATATATTTTAAGTTTTACATTTCTTGAGAGAATTCGCGACGATAGAGGATTTTGAACTGAATAATAACTCCAATTCCCTGTTTTCAGTCGACATTTAATTTCTTCGAGGATATGGTTTTGATCTTTTAACATTGATTCTAGATATTTGAAAGTATTTCAATCTCAAAGAATATGAATAACTGTAATTCCAAACCAAACACGAACTATATTTTATTGAAGATTTTTTATGTGGTTTAACTTAATATTTTTGTGAGGTTAAATCACTCCTTCGTTATTGACCACTTTCAACTTCCAGGTGTGGGCACGATCAGTAATCCTCAGAGAAAATATACGTCATATTGCCAGGGCCGGATTTAACATTTTGGCGCCCTTAGGCCCAATAATTTTTCCGCCCCCTAGTCTGGTTAAAGTTACTTTCCTAAATACCTTTATTAAAAAAATTATATCAGGCCTATATGTTAATTGCTTAAACACCACTCCACGATGCAATTTTATCATTGCAAGTGTTTTGAGGAATTTACTTGGCTCTGGGCTTAACAAAATACCGTTAATGTATTAACAAAAGATTGGTGAACTTTACCAACAATTATTTGTTCCAATGAACTTCAAAATCAGAATGCTTTATTAGCCTGATTTTTTTAATGAATTCAAAAAATATGTTAAGGCTTTTATTTTTATTTCTAGATATTTTTTTAAACCTTTTTCTCTCGGCCGTGCGCCCCCTGGGAGCTTGCGCCCATAGGCCCGGGCCTACTGGGCCTATTGGGAAATCCGGCCCTGCATATTGCACTGGAATCGAAAAAGATTCAACTCACTCCTGTTGCGGAAACCTTGTACTACATATGCAGCATATCTATCAATTTGGAATAACTTTAGAAACGGTATCGTGGAACATAATTTTTTAAATCAGAGGAAAGTGTTTTAATTTACTACCTCATTCTCAAGTTATTTAAAGTCAAATATTGAGAATGAATGGGAAACCTCAAATAGTTTGCGATATATTGAGCCAAAATCGAATAAGTGTGACGAAATTTATCACGAGAAATATTTTATTATATTATTTAAATAAGTTAATTTAAAAATTGAAGTGAACTTTTCCAGTTTTACCTGCTTGTCTCTCATTGATTTCAACCGCGTTCAATAGGGAAGTTTTGGAAACCCTAATAACCCTCTATATTTTACCAAAATCAACTGGTTTTTACATACGTTATAAGGAAAAAAACTATTTTATAATATCAAATGTTTGTGCACACTTAAAACATAGGGTGGGTTTTCCTCCTGTGATAAACTCACAGGTGTCTTGGGGAAATTTCCCCCAGGAGCAACGAATTCTCTCCCCCTGTTCTCCTATGATCTCTAATTGTCCTCAACGTGGATTTTCACTATTTTTGCAGTATGATTTTTCACCCTCAGTGTATTGAAATTCTCCCTCAGGAGAAATCTAACATGTTCATCACTGGTTGTATCCCCTTATTCTATATGGATTTCAACCTCAAACGGTAGCAAAGGCGCCGATTTCTCTGTAAATTTGGGGAGGGGACATTCAAATGAGGGTTTGGTTGCAGGCAATGGTCTAAGAAGACATATATGAGGATTTTAAGACAAACTGAATTCAAATTATGCTAAATATTGTATATTCTTAAAAAATACATATAACAATACTATCACAATATAAAGTATATATAAAAATACACATTTATAAAAAGTACATGTAGGCCCACATGAGCATTTGGGGGCTACCCAGGATCGGCGCCGTTGAACGATAGAATTATTTTCCAATGTTCGAAGACGACATTCATCAAGTTTGATTAAAGCAATAAATTTTACGCTAATAACCGTAGAATACACAGACCGGCTAAGAGACACTCAAATTCCGATGAAATCAAACAGTAAATTACTTACCGCGACCTCGCTTCAATAAAATAATCTCAAAGTTCTTTTATAAGTACACCAAAACAATATCATTGTCATCAACACGAGTTATCTTAACTTGAATACACACACACAACACTATTTGTTAAGTGTTGTGTAACCAAGCAGTTGTGCCTGATGTGAATAAGGTCCTTTCGGCATCACTTACTACTTTGCTATAACGTTCAGAGCCTACGTCGCCATCCTGTTTATTAGTCTAACATAAACTCGAGGTAAAACCAAACCGAGAGCACAAGAGACACCAAGCTTAAGTTTCCCTTAGAAGTTGTTAATTTGAAGACCTCTAGTGACTGTAGTTGGAACCACAAAACTCTCCGTTCTCCTGTCTTTGCTATCATCTTCGTGTGCTACTCTGCGACAAACAGAGGGTTGGATTTAATGCAAAAGTAAAACAAAGCAGAGGAAACAATATTTGGAGAAGAAATTGAGAACTGTGGAAGTTGTTGGGGAGTGTAAAGATTTTACGTTTAATTCTTGTCAGCGTAAATCCTCCATCGACATAAACGTAACTTTTTTACCTTCGGACTTCAATAGCCCTTTTATGATCTTTCATAGTTATAACTACGATGTGGTAGTTATATTCATTATTCAACTAAAAAGTACTAATAAAGCTTTTTCATATATAGTATTTTTGTTTTTGCAAACATGGAGGCATTGTAAAACACGTTACGTATTGTTTCACGCCTCCCTGCATCGATATAGGGGGTGATGACTTCACAACTTAATTTTTTTTCGTTAAGCCTATTTTTACTATTCTTACTTTTGCATCTAGAAGATTGCAATTTTGTATGCACATTCCGTGTACTTCTTTGTATTCTTCAGATTTTTTTCAGATTTCTGCGTTAACACAGGAGAGTTACGAGGAGCAAAAAATCATTTTGTTCGTGACTTCCCAACCTCAGATACATGATGGAGACATTTGAAAAGTATCGTTTGAAGTACTGTTCTATTCAGTGAGTCTCAGGAAAATTTTCTTGAGATCCTGTTTATGCAGACATTTGGGATATTGGGACGATATCCTTAGCACATTAGTAAATATTTTTCCCGTTCCTACTGTTCAAGATATTAGCTTGAAATTTTGTACACACATTTAGTACACTAATTAGTATTTTTCAGCTGATTTTGAGATCTGTGCCTTAACACAAAGTGGGAGTAGAGGGGTCGAACTTAGAAAAGAGGATTTTTCACCAAAATTCCCTATTTACTTCAATATTTCCTGCCTCAGGGACATGGTAGGCTCATGAGAGTGGTACCTATTAAAAAGCTATTATATTCTGAAGAGAATGAGGTACCAGACATGACCCAAGAATAAATAAGGATGCTTCACAAAATTTTTATATTACATCCTGGTCTTTTCGGGTCATCTAGGGATTGTGGGGATGATCTTAGCTCATTTGTAAATATTTTTCCCAACCTTACTATTCAAGATAGAAACTTAAAATTTTGTATATCCATTTAGTATACCCCTTAGTATTTTTCAGTTGATTTTGAGATCTGTGCTTTAACACAAGCTTGGGGTAGACGGGTCGAACTTAGAAAATAGGATTTTTCACCAAAATGCTCTATTTACTTCAATATTTCCAGCCTCAGGGACATGATAGGCTCATGAGAATGGTACCTATTGAAAAGCTATTATATTCTGAAGAGAATGAGGTACAAGACATGACCCAAGAATAAATAAGGATGTATCACAAAAAATTTATATTACATCCTGGTCTTTTCGGGTCATCTGGGGATTGTGGGGATGCTCTTAGCTCCTTTGTAAATACTTTTTCCCAACCTTACTATTCAAGATATAAACTTAAAATTTTGTATATCCATTCAGTATACCCCTTAGTATTTTTCAGTTGATTTTGAGATCTGTGCGTTAACACAGGGGGGCTAAAAATTTGAAAGAAAATTCTTTGGAAAAATCACGATTTCTCTCAAAATTTCCCACTTCAGAGACATGATAGGAAAATGTAAATAGTACCGTTTGAAATGTTGCTTTATTGTAAAAACAATGAGATATGAACCGTGATCCTGCAATAAATAGCAATGACGCAGTACATGCTTTACTGAAAGTCTATAATTTACCTTAAAAAGGAAGGATTTTAAAACAGGATAGTAGAGGGGAAAATCAATTTGTAAATTTCAACGTTTTATACGTTTCATGATTTCTACATATTGAAAAAGGCACCCATCTCTAGCAATTTATTTCGGGGGTACATTGTTAGATTGACCAAAAAATAGGTTCTGGTGACGAAAACGTTTGGTCAATATAGCGCCAACCAAACGTTTGGTTACCAGCACGAAATCATGTGGTCACGACTTGTTTGATTGCAGGAACCTAGTATTGGTTACCATTACCTAATATGAATTTGGTAATTTTGATCAAATAATAAGTATAGGATTTGGTTGGGAATACCAAAAATTTGGTTAAAATAATCCAGATTTTGGTTCTTGGATCTAAATAATTTGGTTGTGAACTAAATAATTTGGTTGTGAATAAAGCGTTTTTCACAGTCGTTTGCACCTTTCAAAAACAAACCGCGTAACTTGATGTTGTATCACTGCGCACACGACTATTTGCTGATTGGTGAAGAGGAAATCGTTTCGTCTGTTTCCCGCAATATTTCTGCTGCAGCACGTGCATGTATTTCTGCTACTGCGATGTGCATTACTCGTCTCAATCTCACACCATTGCCGTGATATACGGCAAAATACCCAATACTATATAATTCCCCTCCTTTAAGAGCAACTGAACATTGTTATTTTCCCCAAACTGTAATTATAGATGAAATTACAATGAGTTATGTCAAATTATCAACTGAACGATAAAGAGATGGCGCTGGTATTTAACAGCAAGCATATTTATCATTATGGGAGATTATTTCTTTTTCATCTATTACGTAAATCATTAAGCATATCCATGAAAAACAGATGGTACTTTTCCCCCTTTAGTTCAATTTATTGATGTGCTTTCATAGCATGCGAATGTACAAATACTAACTTCAGTACTACAAAGTAAGTAAATAAATATTCTATGAGAACATGAAAATTAGCTATTACAGGTCTTAATTTTCTTCAAGTGAATTGAACAACGTTGATATCGTTTGATAAAGTATTTGCTTTTCTTCTGCACTTACGGGTTTGCCTTGTTTATGTTTAACAGAACAACTCGGAGCAGCAGGTAACCTGCTGGCTTCCTTGGGCGACATCTTTAAATTGTGGCCCGCACTTCTTGTGTTTTGTCATTTGTTGTAACAGTTTTCCCTTACAAATTCGATTTTGGTTCAAGATTTCGATCCCATATAGATACATACTTTGAGTCGAAACCTAAATGTTCTTACTGTGCCTTAACAATTCATGAATTACCATAATACATTGCATTTGTTGTGTACTATTTGCTCATGGAAGAATAAGCTGTTATTAGTCTCATTTTCAATATTGCTAACTCATAGTTATTTTTCAGTTTTTCAACATTTAAGAATTTTTATAATATTGGATAGGAATGTTCATAACTTTTGAGTCTTATTCTTTTTTTCTGGCTGCAGTGAAATTAAGAGGAGGTACTATGTGCATGTTAAATAATGTGTCTTTATTCCTATGTAGAATCTAAAAAGTTTCTTGGAATTTGTTGAATAAGATGTCGATAGTCTTTATACTCTCATGACTGATATTAGTTTATGGCGTAAGTTTTCTGTTAGGTATCAAATGAAGGATAAGACACGAGGATTCAAAATATATATTTTATAGGTATTTTATTACATATAACAAAGGAAATAAAATAATAAATTATCTATTCAATAAATAAGTAAACTCAGTAGTTTTCAAGTTCTTGCAGAATGAACAATTACTTGTTCCAAACACTCGCTCGCCTATAATGGAAACGTACAAGGAGCTCAATTTTGAAATGAAATGAAATGACATTTTTCGAGTTTTACGTCCCACGATTATGCAGGCTAGGCTAAAGGAGACGTTGATGATGAAAACATGAATGAAATGTTGGAATGAAGAAAGTGGGAGGAAACTGAAGGACCCAGAGGAAACCCACGAACAGGGTGTTTGTCTACCACAAGGTTCACTTGGCGCGAACTGGAATCGAACCAGGAACCCCATGTGCCAGAGGTTAACGCTCTACCACTGAGCCACTGCGGCTCCCCAAAAGCTAAATTTTGAATAGAAGTCGTGAGTACAACTGCACATGTTTCTCGATCTGATAATTAACTCCTTTGTGGCTATATGATCCGCGTACTCGTCGTCGGGCGGGAGACCGGCGTTCGGTTTCCAGAGGAAGTTCATGTAGTTCGGATCACTCGTTCGGCTGTAGGTCCAAATCTTATAGAACCTTGTTGTTGAAGGGGACTATAAACTTTAATCCATCTATCCAACCATAGATCTGCTAGTAGGAACACTAAGTCATCATGTAATAGTGGCTCTGAATCCTAACATTTTAGTTAGATTCTCAGTTAGAGGAAACGTTAGGAGTGGGGATAGTAAGTTTTAGTTGTAATTTACACTGGTAGAAAAAATTCAACGTTCTGCCCTTCTTCCTCCTGATGCGTGCATGCGTTTATATAGTAGTTCAAAGATTCAGGAGAGCAGCGCGTACGCCACTGCAAACGAGACAAAATGGTTCCTGATTCTCTTATCACAAGCCCATGCCATTTTATTTTTAATCTCATTGTTTCCCCCCCCCCTTCAGTTTGTTTATTCATTTCTTAGCACAAAATTGCATATAACATTTTTTGTTTAATTAGTTGGCAACATTTGTGCACTGCAGTCTGCATTCTTTACAAGGAGTGCAAAGCTTCGTGAAAATCAGATCAGTAAAGTTGCATTTAGTGAATTTGACCAAAACATTTAGTAGAAATTACCAAGTACTGTTGGTATAGGTACTAAACTGAAAATAATACGAGGGTCATCGCAAAAGTGATGAGAACTTTTTTCTAACGAAAATGGTAACAAAGCAAGAAATTCTTAAATATGCAAACGGAAAGTTATTACATGTGTAAACAATACATGTAGATTGATTGAAAATACACATCCCATAATACCTATTTGAAGGTTTAAACCGTTTTTTTTTAAAGTACAAACAAGAAAACCTTAAAGCAAAAAGTCACCCAACATTTGCACTTCATAGCACGTTTGCACTTATCACCTTGGGAACTATTGATCGCGACAGACATACCAGTGGCGTGAGCAAAATGTGTCTAGGGGAAATGGTCAAGCTTCAAAGTTCATATAATTTCATGTGCTTATGATATATACTTACATCATACAGTATATACATACAGAAGATCAAGGTTACTATTTACATCTCTTCCAAACAATGAAAGGACCCATGGGTCAGCAGAAAATTAATTGGAAAATACTGATTTACTATATTTGTTGATTATTTCTTGCAAACGTAACCCAACTGATTCTTACAATTGTGTAATTTGAGTGTATTTTTTTTTTTTTTTTTTTTTTGCAAATTTCAATAATTTCTCACATTGGTCGTTTTAATCTTGTAAGCCACAAAATTATTTTTTGTATATAATGCAATATTCTCCTAATATTTTGAAGAATGTAATGTTTTCTGCATACCTGATAGAAGTTAAAGGTATACACAAGAATATTTTTTATGGTACTGGTTCAGTTTACGGAATCACAATTTTGTAAAATTTACAGAAACATGACATAGTGCACAGGAGCTGAATTTTATGCTTTCAAATGGAGCGTTACTATAATGAAACCATAACAAGTGATATTGAAACTCGTGTCATTGCAAAAACCCACTTCTTTTCACTACTCTTGCTTTTGCTGTACCCACCATTACTGATGCTCCTGCTCCTTTTGTACACCCCCTGCACTACTGCATGGACTCACCAGCTTTGCCCTGTCCTGACTCTGTTATATAGCATTCGTGCTTTTAAGTGGCCAGTTATTAAAGATTTTTTTTTTTTGCACTGTAGCTTTATCCCATAATCAGAAAGCTGTGTTTGTACGCAAATCTTAAAAGAATTGTGATTTCTCAACAATTATTTCCGGTGGCCCTCTTGAATTTTACCATACCTATACCAAGTGAGATATTTTTATGTCGCCCAGTGCAAATCTTTTAGGGGTCAGTAAGAAGTAAATTAGGGAAAATTATATTTCTTCAATAAATATTTCGAGTCTTGTGCCAAACGTAAACTTCCACGCCTTTATAAACGTATTTCTAAGGAAATATCAATCTCACAGATAAGGATTCCTATATTTCGACTCCATATGAAAAGTTCTTTGAAAATTATGCTTCATATTTCGGATTGCATTTAGCATCTCCCCCAAATCCATCCACGGCTACGGAGCCGGTACTGTGACTTAGAGTGAACCATTACTAACTACGGGGGGCGCGGTGGCTCAGTGGTAGAGCGTTCACCTCTGGTGCTTGGAGTCCCGGGTTCGATCCCAGCCCCTGCCAAGTGAACTTTGTGGTGGACAAAAACCGTGCTCGTGGGTTTTCTCGGGGTTCTCCCGTTTCCTCCTAATTTCTTCATTCCACCATTTCACTCATTTCTCATCATCACCGTCTCCTTTAGCCTAACCGGCATAACCGTGGGACGTAAAACTCAAAGATTTCATTTCATTTTTTCATTACTAATTACCTCGTTCATACGAATGCCCACCGTCGCTGACGCGTCTGCTGCCTACGGACGCATCCCGTTGCTAACACTGGGGCACTCCTGCTACTCTCCTGCGTTGACTCGGTTACATGCATCGTATTTTTTATGCCATAAGTTCACATTGAATTTATTCGACATGAGTACATCACAGTTACAAATAACAAATGGTAACCACGACTAAGTGAGCCAGAATTAATACCAAGTGGTCTGGGGAAGAAACTGAGCAATACTCCTTATTTCTTCCGTATATTTTAGATTTTGTGTATCTGTAAACTTTGAATGCACCAGTTTATTTTTCAAACTTTTGGTATTAGTGTCACTTTATTTACCCCTTTCCGGAAGTTTCTAGTGGGGGAATAGGAAATGCCCCACTCCTGCCCTAAAATTTTGCTCCCTGCCCTAGCGTCGTCAATGGAGCTTGCCCGCTTCATCTTTATATAAAGCAATATTTTTTACGCCAAATTTACGGCTACTAAAATAACCAATAAACATTAAACACCGCTAAAGTAATATATACTTAAAAGTAAGCTTACCTCGATTTACACAATTAATCACACACTTAATATTCAGTTTTTGCTTCTAAATAGTCACCTTTATTTGTGTTTCATACGCTCCAACCGCTGATAGCTTCCATAAAGATTACCCAGAAGTCAAATCGATACACGTGACTTTGTAACTAAACACTTTGGTCAGGATAACCAAATCTTTACCATATCACTTAAGATTTGGTTGGCATAACCAAATTAATCAACCAAATATCCTGGTTAAACTAATCAAATAAAGTGATCAAATGTCCTGACCATACAAATTTGGTATTTCTGATCAGGTCATTGTTTTTCAGTGCAAGTTAACTCAATTAGTCTATAGTTTTCAAATGTTATGATTTATATGTCAATGACATATCAGGGAGAAATTGTGGTTTTAGTCCTAAAGTTTAGGGTTGCTCATAAGTGCCGTATTATTTATTACTGCCATCCAATATTCTTCCTTTTTTTAAACGAATGGTTTTGTATATTTATCTAACAAATAAATACAAATAAGCTTTGTTACAGTTCCAATTTGTTAATATCTTTAGAGGATTTTTTTAAAAAAAAATACTTAATAACGATAAGATAGCTTGTTCGCCGCGCTTAGGTCGTTGGGCTTAGACGTAGCCACCGATATACAGGCTTGAGAGCTCTGACGTCACGAGGCTCCTACGTCATACGTCTTAATATCGCATTCTTGCTTGTTTCATATTTTGTTGTAAATTATGAAGGTAAAACACATCATTATAAGCCAAATTACAGCAATTGTGATAGAAGCAGGGATTAAAGTTAGAGGGAACGTGGGGGGAACGTCGTCACCCCACTTCCAAATAATATCTATGGCGTTCCCTCGCTTCCTAAAAAAAATTACAATGAGCGAAGAAAGAGACGGGGGACGGTGTGACGTCATGCGTCCCCCTACCTTTTCAGATCCACATTTACCCCTGAGTAGAAGCATTAGTAGATAACGTTAAAAGTAAATGTTAAGTCGATATACTTAGTTTAATCCTTAGATATAATATAAAGTTCATAACTCCAGCAGCATCTTTGATTTCATAGCTTCATCTTCAGTATAGATAAAAGAGATTAATTTTAATATCTGTTTCTCTTGTCTTTATTGTAATTTATCGATAAGGATCATAAAAATCATGAGTGATACAACAATTATTTAGTCTTGCACCGGAAAAGAAAAGAGTGAATGACATGTGTAGTATAACTTGAAAGGATAAGAGAGATTCATTATTATAGACTGTAGACTTCAAATATGAATCAAAAGTTCTGAAATAGGCTTTAATTGAATATGGGACGTCCATACACCTACAAAAATTTTGTTTTCAAAGAGTGTGCACAATGGAACACTGCAAAGAATTTCTGTATATTTTTTTTGTGTATAAGGTGCATTATGAATAGTACACACAGCTACACTTTGTACAATACCTCTCAATTATGTAATGCACGTAGGAAATTAACTATCTTAAAATTACATGTGAGTTGTTGAAAAGCAGCCTTAATGTAGTTTTCCAATTGTATCATCGTTATTTAATTTTTTGAGTGCGTATTTAGTTTTATTTCTCTCATGAATGACTTTGTAGTGTTCATTAAGTTGGGTGCAGATATAGAACCTGGTTCCAAATTGACTTTAATTACTTACCCTTCCTTTTTCACCAAGAAACACTCTTAGTACCTAAGATTGTGGTGTTTCTCAATACAAATTAATTCAAGAAGCTATAAGAGTTATTACTAAAAAAAATAGCTTTTATGCGAAAATACTCACGAACTAGTAGTATGTAGTCACTTTTTATGAAGTTCCGTAGCTGGTTCCCCCTAATTACTTTCCGTGATGAAATAATGAGCCCCAATTATTTAACATAATAGAACCTAAGCTAATTCAACGTACTAATACTACCGAACTACTTATTACTATAGTATTACTGGAATAAATAATAATACTTATATACAAATACATAATAATACAGTAATAATACATACTAATCATACTAATAGTAAGTCATTATACTAACCGTAAAACATAGCGGTTGTTAAATACTGAGCACAGTACAGGTCGTTTATTACTCATCATTAAATTATTTGTATAACACCACTGCCTGTAAGTATTATTTTTTGTATCTGTGGATATAGTATACGAATTGAACATTTTTCTCAGCGGGGATGAGTTTCACTCATATACGTACCCAACCATCACACGTAAACTATATAAAGAGAAATGGGGAAAGTTATCCCATCCCTGCCAAGCATGAACATTATTTTCTCCAGAGGAAGCATGAAGTTTTGCCAGAGGGGGGAAATTCCTGGCATCCCGCCGTCAATTCGCACAGTGTGTGGAGGGGCCTGAGTAAATTAAATTCTATATTGTATTAGGTTCTATACAGTACAGACGGGGGTGGGTCCTACAGGTAGTGTTGTATGCCGAAATATTCTAGACAGATAATTTACGTACTTTGATCTTTCGAATTACTAGTTTGCAGAGGAAAAAAACGGATTACTTGTATTTCATGAAGATCATTTGACCGGTTTCCAAGTTATAATTTTAATACGTCCATAATGAAGTTCTAAAAATGCCGCCAAGTTAATTTTTCGAAAGTTGGCTGGGACTAAGCTAAATCTATTTCTTGTACTCGAAGAGGTTTTGCAAAATTTCATAATAATCGTAAGGGCTATTTTAACTTGAAATTTTGACGCCTACTAACAATGCCGCAGGACTAATTTGAGATACTTAAGTCTTAGCTAAATCGCTTTCTTGTCCGCTGCAACGCATTTGTACAAACTTTCTTGAAGATCCTTGGTTGTTTTTGAAATATAAGTGAGGTACCCTTGAGATAAAGCACACTCGGAAACGCTGCTAAGCAAATTTTGTTGAAAGTTGAGACTACGCTAAATCTCTTTACTCGGAAAAGGAAGTTTTACGAAATTTCATGATGATCGGAAGAACCCTTTTCAGTTAAATTTTTTCCGTCCCCCAAGTTCCGAAAATTCCACTGAACTAATTTGAGGAGCTTCAAACATCGCTAAAACGCTTTCTTGTACGCGAAAACACATTTTCGAAAAAAAAATCATTTACATAGTTTGTTCTTTATGAAATATAATTGAGGCGCCCCTAAAATGAAGCGTCCAGAAACGCTAGTAAACAAGCTTTTCGAAAGTTGAGACCAAGCTAGATCGATTTCCTGTATCAAGAAACACTTCACCACCAAATTTCATGTAAATTGTTAGAATCATTTTCAATATAATAACCTTTCACTCTCTCCACCACTTGTAACACGAAAGCCCTACCGATGATAAAATCACATTTTTTTTCGTCGGGGTATATGTTGGAACTGTTTTAATTAATTTATTTTAGCTCCAGCATTATTCTAATGTGTAATCCATAAATAGTTACTATGGACACAGACGTTTAAACCTTAATAATCCTTTCTTTAAGCTACAATAATAGATTACTAAGTAATAGCTCGTTTCTAAACCACATACGTATTAAACTGTATAATTTCCGTAGTACAATCATCTTCACAAATGTTCTTAAAATAATTTACCAAAATACAAGAAGAGCAACGTTATCTTTTGTACAAAATGTATCAGAAAAGTACATACTGTTGCCTGCATAAATAAGGCTAGTGCTTTCTTTCACACCAACATAAACATAAAATTTAACAAATCTCTTCCTCATGTCAATAGGTATTCATTTTGCTGTAAGCAATATTCTTCACGTTTTCAAAAGCCCTGTGCGCTATTCCTATTGTACTTCTTATTTTATCAGTATACTTTTCACTACTTACTACTATATTTTTCAGGTGTTTGAAAGACTTGATTTTTCTCCCGTCTATAGATAGGCTATACGTATTTACGATGTTTTTGTTCGTGCTAATTCTCATTAGCCTTATTTTTCTACGTTTATATTATAATACCACCAACAAACACCCAACATGTGCTTCTATTTACAAACATTACAAACATGTGTGTCTTGCTACGGATTACTATGGCTGCAGACTATAAGGACAACAACGACATCTTTGGTCATGTGTCACCAAAGATGTCGACACCGCTACCGCCTCACCTGGAGTACCTACCTATATAACCCAGAGTATTTCAACTAGAAGAATCAGTCTGCGACTGATCACCCCTCCTCTAACTAGCATGGAGCTCTAGGAGATACCTAACCCAAAGCCTTTAGTTGGCCTAGAACTTTAGGCTTCTTCTTTGCTCTCCTAACTTGCTCGAACCTCTGTTGGACTTATTAACCTCAGTCGCCTAGTTTGCTTTGGAGGTTTGTGACTCTGAGTTCCTCACAGCTTACACACAGAGCACTGGGTATCCTAAAATCTACTTCACCTAGCTTGCTTCGGAGCTCTATGGAGACCCTGCACTGGTTTGATAGGGTCTTTGGTCACTTCTACCTAGCATTAGAGACTTTAGATTATACTATACTGTTGATAGTGGATTTTCTAATAAAACATCTAGTGGGAAAACGATTCCGGTCTGTTACTTGCTCTACCTTCACCTGCAGAAATAGAAAATTTCAATATTCATTCTTTACTGTTATACAAACATTTCTACTTATACAATTCTCAATATGTAAAAATCGCATTTTTTACATATCTTTTTCGCCTATGCTATGGTAATAAATACGTGTTTACAATTAAATCTTAATCTAGTTTTTTTCTTTAATCCTGTCCCAATAACAATGCAACGTTCATCTTTAACAACAAACTGTGAAACTTTTGTAATGGGATAGTTTAACTGCTTTTGAAGACCAAAAAAGTCAAATTTTTAAAGGGCTATTACTAAGTTATCATTTACAATGACAAATGGGAATAAAACTGGATATATATATATATATATATATATATATACATCTTTGCGGGAATAACTCATATTTCAATGAAATGATGCTATTTAAACTGTTGACTGAAGCGCTATCTGTTGAGGAAGTATTCCGTATTTTAATATCTCTTCATTAAGGCTAAGATACACACTTTATAGCTCAATTGTAATAACGTCAATTACACAATAACTATATATTTCTATATTTAATAAAAAAAATGAAGGTAGGAATTTCTAGAGGAAAATTTCAACGAGTTTATACGTGAATATTTCAGTATCCTAATAGCCTCGTTATGTGCTTGGGAAAGAAACCGCTTGAAATTATTACCTTAATGCAAGTAACGTAGGGAGTTTTATGGGGCAGAATATGTTAGTAGTAAGCTAATGTACGTACATTGAAAAAGCGGAAATAGCCTTAAAGAGGCTAGAACAATGAGAGAAAGTTTAGATAAATACATGGCTTTTTAAAAGTAGTTTTTGTTAAGTGTTAAAAAAATCTGTATTGTTTCAACAGCTTATTAACAACAAAGATTGTCAATTGTATAATGATAAGTACGGTATTTGGTTAAAAGGAAGTTACCATGGCCCTATATTTTTCAACTCTTTTGGGTTTAAAATGTAGATTTCAGTGAGGTACGTCCAATAACACTACTTTTGATTTTTGGAGCCGACTCCTTCAAGGTCAAATTAGGAGTCAAAAATAAAAAGTGGGACCATTTGGGCAATGCGAACCAGTGACTGACTGGGACAAAATGGGTGTCATTCGATTTGTATTCACTCGCACATGAATACTTGATATGCCATTTTCCCGAAAAACGTTAATCAGTAGGTCCACGTCTCATATAGCCTCGCTGCTGAAAGGGAAGCTAAACTAAAATCAACTCAATTCAATTTTGATCAGAAAAATTAATGAAAATCCTAGATCCAAAATTCCATATTTTTGTTAATTTTCGGAGGTCAAACTAGAATTTTCGACAAAATGGCATATCAATTATTAATGTACGTGTGAATACGAATCGAATGACACTCATTTCGTCCCACTCGATCACTAGTTTGCATTGCCCAAATTGTCCTACTTTTTTTTTGAACCCTAATTTGACCTTGAAGTGGTGTGTTCGAGAAATCAAAAGTGGTGCCATTGAACACGGATTATTGAAATCTACATTTTAAACCCAGAAAAGTTGAAAAATTTCCTTTTTAACCCGGTATTTAATTATTGAAATGATAGGTCTCTTGTATGTTACCAGCATATGGGAGCTTCTGATGAAGAAATCTGATCTGGGTATTCTTGGAACCGAAAGTGAAAGCATGCTTGTAAAAAATGTCTATGATTACTTTTTTTGTATGGTCATCTATATTGAAACTGAAAGTGATAAATAGATTTCTACTCCATCTGGGTTTAGTGGAGAGAAGAAGGAAAAATTGAAACCAAATTTTGCACCTCAGAATTCATGTTCTATAATTATTTTGATGAGCTAATAGGCAGTAATGGATCTAGTCCAGCCTTTTAGACAGCCGTTTTATACCTTTTTAGACATCGGTGTATTTTATTAGTGTTTTTTACATATCCTGATAATAATAAGGATTTTTGTTGTTTGCTTTCTGTAGTAGTCGTAGTAAAAAAACTTGTGGTTTTGTTTATAAATAGAAATCACGTTTTAGTATTTATAAATATAAGCTACGTGTAAAATATTACAAAATCAAGAAACCGTACTCACTGCTTATTACCGTTTGTACTTTATATTGATCAAGGAAATAATGAATTTCTACCACTTCCGGCTTAAATAGAGAGATCAGGGAGATAGGACTTGTTCTTGACGTCTTGAATCCATTTGAAATTCCTTTCTTTCTATTGGTTATTGTTTTAGCTATGTATAAATGAACATTAGAATTGGAAGTATTCTTTTATTTATTTATTTTTACCGTTTCGGAGTTTAGTAGAGATATAACAGTAAAGATGGCACGTTTACGCTCGCTTTTCAGGAGTATTACCTTTTGCTGCTATATGGAGACTGATGTGGAAACCATATAAATAAAAGATTTATAATTACTAATTCTGGTTTGAATAAGAGTTAGGAGAGGATACGGTATATCATTGAGTGGTACGAGAAGATTGAAATTATTACATCTTCCCTACGTTTTAGGCTCAGTCTACCTTGTTACCGAGCTCTTCGTAGAATCCATCCATTGAGTGCATAATAGCAATCTGTGATATACAAAAAATAAATATCTCAGTATCAACCTACTTCCGTTGCATTAGATCTTTTACCCGTGGTCGTCTTGGATTTCTTCACGATGTACTATCATCGTTCTGGTTAGTAATTTATTTTACTCCCCAAACTTCCCGTGTATTTTTGATACAAACCAGAGATGGCATTTGTTAATGAAAACTTGACCCATGACCCATTGACACATCATCCACCGTGACTCTCTTTGAGCCACGATCCACTGATTAATCACCCACCGTGACTCATTCTGACCCACGTGGGGCGCTTTGGCTCAGTAGTAGAGCATTCACCTATGGTGTATCGGGCTCCTAGTTCGCTTCCAGCTCGAGCCAAGTAAAATTCGTGGTGGACACACACCGTGTGCGTGGGTCTTGTCGGGGTTCTTCTGTTTCCTCCCACTTCTTTCATTCCCCCATTTCATTCATTTCTCATAATCACCGTCTCCTTTTGCCTTACAAAAACGTGGGACGTAAAACTGAAAGATTTCATTTCATTTTGTTCTGATCCACGACTCACCATGACCCACTATGCAACATGACCATTCTGACCCACTGTGACCCACTACGACTTACCACCCACAATGACCCACTTTGATCCACCAAACCTCATCGTCATCAACTCTGACCCATGATCCATGCCCTCCGCTCCACTGACTAGAGTTTACACTTGTAATAAAACAAGGCAGTGAAATTATCACCAATCGGAGTTTGAATTTCTACGGTCAATCGCTCAAGCACTGCTCTGTTACAATTACGGTGGATCTGAGCTTTATGATATAAAGTGGTAAAATGTTCGTCATGGGTTATATTACGATGAATTTCGATTTAATTATCATATATAATTAGTTCCCTGTTGAATTACAGATGCTTTTCAGTGGAAAAGAGGATGAAATTTGAACGTCTCAAATCAAGGTAAAGTTGGCTAACGTAAAAGGAAAAAAATAATAATGTAAAATTCGTCTGTGTTTCGAAAGCCAAATAGGAAGTCTTATTGCTATTATTCCAGTTACCAATATCAATATTCAAAAGTACCTGAAATTCTTTTTTTTTTCACTTACAAGGGACCTTGTTCTGGTGTTACACTAAATGTGGAACGATTTGTGTGAACACAATCGATTTGTGTGAACATGAAAATTCGTAGGTAGGAAAAACCCTCGGTCGCAACCGTTCCGTGCTTATAGGGAGAGTAGGGACACTGCCAACACAACATGTTGTGGATAATGATTCGAAATATAGCACGAGTTCGATGAAAATATGCAAAAAAGAGCAGTTAAACATACACCACAATGTGACACAACATTCGACAATACTGTGGCAAGTGAGGGCTGCGGCGTAGCACGTAACTACAGATGAAGAGGGCGGGTAGCGTGGAGTATAGTATAGGGGAAAAGTTCCATAGATGGTATGAACACATACGAGCCGGACTTAAGGGAAATAGCATAGTAATGTATGATGAACACGGTCAAGTACATGGACGGAGAGTAGAACGGCAAGGGGGCAACGGCCCCCACCTTCCTGAATTGATATTTCAATGTATAGTTTTGTATTGGACTTTGCAGTGCATTCACACAGGAGCGTATATTGTTGTCTTACTTTTATGTCATCATCATCATCATCATCATCATCATCATTATAAACATATGAAAATGAATGCCTACATGTATACAATAGTCTATACACATCGGATGTTACGAGGGGAGGGTTTCCGGACCCTATGGACAATCCCCTCTATAGCTCTCTTTCTTCCGTTTCTGCTTATCGGTGTCGTTTACAGGCATTCTATAGTTTGTGATTGATTACTTGACCATGTATTATTACTGTAACATTCCCCTGACGTCTTGCTTCTCCGTTTTCCTCAATTATATGACCGTTTTTACTTGCCCTTACCTGTTCCCTCTTCTGTCGTTATGTGCTACGCCTCTGTCCTCACTTGTCAGAGTGTTGTCGAATATATCGTTACATTGTAGTGTATTTTGTGTTTCTACGCATATTTTCATCGAACCCGCTCCGTATTTCGTCTCATTATCCAGAACGTGTTATGTTGCCCTTACTCCCCTCCATAAGTGCGGAACGGTTGCGATCGAGGGTTTATCCCGTCTATGGATTTTCGTGTTCACTAACACAAATCGATTGACCATATTTTCGTTCCACATTTCGTGTGACACCAGAAAAAATTTCCCTTGTTAGATATACTCATCTCACTTAAGTAAACAGAAACAAGTGAAAAAGAAAGACAAATGAAGGCCTTGAAAGTATAATGTAGACAAATTCACCAGTGTTCGGAAGATGCTGTCTACAATGCACTGGGAACAATGGGTCGGTGGGTCATAGTGGGTCACAATGGGTTGTGGGTTTCAGTGTGTCACGCTATGTTGATCCTTTCACAAATCTTGACCCACTTGACCCACGATCCATTGACTAGGGATGGGCACAACCGGTTTTTATAAAAACAGAAAACCGGTTTCTATAAAAACCGAAACCAAAACAACCGACATTTCAGTTTTCTCCAAAACCGGTTCGGTTTTTCACCGAAACCAGTTTCGGTGAAAACTTTTCGAAAACACATAAAACTATTTCTGTGGAAATGGATTCGGTTTCCGGAGAACAACGAAACACCATTCTGGTGAGAAATAGAACAAATTTTGAAAAAAAACGGAATCGGTTTTGAAGAAAACCGAAACCGGATCAGGTGAAAAACCGAATCGGTTTTGGAGAAAACCGATAACCGGTTTCGGAGAAAACCGAACCGGTTTTGAAGAAAAGCGAAACCGGTTTCGGTTTTTCGCCGAAACCGGTTTTTTGAAAATTTTCAAAACCCGGTTTCGGTTTTTCTAAAAACCGAAAAAGCGGTTTTTGTGCCCACCACTACCATTGACCCACTCCATCTCTGACTCCACATACAAAGAATTCTTGCTATCTTCTACTGATTTTGTTCTAACATCTGTAGACAGATGGATGGCCATAGCTATTCTAGAAAGCTTCCTGTATTTATGCTTGGAAGTGTAAAAATATTCGTATGACGACTATGGGAGCTAATGAGCTGGCTACATGTCACTCTAGACTGTAGCACCAAACAGTTCTAATTTTTTAATAGTTACTCATTCAGAGCTTCACGTCTTAAATACTGTCTATGTTTTTTTTTTTTTTTTTTTTTGAATAGAGAAAAGATCATATTGGTGAAAGATTATCCTGAAGAAAGATTGGAAGCGAAGAAGCGGTGAAAGGAAATAAATGTTTTGATGATCTGAAGATTTTCGCAAAGAAACTTACTGTTAAGATTTGATGACGCGCAGAATCTCTATGGAGCCAATTGTGAAAGCCTGTGTGTGTATGTGAATGTGTATGGGTGATCAGGTGAAGAGGAAACCGTTGTGTGCGAGGCGAACTAAGAAGAAAGAACGCTTCAAAAGAAGTTTTAATTTGATGGCTTATCATGGTGATTTCCTTCGAAAGGATACCGGAAGAGAAAAATCCTTGCAGTCAAAGGTTCTCTTCTCTGAAGGCCATCAATCATAAACCTAAAAATCCGGAAGACCATTTTCTTTCCACGATCGATGAACGCAAAGCGGAAATCACAATGGAAGAAACGTTTATGCTATTACCACGAGACGAGCTAAAGAAGAAATCAGTTCAAACAGAGGGAGTTGTATTCCTTTATTTTTTTAAAAAAAGTACAGAAAACATTTCAGACATTCATTTGTTTCCAGAGACAGAAAAAGAAAGAAAATTTCCTCATTGACCTTTGCGTGTAACTGTCTTCCTTGTACAGTATCTTTGGATTCTTCTTAATGAAGATAATGAAACATGTAACGTACTGAAACAGAAGATTTATTACTTCACTTTCAAACAGACTTCCTGTTCTAAGTTTTACTTTCTTGAATTAAATATCAGTACGGAAGACATTGTATGGAAAAATAAATAAGACAGGAAGTATGTTGCTTTTCACACTAACCGTTATCTTAAAGAGAGAAAGGATAGATCTGCCCAAAAGACGAGACGAGACGAGATATAAAAGTATCTCGTCTTGTCGTGTTTCGATTATTCTCGTCTCGAAATCTTTCCTGTCTCCTCTCAATTCTTGATAAAAACTTTTCTCGTTTTATTTTCGTAAAAGTATGTTTAAAATTTATTAGGTGATTGTTTCTTAATTTCATCTAGAAATTATCATAAGCCTTACGCGTCACGTTACAACGGTATGTTGTATATTTCTACTTGTAACAATTATTATTTACTTGTAATCTTGGGCTATAATATATTTTAATTATATACTAGGCAGATTCTGCTAAAAGAAGAAGAAAAAATATGGTTATAATGTTAATATATAAAAATACTATTCAAATGTTTTATGTAATCTAATATCGATGTCGTTGTCATGACAACAGGAAATAAAGTGAGTTAAGCAGACATCTTAAAAGGTTTATGTAGAAGTAAACTGTACACTTCTCTATCATATTTATTAAACTAAGTGTAAGAAAGGTAATTTATGTGTTTTGAGTGGCTCAATATTAATGTGAATAAGAACCAGTATCGTTATAACGTGAGGTACACGAAAAGTGTGATATAACAAAATGCTAAACATATTGTTGAAATATATCACGCGTTTTGCGTATCATTAAACATTGCTCTTCATTGTGTTTGTACAACCAATTTATCAACTTAATTTTTATACTAGGAATTGTGTAACACTAAAACAATTGTTTGAAAACTAAGAGTTGGATGAAATAGTGTTGCCACGAGACTCGTAAGAAAAATCTCGTCTCGTCTCGTCTCGAGTGCAACACTAATAAAGGAAGAATCTTGAGATCCTAGTTCTATATTCAGAAACAGTTTCTCGCTATTTATTACCGTTTTCGTTCTACCAGGACTAATACTGAAACCAGAAGTGACAATAGATTCGGTTAAAAAAAAGAGATAATCTATTCTAAACTAACTAACTAACTAACTCTATGGCCTATGGAACGCGGAGGTTCAGTGCCGCGTTCACAAAAGCTCTCCACTGACTTCTATCCTTAGCTAATTGCATCCAGTTTCTACTTTGTATTCCTATCTCTGCGAGATCCATCTTAACATTATCCTCCTATCTGCGCCTAGGTCTTCCTAATGGTCGTTTTCCTATGGGTCTACCAGTCAAGACCTTGAAAGTGTTTCTACTTTCTTCTATTCTAGCTACATGACCTGCCCACCTAAGCCTCCTAGACTTGACGACCCTAACAATGTTGGGTAAACCGTATAAACTATGTAGTTCCTCGTTATGAAGCTTCCGCCATTCCCCATTCTCGTTCCTCTTGGGTCCGAATATTCTTCTCAGGATCCTGTTCTCAAATACTTTCAGTCTATGTTCTTCCCTCAGAGTAAGCGACCATCTTTCGCAACCATACAGAACAACAGGCATGATTATCGTTTTATATATTTTAAGCTTCAAATTCCTCGACAGAATTCGCGACGACAAGAGATTTTGAACCGAGTAGTAACACGAATTCCCTGCTTTTAGTCGACATTTAATTTCTTCGTGAATATGATTTTCGTCTGTTAATATTGATCCTAAATATTTGAAAGTATCCACTTTATCAAAAGCATTATTTAATATTTTAACGCCTCCACAATTTGCCGTATTACGGTCCCGACGCACTTCCATGTATTTAGTTTTCTCTGCATTTACTTCTAACCCCATGTCCCTGCAAGCGTTTAATAAGATCTCTGTATTTATTTCTACTGTTCTCCTATCCTCCCCTATTAAATTTACATCATCAGCATATGCCATAACCTGGTGAATGCCGTTCAACTCTAGGCCCTGGTTGCTATCTTTGATTTTCCTTATGGCGTATTCTTGAGATCAAATCTATTCTTGAGATCAAAAAACAGTTTCTCGGTATCTCACTTTTCTTGCTCTATTGTGATTTACACTGAAACCGAAAACTATATTTCTACCACTTTCCGTTGCAATAGGGCAGTAAGGTAGGAGATATCATCTATTCTTATGCCGTTAAATTAATATCAGAACACCGTTTCCCGTTATATCTTACCGTTTCTTTTCTGTGGTGATATAGGTTGAAACCGGAAGCTGTATATTTCTTTCACTTCCCTTTCCAATAGAATGGTAGACTACGGATGAGATTGCATCTATTCTTGTGCTATTAAATCCATATCAAAAGACCGTTTCTCATTATTTCTTACCGTTTTTGTTCTGCGCTGATCTATGCTCAAACCGGAAGCTGTATATTTCTACCACTTCCTGTTTCAGTAAAGCGGTAAGATAAGAGGTGTCATTTATTCTTGTGTTGTTAAATCCAGATCAGAAGTCGGTTAGTCGTTATCTCTTACCGTTTTTGTTCTGTTGTGATCTATGTTGATATAAGAAGCTGTACATTTTTATCACTTCTCGTTACAATAGAGTGCTAAAATAGGAGTTGGTATCTATCATTGTCCCGTCATATCCATATCAGAAGATCGTTTCTCGTTATTTCTTACCGGTTTTGATCCGTGATTATAAATGTTGAAACCGGAAGCTATGTATTTTATCACTTCCCGATACAGTAGAGCGGTATGGTAGGAGATGTCATCTATTCTTGTGCCGTTAAACCCAGATCAGAGGACCATTACCCGCTTTCTCTTAATGCCGTTGCCCTGTAAGCTATTAACAGGCTTATGGACGGACTTCATTATATTATAACATATTAAGACTTTGCATGATTTGGAAGTCTAATGAAGTTGGCATATAAAACTATAGTTTGCCCTAGAATCTCTAGGAAAATGATAGCATATAATCCATGTGCTCTATCACAAATCCTTACATGACGTGAGTGAAGCTGGCCCAACCTATTTGAGCACATTTTTTAAAACTAGTACCCCAAAAGAATCTGCTTCACAAAATACATTTTTTTTTTTAAAAAAAATGTGCCCTTCAAATTTGTGAGAAATTAGAAGATTAATTTCTCTAAGTTAATACTCTTATCCCATTTGAGAACATTTTAGCACTATTAGTTGGCATTAGCTTAGTGGATCACCATTGAGTGGGAGGGTCTAGCTTCACGCTTGCCACCAACTTGGCAACTCTGTTTCTGATGTAAATAATAGAGCACATGTTTTGTTTTGATGCTTTGGTGGGAGCACAGTTTTGTTACTGTTATTTGGCACTAGTTTAGTGGCTCCCCGTTGGGTGGGTGGGTCTAGCTTCACGCTGGTCCATAACTTGGCAACTCTGTTTCTATGATTAATAATTTAGCACATTTTTTGTTTTGGTACTTTTCTGGGAGCACAGTTTCAGTACTATTATTTGGTACTAGCTTAGTACTTCCCGTTGGGTGGTTGGGTCTAACTTCACGCTGGTCCATAACTTGTCAACTCCGTTTCTATGATTAATAATTTAGCACATTTTGTATTTTGGTACTTTTCTGGGAGCACATTTTTAGCACTATTATTTGGCACTAGTTTAGTGGCTCGCTGTTGGGTAGGCGGAATTAGTTTCACGCTGGCCTCCATCTTGACAACTCTATTTGTATGGTAAATAATTGAGCACATTTTTTGTTTTGATGCTTTTCTGGGAGCACATTTTTAGCACTATTTTTTGACACTAGTTTGGTGGGTCCCCATTGGGTGGGCGCCACTAGTGTGAAACTAGCCCCGCACAAATTAATCTTCTAATTTCTCTCTAATTTGAAGAGCACATTTTTGAAAATTTTGTATTTTGTGGAAAACATTTTTTTAGCACATTCCTTGGTACTACCTTGGTAAAAAGTTGGGATCGGCGAGATTTACGCACGTCCTTCCACGACATAGGTATTTCTGCCCTTTATTGTAGTGATACTGGAGTGTAATGACGAATTTGGGAAAGAAATCTGTGGAGAAATTTTAACTGATAGATTTTACAGACGATAAATATGAAAAGCCACTTAAAAGGAACATATGTAAAATTCTCCCTTCAAAAAAAAAAAAAAAATCCTCTTGAACAGTATGTATGTCAGACGGATGATTTGAAGGTCTGCAGAGGAAAATAGGCAACTGAAACCTTTTTTATTCTTTTCTTCTTCTTCTTCCATTCACTGAAGAAACCGAGAGCAAAGATCGATGTTCATGGTAAATGGACACTCCGAGGGGAAACTTAAAAACGTGGACGGAATTTAGCTTCACCTCATTCACATAGAAGAACGGAAGACGAGATTTTTACATGCTGGGATTTCTGACAACAAAGATCTTTTTTTATGTGATGCGATAAAAACTATTTCAAGGGTCACGTAAGTGATTTCTACAATACATCAAGTTACGTTTCCTGAGGCGAGCGTGAGCGAGCTTCTGTCATTCTACTGTGCATGCACTTATGTGATTACTTGTCTGTTTCATTATAACTTCAGTAAAAAAAAAATAACTTATTTAATAAAATAATGCAAGTAGTTTCTTCTGAACTTCTCTAGTGAGCCGAAAGCGCGTCAACCCTCTAAAACCACATATAATCATTCAGTAGAGTCTTGAGTCCCGAAGTTTTTGATTTAATTTTCACCACTCCGTCTTGGTGTTGTAATTTTTGTAAACACAAACGTCCCTTTTAGAAATTCGCCGAAAGTATAAATACTTTTAACCGAAAGTAATTAAATTACTGCTTTCACAAAATGCACAAAAAAGAGGGATTTTTGTGCGAGAGGTTAAAGAAATGGGAGTAATGCTATAAAGGCATTGAGCACTCTAAGGAATTCTTTTTTCTTTTATCTCTAGCTCTGACTTGTTGTATTGATATTTGCCTGACACTTTTTAAGGTAAGTGAAACAAATCTTGTCAGGACGGCTGCTCTTGAATCCTGAGAGTAATAGAGGATTTTATTCCTTTTCATATTATAAAGAACTAGCGTTAATTACCCGCTTGGCTGGATTGAAAGAAAAACTTTAAATGCACAATTCCTTAGGTCATGTGTTTGTTAAAAATGACAGTAGAAATTACATATCACTATTGTGGGCTGAATTTGGATATAAATTGTATCGGAAGTGCCACTCTTTAACTCAGCGACTCCGAAAACTATGGATTCGACACTAATATCGGCTATTTTCGATTATTTTTATACATTTCTCCCTCACTCAAGTTGGGAACTTAAATTGGATTTAAATGGCATCGGAAGTGTTATTGTTCATTTCAACGACCCCCGAAAACTATGAATTCGACACTAACATCAGTCAATTTCGGTCATTTTTAAATATCTATCCTTCCCTCTCCTAAGTTCCACCGTCAAAGTGAAATGACAAAAACACTACCAGGCTCGAACCTCATCTATATTGAAAATTTGATCGAGATCAGTCGGTTAGTTCAAGCGGTACGAAGTAACAAACAGCCACTTTCACTTTTATATATAGAGATTAGCAACATCTCTGTTTACTCTATTTCATAGCCGACTTTCTTCTTTCTAGAAATTCAAATATTAGAAAATGCCAATTGCAAAATATATCCCACGAAACGTGGATGGGTCATCATGGAATGCGACAAGTGAATTTTAGTTTCATTTTAAATATATACAATAGAACATGAGTGCTTAAGTGGTATTTTAAGTGGGACTGTAGCTTTATATAGAAGTACAAAATGTAATAAAACTTAGTTTTGCACAATAAAACTTCTTTTGTCCCAATAAAACCCACTGAGCTGTTTTTTTTTTTTAAAACTGGGTTTTTCACAATCCTGTTGTGTAACGACTTACGTATTTTTAACCGTTGATAAATGATCTTCATTATGTTCGTATAATACCTTTATCAATTTATAGTTTTTATACTATAAACCATGTAACAGTAAAACAATGAACGATTTGGATTTCGATGAACTAGTGTTGCCGGCAACACTCGACAAATTTATCATCTCGTCTCGAAATTAATAAAGCACATCTCGTCTCGTTTTTGAGGCAAGAATCGAGATTAGATGAAAAATTTCACTTGTCGTGGTCAACATATTCAAATTACCTACAATTACAAAATTCCATTCTTATTTTTAACTAACTAACTAACTAACTCTATGGCCTATGGAACCCGGAGGTTCAGTGCCGCGTTCACAAAAGCTCTCCATTGTCTTATATCCTTAGCTAATTGCATCCAGTTTCTACTTTGTATTCCTATCTCTGCGAGATTCATCTTAATATTGTCCTCCCATCTGCGCCTAGGTCTTCCTAATGGTCGTTTTCCGATTGGTCTTCCAGTCAAGACTTTGAAAGCGTTTCTACTTTCTTCCATTCTAGCTACATGACCAGCCCACCTAAGCCTCCTAGACTTGACGACCCTAACAATGTTGGGTAAACCGTATAAACTATGTAGTTCCTCGTTATGAAGTTTCCGCCATTCTCCATTCCCGTTCCTCTTGGGTCCGAATATTCGTCTCGGGATCTTCTTCTCAAATACTTTCAGTCTATGTTCTTCCCTCAGAGTAAGCGACCACGTTTCGCAACCATACAAAACAACAGGCATGATTATCGTTTTATATATTTTAAGCTTCAAATTCTTCGAGAGAATTCGCGACGACAAGAGATTTTGAACCGAATAGTAACACGAATTCCTTGCTTTTAGTCGACATTTAATTTCTTTGTGAATATGATTTTCGTCTGTTAATATCGATCCTAAATCAGTCATGAATACATGATTTTGTTTATAGCCAAATGTTATAATCTCAGTGCAAGTATCTCTTTCAGTGGCGAGGCTTCAGCGGAGACAGGGTAGACATCGTCTACCCTTTAGAATTTTAGATGAATTAAGTTTAGGTCTTTTCCTAACTTAAAATTTCCTATAATTTCTTTTCGGAATTTTACTTCAATGGCGTACTTTGCCATAAATATTTTAATAAATGAAGAGCAGGACTCAAAAGTGCGGGGCCCCAGGTAGTTTGTAGGGATATCCACAAAGTTCCGGTTCCGGCGGAACCGGTTCCTCGAGGAACCACTTCTTGAAGATTCGGTTTTCAGATCCGGTTCTGGAACCGGTTCCGGACCTGGATCCGTAAAACCGGTTCCGGAACCGGATCTTCTAGAACCGGATCCGTTCAGAGCCGAAAACCTGTTCCACCAGGAATCGGTTCTGGCCATCCCTGCGTCGCCCTAGTAGTTACCTGCGTCGCCCTATATAATGGCTGTGACCTGATATTTCATAGATATTGTATGTTTGAGTATTCAATATCGTTTGCTACACATGCTTACCCTTTTTTCTTTGAGTATAAAGTAGTGTGTTGTTCCTCCGAAGTATAAATTCCCAAATGGAATGGAACCACATTTGTCAGAAATGAGGGGCATACTCCGAAACACTCTCTGTAAGTATGGTCATATACAGGGTGTTTCTAAACCACCTGACACCAAAATAAGACAAAAAGTATAGACCAACCTGGGTGCACAAATGCTTACTTTAGGAGCTATAGGCTGCCAAAACATGAAAGAATCAACATTAAAGGTCAATAGCTCCAAAACTATAGGACCTACCGTAGTCGGGTCAACTATTATGTGCACTTAGGAACTAATATGTGCGTTATCAAAAAATATATATTTCAGAATCCTGTGGTACTCACGTAACATTTTTTATAGGTGTTCGGCTATGGGTATATTGTCTGAGGTACTCACCAAATACCTCTATACAAGTGTTTCGGAAGTACTGCAGGATTCTGAAACTTGGATATTTGGACAGGGCACATACCAGTTCTTAAATAAAGTCTTGACCCTACTACGGTAGATTCCATAGTTTTTTAGCTATGGACGTTTAAAGTTTATAACTCCGAAGAGAAGCATTTGTACACCAAAGTTGGTCTATACTTTCTGTATTATTTTAGAGTCAGGAACCCCTCCCAAATGTTGCTGGTGTTGTTTTGAAACACTCTGTATATATTTAAATGTGTGTGTGTGTGTGTGTGTGCCTGTTTAGTGAAATGTGTCTACCCAATTTTTAATGGCATGCATCACCACTGCTATCTCTGCATGCCAATATTGCTGCAGAGAATTGTACTCGGATCTTCAGTGTGGAAGACAAAAATACTAACCATATAACCACGATTTATTTCCATGGGATTGAAAATGGTTGTTATAACGGGAGAAAAATTCCCCAAATAAAACATAAATATATGAGAATTAATTATTTATTTTCTGTGAAATTGAAACGGTTCATGAAGTAACTTTACAGATCATCTGTTCTTTGCATTTAGTAATAATTTTCCCTGAATGTGCAGTTTAAAAAAAAATATCAGATATGTATGTATGTATGCAAAGGGTGTAAAATCATAAACCATTGAGGAAAGTAATCACGGATATGTCGAGTAGTAAAATATTCGAAATTCGGTTGAATATGAACCAGCAAAGAGGAAGCAGTAAAGTAGCACCATAAAGTTCTCAAAATCACTTTCGGAAAAACTGATTTGCTGGCTGTGCTAACAGCGCATGAAATTATTACTTCAGCAGATGACACGGAATGGATAATACTTACGTATATGACTATATATATGGTTTCCCTCCCCACAGAGTTGTTATCACTCCTAATCAATATTTCGCATACGCAATGCACACATACACACATTTATTTTGGAATATAGTCAGTCGTCAGGTTTATAATAGAAATCAATTTGATATTCTGTGTGTAAGAAGTTTCGAAATTAAAAATCAACTTCATGGAACAATGCTTATCTTAATGTTAGAACTAGTTTATTTAACATACAAGGGTTATCTTAACTGACAAAAACGAGTGGCGGATTTAGCTTGGGGACCTAGACCCCCCAGTTTTTTCAGTGACAAAATAAATTTAAGCTATTACTTGTACACAGCAGAAAATGAGGTGTTAGAATAACACAAAATGATTACCACTTTAGCGTGTTACTTGTGTGTCAATTCAGCACAAGCTCAGCTCAGCTCAGCTTGAAAGTGTAGTTTTGTGTCGAGTATCGGACAAAAGTCCCTGACTCGATGACAGCTGTAGAAAACAAAATGATTAGACCTTTGGGGGGTGAGCTAGAACATGAGATACGACGACGTCATGTGGCCTTCAGCTGCAACTGTCGCAGTGAGGGGGAGAGTGTGGGTAAAGAGTTATGCTACAAACGTGGCGTCCTGTAAGTTCGTCGGTGTGTATGCGCTGTGCCAATGGCTGCAATAGCGGGGTTGACGTGGCGGGGGAGGTTGGCCCAAAAACGAGTATGGTGTTGATGTAACACGTCCCGGATAGGATATATGTTTAAGTCCTCTAGAAGTTGACGATTACGCGTATATCGGTCATGGCCTGTTATGATACGAGCTGCCCTGGTTTGCACACTCTCGACCGTGCGCAAGTGACTGAGTGCCGCATGTTGCCATGCTGGACATGCATAGGTGATTGTGGACAAAATTACCATTTTAAAGACGTGGAGTCTTGTTTCATGACTTAAGGCACTGCAACGCAGAATAGTATAGAGGGCAGACAATTTTCGAAGGGCTCGGTGTTTAATGTCCCTGATATGAAGACCAAAAGTAAGGCCTCGATCTAAGATAACTCCCAAGTATTTAGCATGCAGACGGTGTGGAACTTCAATGTTGTCATAATATAAACGATGGATGGTTCTGCTGCGTCTTTTGCTATAACAGACTGCAACGCTCTTATCCGCGTTGATTTTTAGGCGCCAGGTGGTAGCCCAACGTTGAAAGACATTGAGTTGCCGCTGCATGTAGTGGTAGGAAAGACGAAGATTGCTGCTGTTCGTGAAGAAAGCAGTGTCGTCGGCGTATGTTGCAGGAAAACAGTGTGGCACAATGGGTAAGTCAGCGGTGTATAAGGTGTAAAGCAGAGGCGAAAGAACCGCGCCTTGAGGCACACCAGATTGAATTGGTTTGGGAGCAGACTTGGTCTGTCCCACAGAGACATGGAAAAAGCGATGAAAGAGGTATGAAGTGAGGAGTTTGAGATAAGGTAAAGAGAAACCTTGTAGGCGAAGTTTATAAATGAGGCCTGGTAACCACACTTTATCAAACGCCTTCGAGATATCAAGGTATACACCTACAACATAATGTCGTCGATTAAAAGAGGTAGTCAGATGGTCGACTACCCTCACTAATTGGCTTGTTGTGCTGTGGTTAGCACGAAAACCAAATTGATGGTGGGGGAGTATATCTAGAGTGGTGACGTGCTCCTGAAGTCGGGCGAGAAGCACTCGTTCGAAGAGTTTGCTCACATGAGATAATAGGCTAATTGGTCTATAGTTTTCTGGGAGAGTTGGATTTTTACCTGGTTTAGGGAGAAGAATGACTTTCGCTTCTTTCCAAGCACGGGGAAAGTAGCAAACCTGAAGGATGCCTGTAAATAAAGCAGCAAGATAGAGGAGTAGCTTCCGTGTCCCATGTTTCAGTAGTTCTGGGCGGATCTGATCAACTCCAGGTGCTTTTTTGTTGGGCAAGTGACAAATTTGACGCTCAACTTCCCTTGGTGTTACGACCTCAGGCAGGGGAAGTATTGGTTGAAAATGGAGCATGCGCATAGTGGCCCGAACGTCCTGCCGAATGTGAGGAACGACAGGAGTCGCATTAGGTGTAAACTGGCGCTCTAGAGATGCAGCAAATAGGTCTGCTTGCCCTTGGTCGTCATGTATGACCCCATGCGGACCTTGCAGTATTTGAGTTTGACGAGAAGTCTCTCGGCGCTGGAAAAGGCGGGAATACTGCCAGATTTTAGTGTCATTAAGTGTGACCCCACGAAAAAGTGTCTCCCAGTACTGCTCGGTTTGTCGTCTAGTGATGGTCTTGATTTTGCGGCTTAAGGTGTTCCAAAGTGTTTTGTAGAGTGGATGTCTGGTGCGCTGCCAAGTACTTCGAGCCCAGCGTTTGAGATGGATATAAAGACGAAGTAATGGAGAGTCACATTGTGGATCGGACTGCAAGTCAGGAATTATTGATGTGCTGAGGGAGTCAGCCGTACGTAGAGCAAGTGTGAGATGGGCGACCGCCTGATCAATTTCCGCAGGAGAATTTGGACGAGCGGCTATGTCGAGCAAAGAGTTTAATTCCTGCTTATAGACATCCCAGTTCGTAGTTCGGGAGATATGAGCGGGTGCAGGACGGGAGATATGACGATGCGAAATTTTGAAAAGGACCGGATCATGATCTGAGTCCAGTGCTGAGATCACGTAAGGACGTGTAGCTAAGATGGTATCTTTGCTTAGAACTATGTCCAACACATCCGGTTCTCCGCCTGCTTTAGGATGGTGAGTTGGATCAGGTGGCCCATAGGCAATGAATGGAGATGTGTGCAGATACCGGTGTAATATTCGTCCGTTTTCGTTGGAACGTCTGGAGTGCCATTCCCCATGTTTTGCATTGAAGTCCCCTGCCAATATGATTTTGGGGCCCAAAGTCGAGATGGCGTCGAAATCATTGGGATCTAAGTCATGTGCTGGAGAACGGTAGCCCGTGACCAAGATGAGAGGAATCCCGGGGAGGAAGACTTCTATAGCAAGAGCTTCTAGTGTGTGTAACTGGGGTAAAAGGAGTTGTCTAGCCTTGAAACTTCGTTTCAGGGCAATCAGTAATCCTCCTTTCCGTCCTTGAACTCGATCGAGACGAAATAATTGGTAGTTGGGCAGTCTCCAGTGTGTAACCTGGGCAGTGAAGTGAGTTTCCTGTATGAGTATGATATCGACCTGATGTTCTGCTAGAAAACGAATTAGGAGACACTTCTGGTCGGTAAGACCATCTGCATTCCAGGTGACAACAGTTATGGTGTGATGAATGAGTGGTTGGTTAGAAGCAGCCATCAGCAATCATGTCAGCGAATGTCTCTATGACGACAGCAGCCTTAGACGCAGGATCCGTGGCTTCCCGAAGTCTAGTAAATCCCTTCTTGAGATGAGAGATAATGCGGCCAAAGTTGAAGGTTTTGATGTAAGTGAGGAGTGAGTGGAGATTAAAGTCATTAACGGATGGTGTAGACGCACTATCTGGTGTGCTGGACGTAGAGGGAGCATCCTGATTTGGTGGTGGAGGACGGTCGCTGCGAGGTGCCTTATCATCCAGTGAAGTTGATGCAGTAGGACCGGAGCTGCGGCTAGAAGGAGTTGATTTCTTGAGAGCATCTGAGTAGGAGCGAAAGACGGGACAACCGCGATAATTGGCTGGATGGTCCCCTCCGCAGTTTGCACAGGTTGCTGGCGTGGATGCATCTGGTTTGGCACAGGCTTTTGTAAAATGACTTTGCCCACACTTGACACATTTAGGTTGAGCTTTGCAAGTGTCCTGTGAATGACCAAGGCGTTGGCACCGGTAACACTGCAGAACACTCGGCGGTCGATACGGCTCAAATGTAACTTTATAATGAAGCAAAGCTGATACGTTATAGATCTCTTGTATATTTGGAGTTTTCTCGAGGGAGATGAGAAAAAGGGGCATGAGAACCCTATCTCCACCAGTGGGGCCCCGACGAGACATTTGATGAATCGTGAGTGGCTTAAAGCCTAAGGTGAATAGTTCAGACTGAAGGTCGGCGACGTCTGTATCAATGGGCAATTTGCGAACGACAACCTTTAGGGGTCTGTCACTTTTGGCGATGCCAGTAGCGTATTCAGTTTTCGTCTGTTCGCAGTAGTTTTTTATAGTTGTGAAGTCGTCCCTAGAAGATACCTGAATCACGATGCGTTCTTTGTTATGCCGAACCTGAGGCGATTCTCTGAGGGTCTTGGAAAGGCTTTTGGTGAAGTTGTATGTGTTTTTGATGCCGTAAATGTAAATAGGTGGTGGTTTAATCTCTTTGGTGCTTTTGGGCCGTGGCTCTATCACAGGAGACTCGTCAGCTGTGAGAGTAGAGAGAGGCTCAAATCGGTTGCTTATCGGTAAAACAGGGAAGTCTGATGAATATTGTTGGCTCAATGTGGACTCCAAGGACGAGCGACGTCGCTTGGGTGTAGTAACCAGGGTAAAGTCCATGGCATTGTCGTCCTGCGGTGGAGCAAGGGATGGAACGTCAGTCGTTGACCGGTTAGTCGAGGATGATCGTGACTTGGAAGTAGCGCCGGAGGTGGTGGGCCGCCCCAGCGGGATAAGGAAGTCCTCAGGCCGGTATTGAGATCGGCTGACTATCTTCGTTGGGATTTTGGTCTTCTTTTTCGAGATGACTGGCTTGGACGTAGCCATCATTGGAGCTCGGATGATGAATGAAGCTGATGTCAAAAGTATAAGCTACCCTCCGAAGAGGAGAGTAACTTAATTAATCGTTTAGCCAAGAGGAATAGCTAGGTCGTCAACAGAAATAATCAATTTGATGTGTTAACCTCCGTGGAGGTATTAAATATAATTCGACGGTTGTTTCCTCAGCCTCAAAGAGGCAAGTAATCCAACCGTATATACGAAGATCGCGACTAAAATAAACCAATGGGGATAAATACCTAAGTGACTTGGTTATTTTTCTCCGCCAGCTACGGATACCCTATTTTTTTACCTGGTTAGAGATTCCAGGTGGCCAGTTCTCAGCACAAAGCCATCGCCTTCCGACCATATCAAAAATAACTAGTCACTACCTGAGAGAATTTGCATTGGTATTTATCGTTTAATATGAGCAAAGCTTTGCGAAATATCTTTGGCACTTCTGCCAAGTAACAAATAATGTTCTATGTTTTCAGTAACGGATCACAATAATATTATTGTAAACCTGTGAATCATCTGACAACAGTTACACAGATAGCTGTGCTTCCATCTGTTTTCTTTATCTGTTATTGTTGTGTCTTAGCATATATGAACATAAGATGGCAGAACTGTTGCATGTGTCATTTTGTGTTGTTTCAACACCTCATTTTTTACAGTGTATATTTTGGAAATTTTATAGCAAACTCATGCTATACCTATCATAGCTTGGGTACTGGCTGCCCCTATTTTTTTATCTTCTGGATCTGCCACTGCAAAAAAGGTGATGCAATTGAAGTCGATTAAATTCTGTGTACCTAACTTGTACCTAATTTTGAGAGATGATTTAGGATTTAGATTTCTGGGATTTCGGCATCTTAGGCCATTTAGTCCGCCACGTTTTGAGGGATGACGTCCCTCGGCGATTACACCATCCAGGGAAAGGGAAGAAAGGAAGCGGCCTGGGACCTATAAGTTAGGTACCACCCCGACATTTGCCTGGTGTGAATGAGGAAAACCCAGGAAAACGTCATTCAGGGTGGCTGGCCTGAAAAAGCGTTGTACACTTTTTCGACCGAGTGGCTCCACCGGGAATCGAACCCGGGACCGTTCGTTAATGTCTTTATGCGTAACCGTCAGAAGAGCAGATAAGTTCTCCAAACTTTATTATGTAGGATATCCACAAGTGTAGCTAATATGTTGTTCAAGTGAAGGGGAGGAGGAGGCATAACGTTTTAAGAGAACCGGGCTTTCTACATACAAAAGCAAACTGAGAACCTTCTTTCAGATTATAAAAGACTTAACAACTCACCATACATACATACGTATATCAGGAGCGTCATTTCAGATTTTGCTTGGGGGGGGGGGCAAAGCCCCTCGATATAAGTAAAATTTCGCGTTTTTCACTCATTTACTACTACTCTATTGATAAAATCTATATAAATCTCAAACTCAGGGGGGGAAAATGCCCCTCCTTGCCCCCCTAAATGACGCCCCTGACGTATATTATTATTATACATCCAGTATGTTCCCTTTTTGGAACAGGCCTTTATAGGGAGTGAAGTTACAATCATAGGTTGTAGAAAATATACGAATAAGCAATTTACTTGAAAACTAACACTCTTTATGGAAGTTCATTTGTTTGACTGGGTATAAATAGGTAAAAAGATACTAGATAAAACAAGACCAAACTCAGATGCTGTTATCGAATAAAATGTCAATAAATTCGTAATTATGTAGAGGCTAGTGGGAGTACAAAGAGAATGATTACTTTAGAATGTTTTAATTATTTTATCCTGTTGACGTGGTTATTTTTTTTTAATGTTTCGTACATTATTTCTAGTTTCTGTCACAATTGACAATATTCATAACGTTTGTCAAATTAGTAATTTCCTGAAAACAATCAATAATTGTTGTGAAATACAACACATGCATAAACATGAGCTTATTTCAAATGTTAATGTTTAATTAATAATTATTTTTTCCATTACAACTTTTGTAAACAAATGATGACATGATGTTAATTGAAATATTTGAAAATTAATGATACAAAACATAATTTTCAAAACTAGTTTGATACACAGAGGTATTGTATGTTTTGATTTTGTGTATACTGGAATGTAATTTAATCTGTATTTTTAACGTATAAGTAAATATTGATTTTGAAAATGTTTTGTTTTCTCGTATTACAAAGAAAATTTTAGTTTTTAAAATGATACCTTTTTGTAAATTATGTACTAATTTTAATTAACTAATTACCGTAATATCGTGCGTGTGTGTTATATCTTCTGTATCTCATTTCAGTACACAGTAAAAATGGTTGTGTTAATTCAACTCAATTTTAACACAAGGCAGTGCTTCCAGCGTGACTACCACTATGCGGTGTTAGTTCAACACAGACCCCGTGGTGTTGGCGTTTAACACAAGGGGTGTGTTACGTCTTTAACACACAACCGGTGTTGAGCCGTGACGTAAGCGTTAATGAACCACAACATTACTAATTCAAAATATGTTAAATCGCCTATATGCGTAATGTGTTTACATTATGCTCACTCTAAAAAAACACTTTAAACAAGTAAAAAAAAATACTTGAGTGGCGAGGGCAGGACACGAACCACCAATCTTTCGATTACTAGCCGTGTGCTCTTCCGACTTGGCCACGGACGCGATGAAAAAACGTCGCGTGTAGAGGGATAAATTGTTGAGATCTTTTGAATTTGGCTAATCAGAGTGTTCCTTTAAACCGCGTATATTCGACGATAACCGTTCGGGATAAAATAAAATTGCTCGCCATGTAATTTTATAACAAAATGACGACTGTCTATTTACTTTATTTTATAGTTCTTCCATATTCACTTTCAAATGATCGGCGACAGTTGCCATCTAATAAAGTTGATGCGTTTGTTGCTTCTAGTACACAATCGCTTAGAAAAAGAAGCAATAAATGCATCAAATGTGAGAGATGAAATTTTGCGTATAGGCCTACCTGGTTTGTTTAAGTATTTCTTTCTACTATGTTAGTCTGTAGCTTCAATTCATAAGCCTTTATAATTAGATGCCCAATATATTTGGCAATCACGCAGAAAACAACACCGAAGATTCTACACTTGTGTTAATTTAACATACAGGTTGTGTGTCATTTCAACTACCGACATTTGACACACAACTCCAAATGGAGAGTGAGTTGTTCTAACCACTTGTTTGTGTTATATTTTAACACAATCGTGTTAACACATACTCATATTGTTGAAATAACACAACGATTTTTTATAGTGTAATGATAAAGGTCTACTTTTTGTATAAAAGTTAATTTTTACCACTAAAGTGTTCCGATAGAAAGCAAAGCACTTCTTTAGACCAGTGGTGCTCAATCGATGTGTCGCGACACACTAGTGTGTTACACAGTCCCCTAAGAGTGTGTCAAGAAATTGTAGAATCTAAAAATTATGAAGAATTTTATAATTAGATATAATTATAATTAGATATAATTTTATAATTAGATAAAATAGAGACAGACTGTAACAGTCAACACCTTCAGTAGTATTTCCCATAAGTAGAAGCTTTGCTTTGTTATAATTAAATACAAACTAATTATTTGCTGAGCAAAACTATATATTTTCATTAAAATTCAACACGTGTTACAGTTTTACCAACTAACTCTTTGGCTTCATCAGTTATCTTAGCTATTGTATGTATATACGATTGTATGGTTATCCTGTATAACATAGTGTCTGATGAAGCCAAAGAGTTAGTTGGTGAAATTGTAATAACACGTGTTGAATTTTAACGAAAATATATAGTTTTGCTCAGCAAATAATTAGATTGTACTCCAGTAGTAGCAATAATCCTCAATGCCATATAGGGTCATTATAAAAACTAATAGGTTTCACTATTGTAATAGATATTATTATTATTATTATTAATAATAATAATAATAATAATAATAATAATAATAATAATAATAATAATAATAATAATAAAAATATCAAACAATTGTGTAGCCATGTCCTGAACGATCAGTAATGTGTGTCATGAGTCACAAAAGTTTGAGAATCACTGCGCTAGACGATAGCTGGGAACGTTTCTGTAATTTGTTCGTCAGAACGGTTGAGAAATTGTCAAATCTCTCTCTCTTTTAACGCAGTTTTTAATTTTGTTCATAGCAACCCAAAAATCGCATGATACAAAGTCTGAAAAATAAAATGGTTAGTTGATTTTCGGAGTTTATTATTATTATTATTATTATTATTATTATTATTATTATTATTATTATTATTATTTTGCCAGGTACTCGTGAATATTTAACGTCGTTTCAGATTACAGTAACCTATTTTCCATCAACCTCGGCTCAGTGGTAGAGCCCTTACCTCGGTTGCGTAGAGTCCCTGGTTCAATCCCCGGCCACGTAAGTTTAAGGTGGGCAGCATCGTGTCCATAAGTTTTCGGAGTACTCCCGTTTCCTCCCACTTTCTTATTTCACAAATTCTTCCATCATCATTCACTTACATTAATTATCGTCTCTCTTAGCCTAAAGGGCATAATAATGGGGCATTAAGAGCCTGTCTTACTAAAAATAATACGAATTTTACCATTTTTATTTTGCTTGTTTATTCATAAGTAAAAGTAGATAACAAAATGCAACTTACCACAATCATAGATAATGTTATTCTACAACAGAAAATATGAATCTAAAGCATGTTAAGTGTTGCCATCCATAGAAGCTACAGTGTTGCCAGAATAACAATTCCCCTAAAATCTAAATTAAGGCAGCGACTAGAAGAACGAACTCAACTGCATTTGATTACATATCATGTTGTTTTGGTTCACTGTGAACTACTTTTTAAATAATAGTTGTATTGGGTTTGTAACAAACAAATTAGTTTTAACATACAGTTATTAAAATTAAATAATAATGCTATTTAAAAAGTAGTTCACAGCAAACCAAAACAACATGATATGTAATCAAATGCAGTTGAGTTCGTTCTTCTAGTCGCTGTCTTAACTTAGATTTTAGGGAATTGTTATTCTGGCAACACTGTAATTTCTATGGATGGCAACACTGAACATGCTTCAGGTTCATATTTTCTGTTGTAGAATAACATTATCTATGATTGTGGTAAGTTGCATTTTGTTATCTGTTTTCATTTATGAATAAACAAGCAAAAGAAAAATGGTAAAATTTGTATTATTTTTAGTAAGGCAGGGTCACAAAGATTTCATTTTGAACTTTCCATCACCCTCGCAACACATGCACATGCTATTTCCTCTGGTACCTGTGGCTAGACTGAATAAATGGGTAATATTACTAACAAGTGCCTTCAGAAAATATCTAATGACACACAGAATCTAGCTAAAATTGTTTAAATTCTTTTAAAATTATGGCTAACAGAATTTAGCAATAAAAACAAGCTAAATAAATGATAGTTTTATTATACTTCTACAATATAATGTAAAATTACGAAGAAAACAGTAAGAATACGTACTATACGAGGGATGATCGAAAAAAGGTTACAATGCATAACATTTTTATGTTTTTCACTGTAACTTAATGAACATTTATTTGTAGATTAACAACATGTCTTTCTTGTTGGAGGTTTGAAGACTTCGGGTTCTAATCATGTTTACCCGAGAAGCGTCCACTGATGAATCGTCTGGATAATTGGTCAAGAGTAGGTCAGTGATACTGTTCCCGTGGGCCAAAAACACTACATCTGCTGGCATTCATAGGTAGAATGTAGAGGTGTATGGAGAGTTCTAAATTTCAAAGCAACATTTAGGAAAGTGGAGTCGTGCTTTCCCAGAAAGACGGACCAATATTAGTAATGACAACCCTGGACACAGCAGGGACCCAGTGCCTCAATCACTGATATTACGTTTGGAACAACTTGAGCACCCCTTCTACAGCCCTTACCTAGCTCCAATGATAAACACTTTTTCTTTGTTCTCAGGCAAAAAATGGCTGACCAACATTATCTGGCAAAACCGCTGCCTCATGGTGGCTACTAGAACTTGACCCGTTTTCTATGCAAATGGTATAGAAAACTTTAACTGCCATTCTGATAAGCGGTTGACCAAAAACTGTGATTACATCGAGAACTATTGTTGGGTGCCCTCTATAATCAGGTGTGTCTATCATCCAGTTATATCTCACGCATAAGCCATAATAGGCTTTGAAAACTTTTATTCTATCATTCCTCGTATTAAAGCTTATGATATAACAGTATAACAAGTAATTATCTCTAAACAAGATATCCCATTATATTTCTAAGCTTGATTCCTTTTATAGAATCAACTTTTCAAACTACAGAAGCAACAACTTATTAGAACACCCTCGTATTAACAATTTCTGTGTTAAGTATCAGGTTCATTAAGACGAAGCACATAAGAGGTAGAGCGTATAGATTCTTGTTCTTTAAGATATAGTTTTGTTGACGACTTCATCAGCTTGAAAGAAATGATAAGTAGGGAAGAACACAGCATTCGGAGACAGAGTGTTCTCTTCCTTGCGACACGGGATTAGGCTCTTGTTATCCTTGATTCACCGCGGCATGAACGTGACTGGGAATTTTTAAGAAGACAAGGGAAAAAACGAGGAAGGAAAAAGTAACCACGTTTCCTAGTTTTTCATCGACCAAGGAGGTTCCATCTGCAACTAACAGCTGTGAATGAAAAACTTGGCTTGCTAATTTTAAAAGGAGTTTGGTTTATATATAGGGTTTTGGTTTATAAGAACGGCCAATCTGCTAATATTATATATATATATATATATATATATATATATATATATATATATATATATATATATATATATATATATATATATATATATATATATATATATATATATTAGCAGATTGGCCGTTCTTCACACGGGGAGAATGCGTTTCATTTTGAACACAAAAAGCGGTGGAGCCTGAATTCGGATTTAAACGGTATCAGAAGTGTCACTGTTCATCTCAGCGAACACGAAAACTAAGGATTCGACAATAATATCGGTAATTTATTTTATAATTTCTATATATTTCCCCCTCTCCCTCTAGCAAGTTCCGGGGTTGAATTTGGATTTAAGCAGCATCTGAAGTGTCACTTTCCATCAAGCGGAGCCCGAAAACTATGAATTCGACACCAATATTTGTCATTTTCGAACATTGAATATACATATATTCTCCTCCCGATCTCACAAGTTTCTGGGCTTAGTTTGGATTTGAAAGGGATCGGAAGTATCACTGTTCATCTCAGTGACCCCAAAAACTGTGGATTTGACACTAATATCTGTCATTTTCGATCATTTTGAAATATTCCCCATCCCCCTTCCTTAAGATACACCGTCAAAATGAAATGACAAAAGTCATCCCAGACCCGAGCCTCATCTATGTTGAAAATTTGATTGAGATCAGTCGAGTTGTTCAAGAGTTATAAAGTCTCAAACATAGCCACTTTCAATTTTAGATTAGACTAGCCATTGGCTAGTCCCCAGGTACTCCCCAGATCCTAAACTTTGCTCGGCCTACGGCCTCGCATTTCCATCTATCGGCCTTTGCATCATCATTGAATTTCGTGAACTTGCTCCTCATATTTTCTGCATTTGCCTATCCAAGGGCTTCGCCCATACACACTGTCTTTGCTGGCCTACGGCATCCCACCTCTTGAACATACAATTTTATCATTTCTTTTTCTATTTTCAACTATCTAAAAGATAAGATTTTGTATACTAAGAAAACGCCCATTTAAATAGCATGGGAATTTTTTCATCCCCCTTTAGACCCCTAAAAAATTAAAAATATTCACTTTTCGCAATTTTCTTGTGGGTTAGTCCCGGAAGGCTACAATCATGCCAAATTCAATCATTGTTGCCCTACAGGAAGTGCTCAATAATTTATGATAGCTCATGTAGTTTTATATATAGTTAAGATTTCACATGTCTGTCTGTGTTTTCGTGTGGGAGACATCGAATCTCAAGACCTGATTGATGGATTTTGACCATGATGTAGAGTTTCAAAAATTAGTAACCGAATTCGTCGAAGGGGATGACGGAATTACTAGAAATTAACAGTTTTCGGTTTTAACGTTTGATTACTACAGAGAGAAAATGATAAGCAGTTTTTCGAGGAAGATATTAAAAACGACTCAGGCAAAATTTGTTCATATTTCATAAATAAACGTTGCAACCGTATAATTTGCGATGGTTGACTAGTCACAAGAAAATCAACAAAGAATGGTACGCTGTTAAGATGATTTTTTTCGGACAATTTTCTCAAAACTGCGTAAACGTTGCGTTGACAATCCTATAAAAACGGCATAAATTATTGTGCATGAAAACAAAGTTCAGAAGGGATAGTTTACTCTTGGAGGTGAGTTATTGACAGACGACCTTCTCAACGATTTAGATAATTTTGTTATTATTTTATAAATAACACTTCCTCTAACACCTTACAATATGGCACGAATAATTTCTCATGCAAAAGTCCATAAAAGGCAGTTTGTTATTTGGGATTGAGTTTTCTTCGGTTCAAAGTTTTCCGAAAATGTCTATTATACGTTTGTTTCATTTCTTAAGTAAATGTTTTTGCAATACAAACTGAATGATATGGTTTAATTTAAGAAGTAAGGGCGAGAAAGATTAGTATGGTGGTCCGTACCTTTTATTCTAATAGTTATGGATAAAAATACTCAGACACGGTCTAGTATGGCCAAGGCGATTTCTGGTTGTTAGCTTTCAACTTAAGTAAACGGCGTTAAAGTTTAATTGCTTAAAACCACGTTAAAAGAAATACACGTAGATTATATGCGCAAATCCTGTAGTTTTTGGACTTTAAGTACAACCCTATGTAACATTCCCCAGCAAACACATAACTGAAAACGTATATTTTATACAATGTGTTCCGAAAACTTACTTTCCGCACGAAAGAGAAAACTGTATATAGGCGGTCAGGATCTCACATACAGATGCACGTATATAACATATAGTTGACATATGTAACATACTCGTACGTAAACGTATGCAATATACAGAAGAGTGTTAGATGTCACACATTCTGTAGCGGAATGACGTAACCTCTAAACGGGAAAAGGGCAGTACGTGTATAGCACATAGATAATGTATGCTCCGTATACATTTGCGTAGTAAACATAAGAGTACCGTATATTTGTACAATATACTGGTGTCCGGTTAACTGATTTTTCTCAGTGTACAAATAAAGTGAAAAAACAAATGTTCATGCTATATCAATCATTTCCCTGTTATATAAGTATAATTCTATTTTTTTTAAAATGTACAAATGTATGTTGATTTAGGAAGTTTTGGGACAGATTTCCAAACCGGGTAGACCTCCAGGTGGGTGCAGCCCTGGACACGATCTAGTATAGCCAAAGCAATTTTTGGTTATTAGCTTTCAGATTCGGTAAATGAGGTTACATTTTAATTACTTATAGAACATCAAGTAATTAAGATTTTAATTACATGAAAACAAATTTTCTGATTATTTCAATCAGAGTTTGAGCATAGGACAATCTTAATTCAATATTTTCCACCCATTCCCTAAAGTTGTTTGTAATATTTTGCCAACATACATAATCAGCCGAAACCATAATAACCGCCATCCGAAACATATGAAACACATAACATGCTATAATTTTTTTCGAACATTTTTTCTATTTCACCAACATTGCAATCTTATACAGTATATATTTTAATACATTACATTTGTGGGTGTGGGTTCGAATTGCATATATTCATATAGAGTATGTGATGGCCTAGCAGTTGACCATTCGATTCATGTCAGAGAAGGGGAAAAAGCCTTAGCGGAACGTGTTTTCTAGTTTCATCACATTATGATGCAAATCCGTGTTATTCCTCTGATTAAATTAATCAGAATCTCAGCACCACGGTCCATACATACATAAACATGAGATGGGGTGTGACGAGGGGTTTTTGTTGCTGTTTTCATTGTGTTTGTTCTTTGTTGCTGATGTGCGTAACGTTTTCGCAGCAGCAAAAGCAAGCCCCTTAAACGAGTGATCTATTTTAAAGAGTTTGGATAAACCTGAATGAAATTAGCTTCTAAATTTAAAATCTGAATAATGAACTAAGTGTCTTTTTTTTCGTTGCTAACGAAGCAACGTGTGAAGTACTTAATAAATGAGAAAAGTGTGTAATATCATGAGGATATCACCTCATAACCTATGAGGATTATTTTTCACACAATCAGCGAAGTGCTATTCACTTCTATTGATTCGATATTTCAGTTTGGGAATATTGCATGCCGTAACACTATCAATTCCTGTGGGCATATTTCATGACGGTTTGCATCAACACAATGCGTAATTTGTGTATAATATACTTTGCGATAATCATCATATTAACTATCATAACGCTATGCTTTTTTTGCGATTACTGTTACGGGATGACCTCCTGACCCTGGATTATCGCCTAGAAAGAGTAGGCTGGGTTCTAGTACGATATGAAACTGTGATGTGGTATATTTGGTTCCCTTTTCACCTCCATCCCTATATTAACTCTTTCGCTGCGAAACTCGACTTTAGCCGAACTGATGACTTTCACCTTTAGCTACGAAATTCGACATTAGTCCACAACGTCTATTTTTGTTTCTACTTCGCTGCGATATTCGACTGTAGTCGAACTGGTGATACAGAATATTTTGTAGCGATAATGCGTTGCATTGTGCTGCCAACTGGCGGTGATTCTTTGAACTAAGGCAGTGTTATACGAATTATTACGAGAGTCTTGATTCATTTGGTAAGGTGTGCTTCAGTGCTAATTGGAGCAGTAAGATATGGCGTCCAAAGAAAAGACAATAAACGATAATCAAATACCTGCGTTCTTGTTAGATGCTGAGTTCGAAGATTAATGTAGTTAATTCCGCATCAAAGTGATATTTTTTTACCACATTCAAATTTTAAAAAAGTTCTTACTAATAGGTGGCAACACTGAAATCTTAGGGCCTACTGGATTGGTTACCGTAGAGTTCTTTCTTGACGGTAGCAGGAAATACTCTTGTCGAACTTCATTCGGGAACCATGAATGTTACAAAAGAATTTTCAGAAAATTCATTTCGAAATAGGCTGGCAACATTGACAAAGGAGATGCACTGGGTGGATGAAACACAAAACAGAAGTCTTTTGATATTGGGAAATATACTGGTATCAGTTTGTTTGCGAGTAATATGAGGGGCACAGAGAATCATAAAAATGGTCAACAATAACAAAATTTATCCTGAAAATATCAAAGCAAGAAGAAAATATTATAATAGGATAGCAACACTGACAATCGAGATGCGCTTAGAAGTGAGGGACAACAACTATACCTTTCTCAGTTCTTGTAGTGATATTCATATCAAGTTACCTACACCTACGTTAAGAAAATACGATATTCTCTAGCAAATAGTGTTATACATACCATTGTAAATAGGTTGGCTACCCTGACAATCGAATGTGACAGGAGCGTAACAAACTAGACAATTTGCATACTGTGATGACAGGGAGTATTTGTACATCGTTTGGTTTCGATTCTAAAACTCATTTTCTTATGAATAAATGCCAAAATTTGGGAATTGGCCTAAAAAATAATTATGCAGGGAAAGGGTTATGCAGGGAAAGGGTTTCTAATTTATTTCGTTAGAAATTTCCTAATGGGCCTTTCATAATTACATATTTAGAATGCTCTTTCCTTTCGAGCAATCCAGCTGTATAAAAGTATACAGAACAATAAGAGTTTGTTTAGCTGTGACTAACTAACTAAGTTTTTGATCCATTATTGAAAACTATTTGGTCGCTGTAATTTACAACGAAGTGGAAAAACTCGATCAAAGTATAAAATTACTTTTATGCATTGAAACAAAACGAACAAGAACAAGAACAGTATCTTCAATTCAGTAAGTAGAAAATATATTCAGTAAGTAGAAAATATATTCAGTAAGTAGAAAATATATCCAGTAAGTAGAAAATATATTCAGTAAGTGGAAAATATATTCAGTAAGTACAAAAAATTTATTCAGTAAGTAGAAAATACCGTAAGTGGAAAATATATTCAGTAAGTAGCAAAAATTTATTTTACATTACTTTTTCCTGAGGGGAATTGTAGGTTCGGAAAGTATTTTAGCCTATGTTGTAGGAGCGTAGTACAGTACAAAGGTGGCCCTGATCAATATCTATCTTCTTTTTATCGTTCAGCACCCTCATCCGAAGCAGACAAATAAATAAAATTTGACGTGAAGACACAATCAAAGTACACTCTATGATAATAGATCTACGAAAAATACAGTAAAACTTCAATGTTCCAGGCTAATGACCTCTGGACGCAATCCGGATATGCAGAAATCCAGACAATTGAACCAAACATGAAGAAGAGATTATGCTATGAAATAAACATTTCTCTATAATCGCCTTTTTTTAATGAAAAAGAAGATATGTTGAAAATAAGATAGGGCGGCCAGACGTCCAATTTTAAAAACAAAATTGTACCTTTTTGAAAAAAAAAGGATTGTCCCGAAAAAATGCAAGCTGAACCCAAGATATCCCTTTTCTTAAACAAAGCGTCCAATTTTTGGTTTGTAGTAACGTAGAATACTAGTAACTTCATGTATGGATTTCTACAGTGTTTTGAACGCAAGAACACTTCTACTAGAAATTCAGTCATCAAGAAACACATGCCTTCCAAAAGAGAATCGATATCTCGCATCTGGTTCCCGTTAAAAGGTTAAAGGTAATACAAAAATTAAAATTAGGATAGGATTAAATAAATACAAAATAAGTTTATTTTGAAGAGTTAGAAAGTTTTTCCATATTGGCATGAACAATGACAACATGTCTATACTTACATAAATTGTCATTTTTTTTCAGCTTGCCAAATGTTCTTTTTTATTTTATTATTACTTATTTTCCGTGTCTGTTGTTCTAGATTAATGACTTCTGAACTAACTCTATGGCGTATGGAATCCGGGATTCAATGCCGTCATTGACTTCTGTCCTTACCCAACTGAATCCAGTTTTTACTTTGTATTCCTATTTTTGCGAGATCCTTCTTAGTTGTGCATTCTCATCTACACCTAGGTCTTCCTAATGATCGTTTTCCGATTAGACTTCCAGTTCAAACTTTGAAAGCGTTCCTACTTCACTTCATTCTGGGTACATCACCTGTCCACCTGAGTCTCCTAGACTTGATGACCCTGACAATGTTTGGTAAACACGGTATAAAGTATGAAATTCCTCGTTCTGAAGTTTCCATCATTTCCCCATTCCTGTTTCTCTTGGGTCCGAATATTCGCCTCAGGATTTTATTGTCAAATACTTTCATTCTGCATTCTTCCCTCAGAGAAAGCGACCATGTTTCGCAACCATGCAACACAGTAGGCATTATAATCGTTTTAATGACTTCTGGGCAAAATCGAGAAATCTGGATCATTGGAACAATGATAACCAAGAGGTTATAAGATAATTTTTTTTATACTTTTGTCATTGTTTCTTAGTTATAGTAAGGGATTCTGATTTCTCATTGTTTTAATCAGCAAAAAATATATTTCGAAAATTTGGTTTTATCTTTTCTCAATTTAAAAACATGATTAAATATGTTTTGAATATCTGAATGATAGTATTTGGTATCTCTGAATAAGTCAGAAGTACGACTACACGATTCTTTGTATCATATGGTATGGTTATATGTATGAGGACTGAAATAGTGCCGCTGGAAAGTCAATTCTTCGAATTAAGAAATAATACACAAAAATATTGCAAAATTCTCCCTACGAAGAGGTAGATAAAGCTTGGTAAAGCAAAATTATATATCTGGAAACTTTTCCCACTACAGATTTTAGTATAAAATCCACAAAGAACGGTATTCTACGAGGATAGTGCAATAATGTAATTTCTATAGTTCAAGGTAGACAAAGGCGATCCAAGGTTTGAGCACCCAGGGCCAGGATTTCCATAGAGCTCCGCAGCAAGCTGGATGGAGTGGATTAGAAATCCTCAATGCTCCGAAGCAAGTACAGAGGGAGTTAAAAAACCACAGAACTCCGAAGCAAGCTAAGTGACTGCGGTTAGGAATCCCAACAGAGCTCCGAAGCAAGCAAAAGGGGGCTGAAAGGAAAAGCCTAGAGTTCCCGAAGCAAATTAGAGACTTTGAGTTGGGTATCTTCTAAAGCTCCGGTTAAGCTTAAGGCGGAGGGACCAATCGCAGACTGATGACTGTCCATAGAATACTATCCGGGTTATATAGGCGCTCAGGGAAACGGCGACGCTACTGGTCCCTTGTCGTCATGTGGTTGTAGGTGTCGCAACTTACAGTACTCCATAGCAAGGTACACATGGTTGTTGTTAATAAACAGGAGAACGTGCCAGATGTTTGTGACCAGAAGCACGTGGTACATTACAATATCAACCAGACTTGCTTTATTGCTTCACGCTGGTCGTTGTTGACATCTATGAATCATCAAGAATCATCAATGTTGCTGCATTGGTGCTACTGCAAGACCTCTCAATGAATTATTATTATTATTATTATTATTATTATTATTATTATTATTATTATTATTTTTTGTTTCCAGTTGTAAACTTTCCCTCACTTTCACACAGTCAACGGCAACACTTTCGTTCAAGTCTTGTTAGTCTCATAGCATCACCATCATTTCGGATATGCAACCGTCCGCGTTGTAACTTGCTACTGGTGCATGCTCAGTTTCATCTCTTGACTAATGACGTAAGATAAGACTCGTGATCTTAAATGAAATAGCAAAATGAAGTTTGAAGTTCTATATATAAAATAAAAATTTCCCCTACAATATACAGTTACATACTACCTTTATTTCAAGTTAAAGTTCAAGTTATTTCTTACTCACCCTGTATATAACAGAATAAATCCTGATTGACCTACTGATTGATCAGCACCTAGAACAAACTATTTAAGTTAGAAACTTAAAATTTAGACATGACATTGGATTAAGAGTTTCGTACTTAAGGGTTTCCACTGCTACCATGGGCAGATAAAGAAAGAAACAGTGTAGTGATATTTTCTGCGAATGAATTCTGGCAAAAGAAAATTTTAAAAAGTTGGTAACGAAATTTACCAGAATCTTAAGCTACTAAAGCACTAAACTACTTACGATATACTTCAATAAATAGAACTTCATTACAGGAAGTCTGTTAAGCAGGGGCGGATCCAGGAGGAAGATCGGGACGATCCCCCCCCCCCATAAGAGGAACTTTCTTATTTTATATATAAATAAAATCCATCTCAGAGTTTGAAGCTCTTAAAAGTAGCTCCAAACAGCAGTAATACAACCCACCGCCCACCAGAAGTCCGTCCTAGATCCGCCCCTGCTGTCAAGCATTCAATAGGTCAGTTCCTTGTATACATTTTTTATGTATAGTAGATTAATAAAAGTTTTAAAAATTATTACAGAGTCCGCCAGAAAAGTATACAGTACAACCCCTCAAATCCGAATCCCGGAAATCCGAAAACGCGGCAAATCCGAACACGTTCTCAGGAGAAAAAAAGATAACTACAGGCGGAAAATGAAAAAAAAATAGATTTAATCACACAAATTTAGTTCTTTTTTTAAGGTTTTAACATTTTTAGACTTAATGCTTATTCTAAATCATTATCTAATTATATTCTTAAAGGAAGATAGTTATAGATATGCGACAATCATTTTGGACATGAGTGTACACCCGCCAGTCAAGGTCACTGCCCTTTCGACTACTAGGCCACCCTTTCTAACCTCAGTCGTTGTTTTACCGCCAATTCAGTGACGAAATAAGTACGTAATATTATATCCCGGGTAATCCGAACCCCCCGAAATCCGAACAGGCTTCAGCCCCAATTAGTTCGGATTTGAGGGGTTGTACTGTATACACTCTTTGTCATCCTGTATCACGATACTTGCATTAACAATTGTTCTGAAATTTGAGTATATTATAGTATGTTTTTTCGCCCAACCATGTCATCACTGTCAGTTGTTTTTAGTTAAATTATGTTGTAGTACGGTTTTGCTCTCAACAGATGTCGGTACTGTCAGAACAGTTAGTGAGACAAGAAAAGGGGAGGAGCACGCTTGACGTTCGAGCAGCGTAAGTTTTGAACTGTATTATCAGGTTTGGGAATGCCATAGCAGTGCAGCGACAGTGGAGAGGGGAGTTTGGTTCTGAACCAACAGCCGGCCTAACAACCAAACGCATAACAATTGAACGTCGAATGTGCACCTGCCATTTACTTATCTCACTAACTGTGCTGATAATACAGACATGTGTTCAGCGAAAAACCGTACTACAACATAATTTTAACTGAAAACAATCGACAATGTCGTCGTGTGTTGGGCGAAAAACTATACTACAAGATACTTAAATTTCAAAACAATTGTCAATGACAGTATCCTGATACAGGGTGACAAAGAATGTACAAGATACATTTTTTTAACTCTGTAATAAGAAAGCAAAGATACATTTTTGTATGGGACTCTGTATTATTATTATTATTATTATTATTATTATTATTATTATTATTATTATTATTATTATTATTATTATTATTATTATTATTATTATAGTAAGTGAGTGAGTGAGTGGGGGATCAATGGGGACCTTAGCATCGACGCTAGTAGTAGTAGTAGGAAGCTAGAATAAAGCAGTGTAATAATTATGATTACCACACTTACAATTATCGATGAAGAGTGGTTTACAATTTTTTTTAACAATTTGTACCCCATAACATATTTATGCCCCCTCCTCTTTTCGCCAACTTATTCTGTGACTAGCTGCGAGCTTGTCAAAGAATATTAATATTACACAGTGTTTCTGAGAGGTTTCATTACAAATCTCATCTTGTTTTACTCCAAACTATTTACATACAAACCACGTATGTTTACAGGCTCACGTACATAAGCTATATCATATTACAAAGCACAAGGGCTTTTATCGTTTCATTACGTTCTTTGGAAAATACAGCTCATAACTGAGTCATTCAAACTGTAACTTCAGAGAAATCTATTCATAGATTTCAATAATGAACAAAGCAGGCGAAGCTAACCGCAGTATGCGTCCAATCAACATCGATTTCTTTCCCACCATTATAACAACTTCAAAGTGATTAATAACTTCCCAAGACTTGTTTAATATTAACGTTATATTAGAGTAACTTTATGAACTCGCTTCTTTTAGTCCACTTGCTGTTAAATAACTCTCCGAAGCGTATATTAGTTTTTTAACATTTTACCTCTAAAACTAAGAAAAAATTAATAAAAAGTGTAAATAAACTCTGCAAAGGCACTATATTTGAGGCACTATATGCGAAAAATCCTATATTTGAGATTAACTAATGCCAAACAACAGCAATTCTCTAGGTCAGTGGTTCTCAACCTAATACCTATCACGACCATAATTTTATCACATCCTCTTGCCAGTGAACTCCTTATAATTTCTGGTTTGCAATAAGCTTGTGTTTAATGTTTAATATATCTATTGCGGAGATCTCACGATATCCATCTATTTCTATAATAGTAAAATCTATTTCTTGTATACAGTGACTTCCCTAAAACCCAATGAATTAAAATCAAGTTTGGACAGTTCATTCATACTACGATTAATATTGAATCTGATCCGTCATACTGTTTCAAAATGGAGGATGTTTGAAAATTTTAAAACTTCATAACCCTCTTAATTTTGGGTCCTATGGTAAAAAAAAAAATAAAGTGATTTCTAATTTTGGTTTTTAAAAAACTTGGACAGTTGTCAAAAAAGTTATTGAGCATTTTATATGACTTGATAATGCGTGTCACAAAGATTGAACAGGATATTGCCACACTAGTAAAATTACACCGCATTCAGGTATCTCATTAGCTTTCAATTTTAATTGTATTTCAATATGCAGGTTTTGTTGCATTTGTATTTTTCTGGTATTTCAATGTGCAGTTCTTATTAGTTTCATATCCTACCTCTTTCATTTAAATTGATTTTTAAACAACTGCTAAACCTGTTAAAAATGTTTAGTAGATCCACTCGTATTTTTTTCTTGTTCTTAACTATGTATAAATATAAAAATGTGGTTATCGGAACAAAATTCAAAATAATATTTAATAATAGATTCAATAATAATCAGTAATAGATTCTAATTAATTTATATATTCCGCTTATCTTCGCGACCCCCATGAAACAATCTCGCGACCTTCAGATTGAGAAACCCTGCTCTTAGATTTTATGTACTCTCTCATATTGCAAATGTGTACAATTTAACCTCGCCGGGGATGCACACACGGGTGAGGGTGAACGGATTGCCAACTCTCTCAAAACTTCGTAACGCAGCATATACTTATTTGTACACTTCCTGAATAAAAGTATATCTGTTTAAATAATGAAATGATTTATATTGCATGAAAATTTGATCTTAAACTTCATCTATTCTCTTTCCCTTATATTCTATAATTTTCGTTTAAAAAATATAGGTGGCAGTACATATTTTACATTTACTTATCGTGTTTTCGAGTACGGAATAACACCCGTTCAGTTCTACATAGATTTAGTGATTTGTGGTATTGCACTCTTCCCACAAAGCTTAGACCCCTTCCAACAAAAATTTCTAGGTGTGCCCCTGAACTTCCCAAATATTTTTTTGAGGTTAAAGCAAAAAGAAATCTTTTAAACTCTTCAAAGTACTGTACTTTTATTTGGCATCAGTTTAATCAAAAAACCTTTAGAGTTTATATATTCTCTCATACCTCAAGTGTGTGAAGTTTTAATCACACCAGTATATTTTGAGGTTTAATACAAATGTATTTTATCATCAAAAGCACTTTTAATCTTAGAAACTTTTAACCTAAAAACGGATTTTAACTTCAGCCCATATTTCCATGAATGGGATATAGGTAGCCACCGTTGAAGTCACCATTCCCCGCGAAGATGTTAACGGATTGATTGCATTATGGGATATGAATAGTGACATTTAGAGAATCGTTACCTGTTAATATGTTAAAGGATTGACCACTGTGGGATATGGGTAGCCACCATTGAAGGCACCATTACCCGCGAAGATGTTAACGGATTTATTTCATTATTGGATATGAACAGTCACATTTAAAGAACCATTACTTGTTTATATGTTAACGGATTGACTCCATTATGAGATATGGATAACAACCGTTAAAGAAACCGTTACGCATGAAGATGCTAATGGCTTGACTTCATTATGGGATATGGATAATCACCGTTAAATTAACCGTTTTCTGTTAATATGTCAACGGATTGACTAAATTATGGGATATGGATGGCGATCGTTAAAGTAACCATTACTTATTAATATGTTAACGGATCGACCATTGTGGGATATGGGTAGCCACCGTTGAAGTCACCATTACCCACGAAGATATTAACGGATTGACTCCATTAGTGAATTGGTAGTTACGGGCGGAAAGAAGTACGTACTAACATTACAGTCTTTATAAAGGCTACTAGCGTGATCCCAATAAAGCGAAAATACTTGTAACAGGTTTGTCATTAAGTAAGGTCATGACGCAATGTGCGTCATAAATTTCTTTGAGATTTAGAGATGACGAAAAATAGTTAAGATTAAAATCAAGTAGCAATTAACAAGAAGTGAGTTTAGTTTCACATTGTCAAATTACGAAAAACTTCCAAACTATAGACTATTATTCTAAATAGAAGTGATAGATTTTTTAGTTCCGTTTTCAATAGACCGATAAGAGAGAGATGGAATCAACCAACATTCCAACAAAAAATGATAAATTTATCAATTTTGTTTTCAATAGACGGATAAAGGGGAGATAAAACTTTCAATATTCTAACCAGAAGTGATAATTCAGGGGTGTTGTGGAAAAACTTGATAACCATCATTGAAATCTTGAATACAATTGATGTACTTTCCTCATCATAATTTAATAATTCTAATAATTACAGGGTGCGGCCCGTAAAGTGAACACATAAATTGAAATGTAATGTATTGAATATGATTAACTATAACACATAAATGAAATGTAATGTATTGAATATGACTACTCACCTTCACAGCAGGTGCTGAAAGTGTCCTCCGCCCACTTCAACACACATGTGAGCACGATTGAGGAGATTCATATATACCCTTGTCAGTTCTTGTGTTGTAATGCTATTGGTGACATCCTGGATCCTGGTCTTGAGTTCTTCAATTGTGTGTGGAATTGTTTCGTATACTCTTCCCTTTAACAGTCCTCGTAAGTAAAAGTCAGACGTGTACAAGTCTAGTGACCGAGGAGGCCACAAGCCTTTGCTGATTGTCCTCTCTGGTGTAAACATCTCATGCACAAGGGACAATGATGCAGCTGATGTGTGGCATGTTGCACCGTCCTGCTGAAAATAACATAACTGACGCTCCTCTTCGGTCAAGTGTGTATAAAACTCCTCCAGGATTTCCATATACACGTCACTGTTCACTGTCGTCTCAAAGAATATGGGCGCAATAACGCGTGTGGCGGAAATGGCACACCAAACACCAATCTTCTCATCATGCAAGGGTACCTGGTGGATTGCGTGTGGATTTTCTGTCGACCAATAACGGTTGTTTCGGGAATTTACGTACCCAGACAGGTGGAACCACGCCTCGTCACTCATGATGAGCATTAGTGGATCCAAGAAACTACTGGCAACATTGATCAACAGCCATGAACAGAAATGCACCCTCTTCTGCAGGTCAGGCTCCTTCAGTTCTTGCACAACACTTATCCGGTACGGTTTTAACTTCAGTCCCCTTAAAACACGTCTGCAACTTCTCTCACTCGCATGAACCTGTTGACTCAATCTCCTGGTTGACTTTCGAGGACTTCTTGTCATTATCTCCTCCACCTGCATCTTTAATTCAGGTGTGCAGACAGATGGTCGTCTGTTCCTGGGAGCATTTTGAACCGATCCTGTACACAGCCATTTTTCAATCAATTCCTGAATGGTGCCTCTTGCTGGCACAGAACGTCCTGGAAATTTCTCCCGAAACAAATTCTTTGTTTTCACAAAAGATCCAGTGAGAATGAACCCTTCAACAATGGCAACACGCTCGGGTATCGAATACGGCATTATCACACACTGACACTCACCCGGCTTAACACAACGAGGCCTTTTTCTCAACTGGTTTCGACAAGTTTCACTGGCTGCGGCTGCACGTGACTGCTGCAGGTCACGTAAGTCGACCCGTTCTCGACACGCCATCTCTTGGTAGGAAGGTAGATTATTTAAGTGTTGCCAGAAACACAATATACCAGAATATTACGACGGGCCGGTTTTACGTGCCGCACCCTGTATTTTCAATTTTGTCATTGAATGTTAATTAATAGAGGTCAGTTAAAAGGACAAACCCGACCAGCTGTCTGAACAAAACGATTTTGTACACTAATTTTTAATTTTAATCGCGTTTCCTCAATAATTTGGTTCTTGTGTGTTATCAACTTTTTCCACCACCACTTTCAATCATCAGTTCCTGTTTTAATAGGCGGATAAGCTATAGACGGAACATCTAACCAGAAGTGTTAAATTTGTCAGTTAAAGTTTAAATACACGGATAAGGGGAGATGGAATCTTAAATATGCTAACCAAAAATTTAAAAGACTCAATTTTGGTTTCAATAGGCGAATAAGGGGGATTGAACCTTAAATATTCTAACCAGAAGTGATATATTTATCAATTCCTATTTTAGTAGACAAATAAGGAGTGTATGGAATCCCCATTAGTCTAGCCAGAAGCAATAGATTGATCAGTTTCCGTTTTAATAGGCATATAAGAACAGAGATGATAAATATTTATTCTTGGTAAAACTATATCGAATAGTATTTCACGTCCCACGAATCTTCGAGTAATACTTTTAATCAGACATTTTGTTTTCAAGTTAGACCCTTTTTTATCGTTCTGGCAAAGTCTCGAAGGAAGGGCTGTACGATATCCAGATTTGACAGAAAATCGGTATCGATCAAATTTTGAAACTTGATCTATATATCGAAAGATCAAGAATATTAAAAAAATATTAAAATATTGATAGACATATTGGTCAGAAAATATTCGATTTCGAAATTTGAAACTATTGATCGATAAATTTACACACCAAAATATCACACAGTTCTACTCAGCGGCATAACCTCAGAATGTCACATTTGTACACATATATTAATCTATATTTTCTCCATGTTTCTCTATATATTTGCACTATTTTACTGGCTCTGTTCATCACCTAACTGTATTACAGTAAATTCTCTAGAACTTGTCATTGCGGAGAATATTCATACTTATATATGATTATTTTACTGAACTTACCTCTACTGTTATGTTTCCGCCAGGTTAATGTGTTCTTTGCACCATTAGCATTATTTAGAACAAGTTAAAAGCAATCTTATAATAGCAAGTTTTTCTTCCCATAATTATCATATTTATTAGAGTTCTGGCAACCCTTTTTGACAAAACTGCGAGATTGGGGATTTAGATGGGCTAAAAGATGAGATGAACAGCATACGCAATGCTTTCTTAAATGCAAAAGAGAAAGCGTCTTTCCTTTCCCCGTCTATTGTGTTATTCATTAAGAACGAATAAAAAATTAAGCTATTGAAAGCACGTGGAGACCAACTGGCATGCTAATGGCCGCGAGACGGCTGAAGCTTTCCGTATCTCATCAAGTGTTTCTATCGTCAAAGTGGGTCTCACGAAGCATGCGTAGCTTCGTTTTGAGTCTTAAGAAAAGAAGAAAAAAAAAGAAAAATATAATACGAAAGCAAAAAGAGAATTATGTGATAACCGTCTTTCTGTTTCTCTCTTTCATATTTTCGGAGATTTTTAGGAAAGGACTTTTTTTTAAAAAAAAAATACATAGAAAGAAACTTTATTCCTTTTCAGCCAGTTTCGTCTCCGACGTCCCTACAGTTGAATATTTATTTTATATGCGTACGACTTCATCTTCTTTTTATCTAAAGTTAGAAAATAGACGCCATAAACTTGCATTTGATATGTCTTCAGGAAGAAAATATATGAGGCGTGGAGACGGAAGTATAGATCAATTTCCTAAGTTTTAACTTTAGAAAGTCAAATTGTGAAATTTCCCATAAAGATAGATTTTTATTTTCACGATATGAATACTATTTACGCGTCTCAGGACATCTTAAACTGTTTATTCGATTTTAAGACTTCTTCAAAAATATATTAATTATTTACTATATTCTAGAGTAGATTTTCTGATATATATATATATATATATATATATATATATATATATATATATATATATATATATAGGGTGTTTTAAAATTTCATGAGTTTGATGAAATTTTAAAGAAAGTGAATGATGATTAAACAAGTGGTGGAATAAGAATGTAGGAACAAACGGAATCACCCCGAGAAAACCCGCGGACACAATGTTGTCCACCACAAACTAAATTGGCCGGGAATCGAACCAGGGACCCCTGACACAAGAGGTAAGCGCTCTACTACTGAATCACAGTGCCACCTTCATGAGTTAGATCTTTAATCTTTAGAATCACTCTCCAACACCGAGTTTATGAAAAGCAGAACCAGAGGCGGATCTAGAGAATAAAAACTGGGGGATCAGCCAGAACCCAAATTATCATAGCCATGAGTTTAGTATAAACTTCGAAAAAAATATATTAATACTTTAAATTATTTTTGTTACTGAAAACACTGGGGAGGCCTAGGTCCCCGCGCCTGGGCTAGATCCGCCACTGAATGCGAGCTCAAAATCTCAATCGGGTGCAGTTAGTGAATTCAAAGACTAACACATAACAGCAGTTCTCATAGCAGCAGTTCTCATAGCAGTTCTCATAGCACGTTCCCCACCGCACTATTTTAGCCTAAAAGAGCTTAATTACAGGATCACTAAATGCTCTAGAAACAATTCAAATACTTGTTTGAATATTATTTGTCCTGTTATTCGAATATTCGAATATCCGAAAATTCGGTTTTACTATTTGAATAATTGTTCGTTATCCGAATAATGGTTAGAATAATGCGAAAGAATGTATTAATCGAATATTCTAATAAAGAAAATTCAAAGAAATCCATTATTCAAATGTTCGAATAACGAATTTTCAAATAATCCATTATTCGAATAACGAAAATTCACAGAATTCCTTATTCGAATAATAAAAATTGAAAGAATCCATTATACGAATAAAGAAAATTCAACAAATCCATTATTCGAATATTGGAATAACAAAAATTCGAATCCATTATTCGAGTTAGGAACATTGAAAGAATCGATTATTTAAATATTCGAGTAACGAAAATTCAAAGAATCCATTATTCGAATAACGAAAATTCAAAGAATCTTTTATTCGAATAACGAAATTTTAAAAAATCTATTATTTGAGTAACGAAAATTTAAAGAATCTATTATTCGAATAACGAAAATTCAAAGAATCTATTATTTGAATAACTGAAATTCAAAGAATCCATTATTCAAAGAACGAGAATTCAAAGAATTTACTATTCAAACAACGAAAATTCAAAGAATCCGTTATTTGAATAACGAAAATTCAGAGAACCCATGAGTTGCAGTAACTTATTATTTAATGAGTTGCATTAAATAATAAGTTACATCTACGCCTTTATCTTTGTATTGAGACCAAAATCAATAGCTTTGACAACTTTTCGTTTCAATATTATGTAAATAGCTCTAGTTAGAAAGCCTACAATGGTATTACAAGATATAAAACCAAACTTAGTTCTATCATTTATAACATGAAGTTACCTGAACAAAGTTTAGTGTTCAAAATAAGAATAAAATATGTCATTCTTGTTCGAAAACAACCATTTTCGAATATAATTCACAGAGACAGCTATCAAGCAGAAGTATTTAATTTCCATCTTGGGTTTACATATGTAGAAAGTCTAAATTGACATATTTAATATATAATATTTGACCAGGTCACATTATTTTTCGCCACACAACTAGAGTAAGTCACAGTTTGAACTTTTAAAAACTTCAATTTATCAATTATGTAATGTGTCAATTTCTTAATATATACATAAATCTCATATGAAGAGACTTGTTTATTGAATATAGCATTTAGTTTAATAAAAAAAAAAAGAACATCGAGTTCGTTTTTTAAAAAAAATAATTTTTAATCAATACTAAACCGTTTTTTCCTTTTTTTTACATGTTTTGTTCGATTGTAAAACTACAAAAAGAAAATATTACATCAAAAGTACTGAATGCTCAACAGACATAAGAAAAATGCCACTTTTTTTGACGTGTTACACAATGAAATAGAAGAAATTGACAAATATGTTTACGTTCCAATGACATCAATGCTTCGTATCAATTTTTTGTTTTTGAAAAAAGAATGTTATTTTCATTTCGTTATGACCCTATTTCTTTAAGTTTTGTATACATTCTTTGAGTCAAGTTTTCAGTGTATATACAGATACATGCAAAGTTGACTTCAATATTTATAAGGATAAAAGGAATACGAAACACACATTTTATTAACTTCAATTCAGATGTAATAATCAAAGGGGTTTTTCAAGGTAAATAATATTCTTTTAAGAAAGTTATTTTACTTTCTTTTGTACACATAAATAACCTTACTTTATATGAAAAATAATACAACAGTTTTGTGTAATTTTAGTATGAAAAATTTAACCCACACACACGCATAAACGTAAACACAAATATAGAAGAAAGTATTCAAATCCATTATCTTTATTTGCTGTTCCGTCTTATATAGGTTATGAATACAGCTTAGTAATTGGTAAGAATGGCAATATAAATCTGAGAAGACTTTGGTACTAAAAGTTGAAAGAAACATTCCAAGGTTGAATTTTTTTTGAAGATTTATATAAAAATGTCAAAATCATGAATTGAGAAAAAGTTCTCTTATTTCGGCCCTCCTAGAAAAAATAAAATGAAATCTTTAAGTTTTACGTCCCACATATATGCCGGTTAGGCTAAAGGAGACGATGATGATAAGAAATGAGGAAAGTGGGACAAAACGGGAGAACCCCGATACAATCCATCCACACAATGTTTCTATACCACAAAGATCATTTGGCGCGAGCTGGGATCGAACCAATGACCCCATGAATCAGAGGTGAATGCTCTAACACTGAGCTACCGCGGTCGCCTCTGTCCTCCTACAATTACCGAACTTAATTAGTCTAAAAAGTTTAAAAAAGTACTATAAGAGTTCAAGTTTAAAAATTTCACTAATTATCATCTTCAAAATTTACATTTTACATTTTCAAAAATTACATTTTCAAAAATTACAGTTATAAGTTTCTTTATCCCCTCTGGCATATTAAACGTGCATCTAGTGTTGGCACTAAAGACACATACTCAACATTTGCACTCATGATTTTACTGAACAGGACAGTTATATTGAGCGTATGATTTAAAGATATGGTTTCATTTAGTATTTCTTCGTATTATGTAAGATGCTAAGTATTATTATAATGACATAGTGTATATGTTCTAGTTTGTGCCTTAAGCCAGAAAATTTTACTTGCTTTTTTTTATATACGCGATTTTTCGATCACCCTATATAACACAGATCAATTGTAATATTTGCATGCGAGAGATTAACAAATAATCCTAATAGTTCGTTGTTGATCAGGTGGCTTTCGAAATGGGGCACGCACCAAGAATGCATACACGCAAACAATATACAATAGAAACGTTTTTCCCTAACCCAACATGAAGTTCTAATCTTCACTCAGACTGGTTATCGTTAGCTATTATGCACACACACACACACTGCACCATTATATTCGATCAAACAAACCTCTCTATAAAGGTTTTCAAATATTGTAGGATTACTTAATCATTTCGTGGACAGAAGCTATTTACGAAAAGATGCTATTCAAGATACTGCAACGGAATTTGAATTCAACATAGACATTGAAAAAGACTGTTAAGAAAGCAACGCTGTATGAAAGAAAAAAAAACATTTCATGCTGCGGAGGAACACCGTGTGCCTGACAAACCTCAATATATCATTTTGAAGTAGAAATTAGCAGAAACAGTTAAGGAATTGTTCCACTAGACGTTTCCCCAGGACACGGAAGTCAAGATTTAACCTGATTTTAATTTGTTTTAATCTGCATAACTGAAAGTGTCAGAGATGGAAGCGGAAACTCTTCATTTTTTAACCATTCTTTACTAATGAATGTCTTTATTTTTTGTTCAGTTATTTTTTTTACAGATTACGTATGTCCTTTTTGTTTATAGAGTACTAGCAGAATACCCGTGCTTCCCATGGAGAAAATACGTCTAAGTTTGGACATAAAAGGTTGAATTTGGATGTAAACGGCATCCGAAGCGTCACTGATCGTCTCAGTAACTCCAAAAACTAGGATTCGATGCTAATATCGGTCATTTTCGATCATTTTTTATATATCTGCCCCAAAAGTTGAGGGACTGAATTTATATTTAAACGGCATTGGAAGTATTACTGTTTATTTCAGCGACCCCGAAAACTATAGATTCAGTACTAATATTTTTGATTAACTACAGTCATTTTTGATTATTATATATACAGAAGCCATGGTTTTCCGCTGTGATATATATAAAACTTTCTTTCTCCCTCCCCAAGTTGAGGGACTGAATTTGGATTTAAACCGCATCGGAAGTGTCATTGTTCATCTCAGTGACCACGAAAATTATGTATTCTACCCTATTATCGTTGATTTGCGATCGCTTTTAAAATATCTTCCCCTCCCCCGCCTGTAAGTTGCATCTTCAAAGTGAAATGATAAAAATCATTCCAAGCCCAAACCTAATCTATATTGAAAAATTTATCGAGATCTGTAGAATGGTTGAAGAGTTATTAAGCTTTATTTATTTTTATATATCTCCCTTTACGCCTCGCCTATGTTGTACCGGGAAAGTGAAATAATAAAAACGATCTCAGTCCCGAACCTTATCTATGTTGAAAATTTGATCGAGATCGATTGGGTGGTTCGAGATATAAAGTCACTAACATAGTCACTTTCAGTTTTATATAAATAGATTACTCTAGAACAATGTGCTACTTACTTTAGATACATACAGATTTTTTTTCAATCTTGTACAATTTTATCTTAAATACTGTTACTTCTATATATATCTCTCTTAAAAGTTTTTTACTCTTCGATTATGTTTTTGAAAGTACTTAAATTTTGCACGTTCACTCTATAAAATACATTCTTCTTTTAGTTCTTCCTCTTCAAAAAAGGTTTACTCCTACGTCCCTTTTTTAAAAAAAGAAAGTTCTTCATTTCTAGGCTTTTCTTTTTAAAGATTTTGCTATTATATATGTTCCAGATAAAATGTCCATCCCGTATATATATACGGGTTTCACAATTTATCTGGAACATCCGTGATAACGGAGAAACCAGGCGAGGGAGAAAAGGAAAACTTTGCATGAAGGAGGGGGACATCGTATTGCGTATTAAGCAACACCGCCCAGTGAAGAGTGTTGCCATCCCAGTATAAAGTTGTACTTTTCGAATGGCACTACATCAGATTATTATATATATTTCAAATCAACATATTAAACGAAAACTTAAAATACTACATTTAGTATTCAGTGCTGCAAACTAAGAGTGTTATAATATCACACACATCCAAAATTTGGAAGCTTCTATCACACACACAGCACAACGGAGATGGACAAGACAATGCATATCCGAAGTACCTTAGCGTTGGATACTATGGTAATGGTACGACTTGTTTTGAATGAATAACAACGAAGTTACAAGGGCTTGAAAATTTGACTTTTTTTTTTCGAAAAGCATTAGTTCGAAAAATACTCAGATGAGTATCATATCTAATAACTAGTGTGGTTTACAATGGATATGGAAATTATTTTTCCGTTTACAGCACTTTGATATCTACAACCATTCCGGAAATATGATAAACATTGCTGAAGTTTGCAACACTGCTTAAATCATGTAATTGCGAGGACTAGTTGTAATTACACCTACTAAAAGTAATTTCTACAATGGTATAAAAAGAAGGAAACCGATCCAGTAGTTGTAAGAATCTTTTCGTGTCACGAACAATTCACGAAGTATGTGGTATAAAAAAGTTTAAACGATATTTGTATAGAAGTATATGCATATGTTTTATCATGACTTATATACCTCTTAATGTTCATAAATATCCTTCATTGTGTTCGTACGATCACTTTATCAATTAATAATTTTATACCATGAATCACGAAACATTCAAACAGTTTCAGATCTAAAGCTTGGATGAACTAATGTTGCCCACGAAACGTGAAATTTATCGTCTCGTTTCGATAAATGAAACGAGACTTGTCATGTTTCTTGTCTTGTGTAAGGAGAACACTGCTCACGGGATAGATTGCCAATAAGGACATTGACTTTTGACTTAATAAAACTATTGCGAAAATGACTTAGATACAATTAGATGATAATCTAGAAACTTTGGAGTACAAGAATGGAGATCGAAACACTTATCACACATCACGCAAAACTAAACACCTTCTGTCTGGCCATAGTTAGCAGCTGGTGGTTATAGCTCAAGTATGTAGTATTAATTGTCATTTAAATTGTATTTAAACCGCACACACATGGAAATTAAAGGTTCACAAAAATTTTCGTTGGCAGTGGTCCACGCTTTGGGGAGAGGCTCCAATACTAAAAGCCACTACGTTTATTTAGTATTGAGCAGGTATTCTTCTGCACCCGAAAATATGATAAGTAATTGTAAAATACTTTCAACTATAGTTTCAGAAAAAATGATAGAATTAGATTGTTTTTATACGAGAAAGACTACAAATGAAATTTAAAATCAAATTTTCATGCCACATCAATCATTTCCTTGTTAACTTCCTCGGACCTAGCAATTTGTTTGGTAGAATTTTTTATGTTCCAATATTATAATTACCTTCAGTTGTATACCCTATTAGCCAATTTTCAGTTATCCTTTTTCATATCTTTGTCAGTTGTCCGCTAGTGCATGTCGCCTATAGGCAACATGGGGTCTCAGTGTATACATCATGTATAATACACATATCGCCTATTGGCGACACGGGAGCCGAGGAGGATAAATAAATATAGTTTTTTTTTCGGGAAAGTGTACAAATGTATGTTGAGTTAGAATTTTTTTGGGGGAGTGGGTCGGACTGGTAGTCTCCCGTGGATGCGCTCCTGGTTCACAGTCTCTCGAAATTTTAAAGCTTAGATTAATTTAGAATTTAAATTTATTTTTCGCTTCAGTTTCGAAAGATGGTTATGTTTGTCTTTTCAGCACTAACAGTTTGTTATCATAACATTTTTATAATCTTAGTTATTGGAAGGGGTTTTGTACTAACTTTGGAGAAATAGTGAGTTAAGTAATACCACAAATATCTAGATTTATAATATTAATATTCTAACAGACAAAATAGTGGAGAGACTGAGTAATATTAGAATATATTTTATTGGTTGAGGTGAAGAGTTTATCAGAGAACTAAGTGAGTTGAATATTTATATACATAGTTACTAACTTACTTATTTTATAATGGTATATTAGCTCACAGAAGAGCGAAAACAACAGTAAACAGTTATTAAAAGTTAAGTGTATCCTAATAACAATTGGTTATTAGTTATATGCAGATGAGTCGGGCACGGTGGTCCAGTGGTAGTCCCTGGTTCGATTACAAGCCAAGTACGTTTGTGGTGGACAACATCGTGTCCGTGGGTTTTCTCGGGGTACTACCGTTTCCTCCTATTTTATCATTCCACCAAATCTTCCATCATCACACATTTGCCATAACCATTCATCTCCCTTAGCCTAAAAAGGATAATCGTGGGAGATTAAACTGAAAGATTTTATTTCATTTTTACAAATAATAATTATAAGAGGTTTTATTTTAATCGTATTTAATTTCCTTTATTTTTCACTATTTATTTTTTTTTATTAACAATTAGCATTTCGCGTGCTCATTATATGAAAAAAAAATAGTTTAGAAAAATCATAATAACTGAATGGTATGCAACCAAAATTACATATATGACCATTTGGGTTGCATACTACCAAGGGGCAATCCATCAATTACAATCCCCTATGAGAATACACATGTGGCATAAAATCGGATCAACTGTATGGATCAATACTATTAACGACCTCGGTTTCCAACTTTAACTAGTTACATCTTGGCCAACTTTGATGGCGATCCTGTACGTAGTTCTTAAGAATTTTTGTCTTCTCGATGGACCAACACATGAACAGACAGGGTAAATATATAAATGAATTTTTGGCTGATAAACCAAAGTTTTTAAAAATCAATCAGAATCATCATCATACGTATTCTATCATTATTCGCAGGTCACTTGTCCCAATTGAGAAGCTTCCATACTCCATGGTCTTCTGCTAACCTCTTCGTCTTAACGTACGATTTTTCTGTTTTGATATCGTCCATCAAGTGTAGCCTCCTTCGTCCCCTTCCTCTCTTTCCTGCCACCATACCCGGAATGGAAATTCCGAAATGGACAAAATTAATCCGATCTTGACCAATACCTAGTTAAGCTTAATTTCCATGTGAAATATTCCGGTATAGACCTTTTGATTCTAGAAGTATTAGTTATGAAAGTGACTTGTAAATTTTTTAAGAAAAATAGAAGAAAAATACATTACACGATTATGACTTAGCATTATGAAAGACCTTGATGAGGGTAACCATTATATGAAATTGGTTGGTCTATATATTTTTTTAAAATTTTGTGTGAGAAATCATTATCCAAAATTGGGTCACATTTTTTTCCGAACATCCTATACGCATTCAGACAAATTCACAAAATTATCCATCTTCGAAACATTTTTCTAAATGGATCTTCAACTGTATGAAAAAATTGTCTTCTGTAGCTGTTTAAATTTTCATTTAAAAATATATGTATACAGTAAAACAATAGAAGTAATACTTTTTTATTTACAGTAAATATATTTTGTTTTGTTATTATATAATATGAAAGCTGTTGTTTTAAATCCGGTGAACCGGAATGTCCAAATATTGAGTTTTTATTGTTGTTTATATTTGTACAGCGTTCCATTAACTATTCAGTTGCAAAGTTGAGGAATTATTTAGTTTATAAATTTAGCAGATTGGAAACAGGAAGCATAACATTTGTTGTTTTGGTTTACTCTTGTGCGTAGTTTAACCATCTGTTAATGTAACACTCTTGTTTTGAAGTTCTACATATTTACTCTCTACTGAGCTTTACACACGGGTTCATATTTATTATTATTTTCAACAAAGGTCAGCAATTGTATGCATTATTTAGGAAGAATTAACCAGAAGTTATATTCTGCTAAAATTACACACAGTTTGGGTACACAGTTAGAATAGATAATTGTGTGGAATTCACATGAGAATGTACACGTTGAAATTGTTTTCGTAGAATGTTATTTATGTGTGACTTTGATCTGTAAATTTGTGTTTAGTTTACAATGTATGAATGATGATCTATTTGCAGTGTGAATACACTAGTATATTGCAAAGGAAATTATAATTTTTAACTAATTTCATATATCATTTTCCTCCAGACGCTCGATTCAGAAAAACATTCTTATTATGAAAGACACCCTATGACTCGCAAATAAGTTGTACCTAGATATTGGCTTACATACGCAAGGATCAATGTTCAAAGATGACATATACAGAAATGGCGTGAGTCAATGTAAACTTGATCCATTACCCACTGACCTACTACCCCCGTGACCTACTGTGAGCATATGATCCATTGTAACCCACCACCCACCAAAACCCATTGTCATCAACTCTGATCCATGATCCATGCCCTCCTCTCCATTGACTAAAGCGTTTACACTTGTAATAAATCAAAGCTGTGAAACTATCACCACTCGGAGTTTGAATTTCTACTGCACGTCATTCAAGCATCGCTCTGTTACGATACCAGTGGATCTGACTTTTACTATATAGAATGTTAAAGTGTTTGTTATGGGACATATTACGATGGATTTCAGTTTAATTATTATATATAATCGTTCCCTTGTTGAATTACAGGTACTTTTTAGCAGAAAATAGGATGAAATTTGCCACTCAAGTAAAGACAAATTCAAATAAAGGTAAAGTAGCCCAACATAAAGAAAAAATTCAAATTCGACTGTCTTGAAAGCCAAGAAGTAGGTCCTATTACTATTATTATGATTACAAATATCAATATACAAAACTGCCTCAGTTCTTTTCTTCACTTAGATATACTGTACACACATCTCAGATAACTAAGTAGAAACAAATTAAAAAGGAAGAGAAATGGAATCCTTAAAAGTAAAACGTAGACAAGTTCAGCAGTGTTAAGAACATGCTGTCTACGATGCACTGAGCAGACTGGGTGGGTAGGTCGTACTGGATCAGTGGGTCAGAGTAGGACACGGTGGCTGGTGCGTCGCAGTTAGTCATATACTTTTGACCCATGGCCCACTCACAAATCTTAACCCATTGACCCGCGACCCACTGACTCACTTCATCTTTGGACATATACGAGGAGAAGTCAGAAAGTCCTTACCCCTAGCATGATAGAGCAGTGCAAGCATAGCCGTAGCTAGAGAGGAGCGTAGGCGGCGGTAGCGAGAGGACGCCGAACGAGCAAGAAGGAAGAAGAAATGTTGACAATCAGTAAACGACCCGTTGCCTCTAAAATGTATTAGCACCCTATTAAATCAATATTGTTGTCGGTTTGAAAAGAAATAGATTTATTAAAATTTTTCTTGCTAGCTCCGTTCGCAATCCAAACATTTTAATAAGTCATCACAATAAGTCTTTACTTATTACTTAAAGAAAGTTATTATATAAGATTTGTTAATGACGGGGTGCCGAGTAATGACTTCTGGTGTGCACAATTTCGTTTTCAAAATCACAAAGGTCAAATCTGAAATTCATGTTCGGCGTTGTGATGGTGATGAGTTTGCTTAGTTAATCATGCTTTTCTACCCAATTGGATTAATCACGACAATGAGAATGAAGGTATGAAAATAAGAGGAGTGAAGAGACACATGCAAGCTGCTGTTTGTGCGGTAATATTAAAAATGAATGTAAATAGGCCTATAGGGAATAATAACATTTTCGAACTTGAATGTAGGACATAACAACCAAAGGTAGTTTTGTCTAGTTTAACAAAAATTTCCAAAATAAGCCTCTCGAAAACAGCTTTTAGTTGTAAAAAAAAATACATAATGGTCATTTTTGGCTGCTGAACCCTAACAGCACAAGATGTACTAGGCATGTGCCATTTAGGTGTCCCAGCTACTTTTCAGGAACCCGACACTTGGATATTCATGTGCTAAGTATGTACTTCAGCTACCGACAGTTTTAGATACTTGTTACGCCTATTTGATATTTGCATTTATGTACCACAAATATAGTATTTATATACCTGGCTCAGTTTCGCACACTAACAGTCATTTGTTTTTGTCGTTACTTGGGCGCTTTTGTCGTTATACATCATGTTCTAGGTACGTCCTTTAGGTACATATTGTTTCAGATAACCTAGCAGCACAAGATGTGCTAGGCATTCGCCATTTAGGTGTTCTAAATTCATCTCCCACACATTTGATGCATTTGTTACTTCTTTTTCTAAGCGATTGTGTACTAGAAGTAATAAACGCATCAACTTTATTAGATGGCAACTGTCGCCGATCATTTGAAAGTATATAGAAGAACAATGAAACAAAGTAAATAGACACTCGTCAATTTGTTATAAAATTACATGGCGAGCAGATTTTATCTGATCCCAAACGGTTATAGTCGAATATATGCGGTTAAAGGAGCACTCTGATTAGCCGAATGCAAAAAACCTCAATAATTTATCCCTTTAAAAGCGACGTTCTTTTCATCGCCTCTGTGGCCAAGTCGGAGGAGCACGCGGCTAGTAATCCAAATTTTGGTGGCTCGCGACAACCCTAGGCTAGCCCTTCATTTTTTCCTTAATAAAGTGGTGTTTAGACTCACCTGAATGTAAACACATTACGCATATAGGCGAGTTAACATATTTTTGGGGAGTAATTTTGTGGTTCATTCACGCTTACGGCATGGGAAACATACCTAAAACATACAATGCACGTTCCCCAGGTACATGTCAGGCATGTGCCTAGGGGCGGACATAAACTGTGGCTATTACTTGCCATCCATGTGATTTCTTTCTCAAAAGTATATAAGGCACATACTGGACACATTCCCATGTATCTGAGGGAGCATGATAGGCATATACCTGCTATGTAATTGTGCTGTTAGGGCAATGGTCTGTCCAAGCAGCTTGATAAAAATTCTGTGTAGCATTACAACAAAAGAAGCTTCTCTTATATGTAAAAAAAAGAAAGGAAAGGCTTGGTAAGGTGAGCATAGGGAGGCGCGGAAATCTCTACTTCGCCCCGGACGCGAAAATCTCTAGCTACTACTCTGACCGTGAGTGCAAGTAACATAAAAAGATACCCACACATCGATAGGCTTGCATCTTAATAATACGTTTTCTAATTTGTGCCCTTATACGTCCTTTTGAAATGGTGTTACAGCCCGAGAAGTAGGTGGTCTCAGCTTGTAGAATAAAATCAAATACTGAAGTACGATTATGTTCCTCCAAATTCAAGGAAAATCGGTACAAATGACACATGGAGAGATGACAGTTATGTATATTGAAGAATGCCAGTCTTATGATACAGTGAAATGCTGGAAGACAGAATATAAATGAGATCACGTAAGTATAATAGTGTAAACCTACATAAACTTGCCCCTAAACATCTCTAGATCCAAGCGTGGTAGCAAATATGAGCAAATAGTGCTTGAAGATAATCGTGTGACCCCCATTCCCTGTAAATTCTCATTTCATAAACTCTTCTATGTAATCGTGTTACGTCAAACTGAACGATTTCATTTCATTTTGAATCCGAATCGTGGTTCGGAACACATGTTAAAAATAGGACCTCTTTCTGCATAGGTACATGAAAGGTAACATGAACAAAATATGAGATTAAAGCCTTTAGGCTTTTAGAAGAAATTAAGAAAATTTACAGTAGTTTAACTACAAAACCACGTACGTAGACGGTATGGTTAGTCGAAATGCGAGAGACTTCTGCAAAGAGAGAAAATAATACATATATTTACTTGTTGCAATTACCAGGGAACGAAAGCTCAGAAAGTCTAAAAGCGAGAAGAAGAAGGGAAAATGAACGTAATCAGCATTAAGTTTGTCATGCACCACAAAACTTCCACGAGACTGGAAGCTAACGCAAGACCAATTTACATAATGACGAAATTTAAAGCCCTCGAAAAATGGAAAAAGAATATAGACGAGAGAATTTAAGCGACTTGTCTATTGTTATCTGGGGAAATATATATATTTTTTTTTCTAGAAAAGCAGAAATTGTAGTAATACTAGTATTAGAATAAGGAAAACGTACTTTTATTGTCTCGTATGTAAAATAACGCTTAAATACTAGTGCGCAAATATCGCCAAACTTATAGTCTGCTGATTTAAGACAGTAGTTTCAGAAATTCGCTCGCTTGGTTTAGAAAATGCATTCTACTGTTACGAACTCAGTTTCCGGATGTTCTGCATACACTTTTTAAGTATATATGCGCTGTGTGTGTGTCTATTTCGTCTTCTATATATATATATATATATATATATATATATATATATATATATATATGTGTGTGTGTGTGTGTGTATGTGTGTGTGTTGTGTGTGTGTGTGTGTGTATATACAGTAGGAGCTAGTTTATAATATAAACACACTTAAAAGGGAATTAAATTCAGCGCGTATAAGCTTAGCGTCATAACTAATGCTTAAATCGATCTGAGAGAATCGCATTGTTAAAGCTCCCTGGTTTTGCATAATATTTTTTGTTGCCTTAATGTGAAACGGATTTACAAGCTTGTTTCGTCTGTTTCTAACTTCAATGTTGGAATATTACAAATGAATAAACTTGTTTTTAGTTTCTGTAAATAAATATTTAAAAAAAAATAAAGTTGAATATTTTTTTCGTTGTTTTGACTCAACTTGATTTGATTTGTATTTAGCGTCCCTTCCAGCAGCGAGGCGATACGGGACGTGGACCTACAGCTTAATGCAAGCTTGGCGGGAATCGAACCCGAGGCTACCAGATCAAAAGCGCGTACGCTAACCGCTTGGCCACGAAGGAGCTATTGGACCGAACTGAAGGACTGAAGGAGGGGTTGATATAAATTTTTATTCTCTTTTGTACTAACTTTTTTTTTTTTTGCCAGCAACATATCTATTTTGAACCACGCCCTATCGCCATGGATTTAGGCTAACGGAAACTATTATTATCTCCTCGAGTACCAAGATCAAAATATTACGTAAATGCCTAAGATGGATACATTTTGACCCCATATGTTTTTATAAAGTTAGTTCAAGTAAATTGGTCAAATAATAAAATGTTGATATAATACTGGCAATGAACTCTTATGTATTAAAAAGGACAAGAAAAAAATTTAACAACAGTTACGTATGTTTAAATTAGCACAAAACGTCAAGAGAAAAGAAATTACGAAAACATTAACATTTTAAAAGAAGAATTGTTATTCATCAAACTGGTGACATACAGGGCTATATCTATATCAATAAACTAACCTAACCAGTTACAAGAATACCTGTTAGGCTAGTATAATTTAGGTTAAGTTATGTTATAGATATAGACTAGTCTGTTAGTACTTATATTACTAAATTCAGAATTTGGTACTTCCACACTTTCAAGCACTGCATCATCATATGAAACATCAGATTCACCCCCTAAATCCACAGATTAGCCAGAATCATCATCCAATAGCATACCATATGGCCTCCTCGATAGTCAAACCGTGACGATTCATTTCGTCGAAATCCTTTACACATAACAGAAACTAACGAAATGAGGTTGACGCAAAAACTCGCTTGCACGAAAATGCCGTACCCTCAGCCCATGTAGTGAGCTACATTTGGCAGGCTTAGAAATATTTTCTTTCTTTCTCTCGAAATGTGGTAAAGGATTAAAAACTTTCATTTATTCCCTTATTGCCTAAGGTGGGATCAATATGATCCAATTCGCCATTTTTGTAAACAAACAAACTAAAATCTACCAAACCTATTAAGTATACAAAATTATTAAAGAGGCATTCTTCCTAGATCATTTCAGCATACATTTTTTAACGCACAAAAAATTACAAAATGTCTTTTTGGAGTTAAATTGACCCCATCTTAGCATTCCAAGAGTTAATGAGACGGAATGATAATGGAGCAAATTATCAAATGAGAATGTACGAGAAAATCCGCAGACATACTGGTATCCACCACAAATGCACATGGCATAGGTTTGAATTAGGGTACCTTTGTAGCAGAATTGATCACTCTGCCACCATCCTCACAACATTGATGGAATGAGAATGGGAGAGAAAAGGAAAACCCCGGGAAAACTCCCGGACACAATGTTTACCACAAATGCACATGGTCTAGCATCGAACAAGAAACTCTTCGCACTACAGATTTGTGTTCTATCCACTTCTTAAAGATAAAAGGACTTCCAATGCTCAGAGAGCTAAAAGAAAGGCGATTATGACACATCGAAACCAGAGATTGTAACCCTTGAGAGGATCTAGAGATTTCTGCCAGTTAGTGTCTGATGAAGATAACGTTAAGCTATTGAAAATGTTACGATTTTTGTTTATTAATTTTAATAAATTATAGGTATACTCTGGTATAGAAAACTAGGTATACTCTGGTCAGAAAAGTATTAGTTATTTAAGTAATAGTTCCAGAGTCAAGATGGATGAAGTCACATCGAGCTGAACAAAACGAAGGCTTGTGGCAAAAATTAACATGCGTAGGTTTAGAGAAATTCGAAAACAACCAAAATTTAGGAATTAAGAACGATATATTTGGGGTTTCGGCATCTATGGCTATTTTAACCCGTAAGGTGCGAAGGATGAAATTCTTCGGCAATCATACTACTCGGGAAAACTGGCGAAGGAAGAAAGAAATGAGGAAGGCAGGATGCAGCCTGGAACGTTTATGTTAGTTATAGTCCCGGCATTTGGCTGGCGTAAGGAGGATAAGCCAGGAAAATCTCACTCACGATGACTAGCCTGAAAATACTTCTACACCTTTCTGATCGAGTATTCTCACCGGAAATCGAACCCAGGACCAGAAAAAATTGTGGAACTGTAAAGTATCTCATTCCCAATAATATCACAGTCACACACAAAACTAAAAGTTCTGTGCATCCAGACCTCAGGGTATAGATTCGATGTGTTTAAATTTTGTTACACAAAATCCAAATTTCGAAACTCTTGGACGATTGACCGTGTCAATTTTGATTTTCGGAAGCAAAACATGTGTCCCCCCCTATCCAAAAGCGTTCAAATTTTTCACCCTTAACAAAAGGTTTGTACGGTTAATCGTCCTGATGTTTCAAAAGTTGGATTATGTGTAACAAGATACATCAAATCAATACCCTGGAGCCCGGAGCACATAACTTTTATCTTTTGTGTATATGGAAGTGTAATGAACAGATTTTATTTTACTGAAAAAATTTCCTACTTAATTGAGTTGATTTCGAGTCTAACGTTTCTTTCAGCAGCAAGGCTATATGAAACGGGATCTCAATTAACGTGGAATCTGAACCACTGTTTCTTCCAGACATGTTTTTTGGGGGCACTGCCCCCCGGAGCTCGCGGAGTGCCCCCTCGAACGAGATCAAAATAATACGTCTATAATATAATAATAAATAAAATAGTACTATCAGTGTCCCCCGGAATGCTACGTATGCCTCCCCGCGGAACACTTTTTTCTGAAAGAATAACTGATCTGAACCATATGAGCTCCCGCTGGGAATCGAACCCGGGTCTCCCATACCAAAGGCGCGTACACTAACCGCTTAGCCACGAAGGAAAATCCTATTTAAGTGATGTATATGTAGCAAAGAACATTATTATCTAACACTATGTACTTTGTATAATAGAAAGAAATGCAGAGATGTTATTAAACGCTTGCAGGGACATGGGTTTAGAAGTAAATGCAGAGAAAACTAAATACATGGAAGTGCGTCGGGACCGTAATACAGCAAATCATAGATGCGTTAAAATATTAAATAATACTTTTGATAAAGTGGATAGTTTCAAATATCTAGGATCAATATTTACAGAGGAAATTCATATCCACGAAGAAATTAAATGTCGACTAAAAGCAGGGAATTCGTGTTACTATTCGGTTCAAAATCTCTTGTCGTCGCGGATTCTGTCGAGGAATTTGAAGCTTAAAATATATAAATCGAAAATCATGCCTGTTGTTCTATATGGATGCGAAACATGGTCGCTTACACTGAGGAAAGAACATAGACTGAAAGTATTTGAGAACAAAATCCTGAGACGAATATTCGGGCCCAAGAGGAACGGGAATGGGGAATGGCGGAAACTTCATAACGAAGAACTACATAATTTATACGGTTTACCCAACATTGTTAGGGTCGTCAAGCCTGGGAGGCTTAGGTGGGCAGATCATGTAGCTAGAATGGAAGAAAGTAGAAACGTTTTCAAAGTCTTGACTGGAAGACCAATCGGAAAACGGCCCTTAGGAAGACCTAGGGTGGGAGGACAATATTAAGATGGATCTCGCAGAGATGGGAATATAAAGTAGAAACTGGATGAAGTTAGCTAAGGATAGAAGTCAATGGAGAGCTTTTGTGAACGCGGCATTGAACCTCCGTGTTCCATAGGTCATAGAGTTAGTTAGTTAGTTATGTACTTTGTATTATCCTGACTGTGCTACACATATTTCTTTACAAATATATTAGGTTACTTGTAAAATGATCCTTTTATTCTTGCGTTTAACATCTCTGGCTTATATCATTTAGGATAAAGGTGATGGTAGGTTAATGTTACTCAGTGATTATGGAATAATTTGTCAAGTGAAACTGTGAGTGGAAACGGATTAATTTTGAGATAAACTACGAATACCATGTTGTCCACAACAAACTCGCATTACCTAATATTGAACCAAAGAACCTATCAAAACAGAGGTGAGTTCTCTACCTCTGAAACCACGTTCTTCCCATAAATAAAGAAATTGGAAGAAGTGAACAGTAATAAAGGCCATCATCATCTAGAACAGGAGGAAAGCAACAAGTTGCTTCCTCATAAAACAGTTTTGCGATTGAACGGAAGCAGCTGGGGGGAAAACGTAGAAGGGGAAGAAGATGAAGTGGCGTTTGATTCATTGCCAACAGTTTAAAAATTTACATCGTCTTTTGTTTATTCAAGGGCCTTTCCCACGGCACAAGTTAAAAGAGCTCTTTTCGATTTGAGAGCTGAAGATTAAACCAACAAAAGGTCAGAGTGCTCTATCATACCCTTCTTTTGTTGTTTTTTCTCTCACACCCTTATAAATTGCAAGAGAAAAGTAAAAAAAGGCATGATTTCTTTTTCAGAGCTCTCTTCAGTCATCCTTATTATTAGCTGCAACTTATACGTGGAAACTTCAGAGGACTGTGGTATTTGTTCAGTTAGAGGACAAGGTAGAAGATTTGGAAGCCGTAAAACGAGGCACGCTTAATTTTAACTGCAAATTTTCGTTACAATGTTTTAAGTAATAAGCTTTTGGATTTCTTCATATTCGTCACTTGTTTCATCGTTTTCAACTGACAGAGAATGCACTGAGAAAAAAATTCTATGTGGCGTACGTAAAATCATGTGTTACATTTGTAAATCCTGTAGTTCTTGGGTTTAACGTACAGCAAAGGTATAACTGAAAACGCATGTTTTATAATACTTTCTGTATAAGTTTTCCATCTGTACGTACCTTCCGTATAAAACAATGTAGGCGGTCAGGATCTCACATACGAATGGACGAATATAGCATATAGCTGACGAAGGTAACATACATATATGTATGTAATATAAAGAAAACTGTTAGATATCAGACATCCTGAAACGGCATGATGTAACATCTAAGGACAGTGCGTAGGTAGCATATGGATAACGTATGCTCCGCACTGATTTCTGTAGTAAGCAAAAGGATTCCGTATATTTGTACAATATACCGCTTTTCGGAGAACGAATTTTTCTAAGTGTGAATGAGGAAAAGCAGTGATAATAAGAAAGAAAATAGAGCGTAGAGAAAGGCAAAACTACAACAGTATTGGCAGTGTACGAGTAGTGAGGAGAAAGTACTGTTATAGGAGAAAGAGGTAAAAGCAGGAACACTAGCCAGAACACTTTCACTTGGGAACCGACATAATTTTGGGCGGGCGCTAACTTAAGTCCACGTAAAAACAATTCGGAAGGTTAGTCGAGAATTAGCAATCCCAGTAACGTCTGTGTGGTGAATTTTAATGAGATTGAGAAATTTAAGAAAGAGGATTGAAACAGTTGCTGCAACAATTACTCCAAACACAGAGATCAAGGTTTGGAAAGAACTCGCCTATCGACTCAATGTGCACCATGTGACGAATAGTGCTTATATTTAACACTTATAACAAAAACTGTCTGAGTTGCTCTTTCGTTTGATGCATTATTTATAATTGTACGTTAAATGTAATAAATACTACAAAACGTTAAAACCCCAACATTTATTCTTAAACTCCTTGTATATTTATCTAAACATTCAACTAAGAGTTCAAGGGGGAGCCCTTCTGGACATCCCAGACCATCAGATGTCGGTAAAAGGATTAAACATGCACACTTTACGAATACCAAACATGTCTTCTGTTGTAAAATGTGAATAGAAACTTAACATGATTTCAGAAACTTTGAAAACTTTAAAAAATTGATGAGGAAAATATAGGTTGAAAATAAACGTTACAAAGACAGAAACAATGCTAACGGGAACACAACGGCCTGTATTTAATGTAGAAATAGGAAGGTAAGGCAACATTTTTCGGCAGTAGAATTATTTTTTTTCAAGTAGGGTTTCATGCACTTAACTCTATAATAAATAGCATTTACTGAAACTTTTAAGTTCATAAACTGAACCATGAACTATGACGCATGAAATTTGTTGTCTATCCTTGTTTGGATTGTCTGTCCTTCATATAAGGAGCAGGTTTTTCGAAACAATATTACACTTAGCCTACAAAATCCCTATTAAACAATGGCAAGGGAAATCAAAAGAAGAGAAAACCATAGTTAAAGAGACGAAGAAAAGAAATTCAAACCAGTTTAAGTGAAGAGATAGGTTTGTTAGTGGACGTCCCTAAGCAAAGCCATGGCAATACGAACGATGAGAACACTTCAAGGAGGATTTTTGCTGACCATGAAACTGCTGCCCGAATACCTTTTGTGGATTTAAACTTGATAAAAAAAATTAAGAATATTCTGTAGGTAATTTCTTGTGGCCATGAAATAGATGTGTTGAAATTTGAGAAATTCGCTACTGCCACTGCAGAACTTTATGTGAAACTATATAATTGGTACCCGATGACTCCAGCCCTACATAAAGTTGTAACTCATGGTCCAGCAATCACAAAACATGCTATTTTGCCTATTGGGCAACTCTGAGAGGAGGCAGCTGAGGCTAGGAACAAACATTTTCGACTTAGAGGACGCAGTTCAGCAATAATAGCAGCCGTCTTCGATGAGCAACATCCTAATTACGTCCTCCAGCCAAAACGATAATTTTGACTCTTTTCTCTCAAGTTCATATCTCATCCTACCTAGAAGAAAAAAGAGACATTCAGTTTCCGTCAATCCAATGCTCCACACGTAACAAAATTTATGTCTGAAACATAACATAACCTATCCTAATTTTATATACAACTTCAAAAACCCGTTGCAGATTTGTAAAAATAACTTTACCGCTGAATTTTTCTTCTTGCGGGGATGTTGTTTAATATATCACACGCCCATATTGCCATTTAAACTAAACAAGTTGATTCCAATATGGCGGCCACCAAGATGGCGGACGACAACCTTAACCGCATCATAATGTTTCTCCATACCAACAACATTGATCCCAATTGGCCTCAAATCGACTGCATTTATAGTTTATTAAATATTTAGCTGGGTCCAGACTTTTGGCCACACCCTGTACCGTATATCTAAAAAGTGTATTGCTGTTTCTATTTTATGTTTATTTACTTTTTTATCCATTATTTGATGTAGCAACTCTTAAAATGTTTCAAATATTTTCCATAAATTGTTTAACGCAATAATAATAAAAAGCAATTAATACACAAGATAATATATTTTTTCTGATTTTTCTGACTGTTCAAAACTGCAGGACCAGGTTTTTGGCTATAACGTATCTTTAAAACTGTAGATAAACACAAATTAATTTAATTTAACCGATTATTATATGATACTAAATGGTAAATATTTTTGTTCGGGTTTCAAGACTAAATACTCCACTGTGCGGTGAAAGAAGTATTTAGAAAGAAGAAAAGCCTATTTTGTGGTCTTTGAATAAAGAGTTTAGATAAACAGTGAGCAAATGTTTGGCGTTCATTATGTACTCTTTTAGATATAAACATGTACACATTCAAAAACAATGAAAAAGGATATAATTTAAAATACAGGTGTGGAGAAGAATAAGAATTGCTTGCTAGAACGGAGAAGTAAAAAAAGTGATGAGAATTGAAGGAGATATAAGCGTCAGAACCTGCGCGCTCAGAACTCCTTTATCCCCCAATATTATTATTGTGGGAACTGAGTCCACCTAATGTTTCAGTATAGCTTTTGAGTACTTATTTCTAGTAACAAATTTGTCTATCAAACAATAAACTATTGTTATTGTTCCTATTTTGATATATATATAATTATATAAACTTTTCAGTGCCCTAATTTTATTCGATAGAACAAGGTAATACTGGCATCGCAAAGTGATATTACCGTACACATCGTTAGAAAATGGCTGCAATAAGCAAGAAATAAGATTTGTGTGTGGTATGATACATGAAAAATTATATTATTTGTTAGACATATCTGTATTATAGGCCTAACGACCACTCACTTTTTGTCTGTAGGTACTAGTCGATTGTCCATATTGATTGAAGTTCTTTTGCGAGCTCATTCGTGGCTAAGCAGTTAGCTAACACACCCTTAACGTGGGAGCCTGAGTTCGATTCCCGGCAGAGCTCATATGGCTTGGATTTTGCGTTAATCAGTAGATCAGTAGTCTCATATAGCCTCGCTGCTGAAAGGGAGGTTAAACTCAATATCAACTTAACTCAGGTTCTTTTGCAGAGCTATTTCTAATTAATCTGACTGCACTCCTTCAACCCTAAAAATATTACCACAATAATTTAACGTTAATAATAATATATAAAAAAATTATTTTCAATGTTTAAGAGTTCACATCATGTATTCCAAGTAGTTAAATTTTGTTGTTCGATAATTCCTTGAAAGAGATATCGATAGAAGTTAAAAATAAGAAACAAGAGGCTTTAAAAAAGTAGAAGCTTGCTATTCTTTAAGAGGATTTTTTTCACGTTATTATTTGGAGAACACATTCGAGAAGGGTAATTAAAACACAGGAGCACTGCCATCTCACGCATCCACGGATATCTTTCCTTCTTTCTTTTCAAGTATAAAAAAGATTCTCTTTGGTGGGGAACGGTTATGAGGAAGCAGCAACACACAGCTCAGTTATGTAAACCTTCAACTTTTACCTTACATCATTATTTTTATCAGAAGGCGAAAAACAAAATGGCGGCTTCCTTTATAGTCCGAGCGTCTCTATGTATGTATAGCCTTTTCTCTTTCAGTTTTTATCTTTGCTCTTTTGCTTGTTTCTTTATTCTTTCTTTTTTCGTGAATATTTTTTTAAAAATGAAATCATTAATTAAAGTGACGTATAGTATAAGATGAAAGAGATGCTTCCCCTTTTTCTGCTTTTTATTCATTATTAGAAAATAGAAGAAAAAAAAGAACACTTTTCTACAAGTTAGAAGTTTCACCATTTCTTAGGTAAGCTTTACATTCTTCCCCTCCCTCTTTTTCGTTCCCGATAAATTAGATGTTCGAAATCATTGATCGCTACGAGCTTTGATCTTTTCCTGTCACTGACTTGTTTCCTTAAAGAAAAGAGGCTTCTCATCTTCTTGTTTCTTACCAGCTCCACAAGGTAATGTTCTTCTTTTTACCATTTGCTTTGTTTCCCATCATTATATAAGTATTTATTATGTCCTGTATATTAAGAGGTATCGAAAAAGGGACTTCAGATTGAAAATCAGCACCTTTAATTTATTTTTTCGTTATTGTCGTTTATTTTGTCGTTTGTGTCATCTTCTGGCTATTACTGGTGTCGCTATGATTCTAATATCCCGAGAACAAAACCTAATTAACTTACTAAGGTACTTACCTTGTGACTTACGAATTGTTGTTATTCTTTCCATCAGAGTAGAGCTTCAGGCTAAGAATTGTTGTTATTCTTTCCTTCAGAGTGAGACTTCATGCTAAGAATTGTTGTTATTCTTCCCATCAGAGTGATACTTCATGCTAAGAATTGTTGTTATTCTTCCCATCAGAGTGAGACTTCATGCTAAGAATTGTTGTTATTCTTCCCATCAGAGTGATACTTCATGCTAAGAATTGTTGTTATTCTTCCCATCAGAGTGGGGCTTTATCCTTGAAACTTCAGGCTAAAGTTGTTGTTTTTCTTCCCATAAGAGTGGGACCTCAGACTGAAAATGCTTGTTATTCTTCCCATAAGAATGGGGCTTCATGCTAAGAATTGTTGTTATTCTTCCCATCAGAGTGGTACTTCAGACTGAAAATGCTTGTTATTCTTCCCATAAGAGTGGAGCTTGAAGCTGAAAATTATTGTTATTCTTCCCAGAGGAGTGGGGCTTTATGCTAAGAGTCGTTGTTATTCTTCCCATAAGAATGGAGCTTCATGCTAAGAATTGCTGTTATTCTTCCCATCCAAGTAGGGCTTCAGCCTAAGAATAGTTGTTATTCTTTCCATAAGAGTGTAGCTTGAGGCTAAGAATAGTTGTTATTCTTCTCATAAGAGTGGGGCTTCAAGATAAAATTGTTGTCATTCTTCCCATCAATATAAACCAATATAAATTTGAATATATTTGACAAACTATGAGGTCAGAGTCTTGTGCACTTTCTGGATAATATTGTAGTCTTATTATTAGAGGGACTTCGCTCCCTGACTCCCAACCCTCCGAGTTTGGCCTAATATATTGGTTCTCCATGAATTGTGGTAAGTCGAATTTTGAAAATTAGATACTGATTGTGAGTGGTCTATCTTTGCATAGCTTTCTTTTTCTATTAAAGAATGTTACTTATCTCAATCGGCCTGGTATACCGGTTCTCCGTGAATGTCTTTTGGGTCTCTCTCAAAAGTTCCTGCTTTTCTTTCAGTTGTTTTTCCTACTTTCTATCTAACGTTCAGTATACAGTTTCCTTGTCACCATTACCTTAACATTAGTAAAATCAATAAATGAATAAAACCACTTATTTTTCCCCAGATCGCTGCTTTTTACCAAAGTACATATTCTTTCTATAGGATACCACTGTAGCTCAGTCGTAGAGCGTTCACCTCTGGTGTGTGGGGTCCCTGGTTCGATCTCAGCTCGCGTCATGTGAGCTTGTGGTGGACAATCATCCAGCACGTGGGTTTTCTTGCGATTCTTCCATTTTATTCATTCCACCATTTCATTCATTTCTTATCATCGCCGTTTCCTTTAACTCACATGGCATAACCGTGGGACATAAAAGTAAAAACTATTTCATTTCGTTTTTCTTTCTGTAGGAAGACAGTGATAATTGTGTTTAAAAAATCGTTATTAATCAACAAAAATATCTAAATAATGTGAATAGAATAGATAAAGTGATTTTAATTTCAATAAGACTGTACGGTCCTAAGTGCTATAATAATAAAATTCTTTGCTGATCAACAAAATTAACAAATATGATATAAGAATGTATCATAAAATTGTTTTGGATGTATGATACTTTTGCAGTTTTCAATTGTTATTCCCCCTTGAAACTGGCATTATTAATTTAATACAAATCTTTTCCTTGGTACTATTACCAAGGAACTCGATGTTTCACATAATTTTTTCCATGCTCTCTTTACTTCTGATGGAAAACTGATTTGATTTTCTAAAATGCTCTAAACGCCTATTAAAATATACTTTTACACTTATAGTCAGTTGTCACGTATGGTCTGCAGAACCTTCTCGTAGCTAAGCAGTTAGCGTACGCGACTTTTACTTGGTGAATCCAGGTTCGATTCCAGGTTGGAGCTCATGTGGTTAGGATTCCATGTTAGATTCACGTCTCATACAGCCTTGCTGCTGGACAGAACGCTAAACTAAAACCTAACAAAAAATAAGCAACGGTGTTGGTTATTGAAGACTTTCTAGGGATATAAATTTGATTAACTTGGTTGAGACGTAAATAAAATCTTTCTAAATAAATATTACCTTTGGAGATGATTGACAGTGTTTATCTTCCTTATATGAGACGATCAGAGCACAAAAATATCAAGTCCAATTTGCCTTAGTGGTATAAACGTTACGCTAGGTACATACAGAATTTAATACTTTTTCTTACACTATAAGAGTTATTGCAATATATGGACATGATTCTTTTAAACTCTGAAAGAAGCTTCACATAAAGATCTTATAGACGAAATATGTCCAAAACAGCCAAAGTGGTCTTGGTTTAAGGTAAATCACTAGGTGTTCTCTCTGCTATGCTAAACGCTGCTTAAATAGTTCGGCGTTACCAGATAGTGTCGAATGTTTACTGATTCCAGGTAATAAAGGAAGTAATTATGAGATTCTGCTTGGATACTTACTGGAGAAATTAGTATTCGATCCTTACTACAATACAGAGTTACGTTCGGCTTCTCAAACTATAACGCTAAAGTCCAGAAATTTTATTGTCACTACCACAGTCAACGTACAAATTTGGCAACAACGCATTATGGCGTTCTGCTCAAGTTTCGTCTCAAAATCTATTTCCTTAAATGTAAATTAATATTTAAATAAAATAAGAAACATAACACAAGAAACGGTCAAACAATATATCTATTTCGTGATAAGATTGTTACTTTAAAATACTTTTCACATAAAAATAAACATTTCATAAAATTGAGCATTTCTAGTAGGATCTAACAACAAGTGCCATCTTGTGTGCTCATTGTAAAACGAGTCAAATATTTTCTTTTATTTGTTATCTTTTTCGATATCAACTGACACAACCAAATAAATCAATGTCTTGTGTTGTAGCTGAAACATAACTTTATCTTATAGTACAATATTTATAATATGTAACGTTTCATTGCGGAGTAGTTAAGGGAATACGCTAAAATATGTACTGACTTCCGGGTGGTGATCCACCTTAATTGTGCACTGAATGCGCCATATGTTTAAAAAGATGTAACTTAATTTGGTTGATTTGTGTTCAACGTTGTCTTTTACAATAAATTTGGTTCTAGTTTATGAATAGATGTATACACTTTTCGGATCCAGAACTATTGGATAGGCGACCTGGCCGACTACCGCATGATGATCGTTGGCTCGAAATACAAATTTTGCAACAAAACAGACTCAAGTAGGGAACATTATTACCAAATGTAGAGTGGGAAAAATTCAATTTTCTCGGTATGTGAAGAAATAAAAAAATGTGTGGAAAGCAACTTTGTGCCCACAGAGAAATACGTTTCCAACAAATAATATAAAAAATTAGTATTCTTATTAGTAGCTTTATACCGTAAATGATATGCTATAATAATTAAAAGCAAAAAACATCCACAATTGAAATGAAATTGCGGAGTTCCACACACTGCATTAGTAACCCCAGTAGTTACTTACATTGTGCTAGGTTTGTTTCGCACATATCAGATCAGCCAGACAAATACCGTACTGTGTTTGTGTGCCATAATGGATTAAGATGCAAAGAAAAGAAACGTAGCCTCTGGAAGGAGTAGGAATATTCCCTCTGGTAACCTCGTGGACTCGTCACTGGATGTACAGATATTGTGTTATTCTTAGATGGTGAATAAAGTTAGGGAACCATTGTTTGCATTAGTATGACTCCGTTTATAAAACACTAAACAAGAGGTGTCAAGGAAGGAATAGAGGTACAGAAGGTACTACTTTAGAGTCCCTAAAACGCGGCACTCCATAATCCGACAGTGCGGATAACTTGGCCACATCCTAATAGGGTGACATTACACATTTCTTTTAAAATGTAGTCAGTTTTTGCTGAGTCGGCTAGTTAATTTTCATTATAGACAGTCTTATACCTTCATAAAATATGTATTTTTTTCCCTGAGATTTGTCTTATAAGGTAAATTACTCTACAGTGTGTATTCATTTATTTTCATTTTCCTATATAGTAATGACTCTATGCCTTCATAAAGTACGTACTTTTTCTTTGTTTAAGGGTAATTGGGCAATTTATTCTCTGTCTTATTCTCAAGTAACTAATACATACAAGTACAGTACTGTATTTTCTGAGAAAACATTCGTACTTATTCTTTTTTTTTAACACCATTCCCGATAACCCAACATTTTTACCAACTCGTCGACCCTTCGGTCCACATTAATCCTAGTTTTTGTCAGTCTACTGTATCCGATAAAAGTAAAGAGTTTGCTAAAGAAAGCCCAAGAGGAAAATGTCTAGCTCTTAGTATTAAGCGTAGGATCTGTTACCTTTTCAATCATTTAGCAAACACCTGATATGTTTCTTTACGGAGCCTGATGTGAAAAACAAACCTCCAAGAACCAACAAGTAAAAGCAGTCGAGTGTAACATTAAATAAATAAATAAAGAATTAGGAACATAAAAATGCAGCACACTAACAACATTATCAATGATAAATGGAGGGAAAGAGAACTTCAGTTTTTCACTTTTAAGAAATGAAAGATTTTGTCTGAACCCTCTAATAAACTAATTTAATTAATATCATACTACCTACATAGAACCTTATGAACTATTCCTCTTTTTCTCCCAGAGCTCCTTCGTGGCTAAGCGGTTAGCGTACTTGCATTTGGCGTGGGAGACCTGGATTCGAATCCCAGCGGGAGCTCAAGTGGTTCGGATTCCACGTTAATCAGTAGGTCAACGTCTTATATAGCCTCGCTGCTGAACGGGACGTTAAACTCAAAATCCACTCAATTTACAAACGTTTTCTCCCGATTCACATAAGCTAATCAATTCTACATCTATATCAATTTTAATCTGGAAATAAATTTCTGGAGGTCGTTAAAAATGTGTCTTTTGTACATTGTATTAACGCAGTTAAAATACCTCTCAGAAAGTAACGATTTTATATCTTCACACAATGAGAATATTATGTAATAGGTTTTTAAATCAAATAAAGATACGGTACCACCAATCCCATACACAGAACAAGACAACAAAAAAGTGAGTAATATATCCTCTTTCAAGAAGCAAGCTGAAAGATTACAGAACCACCTAACAATGTTACTAGAAAGATATGCAAATATCTAGGAGCTGATTAGGGTATCTAATCCTCTCCATGGTCTCCCTGTATATAGATTACATGACACGAAAGACTCGTGTATTTCTCTCTCTCTCTCTCTCTCTCTCTCTCTCTCTCTCTCTCTCTCTCCTTTAAAACTATTCTGGTCTTACTACTACTATCTGATCTGTTATTTTTAAAAACTTATAAACTATATATGTTTAAGCGGTTAGCGTAAGTGCCTTTGACGTGGAGGACTTGGCTTCAATTCCCGGGGAGCATATGTAATTCGAATAACACGTTAAGCTATAGGTCTATGTCTCATATAGGTCTCGCTGCTGAAGGAGCGCTAAACTAAACTAAAATCAAATCAAATTCATTAACTGATGCGCTTTCATCTTCTTCTTTTTCTCGTTTTTAGCATTCGTGGTAAGACCTATATTGTTCCTCCTACCAATACAGAATATTCTTTAATATGCGTCTTACAAACTAGAATTGTGGCAGAATGTAATTCTTAAGTAAAGAAAATTTAAACATGAATTTATAATGGTGATTTTTATAAGAAGAGAAGTAAGAAATGAAAAATCTTATAATCGTGATTCTTCTAATGATAGAAGTAAGAAAGGAAAGTAATTTCTTATAATAATGATTCTTATAAGGATAGAAGTAACAAATGAAAAGTAAATTCTTTTATCTGGCGATACAGTTAGGTATTCCTATGCAACCAACATGACATCATGCTATTGTGGGTTGCATAAGAGCGCAGGTAAAAATGTGAAATTTCCACGTTCATATAGCGTCTGTTATTGATTGTAAAAAACGGTTAGAGATCATGTGGTATAGAATTTATTAATAGATGATCAAAATGGCAATTCGATTAATGTAGTTATGAAATACTCGTAACAAAATTCTACATGAAAGAACACATAAAAGAGGATAATGACACCATTAAGTGTGATTGGAAAGGAAGTTCGATAAGGGAATTGGCTTTGTTAACATCATTCAGTATCAATTTAGAATATTGGAAATGATATATCTAACAAGGATGGTATTTTAGTAGAAGGCAGAAGGATTGTATGTATTCGATTTACAAACGATTGCTTTTGTAATGGATTCTTAATCGAAAAGTAACGGTCTTAAGAATTAAAAAAAGCTGTTGAAAAATTAAATACTATACTATATGTGTAAATCCTGATTAAGAACGCACTCAATCGGGTGCCATCTACAGCAGAGCTCCCCCATTTGTACACTTAATAAAAAAACACTATACTTGTTTAGCAGCGAAGTGCTTCATGTAGCTTAAAGACTTTATCTTAAACATGATCTGTATTTTTCTTTTTTATATGAAACAATTTAGTTTTATCCTTGTTTTCTGAGAATATAGATGATAGTACTAGAAGACAGTAACGAAATTACTTAGCCTTTTTTAGCCGAGTAAAATCAAACTTAAATTTTGAAAAAATCGAACAAACTGGATTCTTGTGAATACATTTATGTTTATGTCCTCAACATATCCTGAAATGTATCCTTAATTTCAGCAGTGGGTTTTCTGTGGGGAATAGAAGAATTCTAGCTTTTTTTGCAACTATTTCCAAAATTAACAACTTTCAGAGGACTGTTACGACACTGTTACACGACACTGTTACGACACGTCAACTGTTACGACAAATATTGAAGTTTAAAAAAGTTTACCCGAAAAAGGTCCTTAGACTTTTTTTTTCATAGAATCAATCGTTTTAAAGATATAAACTGAATTATGTGTGAACAAAAATAGCGCACGCACTATAAAAATGAATTTATGTTTGTTCGGTATACAAATCCATGCGTTTGCTTGGCATACGAAAAAAACATAGTCTGGAAGATGCCTTAAGCTATCTATATAAAATTTTCCCTCTAAAGGGGAAGAAGTGGTTTATCTCATATATATGGATTTTTGTTTGTTCGTTTGTTTGTCCGATATTCCAATCCACACCATTTCCTTGACGTAGTTGTAAGTAACTGTGTTGAAGAAAGCATAGTTTTGAAGATACCATAGGCTATTTAAATGTTTATGCGCATTCTAAGGGTTCAAAAGGGGGATCAAAGGTAAAGATGTGATTTATTTAATCTATAGTATGAATATGTTTCTATGTGATTTATTTCAATATAGTATGAACATTTGTTTGTTTCTATAATGTAGCATGAAAATTTGATCTTACACTTCATGTATTCTCTTTCTCTTATACAAACAATCTAGTGGTATTATTTTTTTCTGAAAATATATGTAGAAGTGTTTTACTATTACTTGCCGGTATCATTATTTCGGGGGCAGAATAATACCCGTCCAATATTATATAGGCGTAGTGGCTCATAATATTGGACTACCACTCGAAAGCTTCGATCCCTCCGTCCAAAAGTTTCTGGTGCGCGCCTGACTCATTCATATACCTTTTCACCTCAATGAGAACTGTCAATTGATACAGAAATTATACTTGGTACGTTGACTCCATACCACAACACCATTTCTTGCTAACTTTTTACGTTGTTTTGCTCTGATTCCAGTTTCACCGCTTTTCAATTTTGTTTTCGTTGAACGCTGGTTATCATTTATTTATGAAGGGTACACGTGAATAACGATCTAAGTCCATTCTTTTGCGCATTTGAGCTGTTATTACGAGGGCTATCCAGAAAGTAGATTACGTTTTGGAATAAAAAATCAACAAAGTATAGGAAACAAATTTTATTATATACAGATGAAAGCCACACACAAATACTACGTTTCGACATAGTCACCATTCAAATTAAGGCATTTATCGTAGCGATGTACGAGCTTGGAAATTCCTTCGTCGAAAAATTCGGCCGCCTGCGACTTCAACCACTTCGTTACCTCTTCTTGCAGCTGTTCGTCGTCATCAAAACGCTGCATAGCCAGCCACTTCTTCATTGCTGGGAATAGGTGGAAGTCGCTCGGTGCCAGGTCGGGACTGTACGGCGGATGAGGAAACAACTCCCACTGAAAAGATTCAAGAACTTCACGCGTGACATTTGTCGTGTGGGGCCGGGCGTTGTCGTGAATCAACAAGATGTTAGAGCTCAACATTCCTCTGCGCTTGTTTTGAATGCTCTTCTGAGGTTTTGCAGAGTTTGGCAATACCTTTGAGCGTTTATTGTAGTGCCTCTTTCCAGGAAGTCCACCAAAATCACACCTTTTCTATCCCAAAAAACAGTCGCCATCATCTTCCTTGCCGACATTGTTTGCATGCATTTCTTGGGTTTTTGGGGAGAACCTGTGTGCCCCCACTGCATTGATTGCAATTTCGTTTCACAGTTCACGTGTTTCACCCATGTTTCGTCACCAGTAACGATGCGATCGAGTAAAGAGTCACCATCCTTATTGTAGGCGTCCAAAAAGTGCAACGCTGCAGCCATTAGCTGATTTTTGTGGTCCTCTGTCAAGAGTTTTGGAATCCATCTTGCACAAAACTTGTGGTAACCAAGCTTTTCGCTGATGATTTCGTGCAACAAACTTCGAAATTTGTGGAAAACTCAAAGAAAGTTCCGTTATTGTGAACTTTCGATTTTCACGGACTTTAACATCGACTTTTTCGACAAGTTCGGCAGTCACTTTGCTGGGTCTCCCACTTCGATCTTTGTCGTGAACATTGGTTCGGCCATTTTTAAATCTTATGACCCACTGTCGCACTCCACCTTCAGTGATAATGTTGTCCCCATACACTTCACACAGCTGCCGATAGATTTCTATCGGTTTACAGTTTTTTGCTGTCAGAAACCTTATTACTGCACGCACCTCGCAGCTCGCGGGATTTTCAATTAACGCAGACATTTCAAACCGTCACAGTATCTTAACGGAGCACAGCACGAACCTCTCACTAGCACGGCTAGATGCCGACTGAGCTGCGCAACGCTCTGACCCCAAGATGGCCGCGCTAGCCCCGCCCCTAGCGGACACAGATGAAAACGTAATCTACTTTCTGGATAGCCCTCGTACCATTTTATACAACGAATAGTGGTCTCACATATAGCAAACTGTGTATTTCGAAAAAGTGACCAATGTCCCGGAATTTAGCTTTGGAAGGTTAGTTCACCATGGAGAAAGGATCGAAGTTCACAGGTCCATCGGAAAAACGATCTAAGTTCCCAGATTGCATTTCCATTAAGGGGCCATATATACTTAGGATGTAACAAAAACATGGATATAATAAGTATCCGATCCAAAAGTAAAACACCTAATGACTGGCGTGGGGGGCGCGGTGGCTCAATGGTAGAGCGTTCACCTCCGGTGCTTGAGGTCCCTGGTTCGATCCCAGCTCGGGCCGTGTGAACTTTGTGGTGGACAAACACCTTGCGCGTGGCTTTTCTCAGGGTTCTTCCGTTTCCTCCCACTTTCTTCATTCCACCATTTCATTCATTTCTCATCATCACCGTCTCCTTCAGCCTAACCGGCATAACCTTGGGACGTAAAACTAAAGATTTCATTTCAGTTTTTTAATGACTGGCGTGAGGTCATTGAGCACGTACGGAAAACAACAACAAAAAAAAAAAAACAACAGAAACTTTCATTGTGATAGACTGTAAACCGATTTTTTTTCGAAAATGGACGACAATTCTTGTCAAGAGATACAAGAAAAAAAATGCTCTTCCACACAAAGGACAATTTCATAATTCCCTGTGAAGAAGATGAATACACTAGTTCATCTTCGAAAGTCATATTTTGGTCCATATGAAACTTACAAAATCATAGAAACTTTTCAACTTCGAGAACTGAAAGCAGATTTATTATTAGGCTTATCCAATAAAACAGGGACAGCCAATGGGAAATTCCCCTTGATTATTTTGAAGACTTTCAATTCTTGAAACAATTCTGAATCTCAACAGTACTTCAGTTCACTGCAAATACACGAAAATGAGATAGACAAAGACAGTGAATAAGTTTCAGTAAAGGCATCCCCACAAACAAGAGACAAGGTGGAATATTATCTCTATGCATGTAATATTTATTCAAGAAAGGTTATGTAATTTTGTTCTGTAACTGTATTTTTATTTGTAATCACTGTAATCTACATGGCTGTAGAATTCAGTAAGAAACGAAAACACATTCCGTATGACAAAAATCCCAATGTGAAATATTATCTCTATGTATGTATTGTTTATTCAAGAAAGATTCTGCATTTTTGTTCTGTAACTGCACTTTTTCTCTTTATAACTGTTGTAATATAAATTAATGTAGAATTCAACAGTGTATTACTTAAAAATAGGAAAACATGGCGTAATATTGTCGAGAACAAACTGAAAATGGTCCTTACATTTTCAAATTGCTTTTTCTCAAAATGATTTAAAATGGACTTAGATCGTTTTTCCCGTGTACCCTTCAATTCTAATCATTTTTGTCCATGCTCCATCTCGAACACATTCTTGTCCACACTGAGAAAAAGATCGTATGTGGCGTACCTAAAATTTTATGTTACATTTGTAAATCCTGTAGTGTTTTGACTTAACGTAAAGCAAACGTATTACTGAAAACGCATGTTTTATAATATTTTCTGTATAAATGTTCCATCTGTAGGCGTTCAGTAGGCGTACTTTCAGTAGGCGTTCAGGACCTCACATACAAGTGGACGTATATAACATATAGCTGACGAAAGTAACATACATATATGTATGTAATATAGGAAATACTGTTAGATATCAGACATCCTGCAACGGCATTATGTGACATATAAAGGCAGTGCCTAAGTAGTATACGGATAACATATGCTCCGTACTGATTTCTGTAGTAAGGAAGAAGATTCCGTATATTTGCACAATATACCGCTGTCCGGAGAAAAGATTTGTCTCAGTTCATGCTCCATCTCGAACACTTTCAGTAGTTTCTCGTCGCTCTTCCAGTGTTTAGTTCTTTCTTCGTTGAGTCCGACACTCCTAACAAAAAAAGAAAAAAAAACAAAAAAACTATTATGTTAAAGATTGTCTTTTGATGAAATTTTCTCATTTTCCAAATGACAGAGAAAGAAGCTATGTGGGTATATGTACAGTTTCATTTGCGACTGTACAATTGTTATTTGTAGTGTTATACGTATATATATTGGTAATATCAAAATCAGAACCATATTCAGGATCTATACGCAATGATAATTTCAGTTTTTTTCTTGGAAGAAACTTCGAATGAACTCTGGGTAAAAATACTGGTTGTTAAGTTTGAACATGATCCGTGAAATGCTCCGGATGGGGGAGTTCCGTACCTTCCAGCTAAAGGAGTTGAGTTGATTTTGAGTTTAACGTCCCGTTCAGCAGCGATACTACATGAGACGGGACCTACTGATTAACGTGGAATCCGAGCCACGTGAGCTCCCTTCGGGAATCGAACTCGGGACTCCCACGCCAAAGGTGCGTACGCTAACCTCTTAACCACGAAGGAGCTCTTCGGACGAAAGGAATTACCCTCCAAGAAACCTCCAAAAATAACTGGCAACAGTGTTCATAAGGCATTTTCTTCGACAAGTAGTTAAACTTACTAAGTATGAAGTGTACAATATTAATTCTCTGGTTTGTAGTGTAGGTTAGAAGTTCCTGAAACCAGTATAGCTACGCCACTGTTTGAAATTCAATATCGTTTTAATAAAATTGAATTTGTGTTTTGTGTCTCAGTTATATCTACGAATATTGACATTCTTCTGCTTTCTTTATTTTACAGGTAGGCGTGTAAGGTGTTATAGAGAAATAATTACTTTAAATGTGGGTCTGAATACTATATTAGGTAAGTTTTCATATATAATATAGTTTATAGTAGTTTTCTTATTATTTCCAAAAAGAACTTTGACATCTGTCAACTCTGACAGGATGTATGCTTTTATTTACGTTTATTAGGATCTTTTTGTTTAACCCAACTCCGTCCTCTTTATTTGTTGATCCTGTATATTGTAATGTTATTTATTGTGGATGATATAAACTGAAACTCAATATGTAATTATATTTTTAGTTCAGTCCTAATTAATGTTTATTATAATAACTGCTTAAAAGTACAAATTAATAAAATCAATTTTTGATAACGAACGTTATGAAATGGAACGTTTCTTCGACAATTAAACATAATTGTTACTAAATGCATTTCGTATTAATGACTATCATGCAGTAACACTTAAGAGCAAAATGGTTACCATAGAGTGAAATACACAAAATATAATCCTAGAATGGAAAAGCATTCCCATGTATAGATTTAACTGTTTCACAACGGCTGAACGCTAATGAGAAGATCAATTAACATCCTGTTTTGACAAACGTGTGCTTAAAACAAAAGAAGAGAATAAAACTATGTAAATACCGTTATAAACAGAACAATAATAATTAAAGTCAATACTATGGAATGAGACGTTATCATTAACAAAGGAGGATTATTTCTTGTATTATTCGCGTTTTGAAAATCTAAAAAAAGTGATTCAGTCACCCTGTTATAAACAGAAATTTTTAAACTGTATATTTTCTGAAAATACTCTTTTTGTAGAGAATCCAGATGAGATCACATCATTAATCTGTTAGAATATGTGTATTACTTACATGACTGTATGGTGGTAGCAGTGGTGCCCATCCCCCCTCATGTTCATGACGCATCCCCCCCCTAAATTGCCTATCTGTAGGTGTTCTTCCATGAAAAAAAATCTTTTCGATTAATTTTTACACTCTCTCAAACATATTTATATAGATTTTTAACCCCCCCCCCAAATATTTCAATGACGCAGTTTGCGTCATAGCCCCCCCTTGTGGGCACCCCTAGGTGGTAGTCTCATTTAATTACAAGGATTATAAAGTAACATCTGAAATTAAATGATCCGGGTCAGGGACCAACAAACCTTCAAAACAAGTGAGTCGGTCAAGGTAGCAAACAGTAGAATAGCTAACAAATTTCTTGGACTAGAAATGCAATCTGCTTTCTGGAAAACCCTTTGGACATCACACAGTTCACATTCCTTATCCGAGGCATCAAGCTTCACCTGAGATACCTTCAGAATAATATACAAATGTATAAACGGGATTTCCGTTGGAAATGAAATGAAATCTTTAAGTTTTACGTTCCGAGGTTATGCCGGTTAGGCTAAAGGAGACGGTGAAGATGAGAAATGATGAACGAAATGTGGAATGAAGAGTGGGAGAAAACGGGAGAACCCCGATAAAAACCACGAGCACGGTGTTTGTTCACCACAAAGTCCACACGGCGCGAGCTGGGATCGAAGCAGGGACCCCAAGCACCGGAGGTGAACGCTCTACCACAGAACCACCGCGGCCCCAGGGATTTCCGTTGGATATCAGTAGGATGTGGCTATGAAGATACAATATTTGAACACCGAAATGTTGTCCTGTGGTTATTCCGCCAAGAGCCCACAAACATCCCGTAGCAATCCAGCAGAAAATTTTATATCCAGACGTAAGAGGATTATGATTTCCACTGAACGTCTACGGCACGTTCACTGCCAAAAATGAATATATCGAAACCTGAGATCGCGTTTTGGGGATGTTCAAGGTACATCACTACTTCAGATTGTGAAACAAGATTATCTTCATATGTCGAAATAAACTTCAAAATATTATTTGTGACAAGCAAATTGCTCTCATTTCCTAAATATGTAACAATAAAAACAACAAGAATACTCAGAATAAGCATAAGAATTCCGTTTTAGTATGTTGGTTATTTTGAAGGGGATCTTTCTAGGACTTTAGCCTCCTGTATCTTTGCCTATCGTGTACCCTGGAATGTAACTTAAAATTCGTACTTTCTTTTAAAAAGATGCAACATTTTCTCTTAAATAGATATTTCGAGTAGTTTCAGCATTCCTTTAATAATTCTCCACTGCTGTAGTCATCTTTTTTCCTCAAAGTAGTGCTTATGGCAGCCTTCGAGGATACAAAGAAATCCAACGAGATGAAATGAGATTTATAGTGGTAGCTTTGGTGAGGGAAAACCTGGTCGAAGACAGTTTACGGATTTGGGGGAGAAAGCAAGGAAAACAGCAAACACTGGAGGGTTGTAGAAGATTGCAAATGACTGGGTATATTCTCGTATATACATATAAATGCATGGAAATAGTGAACGAATATTTTTCTTCTGAAAGTTTTCACTGACCCCTCTTAGAATAACCAAGCAAGTGACGACCGTGTAACTGGTAAAATTGAAGCACTACACCACAGGCAGAGATTTTAGCCTTGAGGGAAGGTGGTAACTTCCTTACTGATGAAGGGGTGCTGCAAACTGACCGGGGAAGCTTTGGAAGAAAAATCTGCCAAATCGGTTTTGTATTGCCTGCGGCTTCTGCTGTTCGAAAAGGGGGTTGAATAAGGGTAGAGTATTCTTTACTGAGAAGACGAGAGCTGCAACGAGGAAGGGTCTTCCTGGTTAAATGGTTTGGATCCAATGCGTTGTCTTCTTGGACGTGACGTAGGGACACAGAATACTAATCCAACACATCGCTAACGAGATTATCGTATTCGGATTTATCAAGCAGTCCTTACATGCTAACCTCTGAATTCACCCTCCGAATCTCCTCCATTTATTTTTTCATTCATTTTTTTTACAAAACAAAATTTTCCCTAAACACTTCGTCATTGCAGTTTGTAGTTGGATGGATGTCCGTACAGGATCTGCTCTTTCGACCTCATAAATCTTTTTTTCAACTCTATGCAGAGACTAATTTCAGAGGTTTGGAAGTGTCAACGGACTTTCTTTCTACCTTTCCCCCATTTTCTGCTCACTAGAGTCTTCCCGAACCCCTCACCGTAACCTAGGCAAAATCTGGAAGTTAAGCTACCTTCCTTCCTTTCGGAGTAACACCAGCAGAATGTTAAATACGCTTTCTCTTTGGTTTAGAAATTCAAGCTGAACTACCAGAAAATAAATTAGTTTCTTTTTCTTTTTTTTTAAATTTACCTTTCTCGTTTTTGTGAAAAGTAAACTATCTCTAGTTTTCATTAACAGTTGTCTTCTGTACTAGCTATTTTTAAATTTACGAGAACAAAACACGACAACGTGTGCAATTAAAACTTGCTCTACGTTTTATATTTAAATTTATGTTCTCCTATTCATCTGCATCATTCAGTAGGTATATCAGGCGTAACGTTCTGGGATTTTGTTTTGTGATACATACTATTATATATACCTATATAAAGCTGAAGTATCCAAGCTGGAAGCATTTGAAATGTGGTGTTGGCGGAGAATGCTACGCGTGTCATGGATCGAAAGGAAAAGGAATGAAGACGTACTAAAGGAAGCTAATGAAGGACGACAGATCATGAAGATAATAGGAAAAAGAAGAAACAGCATGCTTTTCCACCTTATTCGACACTCCGATTGGATCACTGTGCTGGTAGAGGGAAAGGCAGAAGGAAAACCAGGATGAGGAAGACCAAGGATAATTATCTAGATGCAGTTACGAAGAGGAGGCCTTATCAAAGTATAAAACAGCACTCCCAAGCGAGAAAAAAGTTTTAAAATTTCCATGTTGCCCACTAACCTACGGTTGAGGTGAACAAGAAGAAGAAGATATTCGAAAAAAAATGAAATGAAATCTTTGAGTTTTACGTTCCATGGTTATGCCGGTTAGGCTAAAGGAGACGGCGCACAGTGGAGTATTTGCGCTGAAAACCTGGCCAAAACTTTTTGCCCTGATATTGCAGTGTTAGTTTTGAATAAAAAGGTTATATTTGAGTAAAAAAAACTGTTTACACATTATAAATACTCAATACAATAACTGAAAGTGGTGATAAATAATATACTCTTAAGAAGCTAAGAGTTTGTAAAGTTGGACATGAAAACATACATTATTGAATCAACATGCACTGTCATTTAATTGGAAAAAGGGTGCTAGTGGAAATAATGGAATCTTTTCGCATCAAAAATAAGATATTATTTATTAATTAAAATAACGTACACATGAATAATTAAATACATACAAAATGTGTTTGAAAGAAATATTGTGTTGTACGAAATGACATTTGAATAAATTTTGCAAATCGGAACTGGATATTAACGATATTAAACCTAGTAAACTTAATTGGCTTGAAGAACTTGAGAAATAGTTTGTGAACAAAAACAACAAACAAAGAAACATGTACATGTACCTATAACCATAAAAAGTGTAGAGATGTCAATATTTACATATACATACAGTTCTTTGGGGCTGAAGCTTAGATGTCCTCATCACTTTCAACTTCCTCATCACTTTCTTCTTCTAAACTCTGGGAAGAGCTCCCTTCAGCTGGTTCTGGTAGAAGAAGTGCAAGTGTCTCACTGCTGAATGGTTTACTCTTCTTCCTCAATGTCTTCCTGGAGCAGCTCATGAAGGGGTCACTAGTTAATAAAAGTCGATTGAGGACATCTCGGTTGCATACTGTTCTGTTAAATTTCCTTGAAAATTTACTTCTGTACATCCGGAAATATTTCTTTCTGGCCTCAGCGGCTTCCTCGGAGAGTTGTCCTATCGGTACTCTTGCATGTCTTATTACAGTTGCTCCATACACTAAGACCTTATGCAATGTCGGTGTCATGGGGTGCCATCCATAATGCTCTACGTATAATTTGGCTGTTGCATACGTATATTCTTCAAACCTTTTCTCATCAATGTGGTGTCCACTTGTTATTGTTTCCAGGATGACTTTCAGTCTGGTGATCAAATCTAAGTGTATTCCTGTGATTTGTGAGGCTGTCGCTGGATGAGAAAAAAAAAAAAAACGTGTGGCCGTGTTTCCGTCATTTGTGCTACCAAATCCCTGTTTAGGTACATCAACTAGGAGTCCTAATTCTTCCTTACATTTCATCTGGATTTCCTTTTTTCTTTCACTAACATTCTTTTTCTCTTCCGGACTTCTCGCTTGCCACTTCTTGATGTTCAGTTTGTATGACAAATTGAGAACTGACTCGAGGAATCTAATCCTGGTGTAGAGGGTTGAAAGACCAAATTTCAAATTTTCAGTATTTACAGCACCACGTTTTTCAAGGTTATTAAAATCTTTTGACGTCAACCCACAGATATAACACCTTGCAGTTGACGTTATTCCTGATGCGTTACACACTTTTCCGTCAACCATTGTAACTAAAAGCGAGTGTTTGATGATAGCTGTTTTGTCACCTAACTGAACTTCAGTGTTCTTTAACGCTTTTATTTGGTCTTCAACATACTTGATCTGTTCTACTCTTATGTCTGTACTTTCGTGTACAAATCGTATACGTATCGGTCTGCACGACCTAGTGAAAGAATGGGTTGGGTTTTGCCAAATAACTTTTTTCTTATCCTTTACGTTTGCCATCAGTTTAAGGGAAACAAACGAACTCTGGAAAATGTTTGTATCAGTTTCACTCAAATTCTGGAACTTTTGCTTAAATTGTGACTGCTGTGACCCATCACACCCCTATTTTGAGACCAATTCTAAGTTTTCTTTCTCTTCAACAGAGACATGTTCCAATACTTCCTACAGATACTTACATAATCAGGAGGTTGTGTGGTCTAGCAATGCCAGCAGTTTAACATCAGAGAGTGATTCGGTAACGGTAATTGAATCCTCGGGTGGATAGCACTGCTTTTTAGCCTCTTTGCCAATGAATAGCAGGGATATATCTATTTATTTGATGCCGTATGACTTCATACTCATGTTTGGTTAATTCTGCATCTATCAAAATGCCTAATGTCTCAGTAGGTGTATTTTTCTTTATTTCAATATGCTCGGAACTTTCTAATACCTTTTTGAATTTAGAAGCCCTAGTTGGGGTTTCCGTGATTTGTTTAAACAAATCTGCTGCATCAGGATTACCTGCAGCCCTCAGGCTCATGGAAGCAGCGAATGTTAATTCCTCAGTCGTAGTCTGCTGTCTCAACTCAACAGTTTTCCTCCGTTTACTCCTTTCGCTGGACTCTTGAAATTCCTTTTCAGGGCGGCCTGGAACTCTAGATGAAAATGTTGGCTCCTTTACACCACCCGCCAACCAATCTTCAATCTGCTGCAAAAATCGTTCCTCCTTGTTGTGTGACTGTGACCATCTTTGTTTAAATTGGGTTTTAAAATATCGGAGAGACCGTTTCAGGGCACTTCTTTGAGCTTCGGGACATTTTGTCATTTCTGCTACTCTGTTTTTCATGTATAGTAACTTTTCTTCAATAGTTCTGATTTCGTATTCCTTAACTAACTCGTAGAATTCTCGCCTTTTAAACTCTTTCTCCATCTTCAGAATCCTAAAAAAATGAAAAAATAAAAACTGAGTATATAACGACAATAATGTTTTATACTTATTAAATATATTTTATGTGAAAGTAATTTAAAATGACGGCTAAAGGGTTTCGTTTCTGTGCATTTCTGGCTCATATGTATATATGTTGTATATAAATACGTGTGCATATATTTACAAAATCAGTTTTACAATTCTGTTATTTATATTCACCCCTTTTATGCACGTCCATACAGTATAATAATTTGATTTTTGTGTTTCAACCTCATTATGGTCAGTAATTATCACTTCGATTTACTGAAAATCTATCTGCATCATGTTACAAAAGTATATATATAAGGAAAAAGCAACTGGTTGCGGGAAATTTTATTTTTGAATCAAGTAAGTAGTATACCACTGATTCAGAATATCAATGGGATAAAGCTTGACAGAGCTTGACACAGTGTTAAAATCACTGGGGTAATAAATGTTCTGCAAAAAGTTTTAGTAAAACAAGTATTCTATGTTTAGACGAATAGAAAAAATAAAAGGAATAATAGTAATGCAAATATACGTATATAAATCAAAAGATCTTACATTCCGTTACATCCAAGAAAAGTATGAAGTTCATCCTTTTATATACGGTCTCACAGAAAACTATAAACTGATCGAATACGAAAAGTATGAACTTGTGAAACACACACCCGCGCAGACTGATACCCAAACATCAACTAGGGTTGTGACCCACCAGGAGTGACTCAGGCACCGGAAATGGTCATTGTGTGACTCGCAGATATGTCCCCTTGGCGCGCGAGTGCTTTCGACACTTATGCGACGGATTTTAAAATTTGCCTTTTTGGCCAGGTTTATGGCCGTAATACTCCACTGTGCGGCGGTGATGAGTGATGAATGAAGAAAGTGGGAGGAAACGGGAGAACCCCGAGAAAACCCACGCACACGGCGTTTGTCCACCACAAAGTTCACTTGGCGGGGGCTGGGATCGAACCCGGGACCCCAGAAGATATTCGAGGTGTTGAAATAGTAATGATAAGGAAGGTAGCCAGGGTGTAAGTGAAGTAACCTCAATCACAAATATTAGGCTAGAAAACGTGTCTTTTGAAAGTTATAAGCTGGTGAAAACTACGGAAAATAAATGTTAGAGCTTGATAAGGTCCGAACTGTGGATTCCATTGCAGATCTATCGAATCCCTGTATCTAATTATCAATGTTTCAGAATCCCGTGGAGCTTGGGTACCAAGTTTTAAAAATCACTTTATTTCTCTGTTAAATGATTAATAATAATATTATTCCCCTTCATGCAGAATTCACAAACATGTTTTTAATTTATAGTAATTATGCACAGAAAATACAGGGTGAGTCAAAATGATGTTCCAAATGTCAATTTGCTTTTAATAACACGTATGTAAACAGAGATAACACACTGACTGATCAACTGAAAATGTATTTTTTCTAACACACTATATAATATTAGACACACCGTCTATGATTCACACTAGTCCTGTCAAACTCTTGGTACCATATTAGGGTTGATATCGGCCACATCCACAAATGCAGTAATGAGCTTACGCAATTTCAAGCACACTTGTAGCAAGTGATGTCACAAATACCCTAAATTTTCTACAGAAATGCTGTGGAATTTGCTCAATGGACTTATTCGAATGAAAATAAAACACAAAGAACGCTTTCTGCTGGCAGGTAGGAACTATATTGCTCACTTTGACTAAACTGCCACCTGGTGGATATCTACATAACTGCGCCTGTGCAATAGAAAGAGAAAATAAAACTTTTTGAGATTACATTCCAGAAAAATATATGGGCAAAAAAACTTATTACCTTTTGAGTAATAAATTAACGAAATCGTGAACATCGTTTTGACACACCCATTGAACTCTTTATGACACACGCGCCGAGTTCGATAACCGATGGGAGCTCTCGAACTATATTATGGCTATGTGGTTAATGTACGTGATTTTGACCGAAGTTGCGTTCCAGATGAGAACTCATTTCTTCGGATTCCACGTTAAGCTGCAGATCCACAACTCATGAAACTTCGGTATTGACAGGTACGCTAATAATCCAAACCCAAATATAAAACGGCAAGAACTCATCTACCGCTTAGTGTGAGGTATGAACCGCACGAGCTTCCGTAGGTTAGTTGATATGGAGTTTAGCGACTAGTTCAACACCGAGACTACATTGGTCGTGGACCTGCAGTTTAATACGTGAAAGCACATGAGATTCAATACCGATCAAACGCGGCATAACCGAAGTACAGTTTGGCTATGGACCTGTCTCATATAGCATCGGCAGTGGCGTATTTAGGGGGGGCTTCCGGGCTTAAGCCAACCCGAAATCTTACTTACTATAGTAAAGTATATGAAATATCTTGCAGAATTTTCACATTTTCAGGCAAAGCCCCTCCGAAAGTTAGCAAAGCCCCCGAATTAAAATCGTAAATACGCCACTGAGCATCGATATTGCAAAGGGATGTTAAATATATATATATATATATATATATATATATATATATATATATATATATATATATATATATATATATATATTATGGTGTTTAGTGAGTCTAAAACCTAAAATTTTAATATAAAAGTTGACATCTCTCCTTTTGGAAGAGGAATTTTTATAAACTATGAAAAAATTGTTTTATTTTTAATTGAGTTTGTGTATAAAACTTTACACTTGTTATTTAAGAAAATCCCCACATTTGACATTTTATGAATAACGAACAAAAATTTAAATATCATAGAAGTTATTTCATTTTCCCCATGTAATTCATGTTAAAAAATCGCTGAAGCAAGTGTTCAGTTATTTCTAATTAGCTTTTACGCCGAGTTTCATCTTTTAAAAAATTTACGAATTCGTTAGATGCTCTAGTCTTGTCAAAAAATTGTAATTCTCTTTATGCCTTCAGGATATGACTTTAAAAAAAAACAAAAAAGAAACGCCTTGCACTAACGTTTGTGACAAAATAAGTTTCCTATTTGAATTTCATACTTCGGGGGCTATAATAGAACTAGTCTTGGAAATTGATTCTTTTATCATCATCATCATCATCATCATCATCATCATCATAGGTATTCTGTCATTGTTGGCAAGTCACCTAGCACAACTTGGAAGCATCAATGCTCCACGGTTTTCAGCTAACCTCTTCATTTTCATGTACGATTACTCTGTTTTGATATCGTCCATTAATTGTAGTCTTCTTCGCCCTCTCCTTCTCTTTCCTGCTACAATACCCTCTGGTACGACCATTTTGACACATTACCTTCTTATTCAATGTCTCATCCAGTTCCCTTTTTTCTTCTTAATAATATTTAATATTGTTCTTTTCTCACCCACCATTTCTAAGATCGTCTCGTTCATTTTCTGCTCGACCCATCTAATTCTCTCCATTCTTCTTCACATCCACATTTCAAAACTTTCAGTCATGTTTCACCATTTTTAAGTAACGTCCATGTTTCTGTCCTATATAGTACAATACTCTACACGAAGCATTTTATGAGTCTGTTTTCTTAATTCTTTATTCAAGTCCCACAAAATAGTATTTTCTTTCTCCTAAAACCTTCTTTCTCCATTCCTATCCTTGTTTTTACTTCACGTTCACACTTTATGCTACTACTAATAATATTATACAGGTATCGAACGCTAGTCACTTGTTCTATTTTCTCCCCTCCTTATACTTTCATATAATAACATAAATACAGATTCTATACACATGTAAGTTGAGTAACATGATAATCCAGAGTTCATTTCAAATCAAGATAAAATTCAGCCCTAAACTAAGAACACGAAGATTTTATTTGGGTGACGTGTGATCTGCACATCAACTTCTGCCATCGTTATTTTAATTTTTAGACCATTTTAGTTGTTTATGTATTCGCTTTTGTCTTCTCCTTTAAACGGTAAAATCTACAGTGACCTGAGTCTTCTTACTGGAGCTTTACGCCCTTCAGAAGGGCACGGTTCGAAATGATTAGTATAATGTTCATATATAAAATACTGTAATTACATTATACACTATTTACGTATGTGCTCATATGCAGATGCGCACACATACATATTTTGAACAGCCTTACTCTAAGCCTAGCGTCCTCAAGCCCACACATACCAATGTATCTGGTTTCATCTTTCGTTCCATCTTTTCTCTCCAGGCTACTACAGCAACCGTCGGAAGCTAACAGGGGTCGTCCAGAGGTGCTGCAATGACTTTTACCAGAGGAAGCAAGAGCTCAGTCCATTTACATTTGGAATTAGCACATATATTTTCATCCTCTAGGAGGGAGATAGAGAAAGTAAATACGCTATATATATATATATATATATATATATATATATATATATATATATATATATATATATATATATATATATATATATACCAATGTATATAAACGAGTCTGTTTTCTCTGTCGGGCTGCACGAAAATGGAATTTACTTCCGTCAGTAAACCTGTACCGAAACTTTCTCTTTACAGTATTCAGAAAAACTATCTATTATTTCTCTCTCTCTCTGCCATTATCCTTTCGTTTCTTCTTTTTTTATTATTTCTTTCTTCATGGTAACGGATACAATATATATAACACGCCACAATCGATCGATTTGCTTCTTGTTAACAAAACGATAGAAAAGAATCATCTATACAGTGCTTTCAGAATGTACAGAGAAAAGAGAGGGAAAAGTTTTCTGCTGACCCATTTTGTTTAACATGAAAAATACAAAAAAAGAAAAATCGGTCTGATTAATTTCGAAGAAAAACGGTCTAAAACTAAAGTAGAGATTTCGTTTTCGTGTTTTCGTTAGTTTTTCTTTCTTTTCTTCTCTTAAACAGAAATAATTTCAAAATTTTAAATAAGAGATGGCAGATATTGCTGCAATTTCAAAGTGACTCCTACTGCATGATCATTGTAGGCTATATCAGTGGCGACATGGCAGATATTCCTACTGAATAATGATTGTAGGCTATATCAGGGGCAGTAGGGCAGATATTGCGGCAATTTCAAAGTGACTCCTACTGTATGATGATTGTAGGTTATATCAGTGGCGACATGACAGATATTGCTACAGTTTCAAAGTGACTTCTACTGCATAATGATTGTAGGCTATATCAGTGGCTATATGGCAGATATTGCTGCAATTTCAAAGTGACTCCTACTGCATGATGATGTAGGCTATATCAGTGGTGACATGGCAGATATTCCTACTGAATAATGATTGTAGGCTATATCAGGGGCAGATATTGCTGCAGTTTCAAAGTGACTCCTACTGTATGATGGTTGTAGGTTATATCAGTGGCTACATGGCAGATATTGCTACAGTTTCAAAGTGACTTCTATTGCATGATGATTGTAGATTATATCAGTGGCGATATGGCAGATATTGCTACAGTTTCAAAGTGACTTCTATTGCATGATGATTGTAGATTATATCAGTGGCGATATGGCAGATATTGCTGCAATTTCAAAGTGACTCCTACTGTATGATGATTGTAGGTTATATCAGTGGCGATATGGCAGATATTGCTACAGTTTCAAAGTGACTTCTGTTGCATGATGATTGTAGATTATATCAGTGGTGATATGGCAGATATTGCTGCAGTTTCAAAGTGACTCCTACTGTATGATGATTGTAGGTTATATCAGTGGCTACATGGCAGATATTGCTACAGTTTCAAAGTGACTTCTACTGTATGATGATTGTAGTCTATATCAGTGGCGATGTGGCAGATATTCCTATTGAATAATGATTGTAGGCTATATCAGTGGCGATATGGCAGATATTGCTGCAATTTCAAAGTGACTCCTACTGCATGATGATGTAGGCTATATCAGTGGCGACATGGCAGATATTCCTACTGAATAATGATTGTAGGCTATATCAGGGGCAGTAGGGCAGATATTGCTGCAATTTCAAAGTGACTCCTACTGTATGATGATTGTAGGTTATATCAGTGGCGACATGACAGATATTGCTACAGTTTCAAAGTGACTCCTACTGTATGATGATTGTAGGCTATATCAGTGGCGATATGGCAGATATTGCTGCAATTTCAAAGTGACTCCTACTGCATGATGATGTAGGCTATATCAGTGGTGACATGGCAGATATTCCTACTAAATAATGATTGTAGGCTATATCAGGGGCAGTAGGGCAGATATTGCTGCAGTTTCAAAGTGACTCCTACTGTATGATGATTGTAGGTTATATCAGTGGCTACATGGCAGATATTGCTACAGTTTCAAAGTGACTTCTATTGCATGATGATTGTAGATTATATCAGTGGCGATATGGCAGATATTGCTGCAATTTCAAAGTGACTCCTACTGCATGATGATGTAGGCTATATCAGTGGTGACATGGCATATATTGATGCAGTTTCAAAGTGACTTCTATTGCATGATGATTGTAGATTATATCAGTGGCGATATGGCAGATATTGCTACAGTTTCAAAGTGACTTCTATTGCATGATTATTGTAGATTATATCAGTGGCGATATGGCAGATATTGCTACAGTTTCAAATTGACTTCTGTTGCATGATGATTGTAGATTATATCAGTGGCGATATGGCAGATATTGCTGCAATTTCAAAGTGACTCCTACTGTATGATGATTGTAGGTTATATCAGTGGCGATATGGCAGATATTGCTACAGTTTCAAAGTGACTTCTGTTGCATGATGATGTAGGCTATATCAGTGGCGACATGGCAGATATTGCTGCAGTTTCAAAGTGACTCCTACTGTATGATGATTGTAGGTTATATCAGTGGCTACATGGCAGATATTGCTACAGTTTCAAAGTGACTTCTACTGCATGATGATTGTAGATTATATCAGTGGCGATATGGCAGATATTGCTGCAATTTCAAAGTGACTCCTACTGTATGATAATTGTAGGCTATATCAGTGGTGACATGGCAGATATTGATGCAATTTCAAAGTTACTTCTACTGCATAATGATTGTAGGTTATATTACTGGCTATTTCTTTATGTTACCGCGTTTACCCCTAGTAAACAAACAATTAAATAGTAATTTATTATGAAAATTCCTCAAAATACAATTTAAAATAACATTCGTCTTGTTTTTGTGGTGTTTTCTGTTCTTTAGTGCACGATAGAAACACTAATACCTTCTAGCGGATAAAAAAATATTTCAAGTTTGTTGCTACGGCACGGCGAGCAACTACTCTACATCTGTTAACACATAAGTCGCGGGAAAGTTTTGAGGAGAGGATCCGATACACCTCAAATAGCACGCATAATAAACGGTTAGTGTCTGCGAGAAATTCAAAACTTACTGCTCAATCATACAGAAGGGGGAGCTTCATTTATTTCAAAGGGTGTAACGGTTTTGTTGATCGTCTGGAAAACATTTGAAACCCCATTCTGTAACGGTTTGCATCAACGCAATTCAAAATCTAAGGGTTGGTTTACGTCAATATTCATAATAATTACAACTGGTTTGCACGTATTTTGCGTTGCATTACACTTAGCTACGTTTGCGAAGGCTGTTACGGAATGATGCCGTCAAAAGAGAACTAGAAATTTATTGTTTCAGCGTGAAGAGAACGTGAAACTTAGTTTCTCGTACGGGTACGTGCAAAGCATTTTAACCACCGATTTGCAAACGAGAAGAGTGGGTATACAACAAGAACTTTGCCGTTCTCCGACTTTTGACTGACAAACAGGAGTTTCTGGTCAATAAAAATATTGGTGTTTGTTCAAATCCATAGTATTGTATCGATATATCACCACACAACTTTTGGCTCTTATCGAAAATTAAAACTCTGCTTAAGGAAAACGTTTTGACACCATTCGTGACACTGAGAGGGCCACGACAAAGCAGCTGTAAGCCCTTCCCAAAAAAAAAAAAAAAAAAAAAAAATGATAAATATTCCCAGTTATGTATTCAACGTTCTGATAAGTGCTTTGCCAGCCAAGGACAGTATTTTGAAGGAGATTAAATCAAATTATACGTAAGCTTATTACTTAGTTACTAATAAAATGATTCACCGCACTTTTTGATGACACTTCGTACATACAACTTTGGTAAACCATAATTTTTAAATAATTGTATGGGATAGAGCGACGTTGTTTCTTTCATTTAGATTCAGCGTCCAAGGAATAATAGCTTATCATTCTATTGGATCCAGACCTATAGTTCTACTACTTCCGAGCTCTTCGGTGGCTAAGCGGTACACGCTTTTGGCGTGGGAGACACAGGTTCAATTCCCTGCGGGAGCTCACGTGATTCGGATTCCACGTTAATCAGTAGGAACACGTCTCATATAGCCTCGCTGCTGACATGGACGTTAAATTCAAAATCAACTCAACTCAGTTCTACTATTTCTGGTTTCAATATTGAACATCCGTAGTTGGAAGTCTATTGTAATTTCGCAATATGGAATGAAACTCACTCGTTATTATCAAAACTCGAAAACTGTGTACGTTATATGCGTGGCTATCGTCTGCAAACTAGGGTAATTTAATGAAGGTTAAATGTTCCCATTCAGGTTATTACTGACGATATAAAAATGAGTATATTTCTCGCAATGGTCATTGTCTATAATAGAATTCGCAAATTCTGTTTACAGTTACAATAATCTCATACTTCACGTTCACCACAATATATCATTAAAACATGCTAACAAGATATTTCTTAACTGAGGAAAAATAACGTATAATCCATTTATTGTATTTATTGACTGGCAATACTAACCATTAACCATCTGAAACGTACAGAAAATACGCAAAATTAATCACAGCAGTTCGAAACAATCAGAAATATTGTAAATTCTGTTCCTAATCCCTTTAATTAAAACATTCACTTTAACAAACGAATATGCTTTGTACTCTCTTTTAAAACTCTTTTAAACAAATATTTATCACAAAGTACATTAGATATTTTTACAAATTAAGTGGTCATAGTTTAATTAAGTAATGCAAATTCGAATTAATAGAGATCTTTCACTATGTGTATTACTGGTATTTATTGTTAATTTGTACAGTCCGCAGCAAAAAAAAAAAAAAAAAAAAACTGCAACATGAGCATGTAAGTTTATTGTGAAACGGCGAAGTCTTTTGCTCCAAAAATAAGTGTACAGGGGAGGACGGCAAGGTTTCTTTTGGCGTGATTCGTGCCACTTAAACGTTATGTTGATTCCGTGCGCTGTTAGGCGTAGCTTCACAATAAACTTACATGCTCATGTTGCGGGTCTTTTGCTGAAGACTGTACAGTCAGGAACAAAAGTTCTTTCTGTTTGATGAAATTTGTTACGTAAATAACTTCCAATTGGAAGGGCAATTTGAGTACGGTTTTCACTAAATTATAAAGAGTGTAATTTCCTGTACGTTCCACCATTGTACGTTTTAGTCATATCACCGTTATTTCCAAAATAAATTTTACTAAATAGAAAGAACTTTTGTCGCTGACTGTACAGTACGATTTCCGTAGATTCAGGGTCTGCGAGTTAAATTTATCCTCACACAAGAATTGTAGCTAATTATTAAACCATATTTTTTTTTTTACAACGTAGTCAGTGTGTGAAAATGATTAGATTTAGCCATAAAATAGCTAAATGGACAATTTCGATTAGGACTTTGCTTTTGCTGCGATGCTTGTTGACAAACAAACATTCGCACATAGTCGTCTTATAGTATTTTCTATATTTATGCAAAGCATAGTTTCGAAGACAACTAAGAAATAGTTTAATCGCTTGACTGCCAATACTTACGGCCAAGGGCGCCATTTCCGGGCGCCCAAGGGGCCTGGGCTCCCCAATATTCATGTGGGCCCCATGTATTTTTATGAATATTTATTTTTATATGTATTTTTATTGTTATATTTATTGTTATATGTATTTTTATGAACATACAATATTTGGCATAATTTGAATTCAATCCAACATGTCTTAAAATCCTCATATGTGCCTTCTTAGACCCTTGTGTGCAACCAAACATACATCCTGAATGCCCCCCCCCCCAAAGTTACAGAGAAATCAGCGCCCTTGTGTACGGTCCGTACGCAATCAGGCTTGCATTCTTTCCTACCACTATACACAACGTACGTAGCTGGTTCCAACGGCTGAGGAGGAAACATTCTTGCATGGCAATGGCCACGAAAACGTACGAATGATTCTGGAGAAGTAGGGGACCGAAGTCTACGCAGGCCTTTAGCCAGCCCAAAAAATTAGGGGGGGCAGCTGAAGTTAGGGGGGGGGGCTATCCAACAATATTATAATTCATCACCATATTATAGTTCATTTGCAAGCCTACCGTGAACATTTTAGAGGGGGCCAGCAAAAATTCAGGGGGCGTCCGGCCCCCCCTAGACCCTCCCTGGATACGGGCCTGAGTCTACGTGTTGCTATGATATCATTAGATTACATGACCTTTGCAAGCAATGAGCAAAGCACGATTATTACGCCATCTGTTGCTGAGAGTACGAACCTCTTCTATTTATGAGAAGTGTGTTTTTGTTCTTGTGTACTTTGTATCACTAAAGGAGTAGAATATGGAGGAAAAGGAGTGTTATAGTTCGTCAAATTATGTTCCGGAGGAAGAAGAAAGTCAACTAGGAACCAATTTGGTTCATTATTTGTTTCCACTATTTATTTCTTAATGCTGTCCTCTTAGCCTAGTTCTGACGTTCTGCACTCTATCTACAATGGCTGGACTCAAAGGGGTTAAATGACTTGTTTTTGTTCCAATTTTTGTTACGGTTTCGCTGGCTTTTACAAAATAATTGGAAGATATGAGCATAAGATTTCACAAACTAATTTTGTTTTGAAGAACTTTCTGTACTTTGTTTTAAGTTGTTTGTCTTGTGGAATCTTGGAGAAGATAACTTAAATCCTATTTTGTTTGTGTTTTGACCTCATCCTGTGTACTTTTATGAGAACTTCTTTTGTAACTTCATACTCTTCGCAAGTACTTGGCATAATGAAACCTTACAAAATGTTTGGGACGAGAGGCCATAAAGTCCAGACTTTGCAAGAACCCTTAGCTGTCATTCCCCAGGATTAACTCGTCTTTCAAAGTTCACAGAGTGTTAACAGAAAACTGAACGCGCCATGTTTTCCCTATTAATTTCGTTGCTTGTATGTTACTTCCTTGGCGTGTGTGTGAGGGGGAGAAGAGTAAGTGGGTGCCACACTCAAACTCTATCTGCACACAAGCACATACACAGATAGCTAGAACATAGCTTCTAGTGCAAAGTTTATAAAATGCTACCTTCCACAAGCCTTAATGTGCAAAGAATATGTAAAGTACTGTTTTTTATACATCTAAAAAAATATGAGTCTGTTGTGGTTAACAGTACGTATACTTTTATTAAAAATTCTAGGAAGGGTTCAAGAGTTCCTATGTTGTTATTTTAGATGATAGTTTATCACAATATTCTTTCAAGTTCTTGCTTCTTTCACAAGCAAGTAATCTACCGTAACCTCCAGTCTAGTGGCTAGCTCCTGCCTTTCGCACAATGATCTCGGATTCCATTCCTGTTGGAAGAACCTTGAAATTTGTATGCTCTAATCAAGGAAACCATTTAATATCGCATTGACTTAATTGTTAACCGTTCATTTTTGATGCGAAAGTAGTTTGATTCGACTCCAAATCATATCCCCTTATAGTAATTCAACATAATATTCATTGATTTTCTCGTGGTTCTTGCGTTTTAAACCACTTTCTCATCCTATCGATTCACTTATTTTTTTACTATCCGCGTCCTTCTGGTTATAGGGCATAGAAAGAATATTTCAATTTCTTCCATGAAACATACATGGAAATTGTGGAGAAAAACAAGTAATAGTGTATACTACGTGAAGAAATTTGGTTGAAGTCATTTAATTTCACCGTAGCATATAGTGTTTCACATCCTGATAGTTATACTAACCCAGTAACCTCAAAAGCTCAACGTGTAGCCTACCAACGAAGGATGATATTTACTCTAATAAGATTACATGGAGTGGAGAACTGACTTTTACGTGTTCATATCTTGGGATCAACTAGGTAGCTCCCGTCCATCAACGAACTCACTCGGTTACTAGCTTTTGACTCTGTATACCCTGGTCAAAATTCATGGTCATCCATCAAGCAGTACTTAAGATTTTGTGTCTTTTCTGGACAGATACAAGATACATACAAATATATAAGAAAGTGTTCGTAAACCAAACTCCTTTAAAAATGGCAGATAGATTGGCAAAGGCTTATGTGTGCCACTGTTAGGAGTATATGTGTCACGGTTGGAATTATGTTTGTCACTGTTAGAAGTACGTGTGTGACTTTTAAAAATATGTGTGTCACAAGTGGGCATCGCCACTCATTTTTCCTCGATACCCTCACGCTCATTTAAACATATGAACTTGGTAAGTGTTAGTTTTGTCTTGTGTTTGACGGCGAATAATGTTAAGAGTATCAACATTATTTAAGGGTCAGGGTTAGTTAAGGTATGAATGAGTGAACATGAGGGTAAGAGTGAGAAATATTGATTTGAGTGCGACAATGAATGCCAATCTCTGATATTGCCTATATCAGCTCTTATACAAGCCTACGTCAAGACTATGCAGAGCCTCCTTGGCACATTGTGGTCAAATTGGTCTCCATAAATGGAAGGAACCTTTTTCTTTTATATTTATCAAACTTTTCATAAAATAAAATACATATGAAACCAATTTACGCTGAAATACAGTAATTAACAGTGGTTTAGTAGTAGATTACTCACCTTGGGAGCATAGGGTCCCTAGTTTGATCCCAGCTTCGGTTAAATTGGTTTTCTGTTGAATTTAAAACCGCATATGTGGACATTCTCCGAGTTATTTCGTTTCCTCCAAGTTTCATTATTCAAATAGCGTACGTAGGAGTTTATTTCGAGGGGTCCAAACCCTATATGAGGGTATTCTATATTAAAATTCCTAAATTTGCCCCTAAAATTAGGCTAAATTTACACATAAGTCGAAATTTCGGGGAGGGGTTCTGGACCCCCAGGACCCACCCCCTGCCTATGTCTCTCCATTATTCCACCATTATGAGAGTGTTTAGTTTAATTTTCCACGGTTGTGCCTTTTAGGCTAAGAGAGACGATGATTAAGGCAAGTGAATGATGATAGACGAATTGGTAGAATGAGAATAAGGGAGAAAATGGAGTAATGCGATAAAACCCACGGTTACGATATTGTCCACCACAAGCTTACTTGACTCGGGGATCCAACCAGGACTCTACAAACCAGAAGTAAGCGCTCTACCACTGGGCCACCGTGCCCCCAATCTTTCCACCCAAGGGCACCGATTTCTCGGTAAATTTGGGGGTAAGGCATTCAGATGCAGAAGGTGTACATATGAAGATTTTAAGACAAATTGGACTCAAATTATGCCAAATATTGTATATTCATAAATACATGAGCTTTGGGGGCCCCCTCAACCCCCAGGATTCATATTTCATCATCATTTTGATCCTCCTCTTGTAAACTCCAAAAAATACTTAAAAATAAAACCAGAACAACAATAGGAAAAGAAGTAGAAGGAAGATGGACTGGGTGTTTGTTTAAAGACACCATCCCGGCACTTGTTTGTTGGAACTTACATGAAACCTTAAGAAATCCTTGTGAGAATGACTGAACTGAGCTTTTTAACCTCAAATTTCCCGAGAAACTCTTTGAAGTTAGTAGCGTGTTTTGTATCAAGTGGTCTACTGACGACAAGCAAAAGCCTTAACTACTAGGCAAGCAGATTATAAGAAAAGATTGATAGCAGAGAACTATTTCTGTGCGCTTTAGGCATATATTTTGTCCTCCAATCTAAATAATCCAGCTGAAAAATTTCATGAAATATGCATTGATGACCTAAGGATATGATTTGATAAGCGGAATAAGGGTTTTGGTCATTTGGGTGCTGCGAACGCTGATTGATCCCTCGGGAGATATTGCTTCCATCGCGCGCTTCTTACGAACCAATGACGTCATTCGTCTTCTCGTGCTCCTAAATCGTTCATAATAATAGATTGAGAGTTGGCGTGCTTTGCCCACCTCCCTCTTGAGGCGGTGGCAGCAAAAGCCATTTCGCCAGAAGCCTGAAGCAGACGGGTAGAGGTGGCCGAAACAGTCAATGGATAGATTATTTCGTTATAGAGGAAAAATTACTCTTTTCTTTAAAAAGAGAAAAGAAAAAAAGATTTGTTTTTACATTTTGTCCGTGAAATGCTTTCAGAAAAAAAAATCAAATCTCGTTGGCGTTATGAAAAAAAAAAAAAAAAAAAACTGGACACATTTCGTCGATATAAAACCCACGTACTTATAGAATAGCGTGCATTGCTCTGGTCATGCTACACTTGTTTCTTGACAAGCAGAATTTTGCCTTTGAACTTTCTAGGGTTCTATCAACGTAATTGATGCACGGTATCTTGCAGCAAAAAATAATAAAGAAGAAAGTTTGAAAAGTGACTTACAAATATTTCATAATAATCTTGGAAATTCATGAAGAGCTGGTTTAAAAAAAAAATTACAACATAATTAAATTTCTCTCCAAGTCGTTAAAAATATCTACCAATCATGTACAATAAATATTAAGCAGTAATTGTATATTTAAAAATAATTCTGCTACTGTAACTGGAAGGAACACTAAAATATGAACAAGGTTTCTCAGCCTGGGGTCGCGATCCCTAAAGGGGTCGCGAGAGGGTTTCATGGGGGTCACGAAGATAAGCGGAAGAAATAAAATATAATTAGAATATAATACCGGAAAATATTTTCAAATATTACTTTGAATTTTGTTCTGATAAGGATATTTTAATTTTTATATATACTGTTCAGAACAACAAAAAATAGATCCACTGAACACTTTCAACAGGTGCAGAGTTGTTTAAATATCAATTTAAATGAAAGAGTTCGAAATACAATTAAAATTGAAAGCTAGTGAGATACCTGAGCATGGTGCGATTTCACTAGTGCGCCAATGCCCAGTTCAATCTTCGTGGCACACATCATCAAGTCATATAAAATACTCAATAACTTTTTTGACAACTGTCCAAGTTTTTAAAACCAAAATTAGAAATGATTTTATTTTTATCGTATGTTCTAAAATTAAGGAAGTTAAAAGCTTTGAAAATTTTCAAAGATCTCCATTTTGAAACAGTATGACGGTTCGAATTCGATATTTGCAATATGAATGAACTGACCAAATTTGGTTTTAACAGGTTGACTGCCATGAACATCATATGTAGTGCTCACCTTACTTCTCTGTGGGGCCATGAGCACCGTATATGATGCTCATGCTTGATATCACAAATTACAAACCTAATTAGGTTGTTTAGCATCATATATGATGCTCATTGTCACAAATTACTGTGAGACCATAAGCATGACATATGGTGCTCGCCTCCCATTGGTACATTTTCGGGAGAAGCAAAATATCAAGACAAGAATGTGGCATGACTATCCATAATAGAGCCAAGGGTAAGAAGAAATTTATGACCTCCTGGGACCAGTACCCTCAAATCACCTTGGCAGTCAACCTGTTAATCCATTCGCTCCTAGGGAAGTTACTGTATCCACAATAAACAAGAAATGGATTCTACTATTATAGAAATAGATGGATATCGTGAGATCTCCGCAATAGGTATATTGAAAAAAAAAAAAAAAAACACGAGCTTATTACAAACCAGAAATTATAAGGAGGTCGCTGGCAAGAGAATGTGATAAAATGGGTTTCGTGATAGGAAGTAGGTTGTGAACCACTGAACGAGAACAATTAAGAACCAATTTTGATTATACTAATTAACTAACTAACTCTATGGCCTATGGAATCCGGAGGTTAAATGCCGCGTTCACAAAAGCTCTCCACTGACTTCTATCCTTAGCTAACTGCATCCAGTTTCTACTTTGTATTCCAATCTATGCGAAATCCATCTTAATATTGTCCTCCCATCTGCGCCTAGGTCTTCCTAATGGTCGTTTTCCGATTGGTCTTCCTGTCAAGACTTTGAAAGCGTTTCTACTTTCTTCCATTCTAGCTACATGACCCGCCCATTTTGATTATACTAAGGAGTTTTAAGTTGAACTGCTATTTTGTATATTGAGAGAACTATGGCAAATCTAGAAATAGGGGGGGGGGCACAAACGCTCAATGTTAGAGCCTTATGTCTGGTGCGTGACGTCCCTGATTAGTTCCCCTGTCAAGTAAGTTTGCGGTGGTCAACATCGTGTCCGTAGGGGTAATCCCATTTCTTTCCACTTTCTCATTCCACCACTGCCTTAATCATAGTCCCCCTTAGCCGCAAAGGGCATAATTGTGGGATGTTAACCTGAAATATTTCATGTTTCTATAAATAGGACCAGAGAAATAAAAAAAGTATCAATATAATATTTCTTTTTTCATATTTTTAACCATTTCTAGTGTGGTTTCTATTCTCCATCAACTTTCTTTGTTTCCATCCTAGTTTTAATTAATTAGTTTCAGTGTTTATTTTTTAAAAGTTTCCTTATTAATTTTACCACTTTTAACTAATTAAATTGCAGTGTTGTTTCTATGCTTCTCCAACTTCCTTATTTACCTATTTTTCTAATTAGATTCCCATACTGTTGCGATCTTTCTGCAATTTTCCTTGTTTTTCCTTCTTATTCCTTTTAACTAATTAGTTCTAGTTTTGATACTATTAGTTCCTTTAAATCGTATTGAGTCTTTGGAGTTCAAAATCGATAAGACATTTATTGTAAATATAAACATTATGAAAGCACATATGACCATTTTGTTTCATTATCTTCTGTTATTTTTTTAGCAACACCATAATAAAGTCATGTGGTTTCTGGTCAAAACATGGGGTTTACAGACCTCTTCTGCATTCAATGAGTTCTGCAGATATCAAAATAAATAATAGCCTGACGGGATCTATGCGATGGATAAATTAAGAGTCCTAATCTCTGCAAAATTAAAATGCCGCAAATTTTATAGTAATTATATCATATGATATCTTCAAATAGATAAAAGATAATCTAAATGCGGAAAAAAAAGCGCCTTAGGCACTATTATTTTGTACGAGGTACCGTTATCACGAGTCACCTAGTAGCTTTCCATTTTCTGCCATTTAGAAACGCGAAAATAAATGCCGATTTTCTAAATGGCTGCAAATCGAAAGCAGATAATGGAAAGCAGAAAAGAGATAACGGTATCTCATCTAAAATAATATTGTCTAGCGAGCTCTTTCCACTTTTTGACTACTATCTTTTATCTACTTGAAGATATCACATAATTAGTGTAAAATTAACGGTATTTTAATTCCGCTGTGATAAGGCCTCTTGAAACCTCCCAGCAAGTTCTCTCATTTTGTCTATGGGGCCTTAAAGACGTTATCAGCATAGTACCTAGGTACATGACAACCCTTTTCTATCAGTGATGGGGGGGCGCGGTGGCTCAGTGGTAGAGCGTTCACCTCTGGTGCTTGGGGTCCCGGGTTCGATCCCAGCCCCGCCAAGTGAACTTTGTGGTGGACAAACACCGTGCTCGTGGGTTTTCTCGCGGTTCTCCCGTTTCCTCCCACTTTCTTCATTCCACCATTTCACTCATCTCTCATCATCACCGTCTCCTTTAGCCTAACCGGCATAACCGTGGGACGTAAAACTTAAAGATTTCATTTCATTTTTCTATCAGTGATGGGTTGTTTCGTTACGGAGTCGTTAAAAAGTAACGACTCTTCTTGAGTACTCAAAGGAACGAATATTGAAAACAATTCAACTTACTCGGCTTCATTTCGGAATCTTGGATTCTAAGGACTCAACAAGTATCTGTTTGGATTCGGATGTAAAGTCAGACTTGTGATTTCTGGAATCAATTCATATCTGCATTGAACAGATCGACAAGACTTAATAAACAAAACTCACACGAAACGATAGACAAAAAACACGTTGAAAGCATATGGGCTATTATAGTGCTCATGCGTTAGGGAAACAAACAACCACTCACCACCTGTGCTTGATTTTTCTGCTTATTTCTGCCTGTTCCTAAGGATATTATGTTAATTCACTTCAAATTTACGAAATAAGTGACCAATACGATTATTAAAAAAAATATTAAAACATAGTGAATGACAGTCTTTCATTCTTTCTTTTATTTAGCCGCCCCGCAGTTATACTATACTCAGTAGGTTCGTTTATCAAATTATCCACGGCGATTCTACGCCGGGTGTTTGTAAAGGAAGGAAGAATGAGCACAACTATTTTCTTTCACTACCAGTCGCCTCAAAATATTCTTTTCTTTTCTTCCTTTCACTCACCCAAAGCAGAATTCTACTTGATTATTTTATGAATAGTAGACCTATGCTACCGAAAATATACAAACTGCTACGAAGCCAAACTTAATACATTGACGAAAGCTAGAAATAAGCTTTCGAAGTGTTTGACTATGGGTATTCAGAATTATAGGAATGATAGGAATAGAGCCAAAAGGCAACTGAATACAGGAAATCAAGAGGTTCAGAGGGACACATGAGTCTTAGAATCAAAGTAATGAAAGTAGTAGTTACTTTTTATGATTCATTTTCCTCAACGGATTCAAAGGAATCGAATGCCAGAAAGAAATATTCATTTCCATCATTATTTTCTATTGACCAATTACGATTATTTCTCTTGAATTGTTAGATGCACTCGTGATAATTGTCGACAGTATACGTCCCAGAGTATCGCTTTACAAGGCAGCTGCAGCTTGTGATGCACGATGCCCTTGTAATTTCACCAAACGCACAGCACACACTTCCTGGTCGTCAGTGTGGGCTTTGCCACAAACTGTTGAGCTCCTACTTGCTTCAACCACGATCTTTTCCCCATGTTATTCTCGTTGGTTTTTCGCTTTTCATCACTCGTGATCAAACGTTTCAGAAATTGCTTCGAGTTCATTACGTCTCAGTAGATTTGCAAATATAGAAAGTGCGGCTAGCAAAGCATTAGCCTGGAGTCCCAATTTCATCTCCGCATAAATTTGCCCAAACTTGAATGCAAGCGATAGCTTCCGATGCATAGAACAAGCCTGCACCGTTCCTGCAATATCGCGTTCCAAAGATGTGGGATGCCACGAGATGGCACCAGTGTCGAGGCACAGCTTCAAGATCGCCTCTTCACATCCTGAAAATGAAAATGAAATCGTTAAGTTTTACGTCCCACGATTATGCCGGTTAGGCTAAAGGAGACGGTGATCATGAGAGATGAGTGAAATGGTGGAATGAAGAAAGTGGGAGGAAACGGGAGAACCCCGAGAAAACCCACGAGCACAGTGTTTGTCCATAACAAAGTTCACTTGGCGGGGGCTGGAATCGAACCCGGGACCCCAAGCACCAGAGGTGAACGCTCTACCACTGAGCCACCGCGCCCCCCTCTTCACATCCTGAGGGTATTTGTATAAAGTGTGAAGCTATGCGTTATAGTGGTCATAGAGGTAATTCTGTATCGTATTAAACTCGTTGGTTGGCTTGTTCTTGGCGGCGGTTGTGTTGTGTTCGAAGTTTCGGGCTGTTGCCCATGCCTTCTATGTGTGGTGTGGCTTGACGTTGGTGTAGCTAACGTATGTGAGTTGAGGGATCGCAACTGTCGCAGATCCCTTGTTCTTCATCGTGGTTGGTGTTCACTCTTGACTTCTTGGCATTTAGAGCTGTGATTTTCTAAACGAATTTGACCAATAGTCGTTGATCAAGCTCTTTGTTTCTATCTTTTCTTCTCTCAATATTGTTGGTGGCCACCATTATTGGTACTTCTCTTACGGCCACAACCATGATTTTTTTTTGGCCGATCATCGATTGTCCAACGTTTTTCTTTGCATTGAAAATGCTTTCGATGATGAGGGTGTTTCTGACTCAGTTTCATAAACTAAAGTGCCACGTCGATCTTCACCTCGATGCTAGCGCCACCTCGTGGCATCCCAAACTTTTGGAACCCGGTATCGCAGGAATGGAGCATCTAACCACTCTGATTTCTTCACAGGTGTGTTCTATGTAGTCATGTCCAAAACTATTGTCACGTGTGTAAAAATTGTTGTTGTAGGAATATAATTTGATAACGAATTCGCCCGGTATTTCTTATAATGTTAGTATGTGTATAATCGGCAAGGACATGTATGTGGCAAATTTCATGTCAAAAGAGCAGTAAATAAGAACAATAAAACGAAAATAGAACTTTCTAGTCCATTTAGCAACATTTTGTTTTACTCATTCTAATTTTTGTATTTATAATTCATTTCCTATTAAATTTAGTATAAATATACTTCTCTCGATTATACACGTAGTATCAGTATTAAAAGTACCCTGCAAAATCATTATAAAATTATGTTGTTACAATTACACAGTTATAGATATGCGTCAATAATTTTGGACATGAGTGTACATGTCGGAAGCTATCGATTGCAATCATGGGGAGATGAAATTGAGGCTAAATTTAGCCTCACTCTTTGATCGAGTAAATATTTTCGAGTCAAGTCCTGTAGACCAAACTGTCGAGCTTCCTTTTGTAGCCAGCTTTCTCCAAAAGGTTTAACACTATTTTGGGGTAGATTTTTTTTAGGTCATTGGCGATGTCATACCTGCTTACATGATGCTTTTGCTAGATTATTTTTTTAAACAGAATATCATCCACTTTTGCTGTGATTGGTCGCCCACAACGAGGAGCATCATCTTGCATATCTAAATTTCCCGGAAGAAAGCGACTGAACCATCTTCAGGCTGTTACTTTTGATAAGGTACAACTCTGATATGAACAGTGCAAATTTCATCACAGGCCCACGCACCATTTGCACCTTTGTCAAAATGAAATTGTAGAACGTAGCACAGTTTTGCAGAAAGGTCACTCATATTCATGGGACAATATCTTACTTCTGATCATAAGAATTCCATCACGTTTGGCACATCTACTATCTTCAACTGTCAAATGACGTTAAACTTGACCCGCTGTGACTCATATTCCTTCAGAGTTTGGACACTATCGCGCAGAAAAGATTCAATGCTTTATAAAGTATCCAAAATGCAGGGTGTCCCACATAAAACCGGTACGCCTCACGCATGAGATTTAAATAACACTTTAAATGCAACAATGAACTAACTGACAATGAATAGATAATAGTAACGTTAAAGTTATCTGTTTATAAGAGATGCTGGAAGTGGTGGCCATAGGTATCGATGCATCGCTGACTTCGTTTGATGACCTTACCAGCAACAAGTTGTAATTCTGTAGGCGTAATGTTGGTAATTTCTCTAGTAATGTCTCGTTTAAGATCACCTATTGTGTGTGGATTGTCAGCATACACTTTGCTTTTCAGTGTGTCCCATAAATAAAATTCCTAGGATTTTAAGTCTGGGGACCTTGGCGGCCAAAGGCCTTTACTGACAAGTTTTCAGACTATTGACAAATCTGTCTTACAACACTCAACAATGCGTGTTTCTCACAACAACTGTTGCACTCAACTTTCCGATAAAATGCAGTGTAACCAACTTTCGATACAGTGTTGTCACTCTACGAGTAATTAAACTAGAGATGATTAACCAGTACCTAAGACGTACCGGTTTTATGTAGGAACTACGTTAATTATTCCAGTTTCATTTCTCTCTTTCTTCAACTCTCCTTCTTTATTTTCTTATTTTTACCAAATTAGTTCTAGTGTTTTTCTATATTTCTCCGATACTCTATTTAATTTCCTGTTTTTAACTAATTAGTTCCAGTGTGATTTTTATTTTCTCCGACTTCTTTAATTTCTTTTCCTACTTCTAACTCGTTAATTGTTGTTTCTATCTTTCCCCAACTATTCTTCTCTTCCTTTTTCTACTAGTTATCAAGTGTTGTATTAATCGTTTTTCAACTTCCCTTAATACTGTCTCATTAGTATTTCGTTTAACACAGGAGAATTCTTTGTATGGAGAAAATAAAAGTTTAATTGATTCGTGGTTACTTACTTCCTTTATCAGAGTTAGAGAACTAGATTCACAATATTGATTTAGATCCAACTTTAAACTGTAAACTTTTTCGTGTTATAGCCTATCACCTGGAACTGAATCCATGTTGTAGTTCATCAAAGGCAGGTGTGCTAGACATATATAGAGCAAAAAGTGCTCAGGGAAAGGTAAAGAGAAATTAACTGAATTTGCACGGAAGAAAAGCAATAAGAATTTGTTGACAATGTGAGCAAACGATGATGAGTCAAAGGGCAGGTACTCAATTATAATAGTAGGTTTACTATCAGACAAGCAATATAACTCTAGCAACTCTTTCCCGGAAAGTTGAGTGCAGCAGTGTGTTCGTGCAACAGTTGTTGTGAGAAACTCGAATTGTTGAGTGCTGTAAGACAGATTTGTCAATAGTCTGAAGACTTGTCAGTAAAGGTCTCCTATGAATTTTATTTATGGGACACACTGAAAAGCAAAGTGTATGCTGACAATCCACACACAATAGATGTTGTTTGAACCTTCCATTAGGTTGTAGGTCCTCTGCAAAGTAAGAAACTCAACCTAATCTTTATTTATATTTTGCTACTACATATAAGTTACATATATTTCTCTCTTTCACCTCTCTTAACCAATCCTATGTATTCCTATCGCGACTCCTGTAGGAGTCCAAGCCACAAAAGTTAAGAAGCAAGAGATCCACTCAAACTATTATACGTTTACTTCGTAAAAGTTTCGTAAGTTGTCTGTTAAATTTAAAATACCAATTAATAAATTTGGTTTTAATAGAAAAGAGCAAAGGAACAATACTATGGATTCTGTCAGGATCAGAGTAGTAACTTACAATGTCGTTTCATAATACCCTTTATTACTAAAACAGTCCACTTAAGAACAAATTTCACGCATGTAAATTTCCATTATCACATTACGAGACAATGGTAAATTATTCTGCTAAACAATGCGCTATGAACAAAATGTATTGTTCCAAACAATAACCCACTCGTATAATTTACCTCTTTGTGTGCTAAAAGCTCTGGAGACGATTTGTCATTGAAATCCAGGCGTGCAGCTAGGAGATGGAAAAGGAAGCAACCTTTTGCCCTCCAATATCTGTATTTTCTCTTTTTTCCTATAATTATAGCACAACTTTTTTGCAGGAGGCCTCCAGTTACTAGAGTTTTTGATCTAGTTACTAGAGCGCGCTTCTTTGGATCATATGGTTCCAAATCTGGTTCCCGGTAGTAAAGCATTGTTCTTTAGACATATTACAGTGTTTTCTAACCCAAATCAAACCGTCTTGTTACTGAAACGGTGTTGCCGGATCTGAAGATTAAAAATTAGCAAGATTGTGCTCCAAACGTAGCGGATTTGAACTATTTGAACTCTATAGAAATGGAATTATTCTGTAGGTATATACTTTTATTAATATATATTCTTATCGATTTGCTGCAGTGCTTGTCAACTTAATTCCAATCACAACTCCTATTTTATTACATCCACTTGCCAGCGACCCCATTAAAATTTCTGGTTTGTAATAAGCCTCTGTGGGAGATTTAATTTATCTGTTGCGGAGATTTCACAATATCCATCAATTTCTATAACAATAGAATCCATTTGTTGTATATAGTGGATACAGTAACTTCCCTAAAAGCGAATGGATTAAAACCAAATTTAGTCAGTTCATTCATATTACGAATTCGATCCATCATACTGTCTAAAAATGGAGGCCGTTTGAAAATTTTAAAACTTGATAACTCCCTTAATTTTGGGTCACATGATAAAAAAAATAAAGTTTTTAATTTTGGTTAAGAAATACTTGGACAGTTCTTAAAAAAAGTTATTCCATATTTTAAATGACTTGATAATGACCATCACGAAGATGTACCGGACATTGCTGCACTAGTAAAATCACACCATGCTCAGGTATCTCATTACCTTTCAATTATAATAATATTTCTATACGCAGGTTTCGCTGCATTTGTATTTTTCTGGTATTTCAATATCCAGTTTTTATTAACTTCATATCGTACCTCTTTCATTTAAATTGATTTTTAAACAACTCTGCACCTGTTGTAAATGTTTATTAGACCTATTTTTGTTGTTCTTAAGAGTAGGCATAAAAATAAGAAAAATGCCTATCAGAACAAAATTCAAATAATATTTAAAAATATTTTCTTGTATTAGATTCTAATTATATTTATTTCTTAAGCTTATCTTTGTGACCATCATGAAACCCTCTCGTGACCCCATAATTGTCAAGATCCGCAGGTTGAGAAACCGATTTAATGAAACACTAGAGTTGGTTGTCTGGATTGGCAATGGGTGGACGACGATGGCAATTTCGGACTGTTGGTGGTGGTGTGTTAGGGCGAATTCCATACTAAGTTAGGAACAGGAGAACTGTGGTCTGCAATGAACTGGGTTGACGGTGATAGTATAAAATTGGCCCCAACATTCCTGGTTTCCAAGGGGACATATTTGCTTAAGTCAGTTTTCTGGAATCTGAAATACACTTTACAGTATGCCTTTTTTCTATTTTCCTTATTTTTATAATTCGATTGCTATTTTTTTTTCTGGGAGTCATGGATTTTAGAAGTTTTTGTTGTAACTTTACTTTAGTCATTATGTTGATATGCATAATGCTATAACGCCATTAAATTTGCGATGTTAAGGTTTACAGAACTCTGTACAAATATTTTAGTGCTAGACATAAATTGAAACAGCAACAAGAACTGTGATACTACAAAAGTCTAGCGTTTTCCGATCGGCAGATTAAAAAGTACTAAAACATGAATGAATTAGTATTGAATATGTTACTTTTCGTAAGACTATTGTTCATTGTGAATAAAATAATCAACAAAATAAAATGTATATTGTATAATACAAAACTAATAATTTGTTGATTACATAATGTCAAAATAAGAAAGTAGCTCATTCTGAAGAGTTATAGTATGCAGATAACTAAAAGTAGCGCATTCTGAACAGTTATAGTATGCAGATAATTAAAAGTAGCGCATCCTGAAGAGTTATAGTATGCAGATAATTAAAAGTAGCGTATTCTGAAGAGTTATAGTATGCAGATAATTAAAAGTAGCGCATCCTGAAGAGTTATAGTATGCAGATAATTAAAAGTAGCGTATTCTGAAGAGTTATAGTATGCAGATAATTAAAAGTAGCGTATTCTGAAGAGTTATAGTATGCAGATAACTAAAAGTAGCGCATTCTGAACAGTTATAGTATGCAGATAATTAAAAGTAGCGCATCCTGAAGAGTTATAGTATGCAGATAATTAAAAGTAGCGCATCCTGAAGAGTTATAGTATGCAGATAATTAAAAGTAGCGTATTCTGAAGAGTTATAGTATGCAGATAATTAAAAGTAGCGTATTCTGAAGAGTTATAGTATGCAGATAATTAAAAGTAGCGTATTCTGAAGAGTTATAGTATGCAGATAATTAAAAGTAGCGCATCCTGAAGAGTTATAGTATGCAGATAATTAAAAGTAGCGCATCCTGAAGAGTTATAGTATGCAGATAATTAAAAGTAGCGTATTCTGAAGAGTTATAGTATGCAGATAATTAAAAGTAGCGTATTCTGAAGAGTTATAGTATGCAGATAACTAAAAGTAGCGCATTCTGAACAGTTATAGTATGCAGATAATTAAAAGTAGCGCATCCTGAAGAGTTATAGTATGCAGATAATTAAAAGTAGCGTATTCTGAAGAGTTATAGTATGCAGATAATTAAAAGTAGCGCATCCTGAAGAGTTATAGTATGCAGATAATTAAAAGTAGCGCATCCTGAAGAGTTATAGTATGCAGATAATTAAAAGTAGCGTATTCTGAAGAGTTATAGTATGCAGATAATTAAAAGTAGCGTATTCTGAAGAGTTATAGTATGCAGATAATTAAAAGTAGCGTATTCTGAAGAGTTATAGTATGCAGATAATTAAAAGTAGCGTATTCTGAAGAGTTATAGTATGCAGATAATTAAAAGTAGCGCATCCTGAAGAGTTATAGTATGCAGATAATTAAAAGTAGCGCATCCTGAAGAGTTATAGTATGCAGATAATTAAAAGTAGCGTATTCTGAAGAGTTATAGTATGCAGATAATTAAAAGTAGCGCATCCTGAAGAGTTATAGTATGCAGATAATTAAAAGTAGCGTATTCTGAAGAGTTATAGTATGCAGATAATTAAAAGTAGCGTATTCTGAAGAGTTATAGTATGCAGATAATTAAAAGTAGCGTATTCTGAAGAGTTATAGTATGCAGATAATTAAAAGTAGCGTATTCTGAAGAGTTATAGTATGCAGATAATTAAAAGTAGCGTATTCTGAAGAGTTATAGTATGCAGATAATTAAAAGTAGCGTATTCTGAAGAGTTATAGTATGCAGATAATTAAAAGTAGCGTATTCTGAAGAGTTATAGTATGCAGATAATTAAAAGTAGCGCATCCTGAAGAGTTATAGTATGCAGATAATTAAAAGTAGCGTATTCTGAAGAGTTATAGTATGCAGATAATTAAAAGTAGCGCATCCTGAAGAGTTATAGTATGCAGATAATTAAAAGTAGCGTATTCTGAAGAGTTATAGTATGCAGATAATTAAAAGTAGCGTATTCTGAAGAGTTATAGTATGCAGATAATTAAAAGTAGCGTATTCTGAAGAGTTATAGTATGCAGATAATTAAAAGTAGCGTATTCTGAAGAGTTATAGTATGCAGATAATTAAAAGTAGCGTATTCTGAAGAGTTATAGTATGCAGATAATTAAAAGTAGCGCATCCTGAAGAGTTATAGTATGCAGATAATTAAAAGTAGCGTATTCTGAAGAGTTATAGTATGCAGATAATTAAAAGTAGCGTATTCTGAAGAGTTATAGTATGCAGATAATTAAAAGTAGCGCATCCTGAAGAGTTATAGTATGCAGATAATTAAAAGTAGCGTATTCTGAAGAGTTATAGTATGCAGATAATTAAAAGTAGCGTATTCTGAAGAGTTATAGTATGCAGATAATTAAAAGTAGCGCATCCTGAAGAGTTATAGTATGCAGATAATTAAAAGTAGCGCATCCTGAAGAGTTATAGTATGCAGATAATTAAAAGTAGCGTATTCTGAAGAGTTATAGTATGCAGATAATTAAAAGTAGCGTATTCTGAAGAGTTATAGTATGCAGATAATTAAAAGTAGCGTATTCTGAAGAGTTATAGTATGCAGATAATTAAAAGTAGCGTATTCTGAAGAGTTATAGTATGCAGATAATTAAAAGTAGCGCATCCTGAAGAGTTATAGTATGCAGATAATTAAAAGTAGCGTATTCTGAAGAGTTATAGTATGCAGATAATTAAAAGTAGCGCATCCTGAAGAGTTATAGTATGCAGATAATTAAAAGTAGCGCATCCTGAAGAGTTATAGTATGCAGATAATTAAAAGTAGCGCATCCTGAAGAGTTATAGTATGCAGATAATTAAAAGTAGCGTATTCTGAAGAGTTATAGTATGCAGATAATTAAAAGTAGCGCATCCTGAAGAGTTATAGTATGCAGATAATTAAAAGTAGCGCATCCTGAAGAGTTATAGTATGCAGATAATTAAAAGTAGCGTATTCTGAAGAGTTATAGTATGCAGATAATTAAAAGTAGCGCATCCTGAAGAGTTATAGTATGCAGATAATTAAAAGTAGCGTATTCTGAAGAGTTATAGTATGCAGATAATTAAAAGTAGCGTATTCTGAAGAGTTATAGTATGCAGATAATTAAAAGTAGCGTATTCTGAAGAGTTATAGTATGCAGATAATTAAAAGTAGCGTATTCTGAAGAGTTATAGTATGCAGATAATTAAAAGTAGCGTATTCTGAAGAGTTATAGTATGCAGATAATTAAAAGTAGCGTATTCTGAAGAGTTATAGTATGCAGATAATTAAAAGTAGCGTATTCTGAAGAGTTATAGTATGCAGATAATTAAAAGTAGCGTATTCTGAAGAGTTATAGTATGCAGATAATTAAAAGTAGCGTATTCTGAAGAGTTATAGTATGCAGATAATTAAAAGTAGCGTATTCTGAAGAGTTATAGTATGCAGATAATTAAAAGTAGCGTATTCTGAAGAGTTATAGTATGCAGATAATTAAAAGTAGCCTAAAAAGTAGCGTGCTGCCTGTGTTCGTAGGTTTCCTTAAGAAAATTTCCCTCTCCTAACACAAAAATTTCCCTTTTCTCCTCAAATTTTCCCTAGTTTATTGAGTATCCAATTCCTAAGACAGAAGTTATGTGATGAGATTAATTTAGCTGTGTTAAAGAAAGAGCCAACCACATTTGTTTTTTATTCTATTACACACACACACAAACACACACACATGCACTATTACTATTGTATCATTCATTTCTGAAGAACAAATAACAATTTAAAGATTTACATTGGTCAACCACTCTACGCGAGAATTTCCCTGGATTTTTCACGTTTTATTGAAAAAATCCCTTTTTGCTAAATTTACTTATAAAATTTCCCTAGCTTAGGGAAATTTCCTTAAACTACGAACACTGCTTGCCGCCAAATTTAAAATTTTCTTAGCGAGAGAACATATAAAGTTGTCCAATCCGCTATTTCTACTCCGATCTAGTAACATTCTAGGATCTTATAAAATAGAGGATCTGCCCTTACAACAAAATCTTGAAGCCATACGTCACAGTTTCACCACCCCTACTCTGCCCACTCCGCCCAATAAGATCGCAATGTTTTGAGCCAACAAACATGGTGGAGACGAAAGTAGTTAATCAGATGATGGCGAAAACGAGAGAAGCCAATCAGACTTGTCGAGGCTCGGTTGTTTTTTGGCTTCATTAATTTAATAGGATGAAGATACGTATAGGCAGATCCTCTATTTTATAACATCCTTGGTAACATTACTGAAAAAGGACGGACGGTACACTTCAATAAGAGATCAAACAAAAGTATGTCAGTAAGTTTTACAATGTGTTCCTGATAACAGTTCTCTTATCAGTAGAATTTTGTAGTTCCCTTGAAATAACAATGTAGCCGAAAATATCTTTTCAGTCTAGTATTACACCCAGTATGCGCATCAGTATTAGGTTAAATGAACAATATATAACAATCTCCTAGTTAACAGGTTATATTTTTCATATATACGAGGGTGATTCAAATGAAAAGCTTAATGTGCTATAAAATGCCGAAAAGTTGTATAAAGGAGTTGGTATTTGGCAATAGTGTTCCTAAAGTTTCACAAAATGACTTGCAAGTGGCAGAGTGACCTACAGCACTGAAGATAGCAACATCATTAGTACGAAGATAGTCGCGCCACTACTATCATGCACCACGTTAGAGCAGTGATCTGTGGTACATTATTTTTGAATAATGAGGGTTTCAAACCTACTGATATTCATCGCGGGATGATAGCACAGTACGATGATTCGTGTTTGTCCCTGCAGTAAGTGTACCAGTAGTATAGAAAGTTAACGGCGTAACGTCTGCTGAGAATGACCCACGGCAGGGGCAGTCTCGCCGCGTAGTACGGACGAAAACAATGCTTTAGTGGAATAACTTATAAAGAATAACAGGTGTATTATTCTGAAGAAAAATGGCCATTATTTTGAACATTAATGTTAGTTCGTAACATGCTTCAGTTTAGTAAAGTGTCTGCAAGATGGGTGCCACGTCAGTGTGTGCAAGCCCGAGTGTCACCTACACTAAGATTAACCTACCTTCCAGACCTACCTTACTGCCTACCATGTTATACTAATCATAACAGTGCCGTAATACTGCTGCTTACAGCTCTGGAATCTTACATACTATACCCGGACAGAAGGCGGTAGTGGTTTAAGTCTGTCATACTCGATGACCCTGGTATCCGAAACAGCAGACACTAGATCAGGCTTAGAATCTCCTAGTCCTACCTACTGATAGAGGAAGTCTCCCTACCGAGTAGAACCTTATCATCACAAGGAGTGATAACACTCGAGCGTAATAAGACAGTACAGTAGATAAATTAATAAAATGATCTATTACAATAGAGTAAAACTATCAGATTGCCAACTAAAATAAGTTTTTTCTACATTTTCTTAAAAAAATAATAATAATCAGAATTTATCCTTAACCAAGCAATTTTATAGGTGTAATTTTTAAGTAACAATTATCCGTTCCTCTAATCTAGAAATAGTAATTATCCATTCCGCTAAATCTTGATGTAGTAATTTTTATCCATTCCGCTAATTTTGAAGTAGCAATTATACGCTAATCTTGAAATAACAAGTACCTCTTCCGATAATCTTGATAAAAGAATTAAATTTAGGATTTTAGGTTTTTGGATCTTGTCGGCATCTATGGCCATGTTAGCCCGTAACGTATGAGGGATGACATCCCTCGCAAAGAACACTATCCGAGGAAAGGGAAGAAAGGAAGGATTTGGGAAGAAAGGAAGCGACTTGGAACCTATAAGTGAGGCACCACCCCACCATTTGCCTAGTGTGAAGGAGAAAAATCCAGGGAAATCTTATTCAGGGCGACTGGTCTGAAAAAGCGTTTCACACTTGTTCTACGTACCGGGAATCGAACCCGGGACCTCTCGCACCAAAGACAAGAACGTTAGCGACTACCTTACGTGGGGCCATCGCTAATCTTCAAATAGCAATAATCCATTCCGCTTATCTTGATAAAGGAATTATTCATTACCCTAATTTAAATAGCAATTATCTCATTCCGCTAATTGGTGCTTGGGGTCCCGGGTTCGATCCCAGCCCCTGCCAAGTGAACTTTGTGGTGGACAAACACCGTGTACGTGGGTTTTCTCGGGTTTCTCCCACTTTCTTCATTCCACCATTTCATTCATTACTCATCATCACCGTCTCCTTTAGCCTAACCGGCATAACCGTGGGACGTAAAACTCAAAGATTTCATTTCATTTTTCATTCCGCTAATCTTGCTGTAGAAATTATTCCTTTCACAATTCTGAATATAATAATCATTCGTTCATTAAGTATCAAAGTCAAGAATGCGTGGATCCTTTGCATCCACACACACAGCTATTGCGTTTTCATAGACTGTACTAAATGTTGTGGGAGTGATTCGAATTTTACTTTTCTTTTTACTATAGAATTGGAAGCGAAAAATATTTCAGAATGTTTTTTGTAAAGTGTCTGTACACAAACGTTTATAGTATCCAAAAAAAACTGGTTTAAATACTTTGTAAAGAATGAAAAAGGAGATCTTAACGAAGAAAATTATGTTTGAAATGTTTTCTGAAATATTTTCTGTTTGAAGTATATTAATATACGTAAAAAAGGAAAAAATGGTTGGGATAAATAAAAAAAAAAAGAACCAACTAATATAGAAAATGGTAATCTCGCTGCACATAAGAAGCATCTCAATCGTACACTCTCCACGTCCTAAGAACTAATATAGAAAATCTCAAAATAAGGGAAAGAAGAATAGATGAATCTTAGCGTAGCATTTTAGCATTTTTCCTCGTAAAAAAAAAAAAATAAAACACACAAGAAAAGCAATCCTTTAGCAGTTATTTTGAAGTCCTTTCTGAAACAGTGTTTCCGCGCCATGTATAATACAAAAGATGGTGCAAAAATGAGGGAAGAATGAGGAAATTTTGGCGAAGAGGATGAAGAAGAAGACTGGCGTGGTGGCCTACTCGACAGGATAAAGAGAGGATCTCTGGCATCAATATTTCATCAGCCAGAAACGAGAAATGAAGAAAATCGTGAAGCAACTGAGCTTCCGACTTTCTCTTTCACATTTCTTTTTTTTTTCTTACTTTTCTTTTGCAAGAAAAGCTTATTGACAAAGAATTTTTCCGCTACTGCTAAGAGACACGAAAGAAACCCAAATGGATGAATCCAGAACCACAAAAAATAATAATAAAAAATCAGCTTTTATCTTTGTATTTCAAGGGATTTGAGTCCCCCAACCCTCAATCCCATACCACCATCTAAATTTTTAAAAAGAAACAAATCTCTTTTTTTCCTATCCTCAAAATAACCAAAGTCTTTATGAAGAAAGGTGTGGGAAAACATTCTTAAATATTGGAATATCGAATAATTTAAATGTGCATAAACTTTGTTATCGTACGGAAAAGGAAATGAAGGCAATAGAAGTAATTTTCCAGAAATGTAAGAATCTCTTCGTCGCTTACGAAGAATTACGCTAATCTTAAAATAGAATATATTAATATCACTCGCTAAATCATTGTCTTTCTAATTTGCCAAAACATCCAGAATTGTAAATAGTAACAGAGTTTCAAACTAAGCAGAGCATAGGTGAGGAAACTCTTAAAGAGCGCGTATTTCCGTTCATCTGTCTGCCTATGGGCAGATATGACAATAAAATAGGTAAACCTTAGCAAGAATTGTTATATTTATAGAAAAAAAAATGAAATGAAATATTTAAGATTTACGTCTCACGGTTATGCCGGCTAGGCTAAAGGAGACGGTAATGATAAAAATGAATGAAAAAAGTGGGAGGAAGCGGGGGAACCTCGAGAAAACCGACGCACACGATGTTTGTCCAACACAAAGCTCACTTGGCGCGAGCTCGGACCTCATACCAAGGACTCCATACACCAGAGGTTACCTCTCTACCACTGAGCCACCGCGGCCCCTATATTCATAGGAATTTTGTGTCCAAAGGATGATGTCTTCCCACTTTGCCAACTCCCATTGTATCTAACATTTTATCAACTACATCATGTTTGTGAGTTTTCTCGGGGTACTACAGTTTCCTCCCACATTTTCATTCCTACAAGTTCTTCCATCATGATTCTCTTAACCTAAACAGTCATAATCGTGGGACATTAAACTGAAATATTTCATTTTCATTCCGTCTTTTTACTTTAACAGCTTTCAATCACAGATAAAATTCATAGCTGCTATTTTAGGCGAAATGGGAATTTGCATTTGTCCTAATTCCCAGTTCGACTAAAGATCTTATCAAAAAATTAATGTCCCTTATATGGAAGATCTGACAATGTTTCAAATCACCAGTAAAATTTCAAGGTACAGATGTTATTATCAGCTTAGAAACATAACATGGTTATAATATGATCATGACATTTCTGAGCTGACAATTGCATGCTCAAAACTACTAGCAATCTTTTTAGTCCAAAATAACTTTTTTTTATTCACTAAACTAGTTGAAATATCCGTTCTTTGCACAGAAAGGCTAAAATTTATGCAATATATAATATTTGAAGATGAAGGAATGAATGACGTAATAAACAAGGAAGAGCAACGCCTTCGACATCGCCCCTGTCAATATCAGTTAAATATACGTATAAATAACAGAGTAATGCTTTTGGCCTTGCCCCAGTCAAGATGAGTGCAATAAATAAATAAAGAAAGAATAGCATGTCTTCGGCGTGAAATAAATAAAAACCGAAGAAATACAACTTAGGTATTGCACTTGTTGGTTCCTGGACCAGCTGCCGCGTCCTTTATCTTTGTTAAACTTGGACTTAAGTGCCATCGAAACTTTCTCCAATCAGTTTAGCTATGCAGAACACTATAGATTCTACACTAATATCGGTAATTTTGGTCATGTTATTTGTCACAGCTAGCCCTTCCAAACCATTCATGACGATGGGAGCTATAAGTTGGGCTCGAACGACATAGGAAGTGTTACTATTTATCACAGCAACTCCAAAAACTATGGATTCTACACAAATATGAGTCATTTTTGATTATTTTTACTACTATCCTTTCCCACTCCTTCCCGTACGTGTGTCTTACCCTTGCAGTATTTTTTTTTCAGTTTGTAAGTAATAGTATATATGTACGTCAGCTTGCTTTCAGAAATGATGTTACATACCGAGTTTCTCTTCCTAACATGAAACAATCGTTAAATATTCTATTTTTCTTACATAAATGTTACCATTATTTCCCCTCCGAAGCCCTCTTTTCCCTACTAAGAACAGGAATAAAAACGTCACGTATAGCGTTCGGTCTCCTCCAAAAGGTGGTCTCTTCGATAATATCACTTTGAAGTAGGCAATATCGACTGTGTACATCTGTATCATTTGTATACCTAACAAACACACAAACAACTAAACGAATGTAACAAGCGTTAACATATATATAGTATAAGATGCAAACGTAAGGCAGATATGTGATCAAAAACCTAAATTGCAGACTCTTCTTTTGTCTTCAGCATTAGAAGACTTCACTCACATATACTATTGTTAACGGTTTATGCTATTAATCGAATAAACAGGTCAAATTCTAAACTTACGGATAAAAATCAGCAGCTTGTTTGTAGTATGCCAGACTTTTTGACATATATTTTATATTCGAAGTCTGTTGGGTTATTTGTTTGATTTACAGACGATGAACAGACACTGAAATAAATACCGACACAAAAGAATGAAAAAGAGCTGAATCAAGCAATAAATGGAAAACACTACGAAAAAGTGAAAAGAAATATTTCAGTTTAACATCCGACGTTTATGTCCCTTAGGCTGAGACGGGTTAAATAAAATATAATTTGATCTATAGGCAATATCCACTTCAGGTTTCGCTGAACGTAGGCTTATTGTATAGTGCATCTGAATTTGTTTGACCTTCAGGGTTGCTCTCACTGCGAACTAACCAATCCACTTACAGCGATGTTGCCAGTTCTATGAGGCGAGAATCTCTTTCAGCTGATATACAGTGTATTGTCAATGGGACTAAATCTTGTTTAAAGAGTGTTGGTTACGAAGCTCCTCCAGCTCACTGGCTTAAAGTATAATTTTCGAGTCTTCTTCAATTTGCGTTCTATCTCTAGTAGGTTCGGCGCTCATAGAAGGATTTTAAATACCAGCTAATTGAATCAATAAATTGAACAAAAAAGATACAGTATATTTTTGTTATTAAAGTAGTTAGGAACACACAGAGTCACAAGAAACCATTGTTTCATGTTTTGAAAATGACTACAACAAAACAGAGTACTGTTATTTCTAGTCAAACTTTTCCTAAGGGGAAGAAAATCACGTATGGAAGGTAGATTTCGCATTTTCTTTCTTTCCTTTGAATCGGATGTGGTAACCGCCAAACTCTTAGCTTTTCTGTGTACATTGGAAACGGAAAACCCAGAAACGACGATTGATTTCCGATACACAGAGGTACAGTACAAGAAACTTGCTTCTTCTGAGTAGTGTGCAGTTAAATAATAAAAAAAAGTTTTATTCTTCGTCTTGCATGCGTGTGTGTGATATTGTATGTATTGTGTCAAGAGAGAGACAGACAGAGTATTTCTATCTCGCTTTAAACTACATTGAAAACGACGTTCTGTTGAATGGGGCTTCAACTTTAAGATATACAAAGTTTTTTCTACATTGGTTTCTCTTGCAAAAATTTAGAATTCTGCAATTGTGTAGTTGGTGTAGTTGAGTCCACTGGTGATTGTTGAGGGAGGGATCACCAAAATATTCAATTCGATTGCTACACGCTCAGGGAGAAAAAGCAGCTTAAATATGTCCTAATTTCTGTATGCAAAAATTAGTGCATTATATACATTTTTCTCCGTTAGCGTGTAGCAATAAAACTTACTATTATTATTATTATTATTATTTTTTTTACCGATTTTACTTCCATCAAGAGTAATAGTGACAATAGGGGACCGCGGTGGCTCAGTGGTAGAGCATTCACCTCTGGTGCATGGGGTTCTTGGTTCGATCCCAGCACGTGCTAAGTGAGCTTTGTGGTGGACAAACACCATGTGCCTGGGTTTTCTCGGGGTTCTCCTGTTTCCTCTCACTTTCTTCGTTCCACCATTTCATTCATTTCTCATCATCACTGTCTCCATTAACCTGGCCGCCATAATCGTTGGACTTAAAGAATTCACTTCATTTTCAACAGTGACCATATCTTCCAAGCGTTTGGGTGCATACCATCCAAATTTACTACCTTTTTCTCATACAAGTAAACAGACAAGCAACAAAATGATAAAGGAGACCGAAGTTAGATGTAAAAAGAACAAAGTACCTTGCTTTGTAAACTTATTTTAGTCAATCTGTAGCATACTTAAAACAATCATAATGATGTAAATAAAATTTAATTGTACCTTTTTAATGAAAAATTAAGTCGCCTGAAAAAAATATCAAGGGTGTAACCTTTACCCTAAAACCCGCCTGTGGGTAGTTCTGATCAAGAGCCACCACTGATCGAATATAGATTAAACCAGTCGAGAATGCCTCAAGAGCATTGTGGGAACGAACTTAAAAAGAATTATTTTTCTTATTAACTTCTACAGGCTTTATACGAAATGTTCTGTGTACTTTATTATCATACTCATTAAACAATTCTTGTAACATATCTATTCATTTATAATTTCCTTGAGTACTCAATTTTTTCCACAGGTTTTGTTTAAGAGTTCTGTTAAAACGGTCTACGATATGTTGTTTTACGAACACAACAAACATTAGAAATGGATTTAGCACATATGCAAAAAATTGCAAAATACAGTAATAATTACAAATATATATATAATGTTGTATTGATAATGTTTCAAGATATGCATATTGTGTTACGTTAAAAACAAAGAAATTTCCTGAAATTGCAGAAGCAATAACAAAATTTTAAAAAATGCCCCTGTTTAACACACAACCAGATTTAGGTGGTGACTTTAAAAATCAACATGTAAAATAGCAGTTTTAAGATTACGAAATTAATCATTATAGTGCACAAAAGTCTGGCTCAAAGTTGAAAAGTTCGCAAAGCATTATGTCTTTATGACTTACTTTTCCTGAGATATGGCTTCTTAAATCTCCCGAAATCAGAAATTTTTGGCCAATATCTCAGGAACAGTAAGAGTGACGTGAAAACTTTCATCACTTCTTTCAAACGGAAAGCTACTAGGTGACTCGTGATAACGGTACGACATGCAAAACAATATTATCTAGCGCGCTCTTGTTCCACATTTCGATTATCTTTTACCTATTTGAAGATATCACACAATTACTGTAAAATTAGCGCTATTTTAATTTCGCAGTGATTAGGCCTCTTAAATACTTAAATACTAAATATTTTTGTTAGTAAACAAACAGATTGTAACAGGCTAAAGTTTTAAAAAAGCTACTACTTTTACTTTAAGCAAAATGAAATCGCGTGAATTTGTGGAAAGCAGAATACATAAGATATTCCCCGCTCATCCGGTTATTTCTCCTTCAACGCGTGAATAACGGATGACATGGTTGTAAAACTAAGTCAACTCGCAGTGTTTTCTCCACTTCCTGAGATGCACTTAGGGAGATATCAAAGTTAGAGCAAACAACCATCTAAATAATTACAAAATGTCTCACTTCTCTGTGAACTCTGAATGCAGTTCTATCTCTCGCTCTATTTTGCTCTTCGAGTTCTGTCTAGCTCCCCCATTTCCCCTACAGGAAAAAAAAAGTTCTCGAAATGATAACGACATCTAACTGTTAGGCGGAACTAGGCTATGAAAACGTCTCATAAACTGAAGTGAAATATACTTATCTTATTCTATATTTTATTTCGTATGCTGTAAAGAAAGGTCAAAAAATATGATCATTTATTTTTTCTTGAAATGGACTTTCATGTCCCACGCTTATGCCGACTAGGATATAAGAGACAGGGATGATGAGAAATGGATTGAGTCTTGGAATAAAGAAAGTGGGAGGAAACGGTAGAAGCACGAGAAAACTCACACACATGGTGCTTGTCCACCCGCAAAATTCACTTGGCGCAAGCTGGGATCGAACAAAGGACCCCATATACTAGAAGGTGACTACTCAGCCAGCGCGGTCCCATTCTTCTTGTAAAGTCATGTGTTGTAATCTGTAGATGGAATTAAATCATAGTAATGTTGATATTTGATTAGAAGTAGTAGTGAAGACACTTTTAGGATTACAGGCATTACTTTTAAGAGAAATCCGAAAATAAATACAAGGTACTACATAGAAGTGTTTATTTTTCATATTCGGCAGATAACTAAATAAAAACAAGAATTTTGATAATGATCCAAAAAATGGATCAAAACATTGCGATCTTGCCCATCTAGAAATGATTCAAAAAATGCATCAAACGATTGCGATCTTGGCAAATAAATAGTTTTTTTGGATCAGGAGCCACAAACATTTTTGAACGGTCCCTAAATCGAGTTTTCGTATTTTCTACGGAATAAGCACATCATACTGTGTTAAGTGATAGTTTGAGTTTGGCTACACTATATGTAGTTCTCCAGATATAAAGCTTAAAAGAAAAATTTTGATTGTAATTTATTGGATCTTGAATCAGGAGACTCGAAATTTGTGAACGGCGGTTTTCACGAAGCAAGTGGGGGTGCTCTCATATTCAGTCGTAAACATGTCTCGACAGCTGCAAGTGGTGTCGAAATTGGAAATGCGTGCAGTTATTAGTTTTTTATGGTCGAAAAGATGTCACTGTACTGAACTTTATCGGCAGTTGCATGAAGTATATGTTGAAAATGCGATGTCACGTCAAGCTATCGCGAAGTAGTGCAACTTGTTTGAGAACGGACGGTTATGCAACACTAGAAACGTGCGAACTTCTGACAGAGTTTAGCTTGGGAATGTGAGAACACCCTCCTTATAGCTCAGACCTTTCACTGAGTGACTTCCATGTAAAACGAACTTTCAAAGCTATGATACCACTCGGATGACGAGGTGAAATCTACAGCCCAAGAATAGTTATCTTGCATTGAACACGATTTCTTTGCAAAAGGCATAGGAAAATTTATAGAACGCATCGTCAAATGTTTACAGAATGAACGGAGGTAATTACATTGAAAAATAGATTGTGAATGGAATTTTACCATACAAATAAAGTTATTGTAAAATTTCTATCCTGTTTTATTCTCTTAAGCAGTTAGTTAAGCAGTCTAACTAACAATTTTGACTGAACCTCGAATTATGCTACTAATAATAGTAATAATATATAATAAACTTATTCAGTATATAATAAACTTATTATAAATGTGGTGAATGTTAAATATTATAAATGTGGTGAATGTTATATATTATAAATGTGGTGAATGTTATATATTATAAATGTGGTGAATGTTATATATTACAAATGTGGTGAATGTTATATATTATAAATGTGGTGAATGTAATATATTATAAATGTGGTGAATGTTATATATTATAAATGTGGTGAATGTTATATATTATAAATGTGGTGAATGTTATGTATTATAAATGTGGTGAATGTTATATATTATAAATGTGGTGAATGTTATATATTATAAATGTGGTGAATGTTATATATTATAAATGTGGTGAATTTTATGTATTATAAATGTGGTGAATGTTAAATATTATAAATGTCGTGAATGTTATATATTATAAATGTGGTGAATGTTATGTATTTTAAATGTAGTGAATGTTATGTATTACTACCCGTACAGAAATCAGATGACAATTATGCGCTATTCGGTGCTCCCTGATTACTAATCATAAATACAACAGATAAAAAGTCGTGTAACATTCAGTGCTGCCAACACACTCAACAGAAATGGATGGCATTTCAAAAGGTGCGTTCTTTATGATACACCCTATACTATTCCAACAGAATAAAATCTATCCACTACAATCAGATTACCAATGAACGATATACTTCTCAACGCTAGAAAAATCATTTTTTCTTTTTTCTCAAAAATTGAGCATGATAATTTTCTCTTAAGCATAGCGTTTGGTTTATCTCAATATGTTCGATCAACTTGAATACATTTATGTTTTATCTCTGAACAGTATCAGAGAAACAAAACATAAAGTTTTAGGCTTTATCTCATTAACAATCCTCTTACTGTTGTGTACTGTCTATGGTCATCTTTCTAGAGTCATAATGAAAAGAATACTTCTCTATCACCTTTCAATCTTGAAAGGTGTCCTGCTTATCATACAGCATTACTGTTTGAAGTTTACCAAAACATTAGTTTTCTTCGATTTTCTCTAACACTACGCATGAAGGTCTGTATAACAGGCGCACATCCAGAATTTTTTGTTGGACGAGGTCCAAGCTTTGAGGGAGTTCTAATACTACAAGCCACTACGTCTATCTAGTATTGAACGGGTATTATTATGCACCTGAAAAGACGATAAGTAATTCTAAAATTTCCACTTATATTTACGGAAAAGTGTGATAGAATTAGATTGTTCTTATAAAAGAAAGCGTAAAGTTTAGAGGAAATCTTCATAAACCATTGCGGCCTTCGGAGATAAGTGTTGATAGTTTAAGGATTAGCTGTAGACTGATATCTCTGTCCACTTGTGGTCTTCTTTTATGAACGTCCTCTTGAAAGGGTAGTACGAGAGGAGGGTCGTCAATCTTCGGTTTCCTTCCGAACCATCTTCGTGTCTTCCCGGTGTTCTCCTTCCATCTTCTGTTGGCGATTATCTTTGTACACAATAGCACGTGTTCGTAATAGAAGCATGTGTTTATAGAGATTGCTTACACGTGAGAGTATTAAATCTTAACAATATTAACCTTTACCAAAAGCAACAGTTCACCAGTAATAGTTTGTTTTCATCTTTATTTTAGGTATTCATATATGCTTTACTCTCTGTTGGTTTCATATGGTTTACGGATGAAGTGTAAGATCAAATTTTCCTGCTACATCAATCATTTCCTCGTAGTATAGTTATAATGAGAAAGTAAAAACATATGTTGAATTTGGACGGAGAATCTAGACTCGGTGAGATCTCCTTGTAGGTACGCCCCTAACACTGACCTATATCATTTTGTTAACATTTACATTTACTCGTATATTAATTGGTATAGATATGATTTTTACACCGTTTCTTTCTTTAAATACTAATAATATGTAGAATTTAAAGCCAAAGTATGATATTAAAATTTACAACGTACAGATGTGAGAATATTGTCTTCCAAAGTCCAGTGAGTGGCCAGACTTTTTTGAAAAAACCTGTACATGAAGTGTGTAAATGCCTATCGTCATTACTGGAAATTCGGTACATCCTGGGATTTTGATTGGATAGTAGTCTTGGATATTAATGCTCCTTTTTTTAGCACTCAAGGGTACATGAGACATCGAGTTGTAGCTTAATTTGGACCACAGATACGTCCACTGGGAATCGGACCTGAATTTACCGTGTTCAACGGCGTTTGCTAATCATATAGTAAAAACTGACAATTGGTCTGCTATCAAACATCATAATCATTGTTTTACTAAAGTTTACAATCCATTTTTGTTTCTCAGTAGATTTTGCAAGCGAATTCTGGTATTGCACCTGTTAATTCGTTCAAAGTTACTGGTCTGGGTCAAAGTTGAAGGGAGTAGGAAGAGCAAAAAGACAATGGGCAGCTCACCTGAAATTTTAAACACAACTGCATGAATGAAGCTATTGTTAGCTATATACAGATAATGATCAAAATAATGGAAATGCCTTAACAAAATGCAACTTACCTTATCAACACGGTGTTAGCCTATATTAAGCCTGTAGTATTATAGCTTGCATTTGAGACGGAGTAGAGGCATATATATATGTATCTAGTGCATTCCCTTCAGAGATCTAGTGAATGTAGCGTGCCACTCAATTGCGTCAGTAACGGTGAAGGAAATTTGCGCAGGACTGGCTACCCTCAACCTGAATGTAGATGTTCAGTATTTTGTTTATTTAGCTAATTCGCAAATACTACCTAAAGCCTATTTTGGCTGTAATAATCAACAGCCAACAACGTCAAAAAGAAAAAAAGGTAAGCAAGTCAGCTAGGGCCTATACTTTTTAAAACTAGCATTCACCTGGTGGAACTAAAGGAAAACCATGAAAGAACTCAGTTAATATGGACCTCCCTTAGTGTTCAATCCCGGGATCTCTCCATTTTGCCAATCAAGAAGAGTTACCATTTGACTACACTCCTTCGCTTTTGAAATCGGGGCAATAAATACACGCAACTTTACTTTCACAGATTCTCTTATAACTCAAACACTGTGTGCGTGGGTTTACTCGGGGCTCTACCGTTTCCTCCCACTTTCTTCATTCCAACATTTCATTCATTTCTCATCATCACAATCTCCTTTAGCCTAGCCGGCATAACCGTGGGACGTAAAACTGAAATATTCGACTACAATAACTTCGTGGTCACAACCCATCCCGATTTTGCAGAAAATGCCCTGTGTCCTGACATGCAGAACTTTACAATGTCACGACTGTCATATTTATTGATGAGGTTAATGACCATAATTATTAATCTTGGAACTTAGTTCGCACATTATTATATGATACAACCCCTTCAAAATAAGAGGGAACCTCACAACAGCGGCAGGCAGGTAGCAATATGGCTGACAACCAGTGGCGTATTTAGGATTTTGTTTCGGGGGATATACACATCATGTGAATAAGCACTTATATTTTTCTTTTGGGTACAGACAAATTTTAATGAAGTTGTGGATATAAAAAAATTATTTCGGGGAGGGCCTTGAGTCCGATAGCCACCCCTAAATACGCCACTGCTGACAACAGAAAGTCTGAGCTCAATTTGTAATTGATTAAGATCAATTTTTCTTAAGGCAGCAGCAAAGGAACCAGAAATATACATATAAATGCAAGTTACAGCAACAATAAACCTGGAAGTAGCAGCAACTGAAGCAATAAGAACAAACGGTACTGTTCCTACAACAAAAATTATGTTAAATTATTTGGATAGTTAACTATATATTTACTTTGCATGAATTTAGGTACTATAGGGAGCTAGCTTGTTTACCAGCGGGGGCTGAGGTAGAGGGGGACAAATTCCAACATGCTTTCTGCCTGACTCTTGCGACACTCCCTTACCCTCCTTCTATATGTCAGCGTTGCCAGGGGTAGAAAATTGTCACGTGAATGTCATTCTGAAGAGTTCGTGTGAGTTGGTTATTTATTGAGTGCTGTTGTGGTTGCGGTTTTATTGCTTATTAGTCATTTGACAATGGCTTTACAGCGTAAGAGAGGGCAAACTATACACAGCGAAGCTAGGGAAGTAATAAGGAAGGTCATAGTGCAGTGCGACGAAGAAGCGAGGGAGAAAAAAATGAAGCATTTATTATCAAATCCTAATTTGCGTGTATCCACGTATACAGGGATATCTGTGCGAAGTGTGACAAACATACGGAAAGAGGGACTGGACGCTGGTGAATCATCACTCACCACTCCAGGTAAAAAACGACCTAAAGCGGAAAAGTATAGGTTTCATTGTGATGAATTTGTCAGGTGCGTTATACGTGATATTATACAAGACTTCTATTTGCGGAAGAAAATTGTTCCAAGTGCACCAAAGTTATTGTCAGTCATCAAACAAAAAGTTGATTTCCCGTGAAAGGTTCACACTTTACGGCGGTTGCTTCACAGTATGGGGTTTCAGTGGAAAAGATGCAGGAGTAATAGGAAGATTCTCATCGAGCGTCCAAATATTGTGAATTGGAGGGGAAGGTATTTGAGGGCCATTAGAAATTACAGGTCACAAAATAGAAATATCGTTTACATAGACGAAAGTTGGGTAGACAACAATCTGAGTTTTGGGAAATGATGGCAGAGTGAAACTTTACACGGTGTGTCTTCAAACCCAAGTTCTTCGAACAGGTTGATTTTAGTGAATGCTGGAGCAAGTAGTGGGTTTATTGATGGGGCAAGTTTAACTTTTAGAGCAGGAAAGGCTTCTGGGGACTACCACGGACAAATGAACTCACTTAATTTTGAGAAATGGGTTACGGAAAAACTTGTCCCGAATCTTCCTAAAGAAAGTATCATTGTTCTTGATAATGCTCCCTACCACAACATACAAATTAACAAACCACCATCAAAGTATGCTGTAAAACAGGAGATGATGAACTGGCTTCAAGACAACCAAGTTCCCTTTTCCCAAAATATGAAGAAGTTTGAACTACATCAGCTTTTTGAACAACATAAGCCACAGGAGAAAGTATATCGCATTGATGAATTATTGAAGATCAATGGTCATAACGTACTTCGCCTTCCGCCTTACATGTGTGAACTTAATGCCATTGAACTAGCTTGGGCAAAAATCAAAAGAATTGTTAGGGAAAATAATCCAACAGGGGATTTGCCTTTGACTAGATTGGAGGAAGTGACCAGAGATGCTCTGAAGTCTGTGACACCGGAAGATTGGGAGGGGTACAACAAACATGTGATTAGAGTGGAGCAGCAGTTCTGGGAGAAAGATGGATTAATAGAGGATACCATAGATAATTTTGTAATTGAACTTGGTGGTATTGACAGTGATGATGATGATGATATAAGCGAAGAGGACGAGAATTAGTCTTCGGATTCTGAACTTGCTCAGCGCATGTCCGATAGTGATGATTAGAGACCGGATGTTAGACAAAATGTCTATTCTTTAGTATTAAAAATATAATCAAAAATAACGTTTTGAAGTTTAAATCGGAGGTTATAGTTTCAATTTAAGACAATTTTATTTTGCCTATTTCGCCCGTTCCTGCCTAAATAATTGCTTTAGTGCCTAATATTGTCTATTCTATGAATTTTCTTCCAAATTAGACTTTATTAGGAGAAAGTATATAATTTAGAATTTCAAGAAAGGATTCTGCCTCTTCCGAGAAATATGTGTTGTTTATATTGATAAGATGCCGTAAAACTTTGGACTGCTATGCGTACTGATAAAGTGCTGTAAAAGTTTGGACTGCTGTGTGTACTGATAAATATATAAAATTTGGACTGTTATGTATAGTGAAAAAGTGCAGTAGAGAATGTATTTACCAAATATACTCGGAATATACGGCAAGCTTCGTTTTCATATATACAGGAAAAGAAGATATTCACAAACAGGTAGCCTATGTTTCTATATTCTTTGAACATTATCTATGACTTGAATTTATTTTTTTAATTATATTGAGTATGTATCTTCATTATTTTGAGTTACATTTTAGTGCCTATTTTATAAATTTTAAGTGCCTATTTGCCTACCTATTTTCCTGGTTTTTAATGCCTAAACATCTTATCTCTAGTGATAATGATTAATTGAACGTAAACATAAAACATACCGGTATATTCTTCATTGCGCTTGTAAACTGTTACGTGTTAATAGGAATGTATATAATTTATTTATTTCAAGTGTTATATATAAGCTCTGTGATTAGGTTGTAAATAGATATATTATACAAAGACAATGCTATTTTTAGAGTCAACAAAATATCTTCGAAAGAGCGGAATATTCTTAGATATAATTATTATTAATAAGAATTGAAATTATTATTAATAAGAATTAAAATTAAAATTATTATTATTATTATTAATTATTTATAAGAAATAACGCTCTAAACGAGCTTAGAAGCTTATAAATGTAGAACTGCACTTTTTCTTGCATAAAGTGGGATTTGAACCATTCCATTCAGCTGTCCCCAGCGGAATTGACCCCTTTATGTTGGAATCGGAGACTAAAATGCTAGACCACTCCGCCACGCAAGTGGCTATAAAATATAGAAGTGAATAATATGCAAAATGTACCCAAATACGGTAACTGCTTATGCAAATTTGTAAATGACGAGTTAAAAAAATCTTTCGATAGCGATTGCATGATTTGCATAAACTCTTTGAATTAAGTGAGTATTAGGTGATTTTTTTTACAACGAACTGGCAACCCTGCCCAGAACCGTCGAGTGACCGTTTCGTGGTGACGTGAGCGGGGCACCTGTTAATCAACTCTGAATTCCTCAGCCTCGCATTAAAGCTAGCTCCCTATATTACGTAACTTATAGGCTATATATAGGCTACATACTATTTAAATTGACCATATTTTTCGCGTCCAAGTTCTATTCCCAACAAGTAAATTTGTGGTGGATAATATCGTGTCCGTGGTATTTTGAGTACTCTAGTTTCCTCCCAGATTCTCATCCCACCATTTTTTCCATAATCATTCAATAGCCGTAGTGATTGTAACCCTTAGCCAAAAGTGCATAATCGTAGGACTTTAAGCTGGAAGTTTGATTTCATTTGTCCTTGAGGAGAAAAATGTAAAATACTGTGTTAAAATAGTTTCAAATGTACACACCTCTTATTTAATTTCTGTTCATTTGGTAGAAAAATGAATTAAACATTGTGAGAGATGAAATTTTGAGAGCACCATTTAATCAGTTTATGAATTGCGAAAAGTTATACATTGTGACAATTTTGACAATAAAATGAATGAAACTAGCAGTAGAGAATAACTGAATGAAATTAATAGAACATTCATATATATATATATATATATATATATATATATATATATATATATATATGTGTGTGTGTGTGTGTGTGTGTGTGTGTGTGCGTGCGTGTTGTAGATTGAAAAATAATTTTCCTAAATCTTTAATGTTAAATATTGACAATAAAGCTCGTGTGGTATGCAAGTGTAGTGAGTCGTTCTTATTGCCTAATGTTAAATATGTTGTTGAATTCTTGTATGACTATATTTTGATTAATCTCAATTTCCAACGAGATGGCACCAGAAGTCACGTAACTTATGACAAAACTAATTTGTTACATACTGTGTGAATATATCTCCCACGTCATGTGATTTGATATCGCTTAACTGCTTTCTTTAGAATTATCTAAGTGGAAGAGTTTACTTTGGTTAAGTCCAGAAATCATACATGATAACAAATACTACACCCTCATAACATTAGAGAGATGCGGCCAAAAATGTCAAAATGTATCATTAAAGATAACAAACACTTAGAATTGAAGTTTGCGTTGTAATCATAAAGGAAGGATGTAGTATAAAAAGTTACAGTTGCTCTTCCAGCTAAAAATAAATGGAGGGAAATGATTGATGTAGCATGGAAATTTGATGTTACACTTCATCTGTATTCTTTCTCTTATAAAAACAATCTGGTTTTATAATTTTTTTCTCAAAATATAGGTGGAAGTATTACAATACTTATCGTCTTTTGGGTACAATATAATAGACGATGGCTTGTAGACATGGACGTACGCAGGAATTTAATTTGGGAGGGGTCCAAAGCTTTTCGGGGGAGGTCCAAACACAATTCCAGGCTAAATTATATTAAAAATTGTAAAATTGCCCCCTAAAAGTAGACTAAATTTACAAAAAAAATGTCCGGATTTCGGGGGGTTCGGGGTGGTCCCCCAGGACCCACCCCCTGCGTACGTCCCTGCTTGTAGTATTGGATACCCCAACAAAACTCGGACCCCTCGTAACAAAAAATTCTGAATGCACGCCTGACATCTAATAGTAACTTACATTAAGTATGAGCGGTTAGTTGACTCTGGGGGAAAGTATGCAGCTTTGGGGAATTTTCCCTCTGGCCATTGATAGATTATAAAATGAACGATTTATACTCAAACTACAGGTAAATACAAGGAATAGCATTGATCGTTGTTGCAAATATTCATTTTTTATCTTTAATTCCAAGTTAATTGTTCGTTGAAGAATCAACAAGTACATAAACTCTTAGAAACACACCGGCTCCAATCATCTCATCCCTCTTTGCTACCATAACATTCAGCTATGTTTGTATGTAAACTTAAGAGAATTACGTTTTGAAAATGTTGATATGGGTGTTTGGTAAAAGGGAAGCTAATAAATATCCAACAAGTACAACTCCGGACAGACTGACAAACACACACACACATGGACAAATATGTAAAGGAATTTTAATTACAGTTTACTGCACATCATAGGTTTAAAAACTGTATAAAAGCAGTATGGCTTGTACAATGTAGCCGATGGAATATAAATCGACCGTCCTCTCATGAGGTTGAATGCATGGTTTTGTGAAAAGAAATAAATACTATCTGATGGTACAGCAAAAATACACACATACGTTTCATTATGGAAAGACCTGTACTCATCAAAATTACAGAAAGTACTGAAAATGTTCTCCTCGTGCATCGATGCACTTTTGTGCATGCCTTAACATGTTGTTGTACACTCCATGCAACTCTGTTACGTCAATTTTTCGAATTTCATTACAGATATTGTCCTTCAAGTCTTCTAATATTCTAGGTCTATTTGAATACACTTTACTCTTCGAACTTTCCTAACAATAAAAATGACAAGAAAGCAGATCTGATGTCATGGCGGCCACAATCCTTTACTGACTGTCCCTTTCTCTATGAATTTCTCATGAATTAGTGAGAGCGACCCACGGGAAGTGTGACAGGTTGTCCTATTCTATTCGACGAAGGTATAATTGCGTCCCATGGGTGTCAACTGTTTACAAAATTCTTTAAAAAAAATCCAATATTAAACACTGTTGACTCAAAAATATGGGACCCAAAATCCAACCCGCAGACACGGCACACTATACTCCGATCTTTTCGTCATGGAGAGGCTGTTAATAAATCATGTGAGGATTTTTCACAGACCAACATCTGGTGCTCTGCGAGTGTACAGGTTCTGACAAACTTGCTTCATCACTCATGAAAAACAGCATTAGATCCCTCAAACCACTACCAATTGTTTGATGAAGTCACGTACAGTAATTAAGAAGTTTGGCCTTGTCTCCCTCTTTAAGGTCTTGTACGCATCACATTTTGTACGGTTTCAATTGTAAACTACGTAAAATACGTTGACACGTACTGCGCAGATTATCCATTTCTTGTGATGCGAGCTTACGTGTTAACTTCAGAGGGCTTCTTGATATCAGTACTTATATATCATTTACCACATGCAAGTATACGAACGGACGGAATTTGATTCTTTTTGCCGTTTGCAACTGATCCTGTTTTTCGCCAATTTTTCACCAAACCTTGAATACTTCTCTTCGCAGAAACATCTGAACTAGGAACTTCTGTGCATAAATTTCCTGCGTCTCCTTAAAGGAACCGGTAAACTCAAACGCCTCAACTATTGCTATTCTCTACTGAAGGGAATACATCTTGCAAACAAATGTCACACACTCGTCTGCATCCAATTTGCACGGTTTTATATTGTCGTAGGTGTGCAACAACAATGAAGCTCCTTCCTACCTAACTGACGCAACAAACAATCAACAACAATTACTGGTGCCGACAGTACTGACAACAATAAGGAGTTTCATTAGTAATATGAAGTAGGTCGGTTTTTCGTGCACTACCCGATACAAGAACAACAAACTATAATGAAGTACCCGATTCAAGGGTGGACTTGGGAGGATAAAGGCATTGAGGTACTTGAAAAATATTTTTTTATGAAATGTCATATGAATTTAAATTGATTGGTTTCAGTTTTGTTTATCTTAACAGCACCAATGCTATATGAGACGTAGGCAAGAGCGCCGATCCTGGGGGGCAAGGGGGCCGGGCCCCCCAAAGCTCATGTGGACCCCTAGTGTATTTATGAATATACAATATTTGGCATAATTTGAATGCAATTTGTTTTAACATCCTCATATATATACATTCTGCGTCTGAGTGCCCTCCCCCCCCCCAAATTTACAGAGAAATCGGCGCCCTTGGATGTAGGTCTACTGTTTAAGATGAAATCACTGCAATACCTTCAAAATCTGAAGCGTCTCCTATTGAAAATCGAACCTACAAGACCTCCTGCAGCAAAAGTGAGCTTGATAGTCGCTAGGCTAGGGAGAAGAGATTGGAGAGTTTCAAATTGCACGTTATGAAACATGATCAAACAGGCCTGTAGCTTAAATTCTGAATGCGGAAATATACACTAGTCTTGTAAACAGTATAAAATATATCAGTCTTTTTCGCAGGTCCCAAAACATATCCTCAAATAAAATAACTTTTGTATGACTGTGAACCACACATCATTTGGCGTAACAGCTCTTTGTGGGCCCGAGCCTCTCTAACGTCAGCTGTTAGATACCGTCTGGAGTACGTCCAGTCTAGCAACTAATACGTGGTCAGTGCGCTACATCGCCTTATCTCTAACAGACGTATCAGGAACTTTCTAGACCTAATGGCCGTCACATCTTTTATTCACGTGGCTCCCCAGTTTGCCTCACAACACTGGATGGACGCCGAAAATTGGTAATAACCGGCCGGGAATCGAACCTTGGGTCAGGCGGACGTGCGTTCATCGCTTTAACCAATAGACTGCGCTGTTCCTTATCAGTGTTTCTTCCAGACCTGTTTTTGGGGGGGCACTACCCCCCCCCCCCCCGGAGCAGACCAAAATAATACATTATTATATAATAATAAATAGAATATTGCCAGCAGTGCCCTCCCAGAATACTAAGTGAGTGAGTGAGCCCGGAACATTATTTCTGAAAGAACCACTGTTCCCTATGATTGTGAATGCTGCTGAGAAAATAACTGCAATTGAAAACCTCAAATAGAATATTCTCCGTAGTCTCGCTTTCGTATGAAATCATAGAGTTTTGGACTAAAACATTCTACAATTTTCTTTTTTTTCTTTCTTCTTCTTTCCTTTCTCGTTCACAAAATTAAATCTGCGCATGCGTGATTTGAGTGAGTGAATAGAGTAAAACCACAAGTCTTTAAAGGGAGACAGTCAGAGAGTTGCTCCGTACTTTTTTTTTTTTTTATTTATTTTCCTTTTGTTCTCGACACTTTTGGCCCATTAAAACAGTACCGGGAAACGGTCGAATATACGTGCTACATTCTCGAAGGCAAAACCCTAGTGTAACAAATCCATTAAAATATGGTGAACTTACTCGGCGAACGGAAGGAATATAAAGGAACGCAAATGAAAAGACACACATAGGGGCAAAATGGATGGGGGATACAGCTCTAGGGAGAGTGGACGATGAGGTTCAGGGAGAAAGGGAGAAAGAGAGAGAGAGAGAGGGAGAAACGATGACGAGAAAGTTGAAATGCTGCTGAAAGATAAGCTAACAAGCAGGCACTATGAAAATCGGATATTTGGAAAGTGAACAAGTTGAAAGAGTGTTTTTTTTCTTTCTGTTTAGGAGAACGAAAATTCTAGGAAAGCGTTTCGTAACTAACTAAACCCGCCTGCTCAGTAACGAAAACTACGTTCTACGAATCAATTAGGAACTTTTTTTTACTATTATTATACTCAACTGTCTGATCTAAATTTTAGCTTTTGTCTGCCACATAAGGTAAACCAAAAATCGAGACCTAATCACTGCGAAATTAAAATACCTCTAATTTTATAGTAATTAAGTGATATCTTCAAAGGGATAAAAGATAATCGAAATGTGCAACCAGATATTATTTTGCATGAGGTACCCTTATCATGAGTCACCTAGTAGCTTTCTGTTTGCAGCCATTTTAAAACGCGAAAATAAATGCCGATTTCCTAAATGGCTGGAAATCGAAAGTAGATAAGTAAGCCGTGATAACAGTATCACATGTAAAATAATATTGTGTAGAGAGCTTTTGTTCCACTTTTTGATTATCTTTTATCTATTTGAAGATATCACATAATTATTGTAAAATTAGCGGTATTTTAATTTTGCAGTGATGACTCCTCTTAATGATTATTTGATGGGAAAGTATTCTTAATCTTTTTTTGTTCAAAATCATGTGTACAATTCTATATTCAAATCAAATCTGTCGAACTAAAATTCGTGCTTATTAGTGAGCTAAAAGGAAACGTTTTGCTAAGTTTCTTAAAGGAATCAAGAAATGTTACGTGTACTCTACGTGAAAAGGTTTGGTTTCTGTGCCATGATATGGTCTCAATTAAGATTGAAACCGGAAGTAGTAGTATTTCTACTACTTACGGTTTTAGTAGGACAATTAAATTGGAGGTGAAATATATACTTGAAATGCTCAATTGCATTTAGAAAATCGGTTCATGCTAATTATTACTGTTTCAATTATGTATCGATGAACGCTAAAGCCGGATGTAGTTGATTTTTACTGTTTCATGTAACTAAAGGGTTAAAAGAGGAGATGGTACTTATTCTTGGAACGCTAAATGGATTAGGGTAAAGCTTTTAGCTATCTCTTATCTTTTTTGATTAATGTAGTTTAAAATTGAAACGGAAGTTGTACTGCATTTCTATCACTTCCGGTTTTAGTAGGGACTTAAAGACAGAGTTTACATGTATTCACAGAACACTTAATCGATTACAAGAAACCATTTCTCGCTATTTATTACCGTTTTGCTCCCTAATGAACAACGTTAAAACTACTGGTGGGCACAAAAACCAGTTTTTCGGTTTTCGTTTTTTAGAAAAACCGAAATAGGTTTTTGAGCATTTTTAAAAAACAGTTTCGGTTTTCTCCAAAAACCGGTTCGGTTTTTCACCGAAACCGCTTATTGGTTTTCTCCAAAACCGGTTTGGTTCTAACCGGATCCGGTATAGGTTTTCTTCAAAACCGGTTCCTTTTTTCCCAAAATTTGTTCTATTTCTAACCAGAATATTGTTTCGTTGTTTACTGGAAACCGATTCTGTTTCCACAGAAATAGATTTGTGTCTTCGAAAACCGAACCGGGTTTGAAGAAAATCGAAACCGTATCGGTGAAAAACCGAACCGGTTTTTTTGAGAAAACAGGTTTCGTTGAAAAACCGAACCGGTTTCGGTGAAAACAAAACAGTTTTTTGCAGAAAACCGAAATGTCGGTTTTCTAGAAACCGGTTTCGTCCAACCCTAGTTAAAACTGAAAGTGTTTAGAGGATAAAGAGAGGTGATGTCTATTGTTATAATGCTAAATCGATTCCGAGAGAAGCAGTTTTTCTCTATCTCTTTCGTTTTTAATATATATGTAGATCAATATGAAACCGGAAGTTGATATTGGTTTCTATCACTTTTGATTGTAGTTGAGATTGGAAATTATTTAAAGTTAAGGATGGAAATTAAATGTATCCTTTGGAGGATTAATCGATTTAATGAAAGTGCTTATCGTTATCTATTAGGCTACATCTTTTGCTGTACAGTTTGAACAACGATAAAACCGGAAATTGTTAATATCTTCTACTTCCGGCGGATGGATCACTTCCATCAACAAACTAGATTCCTGACTTTGACTCTCTATACCTTGGTCAAAATTGATGATGATCTTTGAAATAATTCTTAAGATTTTTCTTTCGGACTCACAGAGGTACTGACACACAGTCAGACAGGATTCATATGTAAAACAGGATTGGCTGATAATGGAAACTCCTTAAAAGTAGGGAGCGCGGTGGCTCAGTAGGAGCCCTCCCCGCTGGTCTAGTGGCTAGCATGTGCGTTTTTGGTGTACGGGGTCCCGGGTTCGATTCCCGGTGGGAGAGCCTTTGTGATTTTAACTGTCCTCGATGTTTCTGTGTTCGTGTTCCTGTCGTTCTAGATCATTGGAAAAGCAAGTTAAAATGAGTAAAGCAAGTAGATTAGTAATAAGTAGTTCAAGTTTCTGAGGCACGTTCGGTGAGTCAGTTAACTTTTTAAAAAAAAGGTGGTATGGCGTTCACCTCCGGTGCTTGGGGTCCCTGGTTCGATCCCAGCTCGCGCCGTGTGGACTTTGTGCTGGACAAACACCGCGCTCGTGGGTTTTCTCGGGGTTCTCCCGTTTCCTGCTACTTTCTTCATTCCACCATTTCACTCCTCTCTCATCACCACCATCTCCTTTAGCCTAATCGGCATAACCATGGGACGTAAAATTCAAAGATTTCATTTCATTTTTTCCTTAAAAGTAGTAAACAAATACCCAGGAAAGCGAATTAACCTCGTTACCAAATCATTACGTGGGGAATTTTTGCTAGGTAGAATTGTGAATCTAAATACATGTTTTTATAATAAAATATTGTTATCTATGAATCTAGGAATCAAATTTGCTACTAAATATAGTTTAGTATCGATAATCCGAACATGTTTAATTAATCAGAACATCCACGATGATTAGCTATCCACAATTAGTCGGGGTACCAATTTTCATAAATAACTAGCTGTCACAGTTCGCATACGTCCCTTGTAACTACTGTGGTGTATCTAACATATACCACATACTGTATTGTATTACACAACTTATAGGAATTTCGATTGATTACCTTTTGGTAAACCTAAACAGTAACACAGTTATGAAATATTTGCAGACCTTGGGTTCCTCATACACAAAATTTTTACATGAAACAATTTATTGAGAATAATAGGAAGAAATATTATTGGATAAAAATTGCAATGAAATTTAAACCATAAACACAAAACAGAAAATTCGTAGCGCTATCTTGTTTCCGATTACCTGAATAAAAGTTATAAACCATTGAACCGGTAGAAGCAATGAATAACATTATTAGCACTGCTTTCACGGCTGCTAACCCGAAGAAATGTAGCGATAGAACCAAATCAGTATATTGATAGTAATAACTAGACATTGAGAGTCGAAATTTACAATGTCAATCACATATTTATGTAAGTGTTTTTTTGATAATTTGATGTCCCAGCATATAATGCTTTCTTCTTAGGTGTAATTCGGAACCCTAAAATTTTTCTCAAAAGTTGAAATGTCCTGCTTAATTCGGGACAAGTAGCAACCATACCGCGTATTCTGAAGTCGATTATATTTACTATTATTGTTATTATTAATAGTAATAGTAGTAGTAGTATTACTGCCCTCTTATTTTAACCAATTAGTGGAATATAGCTATCACTGATATTAAAAAGTCAAACTTGGTGCGAAACAATTATTCATGGTGAATATGAAATTCTCTACTACGTCATTGGTCCCGCAATTTAATTTCATCTTACAGCCTTCGAACAAACGGGAAAGCTCTGATACAACTTTAAAAGTCTAAGCTATGGAGTTAATTGCGGAGCAGAGTAGTGATTCTATACCGTATTTGATACCGTTTGTATCTATTTTGTTTATAATAAATACATTACTGTTGTTTCCAGTCGTCTAGGAAAATATATTTCTAACAATCCTCACGTAATCTTTTTACACACGGTCTTCACAGTGCAAGATGTTAGAATCGCATGTTGTTGAAAATGTAAGAATAAGCAAGGTTGTTGTCGAGGGTATACGGTTGTATATCCCGTACACCCTGTGCTCAATCTTAGTCATTAGACAATGACTTCTGCTTCAAGGCTATAACTGTCTATAGTACTTCTATAACAATAGTACTTTCTATTTTTGTTTCGTTTATATTTATGTAATCGGGTCATGATGTCTCATATTCTTAGATGGTGTTCAAGTAAAGGGTGTCCCATAAAGAATGAAATGCTCCCCTCCATTTCTGTTCTAGTTCGTTGGCAGGACAGAATGTTACGTGATTTTCATCTGTTATCTTTGTGGTTGTAGTCACGAAGCTCTAAATAAGCACATGATCGTTATCTATTTTCTGTACAAGTAGGAATGGAGAGCTTCACTGTGGAACAGGATGTTGTCATACTGAAAATTTATCACAAATATAGTGAATATTGTGCTCAGGGACGTACGCAGGAATTTATTTCGGGATGGGTCTAAAGCGTTTCGAGGGGGTTCCAAATACAATTTGAGGCTAAATTATATGAAAATTTCTAAAATTGCCCCTAAACGTAGACTACATTTACAAAAAAGTAGGGATTTCGGGGGGGTCCGGATCCTCAGGACCCACCCCCTGCGTACGCCTCTGGTTGTGCTGAGACTGTTCTCAAATTCAGATGCAGAATCCCACTCCTCACATAAAAAACTTCGTAATTAGGCATATATTTGTACATATTCTTAATACAATTATACTTGTTTAGCAAAGAAATGATTGACGTAGTACAAAGATTTGGTCTTACTCTTCATCTGTACTCTTTCTTTTCTTATATAAAAACAATCCACTTCTTCCATTTTTCTGAGAATATACGAGTCATACTTAACAATTACTCATAATCTTTTCAGGTGTAGACTTACACTTGTTCAATTCTACGTAGATATAGAGTCTTGTAGGATTCTAGCGCTCCCTCAACTTTGGATCCTTCCCCCCCCCCAAAAAAAAATATCTGTGGCAGGCTTTAATTGCTCCAATAATTTTAGTAGCTTGTTTACAAAATCTACAGTTATAAGGTATTCTAAAACTAAACTATTTTAGAAATATACAGTAGTTATTTTTAAATTAATGTCCTCTGTGTTGAAATTGCATCAAACACTTGAGATCTAAACAACACTATGCAAATAACTATGTGTTATCTGTTTATATTTATTACTTTTTCTTAACTGTAGACCATGAAGATGAACCATAAGGACTAACAAATACTTTTCATTAATTTTCTACCTTCTTCTGTAATATGTATGATTTTCTTAGATAACTGCTGTAGGCTGGGCTATTGTAGTTAAACTGCGTAACTGCTTTGATATTCCTCCTGTACGTTTAATATAAATTTTGCAGTGAGTAAAATTTCCTTTAACAAACTCCCACGAAGTTTCTTGAAGGCAAATTAAGTTGTAACTACAGTTGAAATGGGAAATATTGCGAGGAATCTCAAACAACCTACGCTGTAGCAATTTACGACTCCAGAACTACTCGGAACTTCTCTTTTATTGCATTGAGACCTTATGAATTTCTGTCTGTTCTCGACGAAGCAGAAAATTGTTACCTTGGTTGGTAAAGAGTATATACACTACGAATATATATATATATATATATATATACACTACGAGCTGTCTGAATTCGAAGTCTTGAATGAAATTCGAACGCCTCGTATGGTTTAGTGCAGTACTTACACATAATTTTTTCCCATTCTAGGTAAAACATTTAGAAACTCTCAAACACATATTCTGAACGAAAAATTTACTTACCATATTTTCATGTTTCTAATCTTAAGAAATTCCGAGATAAGTACATTGTACTGTAATAACTGCAACACTCGTCCCTTTTTCTTTCCACATCTTTTCTTCCCTTCTGGTTTAAATATACTGTATAGTTGAAAACGCTGCAACGTGTTTAACTATTTTATATAAATAGTTGAAATATCAAATTTCATTGCTCTATTTTTAAAGAATAACAAGAAATGGACATCTTATTATAATAATTGCAATAATCATTTCTGTCCTTTCCACATTGAATTTCCAAATATCCTTCCTTAGTGTTTGGTTATATTGAAATTACCCTCGATCGCTCAGAGAACAGGAATTAATTCTTCACTTAGAGGCAAATCAGGATTGACAGCAAAAATGTTCAGAGTTTTTTGCGGCTCTGCAGCAACAAGATTTGGAGTAAAGAGAACACCTGCAACCCTGTTTCGAATGTTTCTGAACAAGCAGATCTGGTGTGTGTGTGTGTGTGTGTGTGTGTGTGTGTGTGTGTGTGTGTGAATCGCTAATCAAAGCACGCTCCACTGCAAAAAGAAAAATGAAATGAAATGGAATCATTGAGTTTTACGTCCTACGGTTATGCCGGTTAGGCTAAAGGAGACGGTGATGATGAGGAATGAGTGAAATGGTGGAATGAAGGAAGTGGGAGGAAACGGGAGAACCCCAAGAAAACCCACGAGCACGGTGTTTGTCCACCACAAAGTCCACACGCACTGCAAAAGAAAAGAAAAAAGAAAAGAAAAGAAAAAGACAAAGAAAAAGAAAAGGAAAGGAAATAAGATATAAACATTGATTCAGCTTGCGTTATCAACAGGTTCCATTTAAAACAAAATGTTTGTTTTGCTTTTCTGTCCCGTTGAAGAAAAAAGGGAAAGTTGAAGCAGGAAAATTTCTGTATAACCGTAACCTTAAATGTACCTTACGTCACAAAATGTACGTATGTATTATCCAAGCTTCAAGATTGTAACTTAAGTATTGTGCACCTATGTGTTGATAATTCAGTTAGTCAGGATTTAAATTGCGTGGAACCGCGTAGCGTAGTCACTAACGCCTTACTTTTGGTGCGAGCGGTCCCGGGTTCGATTACCGGTGGGAACACTTGGTCAGAAAGGTGTAACAGCTCCTCAGTGAAATTTTTCTGGATTTTCCTTATTTATACCAGACAAATGCCGGGATAGTACCTAACACAATGGTCACAGTTTGCTTCCTTCCATCCTCGTTCGTTTCTTCTTCTCCAATTCCCGAGTAGTATGATCGCCGACGGACGTCATCCCTTATATGTGTGATGGATTAACATAGCAATAAATGTCGAAAGCCCAGAAATCTATTTCCTAATTCTAGAAAACATATTCTAAACATAATTTAGCCTATTACGTGATACATTATTTGCGAATTTTAATTATAGCTACAAATGTAATATTGCTGCTATATGAGACCGGGAACAAATTGGGCGACTAATTCGAAAACAACACCGCCTCACAGGAAATAACCTTTCAATTAAAGAATACCCTTCGTTGTCTTCAAAACACATCTATGATATCGTTGTAGATACTGCCCTTTATGTATTAAAAGGCACAAAAACAATAATCATATGAACATTCTGCTGTGTCCATACCAACAACGAAACTAGGCGAAGTTTGTGTGATGTAATCGCATCGGTAGGTGTATTGCATTATGAAAACACGTTATCTCACTGTTCGTACGTTATTTTTGATTTGATTATGATTTTGATTTACATTCTGCAAACTTGATATTTGTCCATTAGACACCGAACCGTGCTGCAGTAAAACGTTGCTATTTGGATATCGTGTGCACTTTCCTGAAAACTTCACTTAATGCAATATCCCATTTCAAGTGTCATTGCGTGGTTGAGACATAAAAATGCCTAATGACTAAGTTAGATGCATTGCTATCGTCCTCAATCTTTGTGCCAATGATTTCAATCATAAATTATAGCCTCATTTAAAACTTTATACTATCTTTGAAAGATTGTTAGTTTATTACATGTCACATGTTTCTAGTTATGAAGTTTGCTTTATTGCAGTTATTACTTTAACGTTAATAAAAGAGTACATATATTAGAAAATTAAAAGATCTCCGTACAAGAAAAAAAAAGTGCAAATATTTTCATAAGGAAAGACTATTATGTCAGTCAGGGTCATGAGAGACATATTTCTTAAGAACTGATTGAAAGTGGTGATAGAGTTGTACCTTGTGGTACAAAGAATATTTCACGTAATCATGAAAGAAATACTTTCTTGTTCCTTTTGAAGCGTGAAGTTTGCGTGTTGTCAAAACTTTTCAGTTTTGATTTAAAAGAAAAAAAGGAAAATACTTTACCTCTATCTAACATTAAGTTTCTGCTTTCTGATTACAGGTGCCGAATATGTGATGAGAACAATTTGTTTTGTAATTGACGTAAGGACGCCGCTCATTTTCTACCCACTACAATACTTGTCCTAAATAAACTTGGTTCACCTACACTGGGAAGAACCGAGAAAGGCTTGGCAATAAATTTTTCTGTTATACCAAAAAGTAAAGGTTACATATTTTGGATTCATTTTGTAGTATGAAGTAAATCTAATCTAATTTATCAAACGTAGAGCTAATTGAAATGTATATTCTGCTGAAAAAGATATGTTTCTAATTTTATTTTATTGGACATAACTGCGCAACTTAGTTGGTTACTTCTGTGTGTAGTGTCCCTTTCAGCGTTAACACTAGTTGAAACGTACTCCTGCAGGTTTCCCTGAGATCAGAACTACATGAACTTCACCGGGAATCGAACCAAGGTCTTCTTCGCCAAAGGCACGCACGTTAGCCAAATTGCATAGCATTCTTCTACAATCTCAGTGTTTTAATACATCAATTTAATGTTAATTTCTGAAGAAATATGTTTTTATGTAATAATACTACGAAACTCTGTGAGTTTTATGTCTTTCCTAAAGTACTAATACTTCGAAAATCTTTCAGTTTTGCGATATAGGGTAAAAGAGACGAATGATTCTGATAGAAATGGTAGGATGATACAGAAGAATTCCGAGGAAACTAACGAGCACGGTGTTGTCCACCACAAAATCGCATGATCTGAGATCAAACCAGAGTTTCTTCAGGCCTCATTTGAGCGCTCTGCCACTGACACATCGTTTCCCCAATTTATTGAGTTTCCCTCATTGATATTCAAGCGGAAACCATTTAATCGGATTGGTACATTTTATTATGAACAAGAATTTGGGCATGCGGAGAGTATCCGCAAAATTTGATTCAGACTTTCATCGTCAATTGGCGATACTCAAGCGGAAACCATTCAATCGGATTGGTACATTCCATTATGAACGAGAATTTGGGCATGCGGAGAGTATCCGCAAAAATTTGATTCAGACTTTCATCGTCAATTGGCGATACTCAAGCGGAAACCATTCAATCGGATTGGTACATTCCATTATGAACGAGAATTTGGGCATGCGGAGAGTATCCGCAAAAATTTGATTCAGACTTTCATCGTCAATTGGCGATACTCAAGCGGGAACCATTCAATCGGATTGGTACATTCCATTATGAACGAGAATTTGGGCATGCGGAGAGTATCCGCAAAAATTTGATTCAGACTTTCATCGTCAATTGGCGATACTCAAGCGGAAACCATTCAATCGGATTGGTACATTCCATTATGAACGAGAATTTGGGCATGCGGAGAGTATCCGCAAAAATTTGATTCAGACTTTCATCGTCAATTGGCGATACTCAAGCGGGAACCATTCAATCGGATTGGTACATTCCATTATGAACGAGAATTTGGGCATGCGGAGAGTATCCGCAAAAATTTGATTCAGACTTTCATCGTCAATTGGCGATACTCAAGCGGAAACCATTCAATCGGATTGGTACATTCCATTATGAACGAGAATTTGGGCATGCGGAGAGTATCCGCAAAAATTTGATTCAGACTTTCATCGTCAATTGGCGATACTCAAGCGGGAACCATTCAATCGGATTGGTACATTCCATTATGAACGAGAATTTGGGCATGCGGAGAGTATCCGCAAAAATTTGATTCAGACTTTCATCGTCAATTGGCGATACTCAAGCGGAAACCATTCAATCGGATTGGTACATTCCATTATGAACGAGAATTTGGGCATGCGGAGAGTATCCGCAAAATTTGATTCAGACTTTCATCGCCAAACACAACATTCTTGTGTGTTTTCAGGCCCCCTGCTCATTCCGATATGGCTCCTCGTGACTTTAGCTTGTTTTCCAAGCTGAAAACGCCACTTAAAAGGATCTGATTTGAGACAAGAGAAGACATCATGCGGAATGCGGCAGCACGGCTGCTCACCACTCCAAAACCTGCGTTCCAGAAGTGTTTCCAACAATAGTGTAAGCAATGGGAATAGTGTGTGCAGTAACCAATGAGACTACTTTGAAGGAAATTAGTGTTTCGGATTTCCAATCAAAAATGTATGTTTGCCTATCAAAGGTTCGCTACTTTCCGAACACACCTCGTGTTTTTCAATACCGAGCTATCACTATTTTCCACACGATTCCAAGAACTAAGAAAGAAAGAATAGAGTCGTGTTTGCATCCCTAGAGTCCTTAACAGTTTTTATATTCTATTTTATCACTTAATAATTTAAGTTCTTCAGGAAAATGCTGGCATACAAAATTCGCCTCCGTTTGCTCTTGTGTTGTATTCCTGGGTGCAGAGCTCCCGGGAGATGATTTATAAAAAGCCGTTGTATAATTCATCTTTTCTTGAAGCAGCTACTTCCGGGACGGATGCTGCCTGAAAATGGAATCGTACGGATGAATGCTTTGTTCGCCTTCAGACGGAAAGGAAAATAAAGAATTACGTACAGGATAGGCTTCAGCTTCAGCCAATAATAAAGCGCGTTGAGTTGCAGCGTTTAATGATATCTGAAATCAATCATAACCAAGACAAGGATATATATATATATATATATATATGAATTACATACTTTAATACTGGTTATTTTTGGTTACAAATGTCAAGGAACTCTTATTTTATTAGTAAATAAATTTAGATGAAGTTACGATGTCATTTCTTATATTCGTAAATATTCATGTTCAATTACGAGTGATGAAGTTCACGCAATGTGTATTTAAAGCAAATATAAAGATAGGGTGCTGATAAGTATTAACACTACTAATATTATTAATATTACAAGACATTATTATTATTATTATTATTATTATTATTATTATTATTATTATTATTATTATTATTATTATTATTATTATTATTATTATTATTATTATTATTCGCATTGAGACGAAATCGATCAACTATTGACCAAATGCGAGGGCGGGCTGAAAAGTTCTCGGCCTGACCCAGACATGGCACTCCAATCAGCAAAATTTTATTGTTCTTGCCTGGGGGCGCTTTTCAGTTGTTTGTATAACAAGTGTAAACTTGTTCTCTCACTCACCTGTTCTCTAAAGTACTTTGTGTGCAGGCATTGTTGCAGTTAGACGCCTTACCTGTTAGTTGTGAAAATGGATTAACTTGAATATCGTGCGGTAATCAAAGTTTTAATTTTGGATGGATTAACCCTTTCGGAAATTCATCCGAAGTTGACATAAGTTTACGGGGACTCTGCTCTTTCCATGTCAACCGTTAAAAAGTGGGCAGCTGAATTTAAACGTGGTCGCGCATCCTTCGAAGATGGTCCACGTGAAGGAAGGCTGAAAACCGCTACCACACTAGAAACAATCGAAAAGTGCATGATATAACCTTGGACGACAGGAGAGTGAAGGTGAGTGAGATAGCTGAGAATGGGGGGATATCGGAGGAACGGGTGCGAAATATCTTGCACAAAGAACTAGGGATGCGAAAGCTCTGCGCAAGATGGGTGCCGCATTTGCTGACTGCCGACCAAACGCAAATGCGGCAATCTTTGGACCGATTCAAAAGGGATCCGACCGATTTTGTGCAGCGATTTGTGACAATGGATGAGACATGGGTTCACCACTACAGCCAGAAATGAAATAGCAGTCTAAGTAGCGGGTGGAAGCCGTTGGTGCAGCGCCGAAGAAAGCGAAGACCATCATATCGGCCGGAAAGGTCATGGCCAGTGTGTTTTGAGATCCAAAGGGATCCTATTAATTGATTACCTTGCAAAAGACGAGAACAATTACAGGCGAATATTACTCCAACCTTCTTGACCAGCTGAATGCCAAAATTAGCGAGAAAAGGCCTTTCTTGAAGAAGAAGAAAATCATCTTGTACCAGACAACGCACCTGCGCACAAGGGTGCTTTGGCGGATGGGAAAACTGCGGGATTTGTGGTACGATTTGCTCGACCATCCCCCGTATTCTCCTTATTTGGCACCATCGGACTTCTATCTGTTCCCAAACTTGAAGATTTTTTTTTTCTGTGATCACTTCACATTGAGTGAAGAGTGAGAGGGGTGGGTGATTATTTTCACAACCTGCCATACTCTCACTTCCGGGAAGGAATACTGATGGAGAAACTCTGGACCAACTTGGTCCGACCAAGTGTATTGAAGTTAAGAGAGATCATTTTTGAAAGGAAATTCGCAGTCTTTCATTGCCAGGCGGAGATCTCTTCACCCTACCCGCGTATTTACCATTCGATAAATATTCGAAAGGAAGTGGGAATACAATACCCCGGTACATCAACTGTTTATTGTTTTTTGGAAGGTCTTACGACTCGGTTAGGAGAAAAACATTGCACAACATTCTTACAGAATTTGGAATACCAAAAAAGCTAATTAGATTAATTAAGATATGTTTAAATGAATCCCAAAGTAAAGTCCGAATGGGGAAATTTTTGTTCACGAGCTTTCACGTCGAGAATGGTCTGAAAACAAGGAGACGTGTTGTTGCCATTAATATTCGACTTTGTCCTGAAATACGGTATAAGGAAAATCAAAGATAGCAACCAGAGCTTAGAGTTGAATAGTGTTCACCAGGCCATGGCGTATGCTGATGATGACCCAAGAGGAACGTAAATGGAAAATGGCGGAAACTTCATAAGTAGGAACTGCATAATTTATACGGTTTACCAAACACTGTTAGGGTCGTCAAATCAAGAAAGCTCAGGTGGGTAGGTCATGTAGCCATGGTGGAAGAATGTAGGAATGCTTTCAAAGTTCTAACTGGAAGGCCAATCGCAAAACGATCATTAGGAAGACCTAGGTGCAGATGGGAGGACAATATTAAAACGGATCTCGCAGGAATAGGAATCCAACGTAGAAACTGGATCCAGTTGGCTAAGGATAGAAGGCAGTGTTAAGCTTTTGTGAACGTGGCACTGAACCTTTGGATTCCATAGACCATAGAGTATTATTATTATTATTATTATTATTATTATTATTATTATTATTATTATTATTATTATTATTATTATTATTATTATTATTATTACTTTCAACCAAGGGCGCCCATGTTGTGGTTTCCAGGGGGGTAAGTATAAGCGACGTTTCAAAAATAGTTTCAAATTTTTCTGTAACTAATGTAAAAATTCTATTGGATTTTCGATATTCTGAAGTACAATTTCCTCTAGGGAGCGAGCGCCCCACCTTGGCCCCCCTGATGGGCGCCCTTGCTTTCAACGAAAGTGAGTGATACAGAGTAGATTTTCCTATTAGTAATTTTAAAAACAACATTCCTTGTATTATATTAATCTGTGTTTTGGAGGAAATAGCGACACATTTGGAGTTTTGTGTAATTTTTGGGAGTACAGAGGGTGTAAATCTGCTACTGTTCCATCGTCTGGGAGAAGTAAACGTGATCTAACTTCAGTTTTTTTCTAGCACCAGTCATGTAAGAAGGTAGAATCCAAACAACGCCGAAGTTGAGAAAGTAAAAGCAAAATTAATGGTGACCAAGGGCGATCATGTTGTGATTTCCAAGGGGGGGGGGCAAGTATAAGCGATATTTCAAATATAGTTTCAAATTTTGCAGTAACTAATGTAAAAATTCTATTCGGTTTTCGATATTCCCAAGTACAATTTCTTATAGGGGGCAAGCGCCCCACCTGCCCCGCCTGATGGGCGCCCTTGATGATATATTTTTTTAAAATCCGCTGATTGTTATACTTTGTCTTCTTTATAAAGATTAACAATTTTACACAATTTTATGAAGTGTTTTTTATCCCTTTACAGAAAAATATAAATGTAACAGATACATCTCTAACATGCAAAATTGGGAGCAGTGACAACGAGATTCGTACGAAAATGAAACTTCCTGTTGAGACAGCAGAAGAAAATGAATGTTGTTCGTGGAAACAGACAGACCTGTGATTTCGCCAGCCTTACATCAGCGCTATCTTACCAACACGGAACGTAGAAGGCAAAATTGGCAGGCGGAGGTTCAACCCAATGGCGTGCGAAAGGGACATTGTCGTCCGTGGGAACTAATTCGATTTGATTCTTCGAATTCTCTCTGCTTTTGACGCTCGTCGCAGCCAATCAATGTCTTCGCGACGTCGGCGACAATCCCGCTTTTTCAAGGACCCAAGAAACTCCAGCGACAATCCTGCTTGAAACTACCAAACAACTGGTGCTTTGATACTTTGAATGGGAGTGCTCCGAAAGAACCTGCAAACTCCGCAGACAAGTCATAAAAGTTGTGTTCTCTTTTTTTTTTCCTCTTTTTCTTTTGCTAGGATTAGGGTCATAGAATCTTAGGGCATAGAAAAGGAAGTTTCTCGTTCTTGGTTGTCCAAAAGGAAATAGAAGAAAGGAATAGAAACTTCCCACTTTGTTTATTCCCGGATCTAATTCGATTTAAAAAGGCGGTTTTATTCAGCGGGAAAAGTATTAGTCTAATGCAAGAGATAATTGAATGTGTTGTCACTAGATGGAACACTTAATTTCATTCTAATAAAACAGTCTTTTCAATATTTCATGTTTAATTATTTTACATAGTGCTCTGCTATCTATTTTGAAGCTTGTAAATTGATCACAAATCTAACGAAATGCAAATTTCACTTTATCGTTCTTAGGTAAGAGGTGTATTTGTTATTTTGTATTCCTTTACAAATTTTTTGGTTTGTAATTATTTAAAAAAAAATACAGTAGGCCTTTGTCAGATATTTCCTTTTAAATCAGCTGCATTATGACATTTAACAATCTTCCGTACTCGTATGTTACATACGTCAGCTATACGTTATTTACGTCCATTTGTATGTGAGATCCTTACCCCCTATATACAGTTCTTTATTTCATACGGAAAGTGCGTTTAGATGGAAGACTCATACGGAAAGTGCGTTTAGATGGAAGACTCATATGGAAAGGGCGTTTAGATGGAAGACTCGTACGGAAAGTGCGTTTAGATGGAAGACTCATACGGAAAGTGCGTTTAGATGGAAGACTCATACGGAAAGTATCATAAACACATGTTTTCAGTTATACGTTTCCTGCAGGATTTTACATGCAGTCGTACGGTAAGTCCAAAAACTACATGATTTACCGATGCAACCTACGTACGCCATATACATTTATTCTCTGCGCATATGAGCTTTCATCAAGAATTGAACCAGAGTCTTCCGTGGCGAAGACGAGAGAGTACTGCATATTAGAACTTAAAACTAGCAAATCAATCATGAAAAACAAACAATAAGTTTACTTCTGTAAGACGAAACGAAAAGCTCATTTCTTTTGCGTTCTGACTTTTGCCATTTTTAATTTAAAAAAATTCGTTTAACATTTACCCGTACATTAAGAAATAATTAAAAGCATAATTTCCCTTAATCCATCCTCCCAGGCTTAGGTTAGGTTAGGCTTAGGTTAGGTTAGATTGATTTCGATTAGAATAGATTAAGTTCTGTTCGATTTACCATGATACAAGTAATTGCAGCAGGTCCTAATGCAGAAAGATAACCCTAATTAAGTATTAGATTTAAATTAATAACTTTCAAGACTGGAAGAAAATTTCATCTCCCAAGCTCCACACTATCTACTACATTGTTGGGCGGCAACAACGCAATTTCATGATCTCTCGTTGCCGGTGGGAGCTTCAGGGTTTTAACTCTCGTGAGCAAGGTGAAATGCAAAACTAGATATTCATCATATTAATAAATGTATAGAAACACCTGAAACGTTATGACCTTGGAAACTTATATTCTTCTTAATACAAATTATGCATCCGCCACTGCTTGCTGCGTACATTATTCTTTAATTTTTTATCACAACTTAAATCCTAGGTTCTTCTTCCTCTTCTTCTATGCTCATGTTGTACCCTTGTTTATAAATAGAGCAGGCAACATAGTTCTTTCGTTTTTTTTTTTTAACTATAATACGTATCTTTAACCACTTGACTGCCACTACGTACGGCCGGTACGTAAGTGGTTCCAACGGCTGAAGAGAAAATATGTATTCTTGCATGGTAATGGCCACGAAAACGTACGAATGATTCTGGTCGGGGACGATAGAAGTCTACTTGTTGCTGTTTCTTCATTGGAGCACGTGACTTTTGCAGGCAATGAACAAAGCGCGATCGTTATGCCATCTGTTGCTGAGAGTACGAACCCATGCCATTTATGAGACGTGTGGTTTTGTATCAAAAAAGCAGGTAGAATATGGAGGAAGAGGAAGGTTATAGTTCGTCAGATTATGTTCCGGAGAAAGAGGAGAGTGAATTGCCAACCAATGTGGTTGATGATTTATTTGCATTATTTTTGTCTTATGCTCTCCGCTTGGCATGGTCGTGAGGTTCTGCACTCTATCTGCAGGGCTGGAACTCAAGGGGTTAATATATACGATATTAGGTTCGGTTCCAAATGGACTCTTGAAACAGTTACTTCTAACCTCATCTGAATTCAATGCCACGATATTCCAGTAACCAGCGATTCTCTGTTAATTTCTTACGTCCCTGGTTGGAGGTGCGCCCCATACTTTGTGAACTACTGACACAAGCAATTATATATATATATAAAATGCATTCTTTAATGCAGTCCACGGACAGAATGTTTCCATTACACATGCATATGTTCTGAAATTGAACCAGAGATTAACAGCAACTCAATTTATAACTCTACCTGGGGCCGCGGGGCTTCAGTGATAGAGCTTCACCTCTGCCGCATAGGGTCCTGGGTTCGATCCCCGCTCGAGACAACTAAAATTTGTGGCGGACAAACACCGTGTGCGTGGGTTTTCTCGGGGTTGTCCCGTTTCCTCCCGCTTTCTTCATTCCACCATTTCATTCACTTCTCATCATCACCGTCTCCTTTAGCCTAGCAGAAATAACCCTGTGACGTAAAACTGAAAGATTTCATTTCCTTTTCATTTATAGCTCTACCACTCAACCGTCGTGTTCCCCTTAAACGATAAAAAATGAAATCTTTGAGTTTGACTACCCACGATTATGTCCGCTAGACTGAGGAGGACGATGATTAAAGCAAGTGAATGACGATGGAAGAATTGGTGGAAAAATGAAATCTTTAAGTTTTACGTGCCACGGTTATGCCGGTTAGGCTAAAGGAGACGGTGATTATGAGAAATGAATGAAATGGTGGAATGAAGAAAGTAGGAGGAAACGGGAGAACCCTGAAAAAACCCACGTACACGGTGTTTGACCACCACAATGTTCACTTGGCGGGGGCTCGGATCGAACCCGGGACCTTATGCAACGGAGGTGAAGCTCTATCACTGAGTCACCGCGGCCCCAAGAATTGGTGGAATGATAAAGACGGAGGAAACGAGAGTACCCCGAGAAAACCCACAGACACGATGTTGTCCACCACAAACTTTCTTGCCGAGGATCGAATCGAACCAAAGACTCCACGCACCAGAGGCAAGTGCTCTATCACTGAGCCAGGTGCCCCCACTTTAAACACTAGAACTTAAAGGAAATTATAGAATTAATTTTAATTGCTCCCAAATTGGCAGCCTTAAAAAATAATTTAATCAAATGTCAGTCTACGAAGTTATGTCCAATCCTCAAATGCATGTAATTGTATAATTACGTAGTAATTTTAGGTGTTTCACTCCAATAATTCTAGTGTAATACACAAGCGGATAATTATACTCGAAGGTAATGACGTATACATGGCCTATTACAATCTAAAACGAAGACCACAATAGCATCTAAATTAGTACGATTGCAATTCACGTCTTGTCGGAGCTATGATTAAATTAGTCCAACTCGAGATACCCATTTTCTCTGCTTTAAGTTACGATGCAGTTTACCGTTATGAATTGATTTCTTATTAATTAGATAATTGACATCCAACTCAACAAGTTTCTTGGCTCAAAAGTCAATTTTCATTCTCTTAGCAGAATCTTAAACAAATTGTTAATAAACATAAACCAATTGGTAAATCAGTTATATAAATAGATATAAGTTTAACATTGTAGAAGGCCTCGGTGACTCTGCTTTAGAGAGCTTGTCTTTGGTTGCGAGGTGTACCTAGTTCGATCTCCGGCTATGCGAGTTTGCTACAGACAATGTGTTCTTGGGCTTTCTCTGAGTTCCCCCATTTCCTCACACATTGTAATAATGTTTGTGGGCTATCTCTGAGTTCTCCCATTTCCTCTCACATAGTAGTCGTGGGCTTTCTCTGAGTTCTCCAATTTATTCTCACATTGTCGTGTACGTGGGCTTTCTCTGAGTTCTTCCATTTCCTCTCACATTGTAGTCGTTGGCTCTCTCAGAGTTCTCCAATTTATTCTCACATTGTCGTGTACGTGGGCTTTCTCTGAGTTCTCCCATTTCATCTCACATTGTAATCGTGGTCTTTCTCCGAGTTCTATCATTTCCTCTTATATTGTAGTCGTGTTTGTAGGCTTTCTCTGAGTTCTCCCATATAATTTCACATTGTAGTCGTGGGCTTTCTCTGAAATGAAATCTTTGAGTTTTACGTCCCACGGTTATGCCGGTTAGGCTAAAGGAGACGGTGATGATGAGTAATGAATGAAATGGTGGAATGAAGAAAATGGGAGGAAACGGGAGAACTCCGAGCAAACCCACGCACACGGTGTTTGTCCACCATGGGCTTTCTCTGAGTTCTCCTATTTCCTCTCACATTGTAGTCGTCCACGTGTAGTTTCTCTGAGTTCTCCCATTTCCTCCCACATTGTAGTAGTTTTTGTGGGCCCATCCTACACAAATTTAACTTCGTAAGAGCTGATTTAATTAAATGCTTATTCACAGCTAACTTGTTTTGAGTGTTGTACTTACAATTAGGAAATCAGAAGAAATATTAATTGTCGTATGCAACGGAATACCTACTATGGGATCATAATTGATCAATTCTTATATAGAGGGTCTTCGGAAAACAGCGGTGAGGGTTTCGTGGATCTGCTCTGCAGGCTGTGGTGACACTTAGATCGTTGAATGATTCACTCAGCAACTCAAATTCAGTGCTAAAACGAAGCAGTGCTACTAGAATCTACAATTGTAAGACGAAAAACGCTAGTGTGCATTTACATGACAGTAGGCTTCTATGTGTTCACCATTGAATTTTTTCACATAGGATTTTATGAAAAACATTGTGTGCCGTTTTAAAATCGATAACGTGAACTACCTGTAAACATGAATTAATAAGGCAAATGACACTGCTATACTACATTGTCGAATGGTTCTCTTGTTAAAATTGATTATCGCCTGGACGTAGGTAAATGGTATTACTATGCCGTGCATTTTCCACTGGATCTGGAGTAAAATTGATTATATCCTGGACTTGGGCAAATGGTACTGCTATACTATACATTTTCGGCTGGGTATAGTATAAAATAACTTTCATTTGGGCGTAGGCAAATGGCATTGCTATGCCATGCAATTTTGACTGGGTCTGGTGTAAAATTAATTATCGTCTGGACGTAGAAATGGTGTACACATAGAAATTTACTGACACAGAAACCCACTTTAACATTGTTTTTATCACACTAATGGATTCTAGTAGCCCTGGATTTGACCTTGCTCTGAATAAACTATCTGAGTTTCCAAACAAAACAGTGTATCATTCATCACTCCTGCACAACAACTTAACGGAACCCTACCGTGTTTTCTTGGAGATCCTATATTTGGTACCTCTAATTCTAATCTAATCTTGTCTATTCTTTTATTCTCTTTTCTATTTTCTAGATGGGAGCACGGGCTCAATGATAGAGCGATCACCTCCGATACGAACAATGATGGTCTCAGATTATTCCCAAGAGACAGTAGAAATTGAAACACGCAGGGATTGAAAGCAGTAATGCGAATATATATTAGTAATCTTCCTTGAACACGATCAAAGAAATGCCCTTTTTGAAAGTTACCTCTCCAAACCAACCCCTGAAATAATTACTGCTGGTGAATGTAAAATCCAAGCTTAAAGCAAGAGTTTTATGAATGATCCAAAATAATGGATCAAAAGGTTGCCATCTTTAATTTTAGGAATAATAAAAAAAAATGCATCAAAAGATTGTGATCTTGGCAAATAAATAGTTTTTGGGTCAGGAGCCACAAAATGTTTGAACGGCCTATAAATCTAGTTTTCCTATTTTCTACGAAATAAGCACATCATACTGAGTTAACTGATAGTTTAGGTTTGGCTACACTATACATAGTTCTCCAGATATAAGGCGTACTAGAAAATTTTTTGATTGAATGAAATATATTGGACTCTTCGATCAGGGACCACAGAATTTTAGAACGGTCCCTAAATTGAATTTTCGTATTTTCTACGGAATAAGCACATCATACTGAGTTAAGTAATAGTTTGGGTTTGGCTACACTGTATGTAGTTCTCAAGATATAAGGCGTACAAGAAAATTTTTGATAGATATATATATTAGATTTATTGATCCAAAAATATCTTCATATTAAAATCCTGTTACATTTTTCCCATTCAAATGAGATAAGTTAACATAGACGAAAGAGAAACGCTGAGAAAATCACCTGTAAATCTCTACTACAATCACCACCACAAGAGAATTACTGGAATTTCTGCTTTAATTGGCAATCAATTAGTCTTGTGACTCTTAACAGAGCTTGGCCATCCATTCGGCTCCCAAGCTGCAAAGTTAGTCGTGAGAGAAGAGAAAGTAGAAGCTGGTAGTTCTATATTTTTTGTTCTCTTCTTGTTCCAAGCAGGACAGATCGGTGACAGTCCGTTGGGAGACGAGTGGGCCCAGAGGGAAGCGGTTTTGTCTTCTTGTCGCTTCAAAGTGCTCCACTTAAAAGCACTGACCAAGAGACAAAAGGAAAATAAATGTATAAACAAATACAGCACAACAAAATTATAATTTAGTAAGTGTTAGATATTGTCTCTATTAAATTTGAATATATTTAAATGTATCAAGGTAAGTTTTATTTTTCATAATCACTAAAATAACTTTTGTTGGAACTATAGCCTTTAAACGTCCATTGACCCTGCGTAGAGGATTTAAACTTCAATAACTCAGTCTCTGATTAAGCTAAAAAGATAATTTTAGTGTCAGCGTATTACTGAAAAATGAAGCTTTTTTTCCGATATGTATTTTATGCATGTTTGGTTTACCACGGTGGAGAAGGAAGGGTAAAGTTTCTGTGCTTTTTACTTTTCTGCATCAGTTTTTATGGGGGTATTACCACCCCTTGGGAGTACACTCATAAAAATATGTATGTGAAACAATGAAATAATCCACTACATGGTAATATCCTGTATGTGTACTTATTGTTTATATTGGGGAAGAAGATGGCCAAGTTTTTAAGTCTTCAGTTTTTCGACGTAAATTACATTTTTGTTTTTTCTTCTTCTTCAAAGAGTAGGGCGAGAATTGCATAAATTTTACGTCCTTGGAATCTGTGTCTCATAAGCTTTCTAACAATTTATCAATTAAGACTCTTTAGTAATTAGGAGGATCACTAAGGCCGCCAACGTGAAGGTCTGCAACAGCCCTTCGAAAATGATATACAGGGCGTTATATAGGAATTTCGTCCTGATTTTTTATCTCACTTTGTATTGGAGCAATAGGTACCATTTTTTAACTATTATTGTCACAAGTGTGTTGCCTACACATTAGCATTATTTTGTCAGCGTAGGGTGACTGTAATGGTTATCAGGGCTTCAAAACTCTATATATATTTCAAAATTTAAGGATTTTTGTTTCTTCTTTTACGAATAGGACGGAAATTGCACAAATGCTACCTCGTTAATATTTGTGTTCTGTAAGATTTCCAACGATGTATCAATCATGACTCTCTGATAATTAGAGAGTCCACCAGGACCCTCAACGTGAGAGTCTACAATTTCGTTTAAATCCCTGCCGGGCGCAGAAAGAAGATTCCATGCACAAAAAACCTCAACAAACATGCCCTTTCCTCATTTCGAACTATAAACTTTTTCTTCCTTTCTACCTTTTTACTTCTACCACAGGACATTTTAAAGAAGTAGTTGAGCGTTCATCTCTGATACTAGGAGTCTCTTATTCGATCCCACGGCATGTGAGTTTATGGTGGACATTATGTATGTGGGTTTCTCACAGTTCTCCCGTTTTCTCTCACATTCTCATTACGTTCTCACAGGGAGACTAAAACGAATGAAGCAATAAAGATAGAAAACAATTAAAATTATTTCTGTCCCCAGGACGTTAGATAGAATAAATTTTGCAAGTTTTATCCAATTTGGACTATTTTTGAGAGCCATGCTTTCCGTTCCTCCTGTGTGTGTGCAAATAGAGAATGCTATTTTCTACGCGTTTTAATCATAGGGCAAAGAGCTATGAATCCTACAAGTTTCGTTACAATCGTTCAACTACTTCTAGGCTAGATCCAAGAGCCGAAACATAGGATTTTATAGGTTATATGCGTCTCTGCTCCCTTTAAGTAGGAATAGAGAAAAAATAGAAATTACTTGTTCCCTTTAGGTAGGAATAGGGAAAAAATAGAAATTACTTCTGTTCCCAGGCCGTTAAATAGAATAAATTTTGCAAGCTTTATCTTATTTGGGCAAGTTTTGAGGGTCATGCCCCTTGTTCCTGCTTTGTGTCTGCAAATGGAAAATGTTATTGTTTACGTATTTTAATCGTAGAACAAGGAGCTGTGAATCCCGCAAGTTTTATTGCAATCGCTGAAGTTTTTCTAGGCCACACCCAAGAGCCAAACCACAGGATTTTATGGGTAATATGCGCTTCTGCTCCCTCTAAATAGGGATAGAAAAATTAAAAATTATTTCTGTTTCCAGGACGTTAAATAGAGTAAATTTTGTAAGTTTTATCCCATTTGGACTATTTTTGAGAATCATGTCCCCTGGCCCGCGGTGGCTCAGTGGTAGAGGGTTCACCTCTGGTGCTTGGGGTTCCGAGTTCGATCCCAGCCCCCGCCAAGTGAACTTTGTGGTGGACAAACACCGTGTGCGTGGGTTTTCTCGGGGTTCTCCCGTATCCTTCCACTTTCTTCATTCCACCATTCCATTCATTACTCATCATCACCGTCTTCTTTAGCCTAACCGGCATAAGCGTGGGAAGTAAAATTCAAAGATTTCATTTCATTTCATTTCAATCATGTCTCCTGTTCCGCTTTGTGTCTGCAAATAGGAAATGTTATTTTTCCGCGTTTTAATCGCAGAACGATGAGCTATGAATCCTGCAAGTTTTGTTCCAATCGCTCAACTCATTCTACGCTAGACGTAAGAGCCGAACCCTTACCATAAGTCGGAGTAGTGGACACTTAGTACGCGAATGAAAAAAGACAATTAATTAAAACAATATTATGAACAAAAAAGATCATTATTAAAGACCATGAACACCATATAAGCGAATTGTAATTTGACTGATCTATATCAAACACATCCAGTTGAATAACATTCAGATTTAGAGTGAGATGTAAAAATTATTAATACTCTAACCCCTTAAACGACTCAGATTTAGTGAAATGTGAAAATTATTAATACTCTATCCCCTTAAATGACTTTGACATGTTAGATATACTAAAATTCGTGGATGAAAGTTCCTTTTGAGCTTTTATTTAAAAATTTGTTTTAACTCTTTATGAGTTTTTTCTACCTAGTTTTTCAAGACTGTTTTAAACATATTTAAATTAAAGCAAAGGAAAGGATTTTAATTTCACATATTTTGTTTCACTTTGTAATTTTTTATGTGTTAAGCTACGATACTCTAGTAAGAGAAAGATGAAATAATTTTGTAATTGTAGGCATTTTTTTCATTCATTTTGTTTTTAATATAACATGAGCTAGTTTCCCAGATGATTACAACATGTTGGAAAACATGGAGGCGAATCGAAACAACAGGTCATAACTTACATTAACACGCTGTTGGCAGCAGTTAACAGTAAGTTACACGATATTGGAACGACCCATTTTAAATGTTTTAGTTGCATTTTTATGCAATCCCTATCACAGGTTGTTAATTCGTGTCTCTCCCAATCCCCTCGGGTTATAAAGGTTTCCCTTTAAAAGCTATATTTTGCAGTCATATACGGCCATAATCAACTAACAAGCGCTGGTGTTACCAACGTTGCGTTTAGAAGGGAGATTTTTCTCTAAAAATACAACTCTCAAATATTTCCATTAAATGCTGATATTTCTGTCACGCTTATAAGTAAACCTTAAGCGCTTTTTCCCAGTGATATGACTTCAAGGCAATTTACTGAGATTTAGCCTATGCTTTATGTAGGAAAGTGTATTTTAAGAGAATTATAACTTTCCATTAAAATCCAGTTTAGAATGCTCCAAGAGCATTGACAAAACGAAGTTATAAAGAATTAATTTTTCTCATTAACTTCTACAGGCTTTATACTAATTGTCCTATGTACTTTGTTATTATGTTAATTAAACAATTCGTGTAATCTATCCATTTATAATTTCCTTGAGTACTAAAGGCTATAGCCGGATAAGACGGTGAAAAGTACCCTTACACCGATTGCTGTGATATTTACACCAAAGGTACCTCATACCCGAAGATAAATTTGGCTAGAAAATCAACTTTAAATTCCTTCGAATTTCGAAGTTATTGTTGAAAATTTGAAAAATCAAAAATTTTTATTATCTCGGAAACGACTTACGTTATGAGGATGAAACAAAATATGAATATACTTTGTTTAAAGGGCCTTACCGAAAACAAATAAACAATATATTTCGCCCTTTAAATTTGTGGCGTAAAGGGCGTCCAAAGTATTCGAATTCAAATATTTTTACTTTATGTTTCAGTGACCACCTTCTGTTTATTACCATAGAAGCTTCACCAACCCATCTATAGTATATTTTGACCATGGTTCAATATTCGAAGTGTAACTTGGTGTAAAATGAGGAAAACCAAAATCGGATACGCCTGGAAAATATGCAACCCACGTCAATGCCATGATTGTATTTGCTGGCACGAATACTGTCAGAAATCAAAGATGGTTGAGTTTCTGACTCATCACGAATGGCTCTACGTGGGAATATAACTCTCATAATGGTAACTCTTCCAGAAACAGCGTGAGAACAGTTGTGTCATTGATTTTCAGTTAGCCTGAGTGCGATACCAATATGTTAAATCGTAATTTACATAAAACAACTTTTTTGATTTTCTCTCTATATAATGTATACCCATGTAATGGGTTGTCCTAGAGTAGGTATACACCTACTCTTCGATCACCCATTGATCAAGTATAACATTCTAGTTTATGGGTTTATTTGCCTAGGTTATTCCGAGCTTAAGATGTAAGTAAAAATACATTAAGAACAAATAATAAAGAAACTCAGTCTACCTGATGGATAACAATAAGAAAAGATATAAAATGCAATGAGCTGATCAGTACGGTACTGTATACCTACTTCTAGTCCACTCTGTATAATATACAAAATATTATAATACACAAGATGATGATAATACTAAAATATTCAAAATTATTTTGTAATGCCTTTCCTGTATTAGAAAAAAATTACAAGGAAAGTGAAGGACACGGTATTTGAAACCTTCAATCTTCATCATTATGTGCGTTTATTACTGGAGTGACAAGACCAGCAACACACAATGTGCTTAAAATCTCTGTAGGCAGAGTAATCTTCGCAAAGTATCAAACGCGTGGAAGGCAATAAAAAGGTTTGCAGTGACATATGAATAACATCTAACTGTTCGAATCTCATGTGCACATTCACAATAATACGGCTTTAGACCCGAATATCCTATTGAATATGGAACCAAATCAATATAACACCTGTATGTCTTCCTGCTAATATGTCGAGATCGTACCTCGAATTTAACGGTGTGGGTATTTGCTTTCAGAAAATGGAGATTGATGCTGTTAGCATGATTTATCATTGCATGAATTGAATTGATTTTGAGATTAACGTCCGTTTCAGTAGCGAGGCTATATGACACGTGGACCTACTGATTAATGTAGAATCCGAACCACATGAGGACCCAGCGGGAATCAAACCTGGGTCTCCCATGCAAAAGGCGCGTACGCTAACCGCTTAGCCACGAAGGGAGCTCTCGTTCATCATTTCAACCGAGTAGGAAACTGCCTGAGACAATTGATGGGGAGTAGTTAGGGGTGGTTACTTCTAGCGCACTTTCCCCTTTCACCCCCTAACTGCCAAAAAATTATGAAGCCGCCACTGTGCACTTTAACACAGAGGGATACCCCCAAGTGAGACTGAATATGCTTTTATGACATTTAAAATCAGAAAAACTTACATCTAAAAAACTTACAATCTAAAATCTTACATCTAAAACTACAACTCTTCTAACTTATAATGACCCCATGGTAGGGTATTGATTCCATCCTTTAAAACACATCTCTTATCATCTACACAACTTAAAGCTAACTTATTTACTTCTATACTGTACAAATCGTGCTTATAACTTCTAATCAAATTCATCTTATAATATTCTTTTTGGCTAATCAAACAGTCCTTATATTCATTAAATGAAAGTTCTTTATACACAACACACTTCTTAACACCTTTAGCTTTCTTACAACACTTTTCTTTATCGAACTTACCTTTAAAGTCTTTATCTGTTAAATCTATTTGAGATGCTTTTATACTGTACATCTTACTTCTTAAACCCACAAACTCTTCTATGATTGTACCTTTAATTTCATCCTTCATCTTACCAAGTATTTTCTTATTGATTTGTGGTATCCTATATTTGTTATCTTTAGGGTAATCACTCGTATCGAAGTAATCAATGTAATTTTTCATGTCTTTGTACACATCTTCTGTTTGAATATGGTATATATAACTATCGGTATCTGTATAACATACTTCTATTTTGTCTTGATATTTTGGTTTCATCACATTATAATGGAAATCGTACATTAAATATTTTGACAAATCTAGAATTGACATACCAACATAAATCGGTTTGTTAAATTGCACTTTGACCTTGTTCATATGAACTGCTACTAAATTTTCCGTAAAAACTGTAGTACTCTTATAATTCGGTTTTGCTACAAGTTTCTCGTATTTTTTCTCATCACTTACAAGTTTGATATTAACTCTCTTTCTAATATTTTCCATAGTCTTTCCAAAAACTGAATTGTTCATGAGCTTGTAGAAGTCTTTTTCAAAGTCATTTGTTGCTCTAGTTCTCATCTGCGTGTTTAAATCTATATAGTTCTTTAACCAATCTGATTGCTCGAACTCTATTACTCGATGTATCTTCTTAAGTTTTAATCCAAGTGATAGACACTGTTTTAAATTTCGATAGTGAATCACATATTTCTCTTTATCATATAGAGTTGTTAATAGCTTTGATTGTTTTGAACCAGGCGGACATATGTTTTGAGGAGCTAATGGGTAGTCTTTGTGATAGTCATGTAATTCTTTAGGATATTCAAGATCAACTTCTAATATGTAACCAGTATCAGAATCATCAGGTATATTTGTGAAATGTATTTCTTCAATCTCATCTTCACTTAACCATCTAAATCCCTTATACGGCATATATTGACTCATTGCCCACCCATACAAGTTATTGGCATCTAGATACATTAAGTAAGAATCTTCTTTGTTCTTATCATAATCTTCCATATACTTATTGTTTGCTTTTACATACCTTTTTGAGCATTGACTAATTCCACCTCTTATACCTTTCTCTACCATTAATACCATATCATAATCCCACAACAATTCTAACTTTATATTCGTCATCTTTAACATTGCATCCCAAGCTAAACCTGGTGCTGTCATATACCAAGCCGGATCGAGATCATAAGCTTTAAGACATGTTTCTCTAAAGTTTTCAAACACATCTGCTAACAATAATACATCTGTTTTCAAATATAAATCATGGTATTGTCCGAGATTCTTAATGTCAAATGTTTTCCATACTTTCTTTGCATGTTCATAATCCTCATCACTTATATGCGTGTTCATAAGCTTGTTGAAGAATGCTTCCTTTAGCGGTAATTTTCTTTCTCTAAACCTATCCCAATTGTTAACATAATCATATGGGTAAACACCTTTTCTTATTACAAGTCGAAACTGTTCTTGATTAGGATAAAAGTGTTGGGTATGTATCATTTGTTCGCGTTTCAAATTCGATGACAATTTGTCTAGACTAGAAGCCATAAATCTAAGTGAATCTACAAATTTCAATTTAATAGTTCCAACCTTTTTACTGAATGATATGTATCTTTCCTCGTTATTGGGTATTAGATCTATTTCTTCTTTATTACATCCAAGCTCTTTTATAAACAAGTGTGAGTCATATCCTGTCAAGTTATGTATGATCACTGGTACAAACTTTGGTACTTTGACTTTTAAATTGCAGTTATTACATAGAGGTGCTACAAATTTTCCTGTTATATGATCGTGGTGCTTAACTTTATGATTTTCTTTAGTATACTCCTGCTTACAGTAATAACAACATTTAGATTCATTGAACTCTTTTCTCTGACTTTTTGTTAATGGTAATTCGTTATTTTGTTTGTATATGTTCGATATGTGTTTAGCTTCTTTTGTTAACAGTCTTATAAATTTCTTAGCAGCGTTCTTACCTCTATACAAAACAGGATTAGTTTTACTTCCATCGCTCTTTACTACATAATAACAAAATCCAGATGGCTTATGTTGTTGATATTTTTTCGTATATGGCTCGTCATCCGGATAACATTCTTTACAACCCATAACTTTATGTAACAAACATTCAAAATCGGCATAAATCACAAATGGCATTTTCATTATGTATTGGTAGTTTTTAAATTCAACTCATTTACCTTCGGGCATTATTATTTTTACTGGTTCATTTAACGAACAATCTTGCTCATGTTTATTTAAAGCGTTTTGAGAGTAAAAGTATAACAAACATCTGTCACATAAATATTTTCGAGCTCTCTTTTTAGTTAATTGTGTACATACTAGTCTGCTTAAATCCTTAATCCAACAATAGTGTGTCTTAACTTGGTCTTCATTTTGTTCTTTTACATATAATAAATTGACATGATTTTCTTGCTTGTTTTGTGTGTGATGTAGTATATAGATTGAATAGTCTTTATCATATGCATAAACATTTATAGAAATATTAAGTAATTTTTCAGCTCTTGGAATATCGCATAGTTTTACAGGAAAATGAATATTTTTTATTTTTTCTTGTAAGTATTTGACAGCTTGCTTGTACTTGGAAGGTCGTTGTGGATCTTTATTAACTGGGTATAGTGCAGAACAAATTGAATATAAGAAACATTTTTCATCTTCATTCTTTACATTAATTACTGCCTTTTTGTTTTGAATTTGTTTAGGTAATTCTATGTATGTTGATCCTCTATATGGTGTATATTTGACGATTGCTAGTTGTAAAAAGTTAATGTTTATAAGAGCCCAGCCAGAACCTCTAGCTTGGAGCTCATCCATTCTTGTTCTTAACCTTTGTTTCATCTGAGTTATTTCTTCTTTCAAATTACTTGATCGATATATTTCTTGGTTTTCAGTGTTAAAATAGAAGTTTTGAGTTTCTTCACCTTTCTTATATGTACAACTTATATAAAGATTAGCTTTCAATGAACTATGTTTACTTAAGCTAATTTGTAATCTGTTTGATATAGCTTTAGATGTTGCAGTAATATATTGTTCAAGTGGATCTTGTGGTTTGTAATCTGTTGTAAATCTCCATGTTTCTAATCTTGATTTTAATGCAATGTTCTGTCGTTTTACATCGATTGGTTGTGATTCAACTTTGATTCTTGGTTCTTCAATTACTTCTTGTTTAAAGGGGAATATATCTCTAATCTGCCTTCTGCTTTGTTCATCGTCATGTTGTTTAAGAAGGTCTATCAGTTCTGCTTTTCTTAATCGGGAATATCTTCTGATTCCCTTCTCTTTACATTGTCGTCTTAACTCTACTACGGTAAATTTATTATAATTACTCATCTTATTTATTATATAGAAAATCTTCGTTAGTACTCTTCACCGGGTTATTTCAGTTCATTTTCATTTTTTCTAACACATCGTTTAAACATCTGCATGCGTCTGCCATTGCCTACATATGTTTCCTCGTTGTGTTAGTCTAGAACTTTCATGGGATTAACCCATCAAAGTCACATATACACATTTAAAACTGATTCATTTTTGTAAGCTTACTCATCATCATCATCATAATCATCGCTACCATATTTGTATTCATCATCACTACTCAAATCAGATGTTTTTTGTTGCATTACTAATAACTCTTTTTCCTTTAACAGTATTTGCTTCTCTAGTAATGCTGCTAAAAGTTTAAGATCTTCATGAATAAGGTTAAGTCTATCATGTAATAAATCAAATTCTTTCTCCATATTTATTATATACAAAACCAACAAAAATGAATTAAATTTTAAAAATCTAAGAATAAAAACGAACATGACTAGTGCTAAGGAAATATTATCTTACAAACCTGTATTTTATTGTGTATGTAAATATTTAGATATTGGTGGTTATAATGATGAAGACAAAATAAATTTTAGCGTGTCCATAGGTATGTTAGATCATTTGTTCAAGAAAGCCACTAAAGAAAACAACTCATTTCTTACACAAAACATTCTCTATGCAAACGTTATGGACTTGTCTGATGAGATATTAGATTCACTGACTGATGAACAATGGTTATCTATAGGTTATGATGATTATGAGGAGGAATATAACTATGATCACATTACAGAAGACTTCATACGCAAATATCTGCATAAAGTTAATTTGAGCGAAATATGTTTATGGAAAAATTTGTCGGAAGAGTTTATAAGAGAATTAGCTGATCAAGTTGATTGGGGGATTATTTCAGGAAGCCAAGACCTATCAGAAGACTTTATAAGAGAATTTGCAGATAAAGTTGATTGGAAAGAAGTATCGTATAATCAAAAGCTATCTGAAGAATTTATTAGTGAGTTTATAGATAAAGTTGATTTTGAAGCTATGTCTTATGGAAACAAACTCTCTGAGACCTTTATACGAGAACATGCAGATAAAGTTTCTTGGAGGTGCTTATCTGAAACTCAACAATTATCAGAAAACCTTATAAGAGATTACGCTGACAAAGTAGTTTGGGAAGCAATTTCATTGTTTCAAAATTTAACAGAAGGATTTATTGCAGAGTTCAAAGACAGAGTTCATTGGCAAAACGTCTCAATTTATCAACACCTCTCTGTAGAGTTTATATATTTATTTAGAAATTATGTAGATTGGAGAGCTATAATAAGAAAATATCATAATAATCCCGATTTAGGTAGTATGTTGAATTTAGCGTTCGATGTTGCACCAGATGAGTTGTTTAACGCTTGAAATTGTACTTTGATGGATTAAACCATAAAAGCAATAGCATATTTAGTTTCTCGTTTTTATACTTAAATGTCTCTTAACTGAATAAACCTGTCAACAAGATCTATATCACTTAAATCTGTGTTCATATGCGAACCGTGCCAAGTTATTCTATCATCATATCTTTCTTTAGCTCTGTTGTATAAGTTGATAGAGTTTGGATCGTCGACGTTAAGCAGAATACTCATACTTGGATACTTAAGTTTGAGTTGTTTAATCCTACTTTCGTAATTGCATGTTTGTACTCTTCCAACCCAATACTTATATCGTTCTATTCTTTCTTTTTGATCTCGTTCTTCTTCGTCATAGTAAAGGAGTACATTCTCAAGTTGTTCTTTAGTAAGGTTTTTCTTGATAATGAATAGCCTATGTATCTTTCCTGAATCTTCTGTATATGGTGCTGCAACTGTTTTAAGATAATCAACTTTGCTTTCTAGTTCTTGATTGTACAATCGTAATTGCTCCATTTGTTGTTCTATCTCTTCTACTCTTGATTGTAACTCTTCTTGGTCTTCTTGAATCTGTTTAAAATTAGAAACGAAATAGTCTTCGATGATATCATAGCATTTGTCATAGAAGTCTTGTGATATCCATAAGGCAATAGCAAGAAATATCTTTTTGTAGACATATGTTCCTGAGATAATAACATTGGTTTCTGTATCCCCTCCACCTTTTACTAGATACTTAGACCGACTACCAGGAAGCTGGGAGTCGGTTTTTTCACTGTAGTACCTTATTAGTTCTTTTGATTGTTTGTTTTCTAACCAATGATCAAACCTTTTACCACCGCTCTGACACAGCTTAGTAGCATTGAAATATCCTGTACTCTTATCTATAATCAACTTGAAGTCGCCAAAAACCCCATACCAATAGTTGTCCTTGATCTGTTCATAGCAAATGTCATTAAGACTAAGAGAACTATCCATAGTACTCATATTTATTATATAAAAAATGTTTATTTATTCATTTTCGAAATCGTTACTGGGACCCGTATTTGTTTGTATGTAACTTCGTCTTGGAGCGACCCCTCGCTTATTTTTTGATAATTTCCACAGCCGGAATACCGACCCTGGAAATATATGCTATGAGAGTAACGTTTCGTTACTGGGTAAGATGAGTTTTTGAAATTCCTAGCTTCGGAGGGACTTCGAAGTTTGTTGTGTTGTTATTTTTTGATAATTTCCACAGTCGAAATACCGACCCCGGAAACGGACCCCGGAGGGGATAACGTTTCGTTACCCCCTTATCTCGTTCAAACTATCCTTTTATGGCATAATAACCATAAAAGACAAACATTTATATTTACACTACAACATTACTCTTATATATCCAACTATTATGCGAATCATCAAACCCTAGCCATTTGACATATACTTTATCACCTTTCTTTCTCAACACCTTTTCCACCAAGTATTCATCTTTATGTTTCGTCTTTAATAGTTCTGGTTCGTAAAATCTACCTTGCACATCCTCTTCTTCTAAATCTTTAATTCTATATGTAGGCGGATTAGATGGAATAACTTCACTAATAACAAATACTTCTGTTGACCAATTAGGTGTATATCCTTTCTCAAATAACCCTTTCGATTTACTTATACGAACATGATCACCTAACTTGTATTTGGGCTTAACACGCTTATATTCTTTTTGATACACTTTCTCCAATATTGTTTGCTCATTCTTCTTGCTAACTTCTATAGGTTTTAAACCAATTGTTCTATGAATTTGATGATTATACTCTTTAACTAGTGTTGGTAATATCTCTATCCATTTGTAGTTCCCTTGTGTCGTGAACCTTTTCCACATGTTCTGCTTAAGTGTCCGATTAAATCTCTCAACAACAGAAGCTTTCTTACCACTATAGGTTGAGTAGTGATTAATCTTATTTTCATCCATCAACTTCTTAAACTCTTTATTGTAAAACTCTTTACCTTGATCTGTTTGTAAGTTACTAGGTTTTCTCGTTCTTAATATGGATTCGAATGCTTATATAACATTCTTCCCACTCTTATCTTTAACAGGAACAGCAAACGCATATTTCGAGAACACATCTATAATCGTTAGCAAATACTTATAACCTTTATTGATTTTGGAAACACCTTTTAACACACCACTATCCATTTCTACAAGATCAGCTTGCCAAAGATCATCAATACCTTTTATAACTACACTTAATCTGTCAAAGTTTTTTCTAGATGGTTTGTGAATTTCTTCTACAATGTCTTCTCTAACACCTTTACCTTCTTCTAGTCAATCAGGCTTTTTAACGAATTGAGTTTTAGTAACACCACATATAGAACAAATACCTTTCTTTAGATATCTTCCATTCTTTGCTTGTTCAATTCTAATGGTATCTTTCTTCGTATCTGTCACTTTCTTACACTTAACACAATACATCCTGTTTATTATATAGAAAATCAATAACTATCGCTGTTTAATATTATGCTTTCAACATTCTCGCCATCATCATCACTATCATCGTCTTCTCTTTCTACATGCATAAGAAGCAATAGTAATTTACCGTGTTTCAGATCAGAACCTTTAGATGGTCTAACTGCCAAATTATCATTTGTATTAAAGTGCAATGGAAAAGTTTCAACTAGAGAATCATTTAAATATATATCTATGTAATACGTATTGTAAGATGACTCTATATGCATTATCCTACCTTTATAAAGAAATTTGTATGTGATAGATAGATTATGTATTAAAAAGAACGGAGTTTCAACATTTTCTGATATCAATCGACTATAAAGCTCTATAACAAAACTCCGTTTGATGAAGTTAAGCTCTTCTTTCAACATAGCAATATCTTTTCTCGCAACTGTATTATCTAACTCTGATGTCATTTTAACATTACCAAAGATATCCATATTTATTATATAGCAAACGTCTTTAGGAAAGCTTTCTTTCTATGTACATTACAACAAACACTAATTGTCCTTCTTCCATAGCAGAATTTTTATTTGGTTTAATCGTAATTATATCGTTCTTCTTAAAGTTAAAAGGTATATTTTCAATCAAAGTATCACCCAAATATATATCTAGAAAGTATTTATCCAAACTTAAGTCCATGTGCATTATTTTCCCATTATAGAGAAATTTGTAGCCGTTAGAGAGATTAAATATTCTAAAGATTGGCTCTTTAACGTATTTAACTTTTAATCGATATAGTAGAGGCATGGTTTCTTTTTGCATAACCAGTTTAGTAGTATCCATCCTAATCTTTTGAAAATTTTCTTTCTTTATGTATGTGTCTTGTAACGTTTCTAATGCATCTTCAAATCGTTTTCTATCGTTCTCTATTTGAGCTTCTACTGATCTAAGTTGACTTACACTAACAATATCATTTAAATTCTCCAACAATTTTAATTTTTCTTCACTAATATCAATATCACCTTTTCTATCTACAACATTACCAAATGTATCCATACTCATTTATTATACAAAAAATGCCCATCCTAGTTTTTCAAAACATTTCTCTAACATCTCTATTTGTCTAGGTGAGTGTTTAAAATCAATATCAACATGAACATCATACTTTTTCAACAGATAGTGCAATACACATTTTAGGTTAATAAACAATGCTCTTTCCGGATACAGCTCCCTAAAGACCTCGAGTAAGTTTTCGAAGTCGTTTATAAGTGTTTCTTCCATATGTTGTAATTTTAATGGTTTTTGATCGGTAAGGTGATAGTGTATTAAATAGCCATCATCATAATATTTTGTGTATTTGTTTTTCTTTAGTATTTCTAGAACATCTTTTGTTGATATTAAATCTCTTGGTATATCTCTAAGTTCATCATTTAACATCTTGAGCACCTCTTCGGGGACAATTCTATCCTGTAAAGCTTGCAAACGAGATAGCTGTAACTTAAATCTTTTTATAGTATCATACCATGGTTTTCGTACGCAAGCAGCTTTCGTTTCTTCACAAGTATTGTAAACCCAACCACTCTCTACAGAACAATCGTCACAAATGTAACTACTCATACCTTTTGTTAATGACTTACTACCACAATAACTGCATTGTAATGGTCTAGAGCTATAATTTGACAACAAGTCCTTTAAGGTAATTATTGGACGTAACTTTTCCAACTCTTCTTCCGTGTACAAAAATTTCGGTATTAACCTTTTCCATAGATCAATAACATTATATACGTTGTTTTTATCGTTTAAGTCTATCTCGCTAACATCCTGAAAATACTGATAAAAATTATATCTATCTAGTGCATCTAGTTCATCCTCATGCTTCTCAAAATAATCTAAAAATCTATTATGTATAGCTTCCATATTTATCTTAAAGCAAAACTTTTATGGATACAAACCATAAAAGCACTTAATCATTTTTAATCATATACATAACGTCGCTAAAAGAATACCCTTGATTTAGAAGATTTAAAACCTTAACACAAAGATGACCACATATAACTGAGTTAAAGTCTTGTATTCGTTCGTCATTGTAAAGTAAGTTTTCGGTACCAAGATATTGTACCAGTTGTTTAGGAAGAACACCACCATAAGAATCGAACACGTACTTTATGTTGTTATCTTTCCAATAGCATATCCAATGAGTACCAATGTTTTCTGATTTATCAAGGTTAACTACGCCACACTCATGTACATAAGGTTTTTGTGGAAGTTCATCACTCATAAATACACCTCTAAATCGTTTTATCTTTAATTCTTTAGCCAACCTCTCTATATCGAAGTTGGTCAATGGTTTTAGTTTTTTGACTTCTTTGGTTTACCTGCCCCTTGCTTTTCTTCCATAGCCATATTGTGTCTTTTTTGTTCTTCAAGTTCTTGTTTATTCTTCTTAGCATCCAGTACAGTTTTAGTAATCGCTGCTGCACCACCTGCTAATGAGCCAACTGCTCCTAAAGCTGCTAAAATGGCTGGAATTGTAAAGATAAAACCACCAATATGCTCTTTCTTAATCTTTTTCATTTGTGCAGTAGTTAAAGTTAAATCCATTCCTTTACCTTCTTTAATTTTCTTGGCTTTATCGTCAAGTTGTTTCTTTGTTAATACATGATCAATATTTAGATCCTTTAGTTCGTTATAAGGAACACTAAACATACAACCTTTAATAGAACACATCTTCCTATTTATCTAAGAGAAAATCTTGGTTTGCAAAAGTACAGTTGTTGTTGCTCCACCAAAATCAATTTAGGAATCATTCTCATCTGTTATCCTTATCTCAAAATTATCAACCTTGTCTTTGGATACAGGGAAAAATAATGGATAAGTAGGCTCGTAAATAATACTATGTTTGAACTCAGCATCTGTTTTGAATGATGCTATAATTCCTGTTTCTCTATGTGTGTATTCTGTATCTTTAACAAACATGCCCTCTGCTATATTACAGTGAGCATTTATAGTATCAAACGGATGAAACTTTGGCAGCTTACTTCCAATATGTGTTTTGTTCTTTTCTAAAACTTCAAAAACATTAAACCCAAGGACAGTGCCTATACTCCCAATTGTAACATCATTACTATCAGTTTCAATTTTAACTCTATTTCTTAAATGATCTTCTGATAATGTTATGTTGATGGATTGAGATTTTAAATATTCATTAGGACTGTTTAAGCTGTATTGTCCTTCTGGTATAAAAACTTGTCTATCACCATATGAGAAACTGTTTTTTTCTGTTGTTATGTTTGGAGTTAGATATGTACTGTAAAACCCAACTAGTCCTATGCTTAAGTAGTTGCTACTGTTGTCTAATTCGTAATGGAGTTTCTTCTTTAAAACAGAAGTATCACTCGTTAACTTGAATACCTTAGCCATTTATTATATAATAAATGAATGAGTTTGATTTACCTAGAGATATTCCAAGAGAGAAAGTAATCAAGCTAATAGAAGATGTCATTCGAAAGTTAGAATACAGTTAAAAGAAGAAAAAGAGAAAACTACGGATTGTTAGATACGCATACTACACTTTGATCACGTTGTCGGTTATACTTTCTGCGACAACTGGGTTTATTAATGTTTTTATACCTGTAACAATTTACTCAATATTAACAACGTCTCTCGCAACTGGAAGTGCTATTATAACAGGTTTGTTTTCTAAGTTGAACATAAGCAGAAGAAAAGACGAATATAAAACCATAGTCACTTGTATTTACTCATTTAAAGAACAGTTAGAGATGATAATAACATTGAATGGTGAAATGGATAGCGAATATATAAAAGATACGTTGCTTAAGATCAGAGAACAACTTAAAGATATAAGATCATAAAAAGTGTCCCCGCTGTATTCGGAGGTCCACCTTTGTAAAGATGGCGGAAAGATTACAAGATGCGAAGGAAACAGTTGAAACGTTTACAAGACTTTCAGGCCCTTCACATGTGAATGGCCAAGGATTAGACTTCTTTAACAAATCAAAAGGTACAAACAAGCTTGGGAGCTCCGATCGGTGCTACCAAAAATATACACGTTGAAGACCTGGAAACAAACCAAGGGGGTGTCCAGAATACGGACACCCTTCCAAATGAACAACCTCACACAAATTTCATCAACGAACCGGGTCTGTACTAGTACTATGAGCAGAAAATTAATCATCGGAATTCCGAGGGTTTTTAAACAAGCATCATATGAGGCCAAATTAGCAGGTAACAAGAAGCAATCAGAGATCACGTAAAAACAAAATATCAACGGGTATATAAAGATTTTAAGGGTGAGCAAAACGCTCACCCCCTGATTTTCTCTATAATAAATGAGTAAGAAAACTATTAATTGGGATGTAAAAGAGATGATAAAAGAAACAACAGCTAAGAAAAGAAATGGAGAGCTTATACCTGATGATATTCGTTGTCTTAAGTAGTAATCGCATGACTTGGCCTAACTTTTAATTATCCAATTTGGGTCCCCCATGGACCATAATGAATGAATCAGGGATGCTTTGGCCCCGGGATTACGTCACCTATTGAAATTTTGCTTATGCTTATTCAGGGGCCATGCACGATGGTACGAATGAGTCAGAGGTACCTTGGCCATGCTATGACGTCATTGAATTGGGAATATTGGATCAGAGGTCATGATGATTCTTTAAAATTACTAAAAATATGGTCTTGATGATTCATTACGTTATGAAATAGTACAGGTTTACGAATGCTTTCGTTCCCTTTTATGGCATAAAATTTGGAGATTGTTATATCTTTGATGAGATGGACTAACACTTGTGCAAATGAAATCTTTAGTTTTACGTCCCACGATTATGCCGGTTAGGCTAAAGACCCATACAGCAGAGGTGAACGCTCTACCACTGAGCCACCGCACCTTTACTGGTATGAATGAATTAGAGGTAGTTGGTTCGATCTAATATGTTCGTTTGACGTCACTGAACTGGGATTTTTAGCTTGGAGCTTATGATGGCTTGTTTCGTTTCCTTTTATGGGTATAAAATTACCAAAACAAGGTTTGATTTCTTTCTTGATGACCTATTACATTATGAATTAGTAGACCCCAGTAATAGTATAAATTAGTATTAATATGAAACTCGAAAACTTTGGAGTTCCTTTGTGGCTAACCGGTTAGCGTATGCGTCTTTAACGTGAGAGACCAGGGTTCTATTCCCGGCAGGAGCTCATGCGGTTCGGATTGTTATCCCTTTGATGAGATGGACTAACACTGGTGCAAATGAAATCTTTAGTTTACGTCCCACGATTAGGCTAAAGGTGACGATGAGAAAGGAATGAAAGTGTGGGAGGAAAACTGGAGCATAATGTTGCTTACCACAAAATTACTTTGAACCAGGGACCCCATACAGCAGAGGTGAACGCTCTACCACTGAGCCACCACCTTCCTTACTGGTGCGAATGAAGTAGAGGTATTTGGATTGAGCTAATGTGTTTGTTTGACGTCGGGCAGACCCTATTTCACTTTTGGGACCCCCACACATGGACCATAGCGAATGAATTAGAGATGTTTTGCCCTGGGATTGCATTACCTATTGAAAGTTTTGCTTATGTTTACTCAGGGGGCAGGGATCACTCAGGACACATAAGATCACATTGATTTACATCAGGAGTTGGGGGAGGGAGGGAGGGGAGTATCGCACCTCGTACTCTTTGATGAGTATAAAAATATCAATTTCGGAAGTTTTTTTTTAACTTATCCTATTATCTTTCACGAGACATTTTCGTTATATAATAGAGTACAATGGTTTACTTTTTGGGAGTTATCGTTCCCTTTGGAGCCTTATTACGTTATATGGAGGCGTATTTAAATATTCCCTTAAATTTGATAAGTACTTTGTGATCCATTTTGTTCCGGTTCAGGGGTGAACATGGATACCTTGGAATCGTCCCGAGTTCGATTCTTGGAAATGTTGAATTTAATGTCCCCACCGATGATGAGAAATGATGAAATGAGAAAACATCATAAACTTACTTGCTTGCGGATTGAAGCAGAGACCTCACACATCAGAAAAAAAAACGCTGAGCCATCATGCCAACTTCAGTGCGAGCAGTTTTGCGTATGAAAAAGAACATGATCAGATTATGTTACATTACACATTTCTGCTCGTTGTTAAGCATAGAAGTTTGTTATTGTGAAATTGCAGCATGTGCTTTTACTACATCAGCATTTTTCTCAGCTGACGGACTTTTAAAGCTCAACTTTACATTTATGTCAAAGACAGTTTCGTAACATATCGATGAGTGTTACATTTTTTCAATCAAGTTTAAGGAAAATGAATCACATTTTAGATGTGGTAATTTGAATGTCGTATTAAACTAACGAGTCAACGGTATGATGTCATTATCAAAATTGCGATACTAGATGTCGTAACGATTGATGTGTAAGGAGAAAAACGTGAATAATGTCACAACCAATCAGATTGTTTCTTACATCACGTTTCGGCTCATGATACATGATGAAAGCTGTGTTTTCATTGGTTCTCCGTGATGTCATTGATTCATTTCCTCGTTTCTGATTGGCTGATAGTGTTGTCACTTTATAGTTGAACACGTTTCAGATCTAAATAAAATTCTTAATTTCATTTTCAAATCCTACTTCCACGAAGATCTTGAATGAACGTAGGTGTACCTCTAGTGACAGCGTGACTTTACTCCGTTCCTTGAATTTGAGGTAAGTATCAACCGCGTTTTCTTAATATCAATGGAGTGTTTTTGCATGAGGATAACATTGTTATCACTGTTTTTATTTAACATGAAATATTTTAGCAAATGGAAGAATAACCCTCACTTACTTGACCGGGGATCGAATTAGGAATCCCACACATTAGAAGTAAGCACGAGAAATTTATTGATTTTGGTTTAGCGTCCCTTCAGTAGTGAGGCTAGGAATACAGCTTAATATTGAATTTAAGCGCATACTGGGTGTTGAACTCGGGCCACATCCCACACATTAGAAGTAAGCACGAGAAATTTGTTGATTTTGGTTTAGCGTCCTTTCAGTAGTGGGGGGGGCTAGGAATACAGCTTAATGTTGAATCTGAGCGCATACTGGGTGTTGAACCCGGGCCAGAGGTGCGTAACGCTAACCACTTAGCTCAGTTTCTGAAAGTTACCATTAACGTAAACAAAGAAACTACGCACGAATTTGTTCCCTACAACGTGAGACGTGGACTTGCAGTTTAATGTGGGATCTGATCTCCCGCCGAGAATCGAATTCGAGTATTCCTTGTCTAACCGCTTGAAAAAAGCAAGCGCATGAGATTTTTGTTTTCGTTTCATGTTCGTCATACGTTTTAAAGTTCAGTGTCAGAGGAAAAATGCTTACTACAATGATTCTCTCAACACAGTTAGAAAAACAATTTCATTCATTCTTTTTATCACTACAGAAACTTAGGTCATTTACATGTTGGTCCCGGGTTTGATTTCCAGTATGACGACAATAAAAATTTTTAACACTAAAACTGTTTGAGATATGATAATTCTTTTAGGATTGATCGTGTAGTCATTTTGATAACGTAGTGATCTCTGAATTCAATTTTAATTCGTGCTTTTTTTTCTCTTCTCGTTTTAGATATTTGTTTTCTTTGCCTATTCCTTTTCTGCTTACCTTACCTTTTTCCCTATTTGAATATGGCTACTTCTGGCTTTACTGTCTTGCGAGAAATCAATAGACATTATCGGCGTTTTAATCTTGAAGGACGAATGCTGGAAATTCAAATTAATGCTCCGACCAGTGGCACCGATATTGTTGAATGGGTTCAGGCCTCCTTTCAACAGATGCTGGATTACTTATTGGAAGATGTCGACGAATTATCGATGGTTGGATTATCGATTTTATCTCATGATGAGAAGAACAAACCGTTTTATTTATCTTTTCGGCGTGCAAGTAATTTGACACTGGAGACTTTATGGGCATCCTTTGATCGCATCCTTCAAAGTAACGATAGTTTTCTCATGAACGAACCGTTCATTGTACATTTTCATCATGTGGATGTGCCCCGTGGATTTGGATTGTTGCGTCGAGGTCTTTTATCAAACGACGAATTATTAAAGTGCAAGAAAGGCATCCTACGAGTAAAAAACACCGACAAGAAATGTTTGGCTTATGCGATTGTGATTGCTATTGGCTTAAAGAAATATAAGGATACGAACAAGAAACTGTACAGACAATATCACAACCAGAGCAAGTGTGTTTTTCTCCCAGCCGTACATGAACTTTTGTCCAGATCATCAGTGAATTTAGAGCATGGAGGATCCGTGGAAGAATTGCGACAATTGCAACGTTACTTGACAAATTATAAACTTACCGTGTACACCAGCTTCTCCGGAGAAGATATTCTGTATGAAGGGCCGGGTGGCGAAGACAAGATTTCAATCAATTTAATGTGCATCAATTCTCATTATGACATCATCACGTCATTAACGTCTGTTTTTTCTACCAACTATTACTGTGCTGCATGCCACAAAAAATATGATCATCGTAATGCACACGTCAAGAACTGTTCGGCCATGTGCGAGAAATGTTTGCAGAAACCGCCATGCAGTAAGACCAATACGGAGAAGCAGTGCCTAGAATGCAATCGTGAATTTTATGGTGAAACATGTTATACAAATCATCTGACTCTACCATATCATAAAGGCCAACCAATATGCAAGATGGTGAAACAGTGTGCCAAATGTCTACGCATTTATTCGTTTGTCCATACAGGGGAAAGAAAACATGATTGTACAGATTATTTTTGTAATGTGTGTCGTAAACACGTTACGTCTACCCACCAATGCTACATGAAGCCTGATACGACTCAATTAAAACCTGGAGTTCCATCAGTGTTACATGCCAAGAAGGCTATGATTGTCTTCTATGATATCGAAGCCACACAGGATACTTTCTTCGATGAAGACACGTTCATTCATAAGCCCAATTTACTGGTGGCCCAACAAGTATGTTACAACTGTGTTCAAGATGAAGATATACATCATCCGTGTGAAGTTTGTGGACAGCGGGAACATATTTTTCAAGATGATCCGATCAATGCCTTTCTTGCGTATTTACGTCAACCACGACCCAACATCAAACTTATTGTATCTTTGGCACATAACTGTAAGGGATATGATGGTCATTTTATTCTTAAATCTTTAGTGGAAGAACATGAATTGAAACCTACTTTGATCTTGAACGGAGCAAAAATTTTAAGCATGAAAGTGAATCACTTATCGTTTATTGTCTCCTTAAATTTCATGCCAATGGCTTTAAGTAAATTATCCAAGGCATTTCATTTACCAGCGACCAAAGGATATTTTCCACACTTTTTTAATACTGCTGCAAATCAAACGTATGTGGGAAAATTACCGGACATCCATTATTATGGTGCAGATGAAATGAAAGTGGATGAACGAGAGAAATTCATGACATGGTATAACGAACACCAGAACGATACGTTTATTTTCCAAAAAGAATTGGTGAACTATTGTGTCCAGGACGTCAACGTACTTCGATTGGCTTGTATATCTTTCATGACCACTTTTGAACAAGAAACTCACGTCAATCCTTTCCTGGAGGCTATCACTTTGGCGAGTGCGTGCAATTTAGTATTTCGACGAAATTTCTTAAAACCTAATACTATTAGCATTCTCCCTGCACGAGGATACCGTCACAGAAACAATCAGTCACGGATTGCTTTGCAGCGGCTTGCCTACATGGAGGAAAAAGAGGGTCATTCAATTCTACATGCGGCCAAAGGTAAAGAAGTTTATGTTGCTGGTTTTCATCTGGACGGCTACTACAAAGATCCTGACACTAAAGAGGAACACGTGTATGAATTTGAAGGTTGCAGAATTCACGGCTGTCCTCTATGTGTCCCTACAGGCCGTGATCAGCCAATTTATGAGAACTCCGAAGAAACGATGAACTATCGCTACGAGAGAACACAGCGTAAAATGAAATTATTACGATCCATGGGATATAAAGTACATGAAATGTGGGAATGTGAATTTCGTCAAGTGTTAAAATCCAATCCAGCATTGGCCTCTTCTTTAAGCACACATCCTTATACTAATAAGACACCATTAAATCCAAGAGACAGCTTCTATGGTGGCCGTGTTAATGCCATTAAATTGTATCACGTCGCAAATGAAAATGAAGGCGAAGAAATAAAATTCTTGGATATCGTTTCCCTGTATCCTTATGTGAATAAATGTGGACGGTATCCAATAGGGCATCCACGAATATATCTACAGGGAGATCCAGAAATGCCCGACATTCAAACTGTCAACGGATTGGTCAAGTTGAAGATTTTGCCTAGCAGAAATGTGTTTCATCCAGTGCTGCCATTTCGTTCAAATAAGAAGTTGTTGTTTCCACTTTGTGCTGCCTGTGCCACAGCATTAAATCAAGATTCTGAATGTACACATTCGGACAGTGAACGAAGCCTAACAGGAACATGGGTGTCCTATGAAATTCAAAAAGCCATTGAACTTGGGTATCAAGTCATTGAAATTTACGAAATTTGGGATTACGACATCACCGTATATGATCCAGAAACCAAGACTGGCGGATTATTCAGCGAATACATTAACACATTTTTGAAATCTAAGCTGGAAGCTTCTGGATGGCCTGCCAATTGCGTCACCGAAGAAGAAAAGCAGCAGTATATTCAAGTGGTACAACAACGGGAAGGCATAACTTTAGATGCAGCAAATATAATGACAAATTCAGCACGTCGTAGTCTTGCAAATCTCTGTTTGAATGCCTTCTGGGGACGACTCGCTATAAGAGACAATTAAAGCCAAACGACCATCATTAACGACCCCAAAGAACTGTATCAGAAATTAACTGCTCCAGATATAAAAGTCAACCAAATTTTACCTGTTAACGATTCGATGTTATACCTTTATTGGCAGTATGAAGATGATGTTCCAGTACAAAATCACAATGCTAATGTTGTCCTTGGAGCATTTACAACGTGTCAAGCTCGTCTGGAACTCTACAAATATTTAGAACTGCTGCAAGAAAGAGTACTATATTTCGATACAGATTCCGTAATATTCACGCAGCGACCATCACAGCCCACAATAGAACCAGAAGTATTTCTTGGTTCAATGTCAAATGAACTGGAATCAATTGGACCAAAAGCATACATTAAAAAATTCGTGTCTGGTGGCCCAAAACAGTACGCCTTGGAAATCTACAACCCCGACACGAAATCAACCAGTTATGTATGCAAAATTCGTGGATTCACACTCAATTATACTGCAAGTCAAAAGCTAAATTTTAACAGTCTGGAGCAAATGATCATAAATCAATCCAGTGAAAAAATCTCCATTAGCACGCCGCCCAAAATTTACAGAACCCACGATCATCATCTTGTCACAAAACCTGAAGAAAAGAAGTACAGTTTCAACTATAAAAAACGCCGATTAATACCAGACACATACGAGACATTGCCCTATGGGTATAAAAAAGCCAGAACAGAATAACAGCCATATTTTCCCCTAATCCCACCAACATCACCTCCCAAAGACGGGGCAAAGAATCAACGCAACACGGGACATGCTTCAACGAGGCCACAGCGGAAACAAAACTCAGATGACATCACCTTGCAGAAACCCGTGGAGAAAAAAAAAGGAATTCAGGTACGTCACATTTGCGTTTCTTTTCTCACCTCACTCTCTCTTGATCAGTTAGTTCGATGTTAATAATCTGTTTTTCTTCTTTCACAGGAAACAAAATAAATATTACCATGTATATTCATATGTTTTATTTTCTCTTTACAGAATTTGTACCCGTCACGGACACGTCTTCCTTTGAAGAAAAAGAAATTCTGTATTCTATTTCACATGCTAAAAATAAATGTACAAAAACATGATTCTGTGTTTTATTTCCTGTACTGCGATTTCAATTTATTTTTCTGAATCAGTTTACCGATAAAATAAATCAGTTTTGCGGAAAAAAAAATCAAACTAAATTTTTGTTTCAGAAAATTTTTTTGTGTACGAAAAAAAAACTGATTCAGAAAATTTTTGTGTACGAAAAAAAAATGTTTTCAGAAAAAAATTTGTGTACGAAAACAAAATTCTGTTTCAGAAATTTTTTTGTGTGTACAAAAACAAAAACTGATTCAGAAAAAAAATTTATGTACAAACAAAATTCTGTTTCAGAAAAAATTTTTATGTACAAACAAAATTCTGTTTCAGAAAAATTTTTGTGTGCAAAATAAAAATCAGTTTTCGTCACGAAACTGCTCCGACTAAATGAATCGATTCATTCTGATAGTGTTGGCAACACTGGAAAATTTTCGGTAAGTATCGCTCAGACCCTGAGTTACAGCGAACACAACTAGATTCGAACCAACAACCTTAAATGTCTGATTCATCTCTAAATACAGCCAACTAAACAATAAGATTGTGTGTATACGTCAATGCTAGCACTGAGTCAGCAATGTTTTCTTCAAGGTCAAAGTTGCACACGAAGTAAAAAGATGACAACACAGATCTTCTATCTTTCTATATGAAACATAAACCTAGTGTAAACTGCTAGCACTGAAATGTGTAATGTAACATAATCTGCTCGTCTTCTTTTCATACGCGAAACTGTTCGCACTAAATGGAGTACGGCGGCTCAGCGCTTGTCCCTAACGAGTGAGGTTCCTGCTTCAATCCACAACGAAGTAAGTTCATGTTTCCTCCTATCATTTTTTCATCATCGTTTCAAGGGGACGTTAAACTCAACATTTCTTAAACTAACACAAAAAAATCGAACTCGGGACCATGACATAGTAATCAACAAACTGAACTTCTCAATGGAGTACGGTGACTCAGCTCTTATTTCTGATGTGAGGTCTCTGCTTCAATCCGCAAGCAAGTAAGTTTATGATGTTTTCTCATTTCTCATCATCGTTTCAAGTGGGACGTTAAATTTTTCTAACACTAGCACCAAGAATCAAACTCGGGACCATTGCATAGTAATCAACACACGTGTACGATGGCTCAGCGTTTGCCTCTAGTGTATGAGGTCCCTGCTTCAATCCTCAGTCAAGTAAGTTCATGTTTCGTCCTATCATTTCTCATCGTTTTCGCGGGGACGTTAAATTCAACATTTCCAAGAATCAAACTCGGGACGATTCCAAGGTATCCATGTTCACCCCTGAACCGGAACAAAATGGATCACAAAGTACTTATCTAATTTAAGGGAATATTTAAATACGCCTCCATATAACGTAATAAGGCTCCAAAGGGAACGATAACTCCCAAAAAGTAAACCATTGTACTCTATTATATAACGAAAATGTCTCGTGAAAGATAATAGGATAAGTTAAAAAAAAACTTCCGAAATTGATATTTTTATACTCATCAAAGAGTACGAGGTGCGATACTCCCCTCCCTCCCTCCCCCAACTCCTGATGTAAATCAATGTGATCTTATGTGTCCTGAGTGATCCCTGCCCCCTGAGTAAACATAAGCAAAACTTTCAATAGGTAATGCAATCCCAGGGCAAAACATCTCTAATTCATTCGCTATGGTCCATGTGTGGGGGTCCCAAAAGTGAAATAGGGTCTGCCCGACGTCAAACAAACACATTAGCTCAATCCAAATACCTCTACTTCATTCGCACCAGTAAGGAAGGTGGTGGCTCAGTGGTAGAGCGTTCACCTCTGCTGTATGGGGTCCCTGGTTCAAGGTAATTTTGTGGTAAGCAACATTATGCTCCAGTTTTCCTCCCACACTTTCATTCCTTTCTCATCGTCACCTTTAGCCTAATCGTGGGACGTAAACTAAAGATTTCATTTGCACCAGTGTTAGTCCATCTCATCAAAGGGATAACAATCCGAACCGCATGAGCTCCTGCCGGGAATAGAACCCTGGTCTCCCACGTTAAAGACGCATACGCTAACCGGTTAGCCACAAAGGAACTCCAAAGTTTTCGAGTTTCATATTAATACTAATTTATACTATTACTGGGGTCTACTAATTCATAATGTAATAGGTCATCAAGAAAGAAATCAAACCTTGTTTTGGTAATTTTATACCCATAAAAGGAAACGAAACAAGCCATCATAAGCTCCAAGCTAAAAATCCCAGTTCAGTGACGTCAAACGAACATATTAGATCGAACCAACTACCTCTAATTCATTCATACCAGTAAAGGTGCGGTGGCTCAGTGGTAGAGCGTTCACCTCTGCTGTATGGGTCTTTAGCCTAACCGGCATAATCGTGGGACGTAAAACTAAAGATTTCATTTGCACAAGTGTTAGTCCATCTCATCAAAGATATAACAATCTCCAAATTTTATGCCATAAAAGGGAACGAAAGCATTCGTAAACCTGTACTATTTCATAACGTAATGAATCATCAAGACCATATTTTTAGTAATTTTAAAGAATCATCATGACCTCTGATCCAATATTCCCAATTCAATGACGTCATAGCATGGCCAAGGTACCTCTGACTCATTCGTACCATCGTGCATGGCCCCTGAATAAGCATAAGCAAAATTTCAATAGGTGACGTAATCCCGGGGCCAAAGCATCCCTGATTCATTCATTATGGTCCATGGGGGACCCAAATTGGATAATTAAAAGTTAGGCCAAGTCATGCGATTACTACTGTCTTATCGTGGGTCCGTCGGCGTGTGGTAAAACGTTTTTGCTATTTAACTTCTTATTACAGCCAGGTTGGTTAAACAATAATTACTTCTACATATATTCTAAAAGCATGAATCAGCCAAAGTATGAGCAGTTAAAAGATCGATTTGAGAAGGCAGAACTAAAGTTCAATAAGCATATAGCAACGTTCTTAAGCAGTAATGACTCTATTGTACCTATTGATGAATGTGAACAATACTCTGTTGTTGTGTTTGACGATTACATTTTGGAGAAACAAGATACTGTTAGAAATTACTTTACAAGAGGTAGGCATAGACATTTAGACTGTTTCTATCTTACACAAACATATTCAAAAGTACCTAAACAGCTTATAAGAGATAACGTCAATTTCCTATGTATATTCAGGCAAGATGATACTAATCTTAAGCATGTGTATAATGAGTTTGTTGGGGGAGATATGTCTTATGATAAATTTAAAGAGATGTGTTCAAAATGTTGGCAAGAAGATTATGGTTTCATAGTAATTGATATGACAAGGAAGGGAAACAATGGTAAGTATAGGAACAAGATAAAACACTTCTTGAACGTTTGATGTTTATTGACGTTTTACGTTTTAACGTTTGACGTTCTTTGATGTTTATTGACGTTTATTGACGTTCATTGACGTTCATTGACGTTCATTGACGTTCATTGTCGTTTGTTCGTTTGCTATACAATAAATGGATGAGAAAGAAATTGATAAGAATATTAAGTTGAAGGAGTTCTTGATAAAGGGCTTCAAATCTTGGAAGAAAGAAAGAGCAGGTATATACGATAAATTTAAGACACAAGAGCAACCTGTAATTGATGCTATTCAAAACTTGGGAAGTGAGATCAAAGAAGTAGCAGAACAAAATAAAAATCTAATAACTGAACTTGTTCCAGTTGCACATAAGACGGCTTCAATAGATCCTAGTCTACTAGAAACACCTAAAAAGATACCTTATGATAGTTCTCCAAGCAGTAGTGATACACCTATAACGGGAGAAATAAAACAAATGAGAAAACAAATTAAAGACAAAGTGGAAGGAGTAGAACCTTTAACAACAGCACAGTCATTTGGTAAGATTGCAACGAAATATTATAGTAAAAGAAATGATACTGTGTTTGGAATAAGAACTGTAGAAGAAGATGGAAAAATAATAAACAAGATAGGAAATTTGGAAGTTAAAGTGAATGGTGATGATTTGATAATTAATGGTAAAACTTATAAAGGAACAGAAGGTCTATGGGAATTGTTAACGACGAATACTAGTAAAACCATTGAAGATTATGATGATGATGATTTTGAACAGTACAAAGAAATAATAATAGACTCAGATGCTGCCTTCCAAAAATATAATCGAGATAAAAAGGTAGCATCTAGTAGAGGTTCAAAGTACATTAATATTATCAAGCCTATTTGGGATAATTATATTAAACCAACTTTACCCCCAACTCCTAAAAAGAAAACGACACCTAAAAGGACTGGTGAAGGAATTAAACAATATACGGAGATGCCTAAAGAATATGGATGGATGGATGACGTGAGAAAGCTTATAGATAGCCTAATTGTCATAGATGGAGAAGAAAAGGCTGGTAATCATAACTTTTACAATGAGAAAGTAGGTATAGTGAGTATGATTAATAATAAGCTTTCACAGTTTATTCCTAATGATCCAAAAGGTATAGGGTATTTGATTAAGATCTTAAATACATTACCACCACGATTCTGGAATGATGAGAAGCTTGGGAAAGGACTAATGAATAAGATTTTAAACATGAAGGGGATACCAGAGTTACATATACCAGGCTTCAGATTTTGCGGGCCTTTTACGAAGCTTCAAGAAAGGTTAGAGAGAGGTGATGAAGGTATTAACCTATTAGATGAGGCTTGTAAAGAACATGATATATACTACAGAGACAATAAAGATACAGAGTCAAGACATATTGCAGATAAGGAACTAGAAACTAAAGCATGGAAAAGAGCATTTAGTAGTGATGCGTCAATTGGTACTGCTATGAATGCTAAGGTTAAGTTGGGATGGGGATTATAAGTTTTTGATTGTTAATATGCCCTTCACATGTGAAGAAGCAATGATTCTTTTATGGGTATATCCCATCAAAGCGTTGTTTCAAGATTTTCTTTATAATAAATGGATAGTGTAGAAAGCTACGAGTTACAGAGTTTTAAAGCTAACACAAGAACATTTAATAATTTGAATGAAGCTAACAAAGATATTGAGTTCGATTTCGACGTGGGTGATGGGTTCATACATCCACACAAAGCAGATTGTCATATGACTTTTGAAGTTGTTGGTGCATCAGTTGGAGGAACATTTGGTGCAAACGATACTATAAAACTTGTAAATAACTTCTTCCCATTCTTCTTTTCTCAAATTGAGGTTAGAAAGCATGGAGTTGTTATAGATAAGATTGAGCTACCTGGAATAACATCTACAGCTGTCGGAACATTAAAGATTTCCAATCCAGAAGTTGAATATTTAAAACAAGCAGGATTTGAAACAGATGATAAACTTGGTCTAAGAAAGGACTTTAGTGTTTTGTACCCATTAAGATTAATTCCAGGCTTTTTAAGTGATTATAAAGAGGTTATGTGGAAAGGTGGATTGAGAATAACATTTACAAAGGCTAACAACAACGATGTTTTGTACAAATGGACTGGATCGGGAGCAGCTCCTCATGATGGAAAAATAACAATAAAAAGTATGGAGATAAGAATGCCTATTGTTGAATACGAATCTAATTATGAAAACAAGTTAAAGTTGAATATTCTTAAAGAACCAAAAATCATGTTTTCATTCCATACTTATCAATGTGTTCAAAAGACTGTTGTAGGTTCTTTCTTGGAGTTTGATGTTACTACTCAATTTAATTCTAGACAATTTGATATGCCCGATTTCGTAGTTGTAATGTTCCAAACTGATAGAAGTGGCAAACAAACAGTAGATGCAAGTAAGTTTGATCATTGTAAGGTAAAGAATATCTATCTTAAGAATGGGAGGAATGAGGTATTTCCAAAAGAATCAAGAAACTTAGATATTGCTAACAAGGATTACTTTAAGATGTACGAAGATTATACTGCGTTTAAGAGAATAACATGTGGCAACACCGAAATGTACTATGACCCTAAAGAGTTTATAGATAACAGACCAATGTATGTGATTAATTGTAGTAAGAGGAAGAATGTATCAGTAAACGAGAGAACAAACATAAAGATTGTTGTAGACTTTGCAGAAGCTGTGGCTGCTGATACTATATGTTATGCGATTTTAATTGGGCGAAAGAACTTTACATATGATCCGAAGAATGAGAAAGTAGTAGAAGAGTTTTAGATGGTTAACAAAATATCAACGGACATAAGGGTATCGAAAAGATACCCTTGCATCCTCAAACTGTTTTCATTAACGATTGTTTTATGGAAGTTTTTCCATCAAACGAAATTGACGAAAATGATTAAATATTTTTTGGTGAAGATAAAAATTGAAAAGTGTTCATTGATTTTCTATATAATAAACACGATGGCAAAACACGTTGATTTTTTAAACAAGCTTGGAAGTCTTGAACAAAAAGAGGTTATTGGATTAAGAGAATTAGAATTAAATACAGAATATAAGATTGTGAAAATGGAAAAGATTAAAACTAAGTTTGGGAAGAGCATATTAGCCGAATGTGAGAAGTTCAAGGTTTTTCTTCCACCTAGATTTACAAAACACTTAACAGATAAAATGATTGATGAGATCGTTAAAGATGGAATAAAAATCAAATACACTGGTCTAAAAGGTAACTATCCAATTGTTGAGTTCTGTATGTAAATCCAAAAATGAATGAAAATGAACAAAAATATGTTGTCATAAGTAAAAAATGGAGTGTTTAGAAATGGATCCTAAAAAAAAGTTCATTCTTACTAATAACTTTAATGTAATTGTGAAAAATGTGCAAACCGAAGTTCAAGTGGTTTTTGATATTAACGGCTGTCTATTCAGCTTGAATTACGATCAATGGACAGAGTTTAAGAAGTCATTGTTTCCTATAGATTTTTTAGGATTTGGATTTCTGGGCTTTCGGCATCTAAGGCCATGTAGCCCTTCACGATTTGAGGGATGACGTCCCTCGGCGAGCACACAATCCGGGGAAAGGGAAGGAAGAAAGGATTGGGAAAGGAAGGAAGCGGCCTGGGACCTATAAGTTAGGTACCACCCCGGCATTTGCCTGGTGTGAATGAGGAAAACCCAGGAAAACCTCATTCAGGGTGGCTGGCCTGAAAAAGCTGTTACACGTTTTCGACCGAGTGACCCCACCGGGAATCGAACCCGGGACCTTGTTTCCTATAGAGAACGAGGTTAACAGAAGATTCCATTATCAGTATCCGAACTTGTAATTTTAAGTGTTTTAAGTGTTTTATGGTTATAAAGCCATAAAACTAAGACCTTTAAATATACAGATACAACTCAGCTATTGAATGCTTTCAACTCTAGAGATGTATGTGGAGAGAAAAAACGAAAATGTGTGGAGAGAAATACATCTTGTATATGAAACACTAGCGCACGCATGTGGCACGTTTTGGAACTAAATAGTGGCTCTGTCGCCAACGATGCTCACAGCCAAAGTCCGCCGTGTAACAGCGCGAAATGTTTCGCTCGGATTCTGATCGTTACGAATCGTTACGAGAGAAAAGTTTAGCGAAGGATACAGCGCCCGAGCTATGTTTAGCTGTTAATTTCAATACTAAGTATATGAGAGGCGACGTATATGCCGCCGTTAATCATTCTCTCTCTGTTTTCTATTGCATAAACCTCTCTGTCGTTCAGAGCTGATGGGAAGGAAAGAGCGAGAGAATGAGAGAGAGAAAAAAATTGGCAAGCGTTCAAGTTTTACTTCCTCCTTCTTCTTTGCTATATATGCTCATGCTCTCTTCAACTGAATATATGTATATGTGTGTGGTGAAAGTGTATATACATGTAACAACCATATGCGACATACTAAACTTTAAGTTCGTATTACTCAGCTATTAATAAACCGATTTCAATCAAACAAAAACTATTTTTTCAATCAAAGACAGCACTATAAGTTATAAGTTTTAGATGTAAGTTAGTTATAAGTTTTTCGATGTAAGTTTTTATGATTTTAAATGTCATAAAAGCATATTCAATCTCACTTTGGGGTATCCTTCTGTGTTAAAATACAATGGTCAGTGGCGGCTTCATAGTTTTTGTTAGTTAGGGGGTGGAGGGGGAAAGTGCGCTAGAAGTAACCACCCCTAACTACTATGGGGATCTGTAAAAACAAGTTTTTAGGTCCTTTTCTGTCAACTCCGGGAAGTCCAGGATGTCCGCAGATGTGACTTTTGCGAAAGAGGGTGTACACCTGTCCCAACGTGCTCTTCTACCTCAAATCCTAATGTGTTTTTGCAGTGAGCTGTCGTTCCATTTGTTGAACTTCGTCGAGGCCATCGTCAGAATTAAGACAATTAGCAAAAAGTATTATGTAAAAAAGAAGGTATGTGGCTAAAGCAACTTGTTGATCAGTTGATGATGTAGAAAACAATACTTGTTAAAAAAATACCATGAATGACCTCAACAACCCAGTGAATTTTTATAACATCGCTGGAGAATTTCGCATCAGCTGTAATCAATTATCTTTCAGTGTAGGCATTAAATTAAAATCATAAACCCTGTTTCTTCCAAATATTCAGTTGAATCCCGAAAGCAAAGATTCACACAATAAATAACACCTTGTGCCATCGAATTGCTAGCCTGTTTGGATCTTAAAACACACATTTTACTATTGCTGCGTCGCTTGTGATTGCAGTATATGACCCCAATACATCTACAATACAACCACTTGTAGTATAAATAATAAATGGCTAATATAAAAGCAACTTTTTTTTTCGTCCAGGGTACGATTTTCGCTCATACTCATTATTCGACTTCTTGCTGTGTCCAATATATCTTCCATCAAAGATTAGTATCAAATGGTCAACAGTATTGCAAAGTTTCGTTATCATAATAGCTTTTCTAATTGTACTGAGCGCTTCTCGTGAAGTCACTGCGACACCGAACTTACAGGGTAAAATGATTTTTTTTTCGAAGGGCGTCATTACAGATGCATACATATCAGAAATTTGCTGTTTCTTTTCTAGGACTAGAATTGTAGCACTAACACTATTCGAGTTGTCAGTGCGCAGTTTAAACAAACACGTAACAATAGCTAAATGATAGTTCGAATATCAGCGGCACGCTGTTTCTGAAAGAGATACAATTATGAGAGTTATACTGTCATGTAGAGAAATTCATGACCTGTCAGAAATTCAAATTCCTGACTCGTCCACCCTTGACTTCTGGCAGTATTTGTGCCGGCAAAACATTTATGGCGTAACGCGGGTTGCATATCTTCCAGGCGTGTCCGCCTTTGATTTTCCTCATTTTACCCCAAATTGCCCCTCTAATATCAAACCATGCTCAAAATATATTAAAGGTGGGTTGGTGATGCTTCTATGGTAAAATAAAAAAACAGAAGGTGGTCACTTAAACAGAAAGTAAAAATATTTGAATTCGAATACTTTCTACGCACTTTTCGCCACAAATTTGAAGGGCGAAATATATTGTTTCTTGTTTTTGGTAAGGCACTTCAAACAAATTATATTCATTTTCGTTTCATTCTTGTAACTTAAGTCGTTTCCGAGATATGAATAATTTTTGATTTTCGAATTTTCAACAATAATTTCGAAATTCGAAAAAAATTTAAAGTTGATTTTCTGGCCAAATTTACCTGCGGGTATGAGGTACCTTTGGTGTAAATATCACAGCAAACGGTGTAAAGGTACTTTCCACCGGCCAATATCGTGAGAACGGTAAGAGTGACGCGAATTTTTCGCGCCACTGTTACCAGGAGGACGATTTAAAGTATATCGTTTAGCGTATTCCGTACTACTTGTTTCAAGATACGCCATTTAAAAAAAAATCATATCTCCGTTAATAAAAGAAATTGAAGTATACTATGGTTGATAGAGCAGGTTAAATAGACAGAATTACGCCACTATTCCTCTTCACCAGTGATATTTGACACATCGGATTTGATCTAATTCCTACGCTAAAAGCCCGGTTAGAATACGTCATTTTGGACTATTGTTTATAATTAGAATTCTGTATCTATGTATGTACGTATGTATGTACACCCCTTTATGTTCAAAATGGAATGTATTCTCCCCATGTGAAGAGCGAGTATTCTACTAGTATTTAATATTTCGATAAATTAGGGTTGTTGTTTTTTTTGTTTTTTTTTTTTTTTTTTTACTTTAGAAGGGAATACGTGATTAATATCCTATATTCTAAATGTACTTTCCCAATGCCATTCTTTCGACAAGGATGGTAGTTTAGAAAAATAAATGACATAAAATTTTCGGATTTGATTTGGCTGAAGCTTGAAGTTAACTACTACATCGCTTCCTTGCTGAGTATTGAGGCTTACTTTCACCCAGCCCCTTATCCCGAGTGATGAGGACTCTTCAAGGGCTGATATATGCCGCTTGGTACTGACAAGGAAAATTCAGGATAAAGCACTCGCGTACAGTGAAACTAAGCATACCATTTTGAAGAACTAATTCATGCTGATTACAGCAAGCTAATAAAATTCCTGTACGGTTGAGAACTGTTTTTCGAGATTAAACTTGGAAATGTATGTGAAAAAACGAGTATATGCGCATTTAAACGCGTTAAGTATAACATTATTAGCAACGAAAATTGACATACGAATTGAACTCTATGGGAGGAAACAGAAAAAGACCATTTTGCAATAATTAATGGGTTTGTTAGTTAAAATTAGTCATTATACTGTTCACAATAATGATAGGTTAGAGATTAAATTTCATCACTGTTGTTGTTCTGTTCTATGAAGAAATGACGTGGGCAAAATACTTCCTTGCACCATGAACATTTTATATGTGCAATTGTACTGCGTTCGTCAAAGGAACAGTTCGCATAACCAAAGCAGAAAGCAAATTCCACAGATGATTAAAAAGGTATGTACTTTATTCGGTAACCTGTCTTGTGGAACACAAACTGAAACAATCCAATGTATCAATGTAATCGGAACTAATTCATTTGCATGAACACGAACTTTATTTGATTGTTTCGTTGTTACATCATAACGTCCGGATGGAGAAGTTTCATACTATGTACAAATCTTCTGCCATAATCTTTGATTGGTCGGAATCCACACACATCAAACGGTTGTACGAATCGTGTTCAGTTCTTTTGTATATTCTCAACTATTACGTCTTTGCCATCCGTCATCCAACTTGCATGGACAATTTGTCTGTAAATGGACCCCAGTGATCCAGCAGTAGCAAGTTCAAATCATCAGACTGCATAATAGCGGTAGCTCGCTAGGAAGCGCAATCGTGCATTTACCGTTGAATCTCTCGAAAAGTTCTCAACCTTACAACAATTTTATTAGCTTGTTGTAGCCAGTGGCGGATCTAGGCCAGGGCCGGGGGGCCTAAGCCCCCCAGCTTTTCCAGTGACAAAATAATTTAAGCTATTATTTACATATTTTTGAAAGTTTATATATACCTATCATAGTCTGGATACTGGCTGCCCCCCCCCAGAAGTTTTTATCTTCTAGATCAGCGGTGCCAGACCTAGCATAATGACGCTAGATCTAGCATAATTTGCATGTCTTTAGCATCTAACATCTTGCTTTTAGCATCCTGCCCAAATCTAGTATAATTTCAGCAAGTTTATCAAAAAGCAACAAAATCTGGGAATGAGAAAGAAGTTGGTCGGGGCAAGAAAAAGAACGGCGAAAATGTATCGTTTCCCGTTGATTCATACAGTCGGTAAACCATACAGGCAGTCTTATTATTGGAAGCAAATTTAAAACGGCTGGAGATCATCCCTTTACCGATGCCTTTATTAAAAAAGGGGCGTGGGAGTAAAAAGAATTTAGTGTTTCTGAAAATGAGTTAGAAAACGACTTTTATTGGAGACGGTAGCTTCTTGACGCTAAGATGAAACATATAGCACACAAATGCGGTGACTCAAAGGCCTTTCGCCATGTTTGACCCAGTCCACCCCAGAGATGCATTTTTGCTTCTTTTTTTCTTTTTTCTTCTTCTTTTCTTTTCTTTTCTTTTTTTTTTTGTTGCTCTTCCTAGGGTTTTCTAATTCTTTGATTGCGAGGTCATTTTCTTTCAAAATGAAAAAAATGTGAAGGTACAAAAGAACTTATAGTTTCAATAAATTTTAATGTTTGTGTTGGAACTTCAATCATTTCTTTTTGTTTGTTTGTTTGAATTAGGTTTGTAGGAACTAAAAAGAAAAGAAATAGAAAGACTTGTCTACATCCTGAGTTGTTTTTTTAATTTTAGATATTTTTTTCTTTAAGAACTCCTGAATTAGTAATTATGAGGATCTAGCATAATTTGACCGAATCTAGCATAATTTCGATCAGGTTTTGGAATATATTCCGAACTGTGAGTCTGGCAACGCTGTTTTAGATCCGCCACTGGTTGTAACCAATATGTATTGGTCTTGCAAACGACATGTTTAGTTCCTCTGTAGACGAGTGCCAGTGTTGCCACAGTCCTCGCTCTGAAGTGGGCTGAAAAATAGTACCAAATTGAAACAAAAAGGGCTGAATTCATTGTTTTATACCAGTGCAATACATGGCTCTATAACACGAAACTAAAAGAAGTAAAGTTCTAGAACACTCATCCCCCCTCCTCTACCAAGAGTCCAAATGAAGAAGTGCTCTTTTTAAAAACATCCAAATAGGAGGACCCCGAACAACCGTGGGAGCAAATGAAACTTTTCTCGAACGTAGAAAATGTAACATAAGCCACAAATTAAAAGGGAAAATGGTTATCATCTTCGATACGTATTATAAGGAAACCAAACGCGCCTCTATTTCAAAGTGACCAATAAACCAAAACTGTATTATGACCATATATGAAAAAATATATATAACGAGTAACAAATCAATCGTCTCCGAGTTTGTGTATAAACAGTACATTATGCGGATGCGCCCATCCAGCGTCATTTGTTTCCCGATATAGTTCGAATTACGAATTTTTCATACAAAGTTCGAAGTGTTATGCGGTGCAATCACAGAATGAATGTTCAACAGCATGTTTTAAGAGTCCAACACATAGTATGAGTAGGCTTAACGTGAGCTGTAGGAAAAGTCTTACTGACACTTTTGAAAATGTGACAAGTATTTGTTAAATGGTGCTGAATTGGAAAGAATTGTACCAACTTTTCCACAAAAGAGGCCGATGAATGACAAAAAGGGCTGAATTTGGTACAATTGTACCAATTGTGGCAACAGTAACGAGTGCTTTCTACCAAACTTCAAATGACCAAAATGTGAAGTGGACGTATTATAGTATAACAAGGAAACGAGAAGCATGTTATTGGAGTAGAGGAAGACAATCAGCCGGAAGTAGAGCTACTATACCATACTGTTGCTTATGAATTTGCCTACAATTTCAGAAAAAATCATACATACTCACTAAAATAATTAAGTATGCTGTAAGTATGAGGGACGAGCGATACTAACCTTCAAATGGGGTTAAGGTACCAAAACGTATCACATTTTAAAGTGTGTACCCTCTAGTGGTGAGAGATATAATTGCAATGCTGCAGGTTTGTTTGAAATGAGAGAGCTGGAAGTGTAGATTGGTTTTAGCCTGTCGGTTGGCAACAATGGAGATTGAGCGACGTGATTTTCATACAATGATCTTGTACAATTTTCCAGTAAGATTTAACGCAAGAGTAATACCTTAATCATCTAGAAAAATGTTTCAGGGACAAGGTCCCTTCACGTGAAACCGTTTTTTAGTTGATTTGCGGATATTAAACGACAGAGCCTCACAGATTAGCTTCTCCCCAGGCCCCCCAGCCAAGGGCGTTGATTTCTCTGTAAATTGGGGGGATTCAGATGTAGAAGGTAAAGACCTGCACGGGCGGGCATGGCCCGAGGCCCGAAGCCCGGCCCGGCCCGCAGGCCGGGCTTGGGCGGGCCGACAGTGATTTCTCTTCAGGTCGGGCCGGGCTGGGGCTGATTAATTGCAATTCTTTAATAATTATTGATATTCGTTAAATGATAATTAAAATAAAGGCAAACGTTGAAGAAGTGTGCCCGTGAAAATGTTACAAAATGAATCTTCGAAAATTTACCGGGCCCGGGCCGGGCTTGGGCCAAGGATTTTAAAAAACCTATCGGGCCGGGCCGGGCTCTGGCCGAAAATCTCCAAAACGTTTCGGGCCCGGGCTGGGCCGGGCCTACGTACATTCGGGCTGGATTGGGCTCGGGCCGAAAAATTCGTCCCGTGCAGGTCTCTAGTAGAAGGTATGTATATATGAGGATTCAAGAAAAATTGCATTCAAATTATGCCAAATATTGTATATTCATAAACAATAAATACAAATAATAATAATAATAATAATAATAATAATAATAATTGAATGGATTGACGCCTCTATATGCTTAAAAGGTTTTGGCAGGAACAAAACAAAGACGTTTATAACACCGTTACAGATGACGAAACATTGATTTACAACTATGACCCCGAAACAAAACAGCAGTCGACGGTATAGTATTTTCAAAATGAAACTCCACCTTCGAAAGTTAAACGAACATGGAATGAAGGTAAAGTTAATGTGGTATCTATTTTCTCTCAGACTGACCATGTAGTAACTATACAGTATGATGACCGACATACAGTGACATCATAGTAGTACGTTACTTACTTTCTTTCCAAGTGTCTCTGAAGCTTGGAGACTTGCCCACCGAAAGTGTTCAGTGTCTCACTTCTTCTTTATCACGACAATACACAACCACACACAGCAGCGAAAAATTTCAAAAAGCGAAAAGTTTCTACAGAAGAGTAGAGTCCGTATTCTACTGCACTTGGCTTATTTTCCAGATTTGGCTCCGTGTCACTTTATATTCTTCCCTAAACTCAAGAAAAAGTTTCGAGATCGTCGCTTTCAAACAAGTGAAGAAGCTATGGTGCCGTATAATAATGTAATACATGATATTAAAAAACGCATTTTTAAAAATATTTATTTCGTGAGTTTTAAGAATGCAAAAGGATATTCATATTTGTGGGAACCCTTTTGAAAAATTGTAAAAGATTTTATGTAAATAAATTGATATTTCAAAAAGATTTCGACATGCCTTTCATATTGTTTAAAATTTTAGCTGCGCGATAATACCTGAAAATGAAAACACAATTTTTAAGTACACTTGTACACAACTTCATATTAGCTGCAATTTATTCTCTTTCAAACGAGCCATCAAACAGGTGGGGGATATAAGCTAAGCAACTCAGCGGGAGGTAGTCGCAGCTGAGCTTTGACTCAGTGAGGACCAGTCGTTCTTTCAGAAAAAATATTCCGAGGGGACACACTTAGTATTCCGGGGGAGGCACTGCGGGTACTATTCTATTTATTATTATATTATAGACATATTATTTTGGTCTTCTCTGGGAGGGCACTCTCAGAGCTCCGGGGGGCAGTGCCTCCCCCAGAAACATGTCTGGAAGAAACACTGGTGAAGACTACGCATGGCGCAAAAACTGAGAACGTGAGAAATGGAGCATTCGTTGGAGCAACGCTACGTGATTACACGAGGAGATTTTTTATTTTTGACACATTTTGTCCAAATCACTCGTCGTAGGACATCCAGATAGCTCCATGTCTTAAACGGTCTCCTGTTCGTTCTTGAACTCGCTGAACCCCCGGAAATCCTGGTCCTTGATAGGGCGTCGTCTCTATAAGCCTCCTTGACCAAAGCAAAACGTCTAGGAAATGCAGGTGAAAACAAAATTTAATCGCGTAGCGCTTTTCTATCGAACGCTCCATGTCTCACGTTCTCTGCCATGACAAAATCTCAAAAACAGCTTTTGCACCACGCGTGATCCTCACTGCGTCAGAGCACGAATGCGACTGACTTCCCGTGTTCGTAGGTGTCTGCAAGAAAAATTTACTCGACTGACACAGAATTTTCCCTTTTCTTACCAAATTTTCTCCAATTCATTGAGTGTCCAATTCCTATGAAGAAGCTTTGTGGAAAGATTCATTTAGATATATTAAAGTAAGTTCTCACCAGATTTGTTTTATTCCTCAGCTTTTAGCTTCTATTTTCTTAAATTTTTCCTTAACTTTTTAAAAACACAAACAAATACACCCAGTCCACAACGGGTGCAAATTATGCTGCTATGAACACCACATACACACACACACACTCAAACTACTGTTATTGCATTAGTTTATTTCTGAAGAACAATGAGATAATGCGAGAATTTTCCTGTTTTTTTTTCACATTTTATTGAAAAATTCCCTTTATCCTTTATGCTAAATTTATTTATGACACTTACTTAGATTAGGGAAATTTCCCTCAAATTACAAACACTGCTGCAGCCCGGTGCGTTGCTTAGCTAAGACCCCCACCACAAATCCTCCAGATGGGGAGCGCGCTGCTGGCTACTGGAACGCCGCCTGGCGGCAGTCTCATTACTTTAGTGGCAAACCCTATATATATGTATTCGAAGCCATCATGCTTATGATAATGTGTTGGGTAAAGAAAAGTAAGAAAAATGAATGAAGGAGGGCAGCAGTGGCTCAGTGGTAGAGCGTTCAACTCTGGTGCAAGGGGTCCTTAGTTCGATCCCAGCTCGCGCCAAATGAGCTTTGTGGTGGACAAACATCGCGTGCGTAAGCTTTCTCCGGGTTCTCCTTTTTCTTCCCACTTTCTTCATTAAACTATTTCATTCATTTCTCATCATCACCGTTTCTTTTCGCCTAGAGATATAATCGTGGGACGTAAAACTTAAAGATTTCATTTCATGATTGAAGCTGGGTAATGAAAATAAAAATAGATTTTACATATAAAATGTAAATAACGAGGAAAAATTTTTTTCTCTACATAGTCACATTGGAGACGATTTAACAATTTAATAAGAAATATACTTCGTTTTTTTATCTTCCATCTATTTCTACATTCTTACAGCACTTTCTCTTCCAAGAAGTAACTTGGATGAAATAAATAAATAGACAAGTGATGAAGAAAGCAAAAAAAAAAAAAAATGGAGAACAAAATAATAGAACAGAATACCAGGCATAGAAAAATAAAGAAAAAGGTGAAAAACAACATTGCAGAAGAGAAAACGTTAGTAGATGTGGTTGAACTCAATTGCCTTTAGAATTTCAGAATTTTCCAGTGCTGTGATCTGGAACTCTGACACCGAAGCAGGCTAGTACCCCAGGGACAGAAAATAAAAAGAGAGTTAATGTTTTCCCTAACTCTTGCTGATTTTTTTTTGTTGATGTGTTTGTGTGTGCGTGTATATGTTTGATAGTTGTCTATTTGAAGCACAACTGGAAGTTTATCCACTGAAAAATTGAAAGCTGAAAAGTAATAACCTTTAAGTTAGAGGTGAAACGTGTAGTAGTTGTTGGAAACCCACAGACAAGGATACATCCTCTTCCTACTGTTCATATTATGTTACGTCAGCTGACGAGAATCTTAAAGTTTAGTTTTGTTAGTATAGGTCACCTTGAAGATCTATTACCATCAACTAAATTTACAAAGATAGGGAAGAATAAAGAGATAGGTAATCTGAAGAAGAGAATTTTCAATTAATAAAAACAAAAGAAAATCTCATAAATGCAGCTTCTTATAATTACAAAACTATTTTACAGTTTTGGTATTATATCATTGCCTAGATCAAACGCATTATGAAGATACAACATAAGGCTACAACTTATAAATTTCAGAAAATAATGGGAAGTCATTTCTAACGAGGGTCGTCTAGAAAGTAAAAGTTCTGGTATAGTTAAATAAAAACAAAAGTTGTGGCATGATTAAATAAAAACAAAAGTTCTGCCATGGTTAAATAAAAGTTCTGGCATGGGTAATTAAAAGTTCTGGTATGATTAAATAAAAGTTCTGGCATGGTTAAATAAAAGCAAAAAGTTCTGGCATAGTTAAAAACAAAGTAAAAGTTCTGGCATGGTTAAATAAAAACAAAAGTTCTGGCATGGTTAAATAAAAATAAAAGTTCTGGCATAGTTAAAAACAAAAGTAAAAGTTCTGGCATGGTTAAATAAAAACAAAAGTTCTGGCATGGTTAAATAAAAATAAAAGTTCTGCCATGGTTAAATAAAAATAAAAGTTCTGGCATGGTTAAATAAAAACAAAAGATATCAGCACAAAACTTTATTTACAAAGCCACAGGACCTTCTCTACTTTTCTTTGTTATGACACTTGTTATAATGTGGGACCAGGTTTTGAATGCCGATGTTGTACTTGTAGGGTTGGATAGTATAGGCACGTTTTGCAGTTCCAAATAATTTTGTAGTATAAGAGAGGATGAAAGTTTGTTGTCAGGTAAATATGGTGATCTGTATATAGAAAAACTCCGCTTGGGTAGTTAAGGGAATAAATATATAATTGACATGGTTCAAGTGCAGATAATTGTCGGAAGGACCAATGGTATGAAAGAATATTGTGACAAATGGTATAATAATAATAATAATAATAATAATAATAATAATAATAATAATAATAATAATAATACCAAAAAGGAAACTACATTTGTATACAGTCTCCTGATAGGAGATTTGAGAAAGGTTATCCAGTTATTAACTACATATGAACAAAATCATCTGAGTCTTCTTTTTATTTTGATTTTCTCAGAAAAACTCACTCTCTGGAATAAACTACCTCTTAATTTTTTTTCAGGACAAATGAGTTGTGACATATTGTTAGTTTATTAATGGAATATGAACAAAATATTTTTAGCCGTTTCTGGAAAAGTCTTCAAGGAAAAAACTCGCCCCAAAAATAACTACTTTTTATGGATTTTTAAAGTCAAATGAGTTATGCTACATTGTCATGTTATTAATGACATATTTGTTTACGAAATATGAAGAAAATCGACTCTGAGAAAATATATAGGAAAAACTCACCTCCAAGAATGAACTGTTCCTTCTGGATTTTTCCTAGAAAAATTACTAAAGGCATATTATATGGTTGTCAGTAAAACATTGGTTTATGAAATATGAACGAAATCGTTAGAGCTGTTTTTGAGAAAAAATCACAAGTTTTTACTTCCATTTCTCGCTAAACTACTCTTATTTTCAGGGATAGGAAGAAAAATAAAATAAAAACACTCGTAGGGAATGTTGCAAAAACTTTAAGGTTTAAATTTGGTCTCGATATGTTGAACGGTCTGGCTTCTAGGTGAATGAATATCGGGACAAACGGACAGACATCAAAAAATCCGTTTTTCGGCAATGCAGAGGTCATGTCCGAACATTGTTAAGAGTCATCAAGTCTAGGAGGCTCAGGTGGGCAGGTCATGTAGCCAGAATGGAAGAAAGTAGGGACGCTTTCAAAGTTTTGACTTGAAATCCGAGCTGAAAACGTCCATTAAGAAGACCGAGGCGCAAATGGAAAGACAATATTAAGATGGATCTCGTAGAAATAGGAATACAAAGTGGAAACTAGATTCAAAAGTTAATGGAAAGCGTTTTGTGAATGCGTCCCTGAATCTCCAGGTTCCATAGGCCATGGAGTTAGTTAGTTAGAGGCTATGAAATGAGGAAATCCGCTGAAGTCTTCTGTTTGCTTTTATTCACCATCACCATACTTCTTTCTATCGTCTCTCAAAAGTAAAAATGAAAAAAATAAAAAAAAGCGGAGAAAAACAGTTATGATCGGGTAATAAAATAGTAACTGTGTATCCAGCTAGGTAAAGAGAATAACAAAGTTAATGATTAATCAGTACCAATGGTGTAGGCACAGCGTTGACTCCGGTCAAACGTCCTCTCTTTGCTATAGCGATACCGAAATGAATTCTGTTTTCATGTAGCATGTTCGTTTGTGAATGGACATGTTAACAATTCTTTTATATAGATAACTAGCTGAAATTTCCGTTCTTCGTATGGGTCAGATAAAATATTTATGAAAAACATAACTGGATTATTTTTACATGAAATGAAATGAAACCTTTGAGTTTTACGTCCCACGGTTATGCCGGTTATGCTAAAGCAGACGGTGATTATGAGAAATGAATGAAATGGTAGGATGAAGAAAGTGAAAGGAAATGGGAGAACCCCGAGAAAACCCACGCACACGGTGTTTGTCCACCACAAAGCTCACTTGGCGAGAGCAGGGTTTGAACCCGGGACCCCATGCACCAGAGGTAAACGCTCTACCACTGAGCCACAGCGGCCCCTATTTTTACATGTCTCAGTAACTCCCAACATAGGTGACCCCCGACTTGCATACAATGGTAACTGAATTTGAAAGTCATCGCTAATGGAAGTATCACCATTGATTTCAGCAACCGCGAAAATTATGAATTTGACACTGGATTATTTTTACTTCTCGGTATTAGCCCGGTGACAGATGGCCCGGAGCCAAATGGGGTGAATTTGGAAGTTCATGCTATCGGAGTTTCACCATTGATCTCAGCGACCATGTAAAGTATGAATTCGACACTAATATTGGTCATTTTCTACTACTTTTACATGTTCCGGTAAACGCCCTTCTGAGACTCATTGGTTCGAATTTTGAAAAAAGTGTTTCGTCTTGATCTGGGGCCTGGACCAAGATACCCGTGACCAAAATTTGTCGACACTCGGTCTACTCGCCTGGTCTCCAGGCAGCATACATACAAATGGAGACACACACACACACACACAAACCTACACACACACAAACCTACACACACATACACTTCTATTTTATTTATATTAGATTTGTCACGAAAACCAAGTTCTGCACAGAAGCGTTTAATGTAAAACCCTCCATAAGCTCTATTGTTAACCCTACACAAGATTTCGGCAGATAAGTTATACACTACATTCTTAAATTTTTCAACTTCTTTTATATTTTATTATTATTATTTAGCACTGGTTTAGCTACATTATTAGTGTGCGCGACCTTGATGTGAGTGGTTTCTGATTCTATTCTAGCCGGGAGCAATAAACGTTTCTGGTATCGGTCCAGCGCCATGCAATTGGGTAATTTCCTAAATTAAGAGGTAGCGAACTCTAATCCAGAAAGCCAGAAACAATGACACTTCTGAATCAATGCGCTGGCCACTCAACATCCAGTTAACGTGAGCCTCTGGCTGGCCATAGTCTCTCATGCGTCTAGCGTCACGAAGTTTAATTTATTATTTCTCGGTAAATTTTATCAGAATTTCAATTCTGTGTAAGTAAAGAAAACTAAAAAAAATGGAACTTTCTCATTTGCATCACCTACAAAATTACTCTTAAAATATGTACAATATAATAAATATTTAAAACGTACACGTTGCAAACGTTTATAAAGTACTGCCTTATATTAAGGTGTCACAAGTACGGGTTTATGGTGTATATAAATAGTGTTTTAATCGTATGAATAGAGCAGCAAGTCTGAATTATAATACTCTGGCCCACTGATGATTTCTGATTTGAGCCTTAGAATTTCAATATACTGAGAGTCAATAGTAATACTATACAAATATTGGGAATCCACGTTGAGGAAGTTATTAGTTATAGCCCGGGGCGAATTCTCCCCTGTGCACCCAGAGAAGCACCCATGGGGAAGTTCATTGGGTCCAGATCCCCAAAACTTGCTATCTTAAAATACATTTGTATACTTTATCAAGAAATTATACTTCTTTAACAGGAAAATGATTGATGTGGCATGAAAATTTGAACTTTCACTTAGGGATGCGCACGAGACGAGTCGAGACAGGATTTTCTTGACAAAATTCGAGTCGAGACACGCCTCTTCCAATAGAGAAATATACAGTTTTCGAGTCGAGACATAACTTCTACAGAACATTTTCGAGACGAGACAGCCACAAATCTTGTCACGTACGCATCCCTACTTTCACTTGGCTTGTATTCTTCTCTTATAAAAACGATCTAGTTCTATCATTTTTCTGAAAATATAGCTGGATATATTTTACAATTATTTATCGTCTTATCGGGTACAGAATAATATCCGTTCAATACTATATAGACGTAGTGACTAGTAGTATTGGACCTCCCACCAGGCTTGAACCCCTCCCAAGAAAAAGTTCTCGTTGCCCTCCTGGTGCCACCCCTTGAATTAATCTCTGCTCTAGCCTGCCTTTCCGACACAGGAGACCAGATAGTCTGTAATTTACTGAATTTCAAAATTACTTATACTGAAAAGTCTAGATGGTGACATCTTTAGATCTTACTTGGTCAATATAAATGTTAGTTCAACAACAAACTTCAATGTTAGATTTTTTTTATCCATACAACGCTACAAGATCCCTACATGGAGGTCGAGCAACACAATATTTGTGTGTTTAAAGAGACGTTGGACATGGCCCGGGTGTTTATGAGTATAATCAGATCAAGAGAATTCATTACATTAGAATCCACTAAAAGCAGTAGCACATCTGGGTTATTAATGGCTGGAGAAGTTTCTGGAAAATTTACTATCTCTGCATGAAACATGGTCATGTCATTACTATCGTGGTACACAGGAGCTACACATCATGTATGTCTGACAACTAATGGCGTTCCGTAGAACGAAAACGTACGAAATAAACACCTGCGGGAGTATGAGTTGTAGAGGAACTTTTGTTTAATGCATGCCTACACAAAAATAGAAAGGGTTACCAGATGGAACTTTTTTTTTTTTTTGGTGAAAAGCGTATACTATAGAGTTTCTCTAAATGCTGTGTTTATTGCTTAATGTTGTTATGTGTGTGTCATATCTAGACATATGAGAATGTCAAATATTTCATCCCGGATTACTTCATGTAAAAACAAACATACTGAAACATAATAAAGCTGTTTTCAAGCTTCATTTGTTTTCCCTAAAATATTCATGTATCAAATAATATGATTAGCCTTTTTTGTTTTAGCTTGGTATCTTCTTGTATTCTAATTCCCTGAAGTCCAATACTTTAAAACTGCATTCTCGTATCGTGTAACTAATTGTATTTAATGCCTCGTTTCAATGTTTTAAAACCTTAAAGAAATTATTAGCAATGGATTTGTAAGATGCAGCCACTGAATGTATTAGGACTGTTTTATCAAAGATCACAAAAATATTTTGTCCTTGCGAATTCTTTAGAATAACGTGAAGCCCAAAATATACAGAACGATAATTATATCTATATCCCTTAAGGGATCCTGGGTTTTTGGAATATTTTTTAGACTTTCGGTCAAGCAGCTACTGCATCGTCACTATTTATCCTAGGATCATGGTTCATACCTCATTCTCTTTAGAATAGAACTGCCTTTCAGGCGGTACCATTCACATGTCTCCATCATGTATCTAAGGCGGGAAAATCCCGAAGAAAGGGATTTTTGGCAAAAATATCCCTTTTTTCAACATTTTGCCCCTCTGGATCCCCCCTGTTTTAACGCAGAAATCTGAAAATAAATCTAGTAAATACTACTTGGTGGAGTGAATGTTTGTGCAAAATTTCAATCTTCTACGTGCAAAAATAAGCCCGCCAAAAATAATGAACATAGACCCGCCACAAAATAATAAAAGAAAATAGATATTTTAGAATTATGACGTCATCACCTTCTATGTCTCGACGCAGGAAGGTGTGAAACCATACATAAGGTCTTCTACAATGCCTCTGGACTTGAAAAAAACGGCCGAAAAAGCTCAAATAGGAGAGTTATAACGCAATGCACCATGAAACACCTGTATGGTACAAATTGTACCATGGGTTCCCGAAAGGGATATAGTTGCAAAACATGGTCGCTTACTTTGAGGGAAGAACGCAGTTGAAAGTATTTGAGATCATGTAAATTGCTGAGACAAATATTCGGATCCAAAAGGGACGGGAACGGAGAATTGCAGAAACTTCACAACCAAGAACTGCATAATTTATGCCGTTTATCTAACATTGTTAAAGTCACTAAGTTTGGAAGGCATAGATAGGCAGATCATGTAGTCAGAATGAAAGATAGTAGAAACGCTTTTTATTATTTTAACTGGAAACCCAGCCAGAAAAAAGACAATTAGAAAGGCCTAGACGCAGATAGGACAATATTAAGATGAACTCGCAGAAATATTCCTGTCTGTCCACATCCACCATACTTTCCAGATATAACATGACACGACTTCTAGCTCTTCCCAAAAATTAAAACTGTGCTTAAAGGAAAATGTTTGGACACCATTACCTGACATTGAGAGAACCACAACAGAGCAGTAGAACACCCTTCCACAAGAAGCCTTCGAGAAATGCTTCCAGACATGGATTTAACGTTGAGATAGGTACATTACTAGCCAAGGACAGTACTTTGAAGGAGATTAAGCATATTACTTTGTTTCTAGTAAAAGTATTCACAGTATTTTTTGATCATATGTCGCACATACCTATAAATGCTCTGTGTCCGTGTGTCTGTCCGAGACACACAAAATCTCCAGAACTACTTGATCGGTCACCAACAATTTTGGTCACAATGTATAGGGTCAAGGGTTACGAATCATGTTCGTCGATGGAGTTGATCCATCTACCTAAAATGGTACAAATCTAATATTTTTAGTTTACACGTTGATCACAATAGAGTAGAAATGGTAACACCAGGTAGATAGCGAGAAGTACTTTCTGTAATCAATTAAGCGTCCATCTCCACTCTAATCTCTGTAATAAAACCGGAAATGGTAAAAAATATAGCATCACTTCCGGTTCCAAAATAGTGGAGAAAGTATCTCGCCATAAAAACTCCTTCATGTGATATTCAAATGACCAAAGGCGCCGATTTCTCTGTAACTTTGGGGGGAGAGCATTCAGATGCAGAAGGCATATATGAGTATTTTAAGACAAATTGAATTCATATTATGCCAAATATTGTATACTCATAAATACAATGCGGGGACACACATGATCTTTGGGGATGCCCTCCAGGATCGATACCCTTGCATATGACATTGCTACCTGGTTTTCACGGATCTGTACCCAAGATAGATTCCACCTTTATCTATATTTGTCCATTGAAGCCGTAAGTTTAAGAAATTCACCATCCTTTACTTCAATTTTGAACCTCCTTAGAGTGAAAGCGGTAGGCGATGAGGAGAAATGCTTTCTATTATGAACTCAGAGTTCCAAGAACAGATTCCATCTTCAACTTTACTGTTTGTTAAGACCTTTAATAGTATTTTGTGGCTAAATGGTTGGATTAGGATTAGAAATTAGATTTCTGGGTTTTCAGCATCTATGGCCAACTTAGCACGTCACGTATTAAGGGATGACGTCCCTCAGTGATCACATTATCCGAGGAAAGGGAAGGAACAAAGGATTGGGGAAGGAAGGAAGCGGCCTGGGACCTGTATGTTACGTATCATCCCAGCATTTGCCTGGTGTGAATGAGGAAAAGCTCATTCAGGGTGGCTGGCCTGAAAAAGCGTGTTACACTTTCAACCAACTGTCCCCACCGGAAATCGAATCCGAGACCGCTCGCACGTAAATGGTTAGACGCCTCTAAAGCGAGATATCCTGGTTCGATTCCAATGAAGTTTATGTGATTCTTATTACACTCAGATTTAATATTGTATTTCTATATTGATTAATTAATTGATTGGTAATTACATCTTTTGTCAACAGACATCAGAACTTCTCGATGACCACAACATATTTTAGACGAATGTTCCTATATGAGGCAAATTTATAATAGCCCAACTGTAGCTATCTTTGTGACTGAAACAAAACACATACGCCACATCAGGTGTTTTAAAAATGGCACCTACGACCAAGGACGCCGATTTATCCGTAAATTGGGGGGGGGGATTCAGATGCAGACGGTATATATATGAGGATTTTTAGACAAATTGCATTCAAAGTATGCCAAATATTCTATATTCATAAATACGATAGGTGGTCCCACATGAGCATTGGGGGGGCGCCTCCCGACCGCCAGGATCAGCGCCCTTGCCTACGACAGCAGAGCGGTATTCATCAGGTCAAAATAAAGTGAAAATGCTATATAATCTTCCCCCGGAGATTCCCGGGGATTCCTTCAGCCGTTACGAGGAATCAAAATTACACTATGTGGGAACGTTGCAGATTAACCTCTAACCATTAGCGTTGCTATACGAATCTATCAAATAATTCCATCTTTTGTTACGCCAATAGGTGGTGCTAGTGTCAACGTCTATCGACTTCAACTGCCATCTGGAAAGAATCGATGTAACTATTTGATGCATTGGTATATCTTCTCTATGATTCTTTATCTGCGACGTTGCCACATAGTGCAATTAGCGTCTCCAGACGAGGACCCGAAATATATACAATTATATATATATATCTATATCTATATCTATATCTATATATATATATATATATATATATATATATATATATATATATATATATATATATATATATATATATATATATATATATATATATATATATATAGGTATGTATGTATGTATCGCTTTACTTTGACTTGTAGAGTAGTGCTCTGTGGTCCGTGGGCGCCATTTTTAGAACACAATATATAATCTTTGCCACTATTGCAGCATATTTTCAATGCATAGTTATAAATCTAGTACTTAAACTTTTCATTTCATAAATAAATATCGGATCACTTGGTGTATCATCCTGTAGTTTATCAAATGTTCCTAATGCTAGGGCTAGGAAGAACTTCTTATGTAAAGATAATGCAAATTAGAATTAGTTTATAAAACAAAATAGCTAGAACATCGAAAGTAAGAAAATAATTTATGAATCGGTAAACGTAACGCAATTTATTATTATTTTTTTAAAAAAAAATGCCTTCAAACACTGCTGATTTATTTGCTAACGTCAAAATTTCAATACGCTTGGTTTATCATTAAAACATCAAAGGTAAAAGCAACGTTTCCGGTATTAACCAATTTTAACGCCTATTTTAACTTGGTTCAAGTTATCTTATGGAAAAGGGATTTTCAACAGTTTTGTTTTTCGTTAATTCAATCAAAGGTTGGTTCATTAAACAGAAGAAATTTAGCGCAAACTAAACGGGACACCATCATGTTTAAAACACATTTTTTATGTCTGATGTTTGACGGTTTCTTAAACCGAAATCAATTGAATGAAATTAACACAAAAATAATCATTGATCAAGTTGATCCATAGGGATATTTTTGTATAAAGTGCTTTTAATAAGACCTTTTTTTTTAAACACTTGCTCTCATGAAAGTAGATTTTCCTGTCTATTCAGGGCTCATTGGTTACCTCGTACTTTACTTTGAGAGTGGTTCAGTGGTCAATTCTAATGATGGCCAGAACCGGTTCCTGGTGGAACCGGTTTTCGGGTCTGAGCGGATCCGGATCTAGAAGATCCGGTTCCGGAACCGGTTTTTCGAATCTAGGTCTGGAACCGGTTCTTCGGATCCAGGTCTGGAACCGGATCCGGAACCGAAACTTTGTGACTATCCCTACGCTAAATTCGAGCTGCTGGCAGGCTGTGAACAGTATGCTAGATGAAATGGTGGAAGCGACAGGCAGGCGCCCAGGCGGAGGCAGCTTGTCTCATTTGGCTAAATAAACTGGGTAACTGGCAAACTCATTGGCTAAACAGGCAATATGGCCAACTCATTTGGCTAAACCCACTGGTGGACTAAAATTTTTTCTGGGGGCACAAGCGGGTCTGGGCGGGGAAGGCACAAGCGCATGGTCCTCTATGCATTTTTAAGGTGAACTTTGTGCTTCCTTTACGGGTCTTTGGGGACTTTCCGATCCAGGTCAGGAACCGGTTTTTAAGATCCGTTTCTGGAACCGGGTTTTCAGATCCAGATCTGGAACCAGTTCTTAAGATCCGGTTCTGGAACCGGGTTTTCGGATCCAGGTCTGGAACCGGTTCTGAAAACCGAATCTCCGAGAACCGGTTTTTCGCGGAATCGGTTCCGTCGGAACGGGAACTTTGTGGCCATCCCTTGTCAATTCTCCGTGGGGCTTCCTATACAACCTAGAGTAGTGGAACGTACCTCAATTTACGCAAGTTTCCGTCTCATATGGCCTCGGATGTTTAAATAGGACGTTAAAATCTAATCGATAATTTACATATTCATTTTAAAATGTTTTTCTTCGAGTTTTTTTTTTTTTTGCCCTTAATCAAAATCCAAAATAACTGTTTCACAAAAGGCAAAATGAACATTAATAATAGTGTTAAATCTACCAACAACCAACTCAGTTGCCTTGGAATGCTGTCTAGTAGAAACATAGTGTTTGATAACGAGTTAGAATTCTTGCTTCTTATTTGAGCCCATTGGTTCGATTCCTGTAGCCGGTTGTGCTGCGTGAAGTTTTTTCAAGGATTTTATTTCTTTCGTGTTGGGATGGTTATATTTCAATTCCTTCTCAGAGTTCATTCTTAATTGTCTTTAAAATCTTACAACTGCACCTAGGGCTGGGCAGAGGGAAGTCACATTGATTAAAATTACTGTTTTACCGCTTCAAAATTAAGGGAAGAAAATAGCATAATGTTCTCAGTCTTGCATATAACATTTTGAACATTCAGTAACATTTCTACCTTTACGCTGTTAAAAATACTTTCTTTAATCTGAGAAACCCGTTCTTATCTGTGCACCGAGAATATCTTTTCTTAGAAACAAGAGTTTGGAACTCTCGTTAATGAGAAATTTAGTTGACGTTGTATAAAGCAAAACGAGAAAATATACGGTTATTTTCCTTATGAATGAGAATTGCCAAATATCATTTCTAAGAAAATATTGTCTCGGTGCACAGATAAGAAACGGTTTCTCAAATTTAAGGAATTATTTTTAACAGTGTACTTTGACGGGATAAAACTTTACTTTTCATTGGTGTGACTTTCTTCACAAGCCGATCCTGGGCTATATCAGCATAAATCGTTTAGACCAGTGTTTCTCGAACTGTCTTTTGCGGAACCCAGGAGCTCCGCAAAGGGTTCCTAGGGGTTCCATATAAACCAACCTTGAGGAAGCGAATAAAGAGTTCTCAAGTCTCTACATCTTCTAAAAGTTGGTTTGAATTTTGGGTCCTTCGTAATTTGTTTTTGGAAGTTTGAACCGAAATTATTAAAAAATATATGAATTTTTGAAAAAAGAAAATAACAAAAGCTCCTTTCCGACACTTTTTCGAACCATAACGAAAATGGTTTCCCGAAATTCGAAAAAAAAAAAACTAAAAATCTTCTGGGAGGGCTTTTTTCTTTTTTAAGCAATTAGGGAGACGAGTCCCCCTAGAAAATTATCGCTGTCGGGCGCTCATGAGTGGTCAGGCTACCGTACCCGATGGATTGGTCGTGGTGAGGATGATGACCGTCAATTCCTGTAATTTTCCTCGCTGTCCGGACCTAATCCCACGCGATTTTTGTGTGAGTGGGATTATGTAAAAGATATAGTATTTACGCCTACTCTACCAACAAACCTAACAGAACTGAGAGTTCGCATCAACAGTGCTTTCCAATGGATTGATAGAAACATGCTACAGCAAGTGTAGGAATACCTTGATTATTGACTTTATATTTGCAGAATTACCAGGGGGCACATATAGAGCACTTCTAATATATCACTAAAACGCTTTTAGAGTTTTTCCGTACATATGCAAAGTTTCGTGATAGTATGTCCAATAATACAGTGAATTTATGAAATCGTGTCAATAATTTCTAATAACCCTGTATATTGTTATCCATTGCAACAATGTATCTACTTAAAAATGGATCATTCCATTAAAACATAACATATGTACTAGAATAGTACGGATCATGAGTGGATCTGATGAGAAAGTAACTAAAGATCTCGTCTGCTGATAATCTAATAATAAAAAGTAGGTTCAAGCCATACAGGAAATTCCAAACAGGAAAAAAACGGCGTTCGTTAAAAAAAAAAAACTGGGTTTAAGTGCATATAGTATATAGATACCCATTATTCCAAAACAGGTTTGATTTATTAGAAACAACCCTTTAATCTCTGTCGTTTCAGAATGGGCGTGAACGAATACCAAAATGAATTATGGTCGCTGCTTGAAATTACATGATCAATATATGGAAAGATGAAACAACAAGGGTTTCATTTCACCCCCACCTTCTAAATTTACTTCGCCCCCTTCTACAGACACAAACTCACTCTCACGAATAAATATATGTATGTATGTTGTATATGTATGTATGCGTGCATGTGTATGTATGTCTATGTACAAATCTGTTGATTTCTTTTTTCATATATATATATATATATATATATATATATATATATATATATATATATATATATATATATATATATATTGAAGGAATATCCTTGCAATTCTGCCACCCATAACACTTCCATTGCATTAAGCTTCTCGTAATACTAGAAACATGAATACAGTTAAAAATTAGGATTTACAAATGATTGATCTGACGACTGGAGTGTTAGGAGGAGGGGCGCGGGGGGAGGGGATTGGTGCTGAAAACTAGGTTCCGTCGTTTTCTACTACTTTTACACTATTCTGGCAGCCGGCCAATCGTTTATAATTTGTATTGTCTTCTTCGGGGGATTAGGAGGCGTGGGATGAGGGGAAAGGATGAGGAGAATTGAAATTCGAAATGAAAAAGCAACTAAGATGGAACAAGAGGAGCGTGGAGTGGGTAAGCAGAGTGTACGCAAGCTATTTGTCATTTGATTTAGGCCTAAAGTAAGCCTCTCTCTCTCTCTCTCTCTCTCTCTCTCTCTCTCTTCCTTTGGGAAAACTTTTAGTCCAGTTTATGATAAATGGATCTTGATCATCTCGAATGTTCGGGACGGATAAAATAACTAACAACCATTGAGAAACAAGAAGGATTTTGAGTATGTTTTTTGGGTAGATTTCCCGTATTTTAAGTGCTACTCAAAGATATACTTATAGTACAACATTTCGCAAAAAACCCTATCATTTCACATATATAATTCAGTAACGTTTAATTTTATACTTACAAACTAATTAATACATACGTCTTATTAAAATGACTATATTAACATTCTCTGTCGATCGGCATTAGAGCAAACCCGCTAACTTATAGGATTTTTTTTAGGATCGATTCAGTGTCCCGAAAGTAAGATTCTATTCATATCCTTATATTTCTACTACTACCTCTATTTTCGTTATTGATATCTACAGGACAAAATAGATAAGATATAGCGAGAAATATTTTTGATATAAGTTCAAAATCGCAGAATAAGTTAATTTTCCTCTCTTATTCTCCCGTTCAACCAAACGTGGTGTACAGGGCAAGTTAAAATAATGGACCCGATTTCAGAAAAAAGCTCCTTCGAGGCTAAGGGGTTAGCGTACGCGCCTTTGGCGTAGGAGGCCCTGGTTCGATTCCCGGCGGGAGCGCATGTGGTTCGGATTCCATGTTAATCAGTAGGTCCACGTCTCATATAGCCACACTGCTGAACGGGACGTTAAACTCAAAATCAACTCAACTCAATCGATTTCAGAAACTTAAATCTAATAAACATATGTTATTATCAGGCAAAAGCTAAAAAAGGTAAAATGTAAAAAATAATCCAACATATCTACGTGAGCACCTTGCGTAACAGGGCACACATCAAATCGATAGTCTATCTTCTGCTAAACTGTGATGTTAACTTGAAACGCTATAAAATCTCATCTCGATAAGCAAAAAAATCCCATTTTGCATCTGAATTTCCCTCATGGAACTCAGAGGTTCAATGCCGCGTTCACAAAAGCTCTCCACTGATTTATGTCCTTAGCCAACTGGTTTTTCCGCTTTTAAATCGCTCATATCACTTGTAAAGAGTATTCAGAGTTACAGCATAATCCTCAAACAACAATATCAACATTTTCTGAGTTTCTCCGGCCCTTGTTTGCAACTTGACACAGAACTTAATATTCATGCGTTGTTCTAAATCCATGATGCGTAAGATACACAGTAAACATATTCTCACTCTAGCGGCTCTGGACGCTGACTGACAAGTCAAAATGTGTTCCAACTTAACGCTGCCTGTATCAACGGATCAGGCTATCGGACAAATTGTTGTGTGGTTGTAATGTCAGCAGTTGCTGCTAGAAAATTCATTCACCGTCTTTTTTGATCATACCTTGTAAAAGAGTTTTGGTAAACCGAAGTCCTTTAAACTTCTCGCTCTCTCTGGTGTTGAAAATGAAGAGGCATCCTTAACCGTGATGTGTTACAGAAGTGTAATAATCATGAACCTGTAGTATGTTGCTTTAAACCGATTTGTAGTTGGACATGGGTTGAGGTCCTTTCATGGTTCTAACACGAACAATTAAACCCTCTGGGAGAAGGGTAATAGTGTGATGTACCGAATCTCATCTGCCAGTTGTACCTACTGTAGAGTAACTACTGAACCTACTACCTAGGAAGTGAGAATCTATCGGGATCGAATGTCAGCGCCGGAGCGTTAAAGGTAACCCAATTTCACTTTTAGTCCCATTAGGGTCTGACAGCACAAGGTACAAAATCCTACGGTATGATCACACCCAAGGAGAGTCCAACCCATTAACTGGAAATACCTGAAAACCAGGAACAGGCTACAATCCCAGCCCTACCCACCTTAAGTTATAGTTTATTTGCCACGTGCACTGCCGGAACCAATGACTCTTGCAACCCGCCCATTTGAGAGAAGGACTAACCTCTCCTTCTTCTACAGGATGCCCATTTATATGGCTATCTACGTAAAAGAGAAAAACTTTACAAGGTAAGATTTCATTTTTTTCTCATGGTAGCTTCTGAAATGTTTCTGACCTGTTTCAATCTAGTGACTGAAGCTCTAAGAGACTTACTGAGGATGCTTTACAGCACCTGTAAGGGACCTGGTTCGATTTAAGACGATAGCAAGCCATTCGAAGTAAGGTTTTCGTGTTTTCCCTCATTCACACCAGGCAAATGCCAGTATGGTACCATTATCACCTTATGACCACACCGCTCCAATGATAGAACATTACCATTCCCCATGTTTACTTGAGTTTCCCCAAGTAGAAACTCAAAGTATTGGGCAGAATCTACTGATATCAGGAAATGCTTGATAAGTGGAAAACAAGATCTTCTCGTAGGAACGACCCACAGTGAATTTATTATCAGAACTCACAGTGGTCTCCCACCATTTGCAGGACAGTTTCTAACACCCAGGTCACGCAAAGAGTAATGAGATTCGCCTTTTGCGTGATTACTAAGTCCATTTATCTCTCAGCTATGTTTTCTAGTGAACGAAGCTCTCCTAACGAAAAGGAGTCCATCAATATCTTCAATGTTAGCGGCAGAACGTCAAGATAGTCCCACATCCTCCAATGACACTACGAGACATTCCGATGCCAAAAGGTACCGAGTTCCACGAAATGACCAAAATCCGACACAAACCAATTCAGGTATGGGACTCATTGGGGTTCCAAAGGAGTTTGCTATCCTATCTCAATTTATGTAAACTTATCCGACTCAATAGCAAGTGGTGAACTTAAACTTGAGAGACAGAATAAACGTTTCCTCCACTGATAAGTTAGGCAGGCTTTCCCAACCGGTATTCGCGCAGTTGCACGGTTCATGTCCGAAATTTTAGAATTTATACATAAATTTATGTAATCCAGATCGCCTACAAGGTTAGACATTATACGACAAATTCTATTTTTAGCACACAACCTGAAGTTAAAACAGCGTTAAACTGCGTCAGTCAACGACAGTATCAATCTTCCATTCAACTTGCTGAAAACTTATGGGATTAGGATTAGGAATTAGATTTCTGTACTTCGGCAGTTATGACCATATTAGCCCGTCACGTATGAGCGATTATGTTCCTCCGCGAACACACTATCCGAGGAAAGGGAAAGAAGGAAGTGATCTGAGACCTACATATTAGGTACCATACTGTCATTTATCTGGTGTGAATGAGGAAAACCACGAAAACCTTACTTCGGATGGCTGTCTTGGAAAAGTTTTTATAGTTTTTGACCGAGTGTCCTCAACGGGAATCGAATTCGGGACAGCTCTCACCAAAGACAAGAGTGGTAGCGACTACGCTACATGCAGCCACTCAGAAACTTAGAGTCTAGTATAAGACCCTATTACAAGTAGTATTGCCATTATAATCTTATATAGTATTATTATAATATGCACGTATATTACAATAAAAATCTAACAAATGTGTCACAGAGTTGTGGGAGGTGTATAAAGTGTATTGTCAATCAGAAAAAGATTGGGAAGTTCTGGTATAAAGTAGTCTTCAATAGACCAACACAGAGATTAACACACAGCTATAAAGATTTCCAATACCTATGCATAATAAAGCATGGAAGTCTTAAATACATGTTAGATTATTTCGTGCCCGAAGATACGAACTACGAATATCCATTTACGATAAAATATTGTAGAAAGATTGCCCATATTCCTGTAAAAAAAATTCTCATATTTGCATTAAATTATACTATGATATGGTGTCTTCATTGAATTATAAGCTAATACTAAGACGAAAAATACGATTGGTATTGATATTACTATTGAAATCATGAAGTTAAATTAACTGTGAAATCATAATAGTGAGCTTACTGAATCATAATGAAACCTTTGTAATGTGTATTATAACGGAGCAAATAGTATTTGGCAATTAACTTTGATGGTATTGCAAACGTTCATACATAAGGCTGACATACGGCTTTGCACAAAGAAAAGAGGAACTTCTAAATATTGTGAAGAGATCAATAGGATACGAATTTAATTGCGTATAAAAGTCAATACTGGAACGATCTTTGAGACTTCATCTCAACTAACGCTGTTGTTTCTATGGCAACGAATTTACGCAGTCAAGTAGAACAAACAAGAATGCTTACGCATGCCCGCAACGCATGCTTTACTTTCTTTCGGTGAATGAATTTTCTTAGGTTATGTTCCTTGTTCTTTTAAGAAAACAAGGTTCAACAACTTCACTGGATAGTTTGAAAGAAATAGGTCATTGTGGGGAATTCAATTGACACACTTATTCGTATTTTAAGATCAGAGGAAATCAGTTTTTTCCATCTTTTTTGTTAACTTATTCAATGTAGTGAAAGTCAATGCCTAGTCCGGAATTCAAACGCACTTAAAGATATGTTAATATGTATGAATACACAGGATGTTTCAAAACAAGACAGGCAACGTTTGATGATGATTCCTGACAACAAGATAAGACAAAAAGTATAGATCATCCTGGGTGCACAAATGCTTGCTTTCAGAGTTATAGGCTGTCAAAAACACGAAAAAATGAACTTTAAAAAGTCCATACCGCGAATACTATGAGACCTACCGTAGGCGGGTCAAGACTTCACTTCGGAACTAACATGTGAACTATCCAAAAATACATATTTCACATTTCAGAATCCTAAAGTACTCACAAAATAATTTTTATAGAGGAAGTTTGGCTACTGGGAATATACATTAAAGCACTCAGCAACTACTTCTATAAAATAAAATATTGCGTAAGTAGCACAGGAATCTGAAATGAGGATATTTCAATATTGTACGTACTAGTTTCTAAGTGAAGTCTTGACCTGACTACGATAGGTCTCATAGTTCTGAAGCTATGGACTTTTAAAGTTCATTTTTTCATGTTTGCGGCAGCCTATAACTCCGAAAGAAAGCATTTGTGCATCTAGGTTGGTCTATAGTTTTTGTCTTATCTTGGTATCAGGAATTGCCTCCCAAACGTGGTCGGTGTTATTTTGAAACGCCCTGTATAGAGAAATGTCAGAATTCGTGACCCTGATTCTCGAGTTTAATAAAGGAACGCGAGCATGCGAACTAAAAGTGTATAATGAGCGTGAGTTGAAGCAAGCGCGAGCCTTAGTTACGTTAGAAAATCCAAGCCTTAGCAAATACGAGCCACGTTGAGAACAGCGAGCCCGATCTCTTAATGAGCACGAAACCAAGGACATTGCCAGCATGTTTGGGGATATCGAGTTGGTGCTTGAGTAAGTACAAGCTTTAACATCATTGAGATTAGTGACCCTAAATACTAGTAACCTAGTTTCGTAATTCTACTAACAAGGAGACTCATGGAAGTGTCACTCACCGATTTGAATGAAACTTTGCATATTTATAGAACATCGAAAAATAATCGACACGTATTTTTTTATTTCGGCAATGGTGAGGGTTTAAGGGTAAAAACCACCCATTGAACGGTAGAGTTGGTCTCCAAGCATAGACAGAAAAGAATCGTGTAATGTAGAAGAAAACATACTGCCAGGGGGGAGGTAGAAGAGTTGATGCAGAATCTGACGTCAAAATTACAAAATTCAAAACGGTGGATCCAATATGGTGATTACCAGTGGCGTATTTAAGGGGCTTAAGCCCCCCTAAATTTTATTCACTATATTAAATAACTGACATATCTTGCAGAATTTTCACATTTATAGGACTAAAGTTAGCAAACCCGCCCCCCGAAACAAAATCGTAAATATCCCACTGGTGATTACAATTACAAAAAGCCTTCTGGTTTAAAATGTTATGCAGTTAGTTAAAAACAACTATAGTTGGCAGGGGTTACTGCGAGAAGGTTACAGACAGATTTGAAACTCATTTCTGTACGTTTTCCTACTTCAAAGGGATGCTTGATTAAAGTGTATCTCTGCACCTCTCACAACTAGGGCGCCCTAATAGTGCTCCTTACTATAAGGGGCACCCCTTTCTGTACGTTGGTCTCTGCATCTCTCAGTCTTCTCTAAAGTGTGTGATATATAAACATCGTTTACACTACGTACACCTTACTACCAAGGGCACCAATTTCTCTGTAAATTGGGGGGGGGGGGCATTCAAATGCAGAAGGTATATATATGAGGATTTGAAGCCAAATTGCACTGAAATTATGCCAATTATTGTATATTCATAAATACAATAGGGAGCCCACATGAGCTTTGGGGAGAGGCCTTGTTTAGTACGGAAAAAAGTGTAAATAAATATTAAAATGCTGCAGAATCATTGAAGCAAAATGTTACGGGGTTTTCAAACGCAGGTGGTTCTTCTTCCAAATTACCGCTTTTGTACCCCAGATACCTAATAAGATTTGCAAATCTGGAAGAAGAAAACTGATTATGAATCAGGGATTGGATCTTTATTATATCATTACGGAGATCTAAATTTATGTTATAGTTTGTAGAGAGGACAATGTCAGAAAAATGTCTCAAGAAGCTTTTTCTATGGCTTAAAGAAAAACACATCAAGAGGCTGAATCCTACCAATTGTTTCTGTAGGAAGGATTTCTATTTTTTGAGGTATTATTTTGATCTTAAAATAGGTTCAAAAGTTGACGAATTGTGATCACTCCTCGAATCTAATAACCAAACGGACTGCATTAGACGCTGTGAGATAAACCTCTTGAAACCATGCTCTCACAAGACTTGATGTTAATTTTCCCTGATTTAATGCTTTCACAAGGACATTTTTAGTTTTAAAGAGGTTGTTTTGAACCATAGTGAGAGACATGGATACTTCTTTCAATAAGCATTCCGGATAGTGAGAGACAAGAGGATTCACTTTAAATAGTAGTCCTAATAGTGAGAGGCGCAGAGATGCACTTTAATCAAGCATCCCATTAAAATACATACAGAAGGGGGCTTCAAATCGGTCAGTAACCTTCTTACCATAACCCCTGACAACTATGTTTGTTCTTACCTAACTGCAGGGCATTTCAAACCAGAACACGTTTTGTAATTGTAATCACTATATTACATCCGCCATTTTGAATTTTGTAATTTTGACCTCAGATTCTGCATCAACTGTTGTAAGCCCCCCACCCCTGGCAGTACGTTTTCTTCTACATTAAATGATTGTTTTTTGTCTATGCTTGTACACCACCCCTACCGTTCAAAGGGTGGTTTCTACCCTTAAATCCGCACCATTGCCGAAATAAAAAAAGTACGTGTTGATTATTTTTCGAAGTTCTACAAGTATGCAAAGTTTCATTCAAATCGGTGAATGACACTTCCGTAAGTCTCCTTGTAAGTGTTTCAAACTGAATATCGGGGTTCTAAGGCTTTGTGTTATAGTATTTATAACATTTAACGTACAATTATAAATAATAAATTAAATGAAAGAGCAATTCAAACAGTTTTTGATGTAAGTGTTCAGTGTGAGTACATTTCGTCACACGAAACACATCGAGACGATAAGCTGGAAAGGCCCATAAACTTTTTGCTGGGATTAGGCACAAAACACATTCGATTTAGGGGAGTCTTTCGTAGGGATTTACTGACCCCTAGATGTGAACATTATGAGTGTTTACTTCATCTTAGGTGAAATGTCGGTTCATCACTGAAGACGACACGATCCGGAAAATCTTCATTGTAATGCAGCAACATTTTATTTGCAAAGTTGGCAAATATATCGTAGTCTGTCAGCTTTAGAGCTTGTAGCAACTGCAAACGATAATAACGAGATTCTAGGCGCCTCCTTAAAATTCTCCACACAGACGATTGCACTGCAACTACAGATTCAGTCTTTGCAAAATGTAAAATTAGACAGACTCCTTACTTGGAAAGCACACTTACAGGATGTTACAGTAAAAGCTTACCGTCGGCTTAACCTCCTTAAACGACTAACTGGCACAACTTGGAGTCTTCATTCAGAACTTCTTTTAAACACCTACAAAGTATCTCTTCGCCCGGTGCTGAGTCCACCCTGCCTGGATTCAGCTCCCCCTTGCTATTATCACAAACTTAAAGTTCTAGAACGACATGCCCTTCGCATTGCTTACTGCACCAAACTTCCCAGTTCCACTCAGATTCCGCACGATAGAATACCTTTCCCCACACCTTATTCCATCTCGAAAAACTTCACCTTAAATACTTTCAAACTCGTCTCAATTTTCATCACCCGCTTCTCCGGGATATTATTAACGCTCATACCAACTTCGATGTTCCACTCTCCCTCACACATTCTTCTCCTTTCCGTTCTTTTCACAATGTATCATTACCACCTGACCACCCCATCTTTTATTCATTCATACTTTTCTCATTGACCATCTTCCACCCCATATCATACCGTCATATTCCGCACAGTAGTCATCTGTTATTAACAGGGCTTCCCATTGTCTCTCATCAATGCTTGGAGCAACCCCGAGCGAGAAAATTAACTTGCATCTGTCCTCTAACTGTCACTTGCGTGTTGTGATATCAAGCACATCTAATCTCATCATCATCCTACATATCTCTTTGCCCCCATAAAGAAAATAATGTCCAGTCTTATACTGTACTAAAACGGAATTCACTTTGCAATAATGAACCTTCCCCTATTCTTATGATTGCTGTCGCAAAGATAGCAATATCCACCAGCAATATACCACTGTCTTAGAAATAATTTTTTTAAAAATTAAATAACGAAACATCCCTTAGACCCTCACCCAGTCCATTTCCTCACAATCTCCAAACTTCTCTTTCCCCATGGAGGGCGTAACCTTCGAGCCGGTAGCTAGCCTCGGCTAGCATATATATGTGGTTTAAGGAAAAAATCAAGTACCTTGAATCATTTAACTGAAATAGTAATAGAAATTCAAGATTATATCTCGTCTCGGAAAATGTATGTTTCTATTACAAGAACTTTGGACTCGTCTTTTTTTCATAACAAGAACTATCTCGTTTCGTGAGCAACTTTAGTTTAAAATGGAATCAAAACCACAATAGTACGTTCCGATATTCTTTTACCAGGAATTGAGCCCAGAACCTAGTGTACGAAATTTATGCGTATTAGCCAATACATAATCAAGGAGGGCTGGTAGATTTTTCCAGTTTTTCTTCTTGTTGTTGTAGACGTTACGTTTTCCTCATAAAGTAGTTAGTTTACCTTAAATTCCTTTATATCTTTACTCTGTCTGCTCTTGTCTTCGTCCATGAGACATAAAATCTCAAGAAGAACTTATGATAGGTCATGATCAATTTTGATGACAATTTTGCTGCTACAGGTGATTCATCCACATAATCCGAAGATATAGACAATCAAAAATAACTTCCAAATATATTATTATCAGAGTATTATGGATAGTTTCCTTGCTTGGTAGGTTACTCGCAGTGTTAATGAGAGTAGCGGGATGGTATAACGCTCAGGATTCAAAATACTAATTTCTCCATGTGATACAATGTGGCACGGTGGCTCACCTGTGGTGTTCGACCAGTACTCTGGTCCGGTATCCGGCCAAGTAAATTTGTGGTGGACAACATCGCGTCTGTGGGTTTTCTAGGGGTATTCAAGTTTCTTCCCACTTTCTCATTTCACCGACTTTTTCCATCATCATTCACTTGCTGTAATCATCGTCTTTCTTATCGTAAAAGTCATAATCGTAAAACGTTAAACTGAACGATTTCACTTCTTTACATGCAATACAATGCTAACGAGAAAACTAGAAACATAAATATTTTCTATTTCCAAATATTCGTGCATCTTGAGATATTATTTCATTTAATTCTAGGCAAAATACTATATTTGAGCCTATGCTTGGTAACATTTGATTTGTTAACGAGTTACACATGATGCTTCAAAACAACACCGACAACGTTTGGGAGTAGATTTCTGACAGCAAGATAAGACAAAACATGTAGATCAACTTGGGTGCACAAATTCTTTTTTCGGAGTTATAAGCTGCTGAAAACATAAAGAAATGGAATTTAAAAGTCCATAGGTTCAGTACTCTGGGACCTATCGTAGTCGGGTCAAGACTTCACTTAGGAGTTGAGTTGAGTTGATTTTAGCTTAACGTCCCGTTCAGCAGCGAGGCTAAATGAGACGTGGACCTACTGATTAACATGGAATCCGAACCACATGAGCTCCCGCCGGGAATCGAACCCGGGTCTCCCACGCGAAAAGCGCGTACGCTAACCGCTTAGCCACGAAGGAGCTCGACTTCACTTAGGAACTAGCATGTAAGCTATCCAAAAATATATGTTTCAGAAGCCTAAGGTACTCATTTACACAAACATAAGGAAACAATTTTATAGAGAGATTTTGGCTAGGGATATTTAATTTGAAGTACTCACCAATACCTCTATAAAAATTGTTGCGGAAGTACCTAAGAATAATGAAACTTTTATATTTGGATAGGGCACATACCAGTTCCTAAGTGAAGTCTTGACCCGACTACGATAGTTCCCATTGTATTGGAGCTATGGATCTTTAAAGTTCATTTGTTTATGTTTACTCCAGCCTACAACTCAGAAATGACGAATTTCTGTACGCAGGTTGGTCTATACTTTTTGGCTTACCTTGGTGTCATTGATCACCTTCCAAACGTTGTCGGTGTTGTTTTGAAACATACTTACAAAACATGAAACCAAACTCCTTCACGTGGTGTACATTGTGGTTTTATTACTTGTTATTAGTCATCTAACGGATACAGATGTTGTCATAGCCACATATAGACTAATACTATAGAAATATAATTATTATAGTCTAGTAAAAGAATTATTTTAATTTTCGTTAGCACAATTCGATGAATCTATATATTAAAATGCAAAGTTTATATGATTGTCCCCAAAGAAAAGTTTATATGTTTATCTCCAATCCTTTCGATAATGAGATCTCGAAAATCACAAGTGTTAGAACCGTGTCGTTTTCACTGGTCGATTCCAAATTTTGTGTAGATTGTCCAGTTCTAATTGAATATTTAAAAATCATGGCCGTCATTTTTTTATTACATTTTTAGGGGTACAGTGGAAGTTTTGAAATTTTTCAATAGTAAAGCATCATACCCTACAAGGTATACATTCTAACACTACATAATTGTATATGGGAGTAGTATATCTCTCAGGCGTTTGTTTCATGGGCAAATGATAATGAAAAACGAATGATACCCATTTCTCCAGTCTAAGAAGAATCTTTATTATGTTTAGTGTTTTGCAAAATGAACACCATATTCACTGACATTATAATCAATTGTGTGTGTAATGTATTTGCTTGTTACGTACTGCATGCAAGAAGAAAGAAAACACTGATCATTTATGAATTAGAAACTCCAATCGGAAGTAGGCTCAAATCTTGCAAACGGTGAGAGTAATTGAAAAAATCTGTCCTTTATGGTACTCCTTGCGGATTTTTATCAAGACATCTTTCACTTGTATCTGTAAAGTGACATATACCTGTATGTTGTGAGGAATGACAAGGAGATACATGTTCATATATGAATGATGCACTATGTAGAAGGCGCAGGTTCAGCTAGTATATAACGAATTGTGACGAGAGTAACAAGTGGTTAATAATAAACAGCTAGTAGTTGGTTGTTCATTCTAAAAGGCATCTAGTTGTTCAAAATAGTTTCAGAAAAATGAAATTGTCTAATTTTAGATATTTATTGAATTCTACAGGTCAACTTGTCAGGACGAACTCAATTTCATGTGTTCATATTTTATGAACTATACAATGTTTATGAATGATTTACACAACACTTAAAACAGGAGATCCTAATTTTTCAAATACCACTTTCAGGGTGCTCGCCTTGAGCAGAACAGTGTATCAGTGTTAGTTAAAAGGAAAATGTCGGTTTACTAGATGTTCTATTTTAATCGAAAATATTCTTTCTTTCTTACCCGTAGAAAACTATCTGAACCAGTGTTTATCAAAATTAGAAAATGTACCCCCATAGAGAAAATATTCTATGTCCAAATAAGCAATACACACCTAAATGTAAGCGCGAAGGAAAGGAGCTAATTTTTTTTATTGTAACTATTATTGTAAAAGATTGGTCATATGAATTGTACCTATTTCTTTGCTACCACATTAAAATATTTGTCAAATAATTAAAAATCTTTTAAGTGTCCTCTTTTTAATCTCTGGGATACTCAGAATGGTTTCTCAGGATGGTGTTTACAGAGAAGTAGGTGGAGAATAATCTAGTACTCTCAAACAATATTTCTAAAAATTATTGTGCAAATACCGGGGTTCTGAAAGATGGATATTAGGGTAGTTTATATACCTGTTCCTTTGTGATGTCTTGACCCGTCTACGATAGGTTCCATAGTAGTGGAGCTATGAACTTTAAAAGTTTACTTCTTTCACGTTTCGGCACCCTATAACTCTGAAACTATTAAAAGTTTACTTCTTTCACGTTTCAGCACCCTATAACTCCGAAACTATTAAACGTTTACTTGTTTCACGTTTCGACACCCTATAACTCCGAAACTATTTAAAGTTTACTTGTTTCACGTTTCGGCACCCTATAACTCCGAAACTATTAAAAGTTTACTTGTTTCACGTTTCGGCACCCTATAACTCCGAAACTATTAAAAGTTTACTTGTTTCACGTTTCGGCACCCCCATAACTCCGAAACTATTAAAAGTTTACTTGTTTCACGTTTCGGCACCCTATAACTCCGAAACTATTAAAAGTTTACTTGTTTCACGTTTCGGCACCCTATAACTCCGAAACTATTAAAAGTTTACTTGTTTCACGTTTCGGCACCCTATAACTCCGAAACTATTCACTTTTTTGAGCACAGGTCCACATGGACTTTTTTGTCATTTAGATGTGAGAAAACTATTCCCAAAATATCGTGAGGAATTTTTGTAATACCCTGTATAGATATTCATCTATCAACCAATAATAAATTAGAACCTCAACCGCTTTTTCCTTATATCTGCTTTAGTGTTCATGTTAACTCTTTTTTTTTATCGCAATCACTTTTAAAATTCCAATGAAGTAATCTTAAACAAGATTCTTTTATATCGAAACTCAATATTATGTCCTAAATACGTGATTATTGAAATGACGAAGAGATTGTGTGTATATACGATGTTTGTACCGCACCATTTCGTGAACTAAACAGGTGTTGTCGCATGTTTATTGGCCATTTGATTTTCCTTCGAACTGTTCCTAGGAGAAGGGGGGAAAATACACCAAAATACCTTCAAACAACGAAGACACGTAAAAAGGCAATAAAATGATTTTTTTTTCGGGAGTGTGATTACGTTTGAATGGTTGTTTTGGGAACAAATTCTCTCTCTCTCTCTCTCTCTCTCTCTCTCTCTTTCCCGTGCCGTGTCCAACTTGTAAAAGTAAAAAAGAAAAAAAAAGAGAAAAAGGTCATCAAACAGATTTTATTGGGTTAAACAGGGAAAGATTGCTTTTCTTTCCTTTCTTTTTTTTTATTTTCGTTAGAAATGTGAATGGCGAATCAAAATTAAACTTCATGTTTTTTTTCCTTTTGTTTCATTCAGTAAGCAAACTTAGATCACAATAAAGTTGAATTAAAAATAAAACAAAAGCTTGAGAACAATAACATTTCGTTAAAAGTAACAGAAAGTTTGAAATAGCTTTAGGATTTTATTACTTTGCAGTATCGTCCCCAAAAATGTTCTTACATTATACAGACTACTCATTGATAAGAACACTCTTTACTTATGTTTCGTGCCTCTTTTTCAAGCAAAAAGAGAAATACCTTACGATAACGATGCTGTTGTCAATGGCATATAGCTATGACCAGTGACAGAATTAAAGCTAATCTGTAAAAGCAGAGGTTGCAGTATTAAAATGTATGTGCAAACATGCAGACATTTCTTGCTGGATGCAGCTGCTCACCAATAGAGCGCTTATGGCCCTCATCTCTGGTGAAAAGGGTCTCTGGTTCGATACTAAGTCATGTATTTTCGGTAGACGGCATCGCGTTCATGGGTTTGTTTATATTTATCTCTTTCCTCCCACATTCTCATTCCAAAAAAATGTAAATAGATTTTCAAGATACAAATAACTTCCTTTACTAGTTTAAGGGGTAATTGCTGTGTGGTACCATTAGTGAAATCTCTGTTATTTACACAAAATAACCAGTGTTTCTGAAAATTGTAACATCAAGATAGAATAGCTCGAATGACATTAAACTCGCAGGATGAGTTGCAAGTATACCAACAGTTAAGGTCACCGAAATATGGAGAAAGTGTAGGCTCAGGAGGACCTTCTCTCTTGTTAGCATTGTACCCTTGTTTGTGGTAATGATATGCCAAATTCAGCCAGCGAAGAGCCGTCAAATGAACACGTGAAACCAAATGCTAATATGCCTTATCGACATCAAAACGTGCGATATCAGCATGAGCGTAATTTCAAGCTGGGTAGAATGATCAGTCACTGGAAAACGGGTATGTCATACAATGACATTTCAGCTCTTACACAACATACGGCTAAAACAGTGATGAGAGTGTAAGAACAGTGGTTAGTCAGCACCACAAACGACTCAAGCTGCAGTGGATACATAAGTGGAGTCTCTGGTGTGCTGATTGGCAAACTGTAATGTTTTCAAACGAGTAACATTTCACCCTATCCAACAGTGATGGCCACATCATGTTTGACACTGCCGTAGTGAGGGTCAACTATCAGCTTACATAGTCGAGTAGCAAAGTGGGGAAACACTATGTGTGATGATTTAGGTCTCATTGGCTACAAGGTACAATTTCGACTGCTACGTTTTCTATGCAATCTGAACAGCAATCGCTACATCAGGCAGGTTTTAAAACTAATACTGCCTTCCTTGAATGAACTTTTCATGTCACATTCTTGGTGCGTCTTCAAAAACCGCTACGTGTAGTTGTTGTTCAAAGTGGGATTTTTACTGATATAGGGACCCTTTGATATAGAGATCCTTATAGACCCTTAAACGATATCGTTCATATAAGGTGTAATTACGTCATAAAACAAAGTCTGCCATGTGATATTGCTACCAAATTGCTCCTATCGTTTTCTACTAAGTGTTCTCAAAGATATGTAGGTGATTTTATGTTAATGGTGTTACTGAACGCACTGCAGCTCCACACATTTTTTTAAAAAAAACTTTTTTGTATAAAATCTAACAAACGCTAAAAGCAATGTATTTTGTTTTTACCTTTCCTACAAAATTTTGAATTTCCCACATACTAGCTTTGAAGGCATAACAACTATATTTCAACAGGATGATGCTTGACCTCACATGCTAAGTAATGTGCAATGCTTCTTCGAAGAGCTTCTCCCTGGCCTACACGTTCGTCTGGCATGCTGTCCATCGTACATCTCTGCGATATGTTTGGGCGGTGACTTAGTCCTCACTTTCTTAAAGCAATCACTGTTGATGCTTTTTGAACTCGCATGCAAAACGCGTGGAGAAAGATTCCTCAATATCATGTGTAAATCTTCTTTAATTCCTTTCTATAACGTGTAAATATTCTAATATCAACAGGTTGAGAGCTTCTTACCATATGAATTCTTAAGATCAATGATTATGTACAGGTCTGTATTGACATGTAACTACTCTTGGCATAAATTTCATCACACGGCTCCTTCTTGATCTTGTAATTTTCACAGAAAGTAGTGTGTTTATTATAATAAATTTAATTTTCATGATAAAGGTATTAGAATCCTAATGACGAAAATTAAACACATTTTCGAGTATGATTTATAGACATGGTTGGCAACCCTCCTTTAAGTTTTAAATTATTCAGTCTTGTTTATGGGGCAACTAAAGCAAAGAAGACGTAGCAAATAGATCAGGGGCGATGTTTTGGAACGAAAACTCTTGAAAAACAGAGAAGAATTTTAAAACTTCATTACATGAAGTCAGTTAAGAGAAGCGTAAACAGTGCCTGAACTTTCTTCGAAGCCACTGACCTTCTCCCCTTATCCCTCTTCTTTCACACCCTGGAAGTGTTATATGGTAACTTTTCCCCAGCTGTGCAAGGGTATTTGAATGAGAAAAGCAAGGATGCGTGTGTTGCAGGAGTGAGTGGGACGAGAGGGAGATCCCTTCTAATTAGTATCAGATCCTATTACTAGTTGTGTTCCCTTTGGAGACCGTTGACGCCACTTGAAGTTACGGCCGTAATCTGTTACGCTGGATGAATTTACGTGGTCCGAGTTTCGGTCACCGGCTTTTGTTTAGAAACTAATGTTGTTTACTGTTTATATCCTGGTATCTATATGTACTTCCGTGTCTCCTGTTTTCTATACGTACTTATAGGTCAATACGCATTGAAATATTTCGCAGTCTTGTGCATAGATAGAATTTGCAGTTTGACAATAATTCAAATACATTTTTTAAACTTTAGAGTGATGATAGGAGAAAAGAAAGTACAACTGATAGTGAAAAGAAAAATACAATTCGAGATTTCAAGAATTTGCATGTGTCATGTCATCTGCATTCCGGAAAAAATATTTTTGGATCAAAAAATCCAATATATTTCAATCAGTCAAAAATTTCTTGATGGCTTTATATCTGGAGAATTACATATAATGTAGCCAAACCCAAACTATCACTTAACTCAGTATGATCTGTTTATTCCGTAGAAAGTATGGAAACTCGATTTAGGGAGCGTTCAAACATTTTGTGGTCCCTAATCTAAGATCCAATATATTTCAATCAAGAATTTTCTTGTAGGGTTTCTATCTGAAGAACTACATATATTGTAGCTAAACCCAAACTATTACTTAACTCAGTATAATGTGCTTATCCTGTAGAAAATACTAAAACGATTTAGGGTTCGATGATGGATTTTTTGATCATTCCTAAAATTCTTGCCCAAGACGCGTCATTGAAAGCTTGTATACCAATAGACGCCTTCTTCTCATACCTATTCTGTCTATCAATACAAAACTTGGTACACACATTTCTTATCCCCTGTATTATTTTTTGATATATATTTGGATTGTGTACTTTTACCCGGGGCCACTCCAGAGGGGTCCAAATTTGATGGGAGGAATTTCTGTATGAAAGTTTCTCGACATTCTCCCACTTTTCCCTATTCAAGTACGTTATGGGCTTCAATACATAGCACCTCTGGAAAGCTTGTTTTATGCTGAAGAAAATGAATTATAAACCATGACTTTCCAATGAGCAATGTTAACACAACAGCTATTTCACTGCGAGTCTCCGATTTTCTTTGTACTACAAGGGTTAATGGGCTCCAGTGACTTGCTCCATTCTCAACGGCACCTAATTTTTTGTGCATAAACATATCTTGGTTATTTTTATCGAATGGACTAGGTTTGATTTTAATGCCCGGATGACACGTTCATGTCCTTTCCTTGTTAATACAAGGTGTTAATGAACTATACCGACAAACTGTAAGAGGTGATTCCTCACTTAAAGATAAGAGAAAAAGTTCATATGGACCTATGGTGGAAAGTGCATAATTTTAGAGCTAGGGTTATCCAAAATCACTAAAAAGCCAAATTCCAAGAGGCCCTATTTTGAATTCGAGAGACTGTAGATGGTGGTCCTTATCAGCGTACAGGAAGTCACGCATAAGCAATCCAAAATTACATATTTCATTAATGTTTAATGGGTGTACAGAGTATTCCGTGCAGGGTGAAATTCTCAGACATGCCATCAACCCAATTTTGAGATATGCTCAGACTTTATGATTGGTCCAAAGTAGGCAAAATGATAGCAGTGAACACGGAATCCTTTGGCGCGATATCGGAAGTGTTAAGGATCGTCAGCAGTACGGTCTCTTGTTCTCGGAAAAACGCACGCTGCGATGTTTTCTTTCACGCTTATAAGTGAAGAAAACGTGAGATATACCATGACGAAATACATATCATCACAGGTTATGACCAACACAAAAAACATGGAGCTGCCGGTTCCTAACACTTCCGCCGTCCCTTCGAAGCATCGGATATGCATTGTTGTCAAGGCTTATCTCCTGCCTACTTTGGACCCTCCTTGAAATCAGGGTATATCTGAAAACTCTATTAAGAGCATATCTGAGAATTACACCCTATAGAGGATACCCTCTACACCTATTGACAATTGATGAAACTATGCACTTTTGGATTGTGTATGCGTGGCTTCTTTTACGCTGATAAGAACCACCATCCACAGTTTCTGGAAATAAAAACAGGGCTTATTGATATTTAGTTTTCTCGCAATTTTGGACAACCCTAGCTCTGTAACTATGCACTTTTGGCCATGGGTCCATACGAACTTTTTCTCTTATTTTGATGTGAGGAATCACCTCTTACAGTTTGTCGGTATAGTTCATTAACACCCTGTATATCCCTTTCACAATGCATTAATAGAAACGATTAAAGGTTGTCTTGACTTAGATTCACCCTTAGTCTATATTTAATAATCCTGAGTTTGGAAAACGCTCGTTCACAACTTACTTGTGTAAGTAGGGTCGTAAGGAGGAATTTTGTACATTTTAAACAGCTCTGTATAACATAAACAGTTTGAGTTTGAGTTTGAGTCCATGCCGGCTAGACTAAAGGAGAGTATAACATAAGGAATACATGTGATATTCATATATAATATCCTTTACTTCTGCTTCCAAAACATATCGAATTACTATTACATACTGGTCAAAACTAGACACATCGTTATCGTATCCATTAATATGGAAAATTGGTTAGCTTTTATATGTCATTGCAAATTATGTTCTGCATCTCTTTCTTAATAATACGGATATATTATTCTATTGTACTCATGATTAAAAATGTATTTGTTTTCCCTTGCCACATCTATTCCCATCCTCTTTTATTCTAGATTCATGAAATGATTTGCATTGCTCAATAACTTTCTTCAGATTTCTCAAAGTATGATCGTAGTCACTAAGAAGAAAAACGATTTCTAGAAGTTCCCATGGTTGACATCTGGATCATCTAAGCTGTATGCACCCTCTTCTTTTCCTTGGAAAGCAAGGTCTTGTTTTCGTGTTAATTTAATCACCTTTATAAACAGTCAAGTGACAATTCACTATTTTCGACCCAAAAGCCGTTGCTGGTAGAGGGCGTAAATCATTCATTGAGGAGGGAGCACCAGCCTGCGGGCCGGTGGGCCGACAAGTCAGTCCGACGCTAGTGTGATTTTCAAATAGGTTAACGTGCATGAGTCCCGCAGAAGTGAGTAAACTTGAGTTCAAGAGAACGAGTTGTAATGAGAGCGAAGACTTTTGGTATTAGTGCGCTTGAGTTCCTTAAAGGATAAATAAGTGCGAGCTCCAGTGAAGACTGGGTTAGATTGAACATAATTTCGGGAAGTAGGTTGTTACTCACGAACTAGAGTAAGCCTAGGAGGAAATCGAGGCGCATATAGCACGTGTGAGGTGACGTGACAAGGGAGGATGACATGCACGCACCACATCCCCCTCGGTACAACAAAAGGGAGGGGGAGATATATATTTTGGCCCACGAGGTTTTGGGCGGCGAGGTTTTGGCCACGCGAGATTTTGGGCGGCGAGGTTTTGGCCACGTGAGATTTTGGGTGGCGAGGTTTTGGCCACGCGACATTTTGGGCGGCGAGGTTTTGGCTACGCGAGGTTTTGGCTACGCGAGGTTTTGGACGGCGAGATTTTGGGCGGTGGTGTTTCGGCCGCGAGATTTTGTCCGTATTCCGGAAATATGTTGTTATTATTAAGTTTGAGTTTCAAATCAAAACTAAATATTGCTGCTGAAGCTATAATTTCGATAATTCCTTGATAAATAAGAATCTTAAATCCCCAAATAAGATTATTCTGTAGGAAAAGGAAAGCTGTAGACAATTTAAGACCACATTCTACCAATTACTTCCCTAATGAATCGAAGCCAATTGGGTAAAGTACATAGGGAGATCCAAGAAGCCAGTGTTTCAATTGGATGTAATGCCAAAATGCCGATCACAACTAAAGAAAAACTCTCACGTTGGCCATGAGAAATTGTACTTCAATCACGACCCTATGCGACTGTGAGTAGATGTGAGTATTGCTCCCAACTTACGCCGTTCTATTTAAATGCAGTAAGTTACAAAAGAGCGTGCTGTGCTGCTCCGCCTCACACGCACTATACGCGCCTCAATTTCCGCCTAGCCTAATATTGATCTTTATTGAGGTTCGCGAGCGCGAGATGGCCTGAAGAGTAAACTGCACGCTAAAGGGATACCGATAACGTATTTAGACAGCTTTTTCTATTGGTCGTATTTATGCTATACTTCAGCCTTAGGAACTTCCTTCTGTTAGGACAATCAACTCCGTTGTTCCAGCTCGCCAGAAAATTTCGATATCTACACTATCATCGCAGACGCCAGACGAGCAGTACAATCGTCTTTCAACTTATTTTTTACAGGAATAATAAAAATAAAATACACATACATATTACAATAAAAACTACAGATCCACGCATACAGTACCAATATTTAGTAAAGAGACTTCCAGTGTACCAGTAACAGCGAGCTCCTTCGTGGCTAAGCGGTTAACGTACGCGCCTTTGACATGGGAGACCCGGGTTCGATTCCCGGCGGGAGCTCATGTGGTTCGGATTCCACGTTAATCAGTCTGTCCACGTCTCATATAGCCTCGCTGCTGAACGGGACGTTAAACTCAAACTCAGCTCAACTCAACTGTACCAGTAACAGCAATCCCTGTACTTTAATGCCAATGAACTTCATATAAGAGAGAAAAATTGTTTTTGTATGCGGAGCCCAAATTGAAATTTGTCAATGTTAATCTGTAAAACTGCGAAATCTCTTTCCTGCATATTCATACTGCTTGTATTTTTAATGTAGTTACGAGTTCTTGTGTAAATTCCATTGTAATGAGTAATCTACTTCCTTTAACAGGTTTGTTAACAGTTTCTCATCAATAAATTTAATAGAAAAGTTAAGTCGCTAACAGCTCTCTTCCAGGCCTATATTTCTGTCAAGGAAAGAGCTGCAAATTTATAGTTTCCGTTTGTACGTTCTTTGTAATTAGGCTTTACAAAAATTGGAAGCAAGCTTAATTAATGTGTTTTTTCTTTCCTTTTTTTTATTAACCTAAAATAAGGTAGACTAAGTTAGAATTCCTTCAAGAAAAAAGAAAAAAACACCTTTAATCAATTCGAAAGCTGTTAATTAATTTTGAACTTAAGTTGTTGTTGTTAGGTACTACTTCCGGATGTTTTAAACATTTTCTTCTTTTCTCTTCTCTTCATGGAATGATCTGAGAAAGGTCTAGTATGTTCTTTGTAGGTAGGTAAAAAAAAAAACTACTATCACTTTTAAAAAGATTTTAAAAAGCGTTTTGATTAAGAATCTGTATTAAGACTAAAAACTGGCTAAATGAAATGAAATTGAAAAATAAAAAAAAAACTTTATTAATTTATATCAAAAGTAGAATAACATTATATGTACAAAGGTATTTTAGTCTAGAAAAGTCGGAGTGCAAAGGTCAGGATAGTGCTACCCTGTCTCTAACCATTCTGAAGGGAGACGGTGATGATGAGAAATGAATGAAATGATGGAATGGAAAAAAGTGGGAAGAAATGGGAGAACCCCGAAAAAACCCACTCACACGTTGTTCGTCTACTACAAAGTTCACTTGCCTCGAGCTGAGATCAAACCAATGGCCCCATGCACCAAAGATAAATGCTCCACCACTGAGACCCCGTGCTCCTTGTTGATTAGAGTTTAGCGTCCCTTTCATCAGCGAGGCTATTTGAGATGTGGACCTACAGCTTAACATGGGATCCGAACCCAAGTCCTCCTCTGCGGCAGCGTTCTGATTTTCAACAAAATTTAAAAAGTTCAGTTTTAGTAAGAAAAAGGAAAGGAAAAAAGTTGCAGAAACTCCCAGAGGACTTGAAGGAGGATTCTTTCTAGCCCCTATTTTCCCAAGATTATTTCCTGCATATCCTCCGAGATAGTGCAGAAAAGCCACGTGTAAGAACCCACAGGATGAATAGGAATCTCACTTGAGTGAGGAATATTTTTTTTATATATATATTTTCTTTTCAGTTTAAAAAGAGATCTATACCGTTCTCTCTTTCTTTACTTTTTTTTTTTTTTTTTTTTGTATCTTTCAACCCACCATTACAGCTTGTAGGAAGTCAGTTGTTGGAAGATTTTGAAAGCGCGAAAGGAAGGAATCAGGATGCGCTGTTTCTTCGGCAAAAAGAACTTGTTGTAAAAGCCATCTAGTGGACTCCATAAAACTTGTTTATCCATCAGCGATAATATGGATTTTTTAAAAAAAAATGGAACCCGGACAATGAAAGGAAAGTAGAGGAAAAAGAAACATAAAGTAATTACTAGAAAGCATAAAAGAAATATGTTCTAAGATAACTCAGAATTTGTACAGAGTGGTTTGTGGCGAGAATCTAGTGTATTATACAGGGTGTCCAAAATACAATGCAACCCAGAGTTTGGAATAGTAGAATTTTTGAACCTGAAGTGATACACAAATAATGGTTATACCAAAATGAAGCCTTATGAGTGCATATATTTTCAAAGTAGGAAGCAACGATTGAAGTACACTAGGAACCACACAGTGTTGCCAGATGTAACCGAAGGTGTAAATCTTTTTTTTTTTTTTTTTTTTTTTTTTTTTTTTGCAAAACATGTGAATTGACTCATAACTCATACGTATGGATGTCCTGTCTTTAATTTTCAGTTTGTTTTGTTGTAGTATCTTGGAAACTATGAAGCAGGATAAAGAATTCTTCATTTCCTCCGATAACTAATCGGATGAGGCTTCTGTAAAGGGGAACTAGGGGAATCGTAGTTTTCAGAAATTAACACTCTGAATTGGCAACTTTGCTGATGTTCAGTGCATCAAAAGGTGTGTTAAGGATCTGTCTACATTATGCAATTCCTAAAAACAATGGAAAACAAACTGAAATTATCATGATAAAACGTTTACTTACATGCACCCGGCAACTCTGCTACTATCAGAAATGAGTTACCAGCTCTACAGCGGATGCTGGGGGTGTCCCCTGTTTTGATTCAAACACTGGTTCACACGTTTCACCAGGTTGGCAGCAACTTAACGAGGATTAGAAGTGTTAATGTTCTCAGTGGCACTGTGAATGTTCGTTTGCTAGTCTTGAATATTTCAAGAATTGTTCTTGTATATCTCTTGCTTTAAAAAGCTCCATAGAAATGAACAGCAGTGTTGCCGAGTACATGTAAGTAAAAATATTATCATGATAATTTCAAAGTTTGTTTTTCATTTGTTTTCAGGAATTGCATAATGTAGACAGATCCTTAACGCAACTTTTGATGCACTGAAACATCAGCAGGGTTGCCACTTCAGAGTGTTAATTTCTGAAAACTACGATTTCCCTTCCAAAACCAACAAGCTCCCCTCAACCCCGTCCGAGAAAGTGAACTTAACACTGCTACCTATATTACGCGCCAAGTGGGCTCTGTGGTGGACAAACAGCATGTGCGTGGGTATTTTTGGAGTTCTCCCTTTTCCTCCCACTTTCTTCATTCCACCATTTCATTCGTTTTTCATCCTCACCGTCTTCTTTAGCGTAGCCGGCATAATCGTAAGGCGTAAAACTTTAAAGATTTCAGTTCACTTTTGCTTCCTATATTTGGTAGTTGAATTTTAGTTCATAATCAGGCTTTTTCGCGTTGGTAGTTTGAATTATTTCATTATTTAGTACTAAATCATTTATTGGCAGAGATAACATATAGAAAGAAACCTAAAGTTTCATACTGTAGTAGACAAGATGCTTTCGCGTCGGAATCGAGTACTGGACCTCCTACAAGAAAAACACAGCCACTAGATAGAAAAAGGGCATTATTATTTTGGAGATTAATGTGCTCTTTAAACAGATAGAACATATGTGAATTTATCTACAAATAACGTGACCCTGATTCACATCAGTTTCCATTGACTATGTATGCTAACTATGTATCCACACAAACGAGTTCTACCTTTTGAAGTCGAATATATGATACACATACTGTAATGTGTCAGGTAAAAGAAAGGGGTAAGGCAGTTGATGGTATCTGTGCGTGAAAAATGAAAGAGAAGACCTATGTTTACGTTAAGGTGATTGGCTAAAAAAAATGAATGTTTCGTATTAGGAGGAAAAGCGTTAGAAGCGAACAGGCGGATGTTGCACATAGATTAAACGTTAAAAAATTCAACGAGAGACAGAGAGAGAGAGAGAGAGAGAGTTAATTCAGGAAGTTATTAATATTGATTTGGCTAATACAGTAGGAAATAACTTCGGAACTGAACGTATAGATACAGTGTGGGGCTAATTTAAGTGATAATAACTGTTGAAACATAGATAACAGAAGCTATTTCTTCAATAAGTTTTACTTAATATTTTTAAAGGCAAAAACTGGCCAACAAACCTATATGTTTAATCCAAAAGTAACTTATTATTATTATTATTATTATTATTATTATTTACTTGTATTAAAGTATTTTACTTACTTGTGTTAGATTTTTAACACCTGTTATAACAAGAATTCATACATTATTCTCTTTTGTAAATAGTTATTTATATTTTATTATTAGGTAATGTAATATTAAGATTAGGGCTATTTTAGTGGTTTTACTTTGTTATATTTTACTATATATGACTCAGTTTTAAACTATGAAATATTACAATTGTACTCTTCTATAGTACTAACATTGAGTTTTAAGCCTTTAAATTGTATTATGCTCAAAATATTGAATAACATGGCTCAGTGCTATACTTGACTAACGCTGTTCTTAGCACTTAATTATTAAATTAAATTAAATTGTTATTATTATCATTATTTGATAGAAATTGACTTGCTGAAGACAAAAATTCTGCTCATTTTACACTAGAGTTTATTTCCTGTAAACAAAGAGGGATACATAAAAAAATCTTTTCCGTAGACTCCGTACCTCCAAAGAACATAGTAGTCGAAACACGTAGAAGGTAATGACTACAAGTCAGGGGCGTCAGTTGAGGAGGGAAGAGGGGCAATTTCTTCCCTGAGTTTTAGAAACATGCTTTTTTAATAATAATATTATACTAATATACTAATAAAAACGTGAAACTCTTATGTCAGCGAACAATCTTGCACCTTCCCAAACAAACCCTGTAATGATGCTTCTACCATAAGTGCGAATCCATTGGTAGAGTGCTGCCAAAATGTCTTGAGCCGTGGTAAAAATGCGAACTAAAGCTCACACCCTCAAACACCCACGCGTTGAGCCAATAAGGGTTCAGCTGTTGCTAAGCGAGAGAAAGGGAGTGGAATTCCTTCAGGCGATAGCAGCGCTTGGAACGAAAGACTAGGGATCAAGTCAATGTGGTATATCTTTAGTATCATATTTCGGCAGAATGTTTGCATCTGAGAAATGATTTTGTGCATATGAGTATGACATACTGTAAAGCACATGGAGACGACGAAAAAAGTGAAAGAAAAGCACTGTTCAAACTTCACGCACCACAAGCCTCACAATTTTCAGAGTATTGAGTTATGCACAGGGGCGTAAGGGGCAATTGCCTCTCTGAGTTTCAGAAACATATGCTTTTTAACAAATTGCATGCTAATATACTAATTAAAGACGTGAAGAAACTTTTATATCGGTGGACAACTTTGTCCCCCCTGAAAAAATCTGAAATGACGATAGTGAAAACCTAGTGTATGTATGTACTAATTTCTTCATTAGCTGTGAAAATACAATGATATTTAATTTGCAAAGGAAGAGCTATATTTAAGGAACTTTTGTAAGTAGCAATCAAATAAGATAATTATGTATCAACATAGATACATCATTAAAACCATGCTAGTATATTGGTATCTAGTGAAAATGAAAAGCAGACACTGACAAAAAATTGTTATGGCATATAAATGTGTGAAGTGTACATTATCATCGCATTCTTATGTATACACTAACGTTACAAATTTCTCTTTTACTTTTATACCTATTTCGGTAATACACTTGATTTCTACGGATGCATCTGCGTGCCGATCTTAACAGGTTCGCCTTGCCTTCAGCCTCAAATGATATAAAGCGTGCTTGTAGTAGCGATTTAGCACAGGTTGGAGACTTTTTTCATCCGAACAATCGTTTTTATAAGACATCAGTTCGTAGGAATATTATAAATATGCACTCTATTAAGTGGCATAATCCAAGAAAATAAAACTTTAATATGCTTTGGGACATAAGTGGAAATGGAATTCAAGAATTAAGAGGACGGACAATAAGAGAAACACTCTAATCGGAAGTACCTGTCCAATAAGAGCTTATCTCTCGAAATTCAAAAACTTGTAGAATTGTAACTAACACGGGAGGGTCCCACAAGTTGTTGCTAAAATCTGATTGCCACATATCACATCTGATAGAGCATCATGAGAAATGAACATGAGCAACATTTAAGGTGCTATGGACCAGAAGGGTAGAAGCTACCGGGCTTCAAAGTTTGATTGATTGATTTTGAGTTTAACGTCCCTTTCAGCAGCGAGGCTATATGAGACGTGGACCTACTGATTAACTTGGAATCCGAACCACTTGGGCTCCCGCCGGGAATCGAACCCCGGGTCTCCCACGCCAAAGGCGCTTATGCTAACCGCTTAGCCATGGAGGAGCTCGCTTCAAAGTTTGAACATCTAAAAAAGATACATCATGGAATTATGTACGTTTAAAGTAAATATCTTTAAACCCGTTAAAGGAATCAATACAAAAAAATGCACAAGATGATGAGAACACAACTGTTTAACGGTTTTCAAGATATTTACTTCAAACGTACATGTTATATTTTTTTGGATATTCAAATTTTGAAGCCCTGTAGCTCCTATCCTTCTCGTCCATAGCACCTTAAATTTTGCTCACGTTCGTTTCTCATGATGCTCTGACAGATGTACTATGTGGCAATCAGATTTTAGCGACAACGTGTGGGACCCTCCCGTGTAAGCAGCCTCTGGTCCTACTCTCATATTTCTATCCTTGCTTTTGGATATTATTTAAAGCTGAAAAATGGTTGAAATACGTTACATTAAGATTTTACAAATTCCAAATCTGCACGCAGACAAGAAGAGAGAAATAAAAAGTTGAACGCATTTGTTTCTAAGCAGTTAGCGTATGCACCTTTAACATTGGAGATCATGTGATTCCCGGTTGGAAATCATGTGGTTCGGATTGCACGTTAAGCTGTAAGTTCACGTCTCATATAGTCTTGCTGCTGAAAGGGACGTTAAACTTAACATCAAATAATAAAAAAAGATGAGTGTGAAGAAAAGTTCAGCATCAGTTCAGTAATGAAGATAGGTGTCCTACAAGTTTTTCTTGCAATCTAAGACATTTTAGACTCTCAATTTTGCTGTAACAAGCGTTTAATATGACACATCAACTTCAAGTTATTCATGACACCTTCTTTTGACATTATCGAAATCTTGTGTCATTACTGTATTTTTAGTTGATAGTCTTTTACGTGGTGATAATTCTATAAATATTGTTCTCTAAATAGACTTCTATAAATAGATATATAAATAATTCTATAAATAGGATTCTGCATCTTCCTATGTTTCAAGTTAATACTAAACATTTCAGTGTTGCATTGTTAACTAATATCTAAGAATAATACTCTCAGTAGTGTCATTAAGTTTCTGCCAGGGGGAGACGGTCGACAAAATTATCCAACGACGTTAGTGTTTCACTTCTTTTTTAATATATTAGTATACAATTTAATAAAAGAAACATGTGTTTCTCAAACTCAGAGGGGAAAATTGCCTCTTGTCCTCTCCAATTGATGCCTTTGGATAGCATCCCTTCTTATTTAATATGCAGATGAAATAAATAAAGTACAATTAAAATGTATTTAGATTTGCATTTGATGGTGTAGTTGTGGTACTACAGTCAGAAACATACTGAACTTTTATAGGCACCTTCCTTGCAAATAAAATCCAACCAATTAGATAAATCAGTGGCTCTTCTCTGTCAGCTTTCACACCATTTTTCAAAACAGTCTTGTCAAATATGATCAAATTCAGAGCACGTTTCGCATATCTCTTTTCTTCTTCTTCCCTTGAACTAAACCTTACCCTTTTAGGTCTTACACATTTTTCCCTACCACTAATTCCTCATTCTGGGTGTAGCAGACTACATGTAAAAGTTAACATCTTAGACAGTTTATCACAAAATTTGATGTTCATTTGATGCTCATAATCCGCGACTTATCACTTTAATAAATGGCATCGTAACGCCTTCGTTCTGTAGTAACTCAAGGTTGATATATTCATTCTAATCACACTGTAACATAAAGTTTCTTTGGATTGTCGCAGAGCTAACTATCTCTATGGCCTATGGAACCCGGAGGTTCAGTGCTGCGTTCACGAAATCTCTGAATTGGCTTTTGTCCTTAGCCAATTGGATTAAGTTACTACTTCGTATTTCTATTTCCGCGAGACCTATCTCAACGTTGTTCTCCCATCTGCACCTAGGCCTTTCTAATGGTCTTTTTCCAATTGAGTTTTTAGTTTAAAACTTTGAACGCGTTCATTCTTTCTTCCATTATGGCTACATGACATGCCCAGCTGAGCCTTCTAGATTTAATGACCCTAACAATGTTTGGTAAACCGTATAAATTATATAGTTCCTCGTTGTAAAGTTTGTATCGTTCAACATTCCCGTTCTTCTAGAGTCCCAATATTCGTCTCAGGATCTTGTTCTAAAGTACTTTCAGTGTACGTTCTTCCCTCAGAGTAACTGACCTTGTTTCGTAACCATATAACACAACAGGTATGAATATTGTATTGCAGTTGCAGATCAATCTTTCCAAATACTACATCATATACATATGTAGTAAATTCTTGAAAGTGTTACTGGTGGTAACGTTAGGCGTTTTTATTTTTATGACTTTTATGTAGAAATCGTCTCAACACGAAACTCGAACTTCCGAGATATGATCATCTTGTTATAATAATTGCAACAAACACTCCTTTTCTTCCCTTTTAAGACAAGACCCTGAGGACGTTGAAGCACTTGTTTATATATTTCAAATGAAAAACCTAAGTACCCAATTTCATGTGTCTAACCTTAAGAGATTCCAATATCTATCTATCTATCTATCTATCTATCTATCTATCTATATATATATATATATATATATATATATATATATATATATATATATATATATATATATATATATAAAACAAATGGTTGGGACATTTGATGAACCGAACTCAAAATCTCCGTGCTTAAAAAGCTGTAGCAGATCTCCGCCTAACAGACCGTGCTCCTGAAAGAACTAGGCTACCAAGTATAGCGATCTTTGTTCTTTACAAGATACACTATTTAACCACCAGACTTGGTTCAGATCTGCTCTGTAGTTACGAAAAAATAAAGTACTATATACAAATTTAGCTGAGTCAAGCCGAATTTGTTCCTGCCTGATATATAGTGATCTCTATTCCTTAGCCACGAACTACCTCCCCAGCAAATTTCGTACATACCCGGCCAGTAGTTACCGATAATTAAAGTACCAGATCCTAGTCAAGCTGACCCTGTTTCTGGCAGAGTTTGGTCGCCAAATATAGCGATGTTCATTCCTTGTACTATCGACTACTTGCTCATCAAATTTGGTTCAGATGCGGCCAGTAGTTTCCTAGAAATAAAATACAACACATAATCTGGAGTGAAAGTATAAGCTACAATATGCTTACGCTGGAAGTTAATCCTCGCCTCTTTCTTCTTTTCACTCATTTTCTGCCCTTCTAGGTACTTTAAAAAATGATAAGTCTATAACCTAAATATGTCTCTAACCTGGGCCACGGTGGCTCAGTGGTAGAGCGTTCACCTCTGGTGCTTGGGGGAACGGGGGTCGATCCCAGCCCCCGCCAAGTGAATTTTGTGGTGGACAAACACCGTGTGCGTTGGTTTTCTCGGGGTCCTCCCGTTTCCTCACACTTTCTTCATTCCACCATTTCATTCATTACTCATCATCACCGTCTCCTTTAGCCTAACCGGCATAACCGTGTGACGTAAAACTCAAAGATTTCATTTCATTTTTGTCTCTAACCTTCAGGGATTCGGAGATATGAATATCTCAATTTAACAATTATCACCTTATTTCTCCTCCCTTTCCTCGTCGAATTTCCAAAACTCCTTCCTTGCTGGGATCTTATGTAATGAACGTTATCTAAATTCCAAATTTCTAGATTAAGCGGTTTGACTTAGGGGTTGATTAGTTAGTCAGTAACTGACTCACTTCTTCGTATAATAATCATGACATTTTATGGAGAAGGTACTAAAAAGCAATTCCGTATTCCGTTTATCTTATGCAACCAAACTCACACTGGAATTCAAATGGTTGCCTAAATATCAGTTATGGTTGAATGAGAAAATACTGTTCACTCAAACTTGTGCTTCAACTTTGTGTATCAGCGAAGATTTTTAAAATACTCTTTTGTTTCTGATTTCAGGTCTTGGTGTCGGGGATGGACTGCCCCAGATTTCTAGGGGTAAATCTCGATACACGGATAATCCTCGAGCAGAAAGACCATATTTTGATGACGTATCTCCAAGAAATGTTACAGCGATTGTTGGACAATCGGCCATTCTCCGATGCCGCGTAAAGCATCTTGGAGATCGAACGGTGAGTAACAGTTTTCATTTGTCTTAGTTTTTTCTTTTAAATATTTGAGATGCTATCTCTGAGTGTTCCGAATGTTAGAGTAATTAAAGATACGAGAGAAGAATATTCACTTAAAGTTCTCCAATTTGAGAAGGCATACTCCAGTAAACAGCACGAAAAAATTGTGTGTGGCAGCGTTTAATTGTGTATAACTGCATAGAAGGGTAGCACAAGGGCATCGTGACGCAAAATTCATCATTGGTGTTTTAAAGGCGAAAGAAATGAGACTTATATTCTGCAGTAATTATCATTTTGTTTTAAAAAAAATAGAATAAATTATGCAAGAGCAATACATGTTATTAAATGATACATCCTGGTGGTGTTTTTTTTTTTTTTTTGATAAAGAACTATTAAGAATATTTGGAATTTCGTAACGATTTGAGTAATATTGTGTCCAAAATTAGGTAAGTCCATAAATGACAACTACACACAAGAAAAGTCCTGTGGTAAAGAGGTCTAAGCAGAATATTGTTATTTACTTGAGCTACAGTAGTTTATAATCACATTTCTTCCAAGCAGCTAAGGAGTCAAGAATGAAAAGAAATAAATGTGAACCCTAACTCACGCTTATTTCTTTGTACATTTGCCTATTCTCAACAGTGTCTTTGTGTATGCATTGAATTCATCTTCCAATTCAGGAATCTGAGAACCTTTGTATTTTACTCGAAAAGAGATAGGAAGATTAGAAAGAATTTCTGCTCAAAACATGTAAAAATTACGGATAATCGTTTCAAAAGAAACTTAATATAATATACCTGAAGTTGCTATCTACGAGGTATGTCATTTGACCTGATAAACTTCCAAAAGAAAAGAAAAGAATCCACAATGTCGATTATAAGGAAAGAAAATAAGTGTAGTTTTTTGTGGAGCGTAAGTTCTAGCCAGCTCAACTCTTTTTCCATACTTCTACCATGTCCTTGTTACTTTTATATCTTTCACTTCCCTTCGCGACCATCTACGAATAATAATACTAACAAGTGCACAGTATTACTGTATAACTATTACATTATTTGCACATGGCGGTAGAATAATACACCGTCAAACTGGAGGAGTACACATAAAATTAAGCAACAGAATCTCCAATAAATACGGATCGAAAACAGCAACGTGTTCACATGTGAAACGTAACAAATTAGGCGAAGGCACTGATGTAATATCGAATATCTCATGAAAGTAGAAATATATCGCTGTCAAATTGTTATACAGAAAGATACATTTAAGAAAGATAATGATGCGTAGATGGGAGCGGAGTTGCTGCCGAGCAAGATAATTGCTTTATATTAACGGAGAATCCATTCATATATTCTTTATTTCCGTGGATCCTCGTATCGCGATGATCGTTTGAGTGTGTCTTTCTGTATATTCATTTTGACTCGACAAAGATATCTTTCCGCATCCATGAGATATTCGGCATTATATCAGCGCCTTAGTCACTTTGTGTATGCTTCTCACCTCAAAACTGTACCATTTTTGACCTATACTCACTGGAATTTTCTTTGCTTAATTTTATGTCTTCAATCACTTCCAAAGGATTGTCGGTGTATTATCTTCATCACTATATATCTTACGTCATGATACTAGACTTTCTTTGTAAGTGTGATGTAATATGGGTAGTTTATAATTGATTGATGGCACTTATATGCTCGTGCTCTAGATGCGTGAGGGTCTATCTGCCTCACAATGTTCACAATGTTGAAATTAGATGAAAGAAGAACATCTAATTATAAAACAGAAGTAACATATATAAAATTTGGTAAGTAATATGTTCTAAACAAAGGGCTTCTGTGACTCAGTGGTAGAGTATTGACCTCTAATGCATGGGGTCCTTGGTTCAATCTCAGCTCGCGTCAAGTGAGCTTTATGGTGGACAAACACAGCGTGGGTAGGTTTTCTCGGGGTTCTCCCGTTTTCTCCCATTTTCTTATTCCACCATTTCATCAATTTCTAATCATCACCATCTCCTTTAGCTTGGACGGCATACTCGTGGAACTAAAACTTTAAAATTTCATTTCATTTTAAACAAAACTTAACTTAAAAGCTATCGCAATATAGTTATACAAACTTGAGAGAAAAGAAGCAAATAAAAATAGGTTAATTGCAATACATTCTACCACGAGAGCCAACTAATACTATTTATCTGCGATAATAAAGAAAATATTACGTAACGTCAAAGGATATCTTTGTTTTCTGAAAGGAACCATTGTTGGTTGTTGAAAAAAGTAAATTAAATGTTTAGTTTTACTTATTACGTTTAATACCAAAGGAGACGGGTGTATAATTATACTGTGAAATTATGGAGTTTATGGATTGAGAGTGCTGGGAAGAAACGTAAGAACCCCTGAAAATATCTGCAGACGTAGTTCATTTTAAACTCACGTAATTTGGGATTGAAATCGGAATGTGTCTCAAGAGTTTTGAAGACTGAACCACTGATCCACTGATATTTCTTATTGACTAAAAGGGAGCACTTGTCTCACTATAAGTATATAAGATTGGCAAATAATAGAGTTAACCTTTAACTGTGCTAGTAATAGTGTCACATTTGCCTGCCTGTAGGTTATCTGAAAACCACACATTAAAAATTACACTTTAAATCTTGCAATAACTATTTTATTGCGTGTAATAGATGCACATACGGTTACACACAATCAGGACAAACAAATGATGTTCCTTGCAAATACTTTTCTTGCAATTGTAACAAGACACTTTAGTTCTTTTGTTCAATTCGCTCATCAATGGCATTTTGTACGATGTCTTGGGATTACGAAAGTTACTACATTTTTCTTAAATCTTCACATTTTTATTTTCCAAATCATATTCCAACGTATCTTCTGAGCAAAAAATTGCCCAACAACCGACAAAGTCTTCCTAAGATATACTTCTTGCAGGCCCTTTTGTTACAGGTAAGTGGACAAATTATTGCATAATTGGGTACATTTCTTCAAAGGTACTCTATTATTCAATTTAAGACATTTACTCTTTCGATAGAAGAATTCTGAAGATCTATCGTTGTCATCATCATAATGAACTATGTTCAATTTTTTTCTGTATGAGATGAAGGGTAAATTTCCTTGTTAAACTCACTATCTGCATTTGATTCAAAAACAACTTCTTGTGAGAGCGAAAGATAACTATTATTCGGGAAACGGAAATACGAACTGACCTCTGTTCTAGTTTATTTTATTATGATGTTGTAGCCGCTCCATTAGAAGTTTGTACCAAACAGGAACAAAGAACAGTGATCTGGTTTCTTTTTGATCGGAAGGTGTATCAGGGGTTCCAATCCATGAAAGACTTTCGGCACAATACGGGAACAGTGACTTGCCTCAATGGAGTGTCTAAGAATGGATTGAAAAATTCAAACATGATCGCACAAGTGTTACGCACGATGTAGAAGCCGGACGACTTGTCTACGGCCAGAAATGTTGACAACATTGAGCGTGCATGTGACATGGGTCGGTTAGACTATTGATGAAGTAGAACATCGTCTGGTCCCTGGTACACTCCGCATCAAAAAAATTGCGACAGCTAACGCCGTGCAGCTAGGCCACCCAATATACACCTTCTTATCCCATAATCGTGTCTGGTAAAGAGACTCCCTCTATCTCCTCCTTTCTTCTCTCCCATACTAAAATTAGCTAACAACATGAACGCAATTCTAATTTCAAACTACACATATATTAGTATCGATAAAATGAACTAACAAAACCGAGACGAAACAAGAATCATAAGTTGATTTAGGGAGAAACTGAAACACACACAATAAAAAATTGAAACCAATAGATTTCTATTACACAGAGGTTCAGAAATGAGGCAGAAAGAGAGAAGGCGACAGAAGAAGAAAAAGAAAACGGAGAACAGATAAAAATGTGGAATTTTAAACTTAGTAAGAAAAGAACCTAACATTATAAAGTTCCAATATATTTTAGTATGGGAGAGAAGAAAGGAGGAGAGAGAGGGAGTCTGTTTATCAGACACGATTATGGGATAAGAAGGTGTATATTGGGTGGCCTAGCTGCACGGCGTTAGCTGTCGTAATTTTTTTGATACGGAGTATACACCTTCCGACCACATAATCCGGATCATTGCTGGCTGCTCCTCTTTGGAGCAAACTTCTAATCGAGCGACCATGATCTATCTGCAACAAAAGGAAGATAAATGAAGGAATTAGGATCAAACTATTATAACATGACCATAACAGCGTAACAATAAAGTAAACGAGGATAAACGTCAGTTTGAGCAATGTAAGAAAAGGTGTAGCTACATTGCGCATAATTCTTGACTTCCCCTCGTAATGTGACGCAAGTAATATGACGAGTGTAAATTAGTATTATCCTTATTATTAGTACTGGCATACATTTTGATATGATGTTTGAGTTTCAATATACCCATATACTGCAACATATCTGATATTTTTCATAAATAAATAGAAATTTCGAGTTGGAAATATGACTATAAAATATCTACCACTACAAAATACGTAGGTCTCCTTTAAGAAGTAGTAGTCGAAATGTTTATTAATGTTACTGAGAGATGAGAACAAGATTTGGCAACATTGCTGATGCCGTCGCCGACAAAGATTTGAGTCAAGTGCCTCAGGGTACAGCAGTTTGCAATTAATTGCTACGCACTGTGGTCCGTTTATTACTGTGCCAGAAGGGTTTTAGCACACACTCACATATACGCACATACATATATATCTAGACACATAAGCAAACACCATATAATGACTTACTATATTCGAATCCTAATTAACAATCAAGGGTGCAGGAGAACAAGTGTAGAATTAATGTTTTGATTATTTCTTTCATAATTAGCTACATTTGTAATATACGTAGTAAAAGGTGTATTTCTGTTTGCCAGTTTTTAAAATTCACTTTTAGGTTGTTTTTTTTTTAAAAAAAACAATCTTAGTATGCTTGGAAAGTAGAGCAAAGAGGGAAAGAGTGGGTAATTGGAAAAGCCTAGAAGGCATCGTTTTCGGTTGAAAAAGTTCGGTAACTTGTACATAATTCTCGTTTCACAAATTACGGTATTGCTCCAGGTAATTTTCTACAAGATTTTATGAAAGAATCATGAGCAATTTTCTCATTAAAATAAAAGTTTGTTTATTGTTGAAATCTCACCATTGAGAAATGTATCAAACAAAAAAAAAAAAAAGAATAATAAATTTGTTGATACTACCATAAAAGCTCTTATACAGCTAAATAGTGAGTGTTACACGTTCAATGCTGGAGATTTAGGTTCGATATCTGGCGAGTGATTTTGATTAAATCTTGAACACAGATCTTAAAATATAAACATACATTCATTCAGATAAGACAGCCGCAACTATTGTCTCATTCGCATCTCTGAGACAAGTTCTAACGTTTAAATTGGAAACCGAAATTCTACTCGGTTTTGTATACTAAGTTCTTATCCCCAAGACTAACTCATACATATAGGGAGCGAAGTAGCCATCTATGAGCGGAAAGGTTTAGGAGCGATGCAGCGGGTGATTTTTATTTAGTAATTTATTTACTATTTTTATTTTTTAATTATTATTATTGCCTTCGCTTTGTGTAGAGTTTGTAACATTAATAGGGTGAGGGTTTATTACAACAAGCTACAATGAAGAAAAAAATGTAGGTGGCGTACTTAAAAAGGCAGGTACATGCATAATTCCTGTAGTTTTTGGGCTTAACGTACAGCAAACGTATAACTGAAAACGCATGTTTTATGTATAAGTGTTCCATCTATACGTATTTCCGTTTGAAACAATATAGGCAGTCAGGATCTCACATACAAATAGACGTATATAACATATAGCTGACGAAGGTAACATAATTATATGTATGTGATATACGGAAAACTGTTAGATGTCAGACATCCTGCAACGCAAGATATAACATCTAAGGACAGTGCGTATGTAGCATACGGATAACGTATGCTCCGTACTGATTTCTTTAGTAAGCAAGAGGATTCCGTATATTTGTACAATATATCGCTGTCCGGAGAACGGATTTTTCTCAGTGTACATAAAAGCATTAAAGTAAGGCACCGCTTACTTGAACAAAATCGAAAGTGACATTCACTTTTCTTCAAGTCAGGAGAGTAATGGTTCAGAGGCGACGTAAGCCCAACTGAGTTCCAGGGCAAGTGGCGATCGTGTAGATCATCTTGCAAAAGTAATTTACACCCACAATGCCACTCTTTGTCTATTTGCCAGTATTCTTACTTTCCATTATCATCATCACAGCGTGAATGTTAGTAGTTAGATTTTGAGAATAACTAATTTTGTGCATTTTTCTTTCTTTTCTTTTCTTTTTTTTTTTTTTTTTTACGTTTTTATACTCTTTTGTATTTTGGTGAGATGTATCTACAATATTATCTGCATAAATGACTATGAGATTACATTTTCAATTACCACATTTCTATCTCGCTAACTGTTTATGTTTTAACATCAGAAAGAAGCTTTTCCGTGCTTTGGCGGCTGCGAAAGTTTCAGTTATATCCTCAATTGTTATAATTTTATAGTTTAAGTAATTATAAGGAGGCTGATTTTGAAAAGTTTCACTCTGTAGCTCTGAGTAGTAGCTCTGAGAAATAGACCTCAACAAGTACAGCCAAAGAAAAGTAAAATTTGAGACTAGTACAATTGTTACATCACCAACCAACAGCAAGATGCTATATCGATGCAATTTGATTCTTTGCGTGAGCTATCGACGGAGCCCCCTCAAAAGGTGGGGTCCAGCACGATGGCATCACTGCCCCTTTTAAGCTACCATTGTAATGGAGAGCATTTTTTGTTAAGGTACAGACCTCTCTCCTAAACAAAAAAATTGTAAGATCCAGAAGCGGGTTGTGAAAAAAGTCACATTGCTAAAAACTGAAGTCTCAAACTAAGGCAAAAAGGCTATATAACGTTCTAATTATACGACAATAATGCATTAAGAAACATTTTTTAGCTTAGTTGAAACTGACAAAACTTCAATTTTTAATGATGTGCCTCTCCTGATGATGATGGTAATATCAATAAATCAGGGGGCGCTGAAATATTTCTCGCCTAAAGTGTCAATATACCTAGTGTTGGCTCTGTGTACCCCGACCAGAAATCGAACCCTGAAGTATTCAGTCATAAATACACAAACAAGCCAATTGTCCACACAGTGGTACAGGCATGAGATAGCCAGTTGATATAGATTGAACATGTCGAGAAGAAAATCTTTCTTTCAGTTTAATGATCCACTATTATGCCTGTTAACATAAGGAAAATGGGATGATTAAGGCAAGTGATTGATGCATGAGGAATTGGAGGAATAAATGTGTGGGAGGAAACTGAAGTACTCCGAGAAAACCCTCGGACACGATGTTGTTCACTACAAACTTATTTGGCCTTGAATCGAACCACGGACTCCCACACCAGAGGTAAGCTCACTACCACTGAGCTACAATGCCGTTCACTTATAGTTTAAAAGAGTACAATCATTTGATAGTTGGAAAAGAAACCTCCTTTCGTCTAGTATGAAATAGGTTTATAAATTATCGATGGAGCTTTTGGTTATATATATTTTGTCTTTTTTTAAAAATGCATATCATACCACGATTTCAACTCAAACTGGATTAATTTTCTGTTAAACAAAACAAAAAAATATGAACAAAAAATAATAATAAACAAATCTTTTGTACGTTATTTTCTGTTGCATACAGTTAATTAAAAATCATGTTATATTTACTTTTATCTTCTATTGTGCTTTAAAAGCTTGTATAAAAAGGCTCGATTCTATAATAATTCCAGCGTATTCGTAAATTAATTCGTTATTTGTTTGCTCATAATGGAAAGCATGAGGGATATTTTATTAATTGTATTATGTAATCACTTATTCGGGTCATATTCTCTTTTTTCTCTGCTTTTGTTTCTATAAAAGGTATTGTTATTCTGAATCACAATAATTGGAAAACGGTATTCTATACCATTTTGTAAAATAGGTCAGTATATAACCAGAAATATATTTTCTAGAATTATTAAAATGTATTATGGTCTTGCTCTGTGTAACATATGAGGAAATGATAAATGTAAAAAGTAAGAGCAATTTGTAAGAATGGGAAGTAAGAGCAAGTAGGAGGTGTGAGAAGTAAGGGCAATCATAAAGTGTCCGAATTAAGAGTAAGGGAAAGAGGTACAACGCACAGAGAAGTGAAAGGTTTGGAAAGTATGGGAAGTAAGGGCAAGTGGGAAGTGAGGAAAGGAAAGACAAGTGGCAAGTAGGGGAAGAAAAAGCAAGTGGTAAGTATGGGAAGTACGGACAAATGAAAGATATGGGAAGTAAGAGCAAGTGGGAAGTATGGGAAGTAAAGGCAAGTGGGAAGTGAAGGAAGAAAGGAGAAGTGGCAAGTAGGGGAAGAAAAAGCAAGTAGGAAGTATGGGAAGTACTTACAAATGAAAGATGTGGCAAGTGAGAGCAAATGGGAAGTATGGGAAGTAAGGGTAAGTGGGAAGTGAGGAAAGAAAGGACAAGTGGCAATAGGGGAAGTAAGAGCAATGGGAAGTGTGGGAAGTAAGAGCAAGTGGGAAGTGTGGTAAGTAAGAATAAGTGGGAAATGAAGGAAGGAAGGAGAAGTGGCAAGTAGGGGAGGTAAGAGCAAGTGGGGAGTGTGGTAAGTACGGACAAGTGAAAAATGTGGGAAGTAAAAGCGTGGGAAGTATAGGAAGTAAGGGCAGGTGGGAAGTGAGGGAAGGAAGGAGAAGTGGCAAGTAGGGGAAGTAAAAACAAATCTGAAGTATGGGAAGTACGTACAAGTGAAATGTGTGGGAAGTGGGAAGAAAGGACAACTGGCAAATAGGGAAAGCAAGAGCAAGTGGGAAGTTTTAAAAGGACCAATGGCAAGTGGAGGAAGTAAGCGTAAGGGGAAAGTGTGAGAAGTGAGGACAACCAGGAAGTGTGGCAAATATGGAAAGTAAAGGCAAGTGAGAACTGAGGAAGTAAGTACAAGTGGCAAGTAGGGGAAGTAAAAGCAACTGGGAAATATAGAGATAAGGACAAGTGGCAAGTAGGAAAAGTAAGTGCAAGTGGGAAGTATGGAAAGTAAGGACAAGTGGGAAATGTGGGAAGTAAGAGAAAATGGGAAGTGAGTGAATGAGTTGATTTTCAGTTTAACGTCCCCTTCAGCAGCGAGGTTATATGAGACGGGACCAACTAATTAACGTGGAATCCGAGCTACACAAATGTTTGGTATTATTACTTCAGTCAATAATCTTTTTAATCGTATCAAAATCACTTTGTTGCATCTAACTTACTTCTACCGTAAGCTACTCTAATCACTAATTCATAAACCTTTTTTAATCTGGTTTATTCTTTATCTGTACTAATACTCAATCTTACTAGAAATCTCATTAGTATCATAAATACTCCTAAATCATACTTATCTTAATAATCGTAATCTTTCTGTAATCTTGAAATCTTAAATCATCTCTTTTCATAACATCAAATCTATATCTTCATTAAATCTTGTTTCTTCTATTTGCACATCTCTTTCCCAATTTCCTTACAAACCGCTAGTGTCACATTTTTAAACACTTCCTACCTACGAACTCTTATATTCCAACAACAAATGGCAAATGGAGAAAGTAAGAGCAAGTGGAAAGTGTCAAGCAGAATGAAATTAAAAAATGAAATAAAAGTGAAAGGAAAAATCATATTCGTTGCTAGAACTGACCTAGCTGTCATTTTCTGAAATTTATAAATTGTGACCTTAGATTTTACCTTCATGCTTCTGATGAAGACAATGATATATTGCAGAAACTGTAAAGCAGATTAGTAATTGTAAATTTTTACTTTGGGGAGAATTTATATTTTATCTTTGTTCAGTGTAATTTTAAAACTAAAATGAGAATTATTCAGACTCAAATATAAGCAGGTTCCTAAAACTTTGTGTCAGTTTTCAGAATCCGTTTATTATGTGAATACGACAAGCCTTTCCCGTATAAGATCACTATATAAAATTCATACAAATAGCAAATCAACGGCTACCATTGACTGAAAAGTCAGTGACCAGTTAGAAATATCTTCCCAAGCTAGAGTTACTGGTAATACCTCTTTCCATTTTTTTAAAAAAGAAAATACACTACGAAAAATGCGTTCCTAAATTTGAGAATCCGTTTCTAATATGTGTACCGAGACAATCTTTTCCTATAAATAATGCTTAACAATTTTCATTCATGAAGAAAACAGCAGTTTAGTGTCTCGATTCACTTTGTATAACATCCTCCACTTTCTTTCATTCTTCAATGAGACTTTCAAATTTTCGTCTCTATGAATATTCTCTGTGCACAGAAAAGAAAGACTTTCGCATGACGTTTAAGCGTGTACTATGCGTGAATTTAAAGGAAGTGTTATGAACTGTAGAATTAAGCAAACAACAATAGAACTTTAAATTTACAATATCTGAAAATCATTGTTATTGTTTACGTTTTATTATGAACAACAGTTGAAATAATCTGCTGGTATTTATACAAATGGTCCTAAAAACATGTGAGATTATAAGGGCCTCTGAAGAATTTAAGCTTTATAGTTTTATAAAATGAAGGAGAGGGAAGTTCGAGTAAATATGGTATATATTATTTTGGAACACAATGTTCTTTACCATTATTATTAAAATATTCTTAAATAGAATCACGTATTTGATTTTTAAGCCTCTCAGACGCTCCGATCTCTTTGGGACAGTTCTATTTTTTCGTCCCTAGCCTCGAATCTTTTTAAACTGAAGTCGAGACACAAATGTTCCTATTATTTTTCTTAAAAAGTCAGTTTTTTTATTTTACACAATGATATTTTTTTAATTACACATGTTCATTACTAACACTTATAATTGAAATAATTACATAGACCTGTGCATATTCATGGTATGACAGCAACTATCTCAAATTCTCAGTGTTTGAAGTGACTTTATTCAATAGCAGGAATGCTTACTCTGATTCGCCGGAATGCAGGCAATTATGGGAACCTCTGAAAAGTCGAAGTCCAAGAATTTTTATAGTGGATTGATAGTTGAAGCTAAAATATAATACTACTATTACTATTACTACTACTACTACTACTACTACTACTACTACTACTACTACTACTACTACTACTACTACTAATAATAATAATAATAATAATAATAATAATAATAATAATAATAATAATAAACTAAGAGAAATACAGTGTTATCAAGAAATACGGTGAATATTTTTATTTTAAACAAAGTAATAATCTTACATGGAATTTGATTTAATCTTCTTCAAAATACTGTTCTTGGCTAGCAACGCACTTATCCCAACCTTGAATCCATGATTGGAAGGCTTCTTTTGAAAGGGCGTTCAGCTGTTCTGTCGTGGCCCTCTCACTATCAGGAATGATGTCAAAATGTTTTTTAAGGCACGGTTTTAATTTTTGGGAACAGCCAGAAGTCGCATAGTGCTATATCTGGAGGGCACAACAAATGTATACAGACAGGAATATTTGATCGGTCAAAAACTTGCCAATTAAAAGCAAGGTGTGCTTCGGCGCGTTTTCGTGGTGAAAAAGGAAAATATTTGCCCATTTCATCGGTGGTTAAAATGCTTTTCACGAACCCATACGAGATGTTCAGTTCTTCAGAGATCTATAGAATAGCCATTCGCCTGTTTGAACAAATCATTTGTGCCACTTTTTGTACGTTTTCATCAGTTTTTGACGTCGAATGACGTCTCGATCGTTGCTCGCTTTCGACTGACTCCTTGCAACTTTTGAATCACTCATATCACCTGCAAACAGTCTTCAATGCCACCGCATCATCACCATACATTGATTTGAACATTTCGAGAGCTTCTTTGATATTGTTTTGCAGCTGAGGACAAACTCTAATGTTTGCGCGCGACAGACACTCTTAACACGTCCTCATTCTTCTGCCTCTGGAAGGCAACTAACATGTCACAACTCATTCAAACTCGACACTGACTGTACCAAAGGCTTACGCTACCAGGCTCACTAGTTGAAATGGACACAACATCGGTAGATGGCACTGTGCAGGTACATTTACCGTACTTTTTGATCATACCTTGTATTCAAATGTTGTTAGAGACAAATTTCGCACAACAAATGAGTTCGTACTGAACACTGATATGCCGGAACGAAGTTACTGTGCGTGGTGGCACATTTTAAACTTCGTTCTTGTGGGACAAGCATGACGCTAAAGCAACTTCCCTATAAATACTGTGTGTTGTCATTCAGTTAGAGACTTTCAGGAAAAATCCCCCGATCTGATACTCTGAAAACATGGGAACTTTACTGCATATGCCAATGGAAAATAGCATGACGTCTGAAAATATCACTTTCCATTTCGGAGTTGTCGTTGAATGAATTGCTGTTCGGTCTCTGTGTTTAACCATCAATACTAGAAAATAAAAATGAATTAGGGGAGAAACTTCAACTCGATCCCCCCGTAACGTAGCTTTTCAATCAAATCACCCATTATTCGTTCTCTCTTCCCACCAATACACACGAAACAAATTGATTAGGTTTTCAATTAATTATTGAGTGACAATTCTGTCCGGTAAAATAAATATGGTGAGCTGGCGTGTATACAGTTTCTGTACTTAGTTGTTCCACTGGAAAATGCAATCGGTTGTCTATTGGGTAATTTATTCAGGTAGGATATTTTTTTTTTATTGTACATCATTTGAAAAGCTGTGTTCAGTTGACGACACGCATCAATGCAAAGCTTCAATTCATTCGTTTAAAAAAGACTTTTCCTTCTGCCGATTTAATAGTGAAAAAGTCTATCTTTTGATTATATTCTGTTTTGCAGAAACTAGTCAAATACTCTCGATAAAGTGTATGACTCCTCCTTATCGCTTATCCATGTGTCTTCCAATTTATTATCCAAGCATCACTCATACTAATATCACGGCAATTCGCCAATTACACAAAATAATAAAGCAGTTGTACTCACAGGTTTTCATCAAGAGAGTTTTAAAGCATACAAGTGCATTTAATTAATGTTTTAAATAATAATAATAATAATAATAATAATAATAATAATAATAATAATAATAATAATAATAATAATAATAATAATAATAATAATAATAATAATAATATACCTACATGACAGTCTGGTGCCTAGCGCTCATGCCTTTGAGCAAAGTTGTTCTGGTTCGATATCTGGTAGAATAGTATTGAACCCATTATGTTGGCTTGGATCTATCTTAATCTGTAGGTTCACGTCGACATAGCCTCCATGCTGAAAAGGAATGCTAAATTCTGATTTGATTTGATTTGATTTTAGATTTAGTGCTCCTTCGAGTAGGTGGCTATTTTGTATTAGTTTGTCATTTTCCGAAATTCATTTTGCTAGTAGATTTTAAATTTGTTTTCAATAATATTAAATTACCGAAAACAACTGATTAGTTATATGCAAAATGGGGAATGTTAAACCTTTCCTTATTGGAGACAGTTGGCTACTCATTTACTGGGTAAGGGTTATGTTACAGCCGGCATTGGAGCATGGTAAAACATAGATAGTCTAGCAGTTTAGATGGAGTACTAAGTCGTACGTATGTAATTCATTAAATCACATGTGATAGGTTCCATAGTTTGTAAACCAAGGTGTTTTAAAATGTGATTTTCACATTTGCTGCGATTTATCATTGAAAAGAGGCGTTTTTCAAGCCATGTTTATTAGAACACCTTTTCTTTCTTTTCATAAGAATGTACCTCCTAGAGCTTGGTCGTTGAAGTTTTAAACACACACACATACACACACACATATCTGTTGATGCAACATCTAACACAATCGTAGCTACTGACAAGAACGGTCAGCCAGTATTCTTTTTCCCATGCGAGACGGATTTCCCTATTTTGCTATTTTCCCAATTTTCCATGATGTGTGACAACATGGTAATGGTCTAACGAGAAAATTATGTCGAGTACCATATTTATATTTGATAGCTCATATTGTGTAACGTTTCCTCGTATACTATTTTGTACATTTCTTCTGATGAAAATAAGGCAAATGGGCTATCGCGAACGGGTACTCGATTCTCCATCTCGTCCCTGAACCAACCACATGGTTTCTCCAACAATTGCAAGCTTTAAAGCTATATGTCTGCAAGTGATACCCTTAGTTTGACTTCAGACCCTGTCAAGAGTTGGTATGCCTTGATTGGGACACCTATCCGTACATGAATATCACGCACATGCACGTACAACGCACAAAACGTGCAACATCTCGGTTTCTTATATCAATATTTCTTTTTATACTTCTTCACACTTCACCATGGTTCATGATACTAATGAACGACTACTATGCAGAAATGTGTTGTTCTTTTGATAAGCTTGAAACCTCTTTAGCCAAATTAAGTTTTGTTCCTGCATCTGTGATAGTGCAAATACTTTTATAATGCCCAGAACTATTATATTATGTAAACCATATAGGTATAAAGAAAACTTACATTGGAAATTAATCTAGAAGTTGTATTTCCTCTTTAAAAAAGTTTATACGTAACTCTTTAAGCAGAATAAGTATATAACTCAGAATCAAACATGTCATGGTTGAAAATATGTTCAGCGTTGGTTTTACTTCACTGCTCTAAGGAGAAAGTCAAATAAGAGTTGTTACAGTTGGATTTGAATACGTGTTTTAGACATGAAACTCTTAGGAGCCATCAAATATATTAGAAAGGATATAAGATATGTGTGAGTGTCCGTGTGTGTATATTCGCATGAATCTATTTAGGAATCACATATGCAAAGAAAATAAGTTCAAACAACACGTAGAATCTTCACCTCCTCCCTTCTCTTTCTCTTTTGATATTTGTTTCACCCCATTCTATCTTCTTAAGATACTATCACACGGGTACTACATAACTGTCTGATACTTTGATAGACTTGGCTTGAAAGCTGTAGGTTTTTTTTTTTGTTTCATTTCCTTCTCTTTCGCTGCTCTTTTCGCATTTCCCTGCACTACACGCATGCAAATACTTCAAATACCGTACTTTCTTCTTCCTCTCTCTCTCTCTTCCGAAACGTCCCATCGTCTTACTGCTCATCTCTCGACGAGACAGCTTCTCTCTCCCAGGATGCTGCACCTCATCTCCAAGTTGTAGACAGCAGTGGCTGCCTGAGAATTCAGTTAGCACACGCAACTCACACCACTCATCTTCAACCCTCTCTCTTGTACACCTACAACCACCCCCAGAACGATGCCATAATCTAGAAGCCGAAGGAGCAAGACAGTGTGGCAAGTTGTAGCCATAGACTTCTAGAAGACCAAATAGCAATGGCGCATATATATATATATATATATATATATATATATATATATATATATATATATATATATATATATATATATATATATATATATATATGCGTGTTGTGTATCTACGGATATCAGCTAAGATATTCAAAACACGAAGCCTCAACCCATCTTGTACTCCTTCGTCAATTTACGCGCCCAAGGGAGTGCTCTTTCAGAAAACTTTCTTTTTTTTCGAAGAAGAGAAAGTTAAAATCTAAAACTACATGACGAAATATTTTTGAAGCAGAAAAACCCATAGAGATTTTTCTAAGGTGGAAAATATAATCAAATACAACGCGGTATGGACCTTTTAAATTGTCGCTTTGGTACAGAGTTTTGGGTTTTTCTTCTTTTCTTCTTTAAATGTAATAGTTAAGTCTTTTCTTTTTTTCTAAAAAAATATTTTCTTTTACATAGCATGTGATTCTAATTCAGTTTGAGTAATGGTAATTAATGAAGAAATAAATTACGGATGAATGACAGGAAATTCACAAAATAGATAAAAAAAAGCTTTATTTTCTCAAGTAAGAAAATGTTACCATACAAAACTAGTAAATAACTTTTGTTTTACAGTATGGGACTACAATCACCTTCCGAACTAAGGATTCTAATAATGAATCCTCATGGAAAAGATCTCAAAAGCATAGCAAGATGTTCTTGTTGTTTTGTACGGGGCACGGTTGCTCAGTGATACAGCTCTTACTTCTAATGCGTGTCGTCCTTGGTTCGATTCCCGCCTAAGTAAGGTTGTGGTTGACAACATCGTGTCCATGTTTCTGGGGTACTGTTGTTTTCTCTTGCCCCCGCCAAGTGAACTTTGTGGTGGACAAACACCGTGTGCGTGGGTTTCCTCGGGGTTCTCCCGTTTCCTCCCACTTTCTTCATTCCACCATTGCATTCATTTCTCATAATCACCGTCTCCTTTAGCCTAACCGGCATAACCGTGGGACGTAAACCTCGAAGATTTCAATTCATTTTTTCGTTTCCTCTTAATTTCTCATTCCACCAATTCTTGCATCATGGGTAACTTGCCTTAATCATTATCTCCCTTAGCCGTGAGACGTTAAATCGAAAGATTTCATGTTGTTGTATTGTGGATTCCGGGTTCCAGGAAAGATTACATGGACAATTTTCGATTTCGAGTGAAGAATAAAGGCAGAGACGCAACCTTTCCTGGGTCACAGAGCATATATGGCTGGTTCCAGCAAATAACCGGCTAAGTCGGGAAAAGTAAATTTTACAGGAGAGCAGTTGAAAAGGTAAATTTTTACAATAGTTACCGTACCTGGCTAATTTTGACGTAACCAAATGCTGTAACTTCCTCAATGTTATGAATTCGTCTTAGCCGCTTCTACGAAATGTAGAACTCACCAAATGAAGCTTATACCTGTAAAATCTCAATTTTCAAAAAAAATTCGACTTAGCCGGTTATTCACTGGAACCAGCCATATAATGTTTCACTGACCTCTTATAGCTTTAAAACACTTTGCTTTTACGAAGTGCTCCTTTACATATTTACTTTGTTTGCTTCTGTATACGTTCGGGAGTCACTAAAATCTCAACAACTATTTCATGAATCACCACCAATTTTAGCCAGAAAGTCGAGGGCCAAAGTTAGAAAAAGAGTACTTTGATGGAGACGATCCAACTGATCCATTTTGATGGAGATGATCCGACTGATCCATTTTGATGGAGATGATCCGACTGATCCATTTTGTTGGAGATGATCCGACTGATCCATTTTGATGGAGATGATCCGACTGATCCATTTTGATGGAGACGATCCAACTGATCCATTTTGATGGAGATGATTCGACTGATCCATTTTGATAGTGTTAGGTTTGTTGAAGAGTTATTGCTGGATTTGTATCAATATTATTCTTTTCAATACATATGAGAAACTGGATGATAAGAAAGACAAAGTGCAAATAACAGAACACAAGGAGATAAATGTTGAATTCGACAAAAGTGTTAATCTTCTGCTCTGGGGCTAGGCAGAGCGGATTTAGACACTGCGACCCCTTTTAATGGAAACAAAGGTCTGCAGTAATGAGATAGATACAATTTTTCTATATAAATAACATTGAAAGTGACTATATTTGTGACTTAATAACTCTTGAACCATACGACCGATCTCAATCAAATTTTGCAACATAGATGAGGTTCGAATCTGGGGGAGTTTCTATCTTTTCACTTTGACGGTACACTAGGGTTGGGGAGGGAGAGAAGATATATAAAATTAAAAAAAAAAAAAACTTAATAACTCTTGAACTACGAGATTGCCCTTTATCAAATTTGCCACATAGATGAGGTTAGCGTTTCTCTTTGACGATACAACGTAGGGGAGGGGGAGGAGATATATATATACATATATAAAAATTAAAAAAAAAACTTAATAACTCTTGAACCATGAAACCTATCTCGATAAAATTTGTCACATAGATGAGGTTCAGGCATGGATGGTTTTTATTATTATGGGAAGGGGAGGGGGATATATATATATAAATGAAAGTGTCTAAGTTTGTGATTTAATAATGTTTGAATCACTCGACCGATCTCGATCAAATTTTCAATATGGATGAAGTTAGGGCCCGGGATGGTTTTTATAATTTCACTTTGATGGTAATTCCTAGAAAGATGGGGAGGGGTAGATATTTAAAAATAATGGAAGATGACCTATCGAAGATGATCGAAGATAATTAGTGTCGAATGAATTGTTTTCGGGGGCACTGATACAAACAGTGACACTTCCGATGCCGTTTAAATCCCAATTCAGAAAATTATGTCTAAAATGAATTGTATTTTCCCCGTGCAAAGAAGTAATCTGTTAATAAATGAATAAATAGTGGTGATAAATGCGATGATGAGGGTTATGGCTCTAACTGTTTCAATTAATGTCTTCAAGGTTGTACGTATATTTTTTGTAAAAAGAAAATAAACAAAAAACTAATTACAATAAAAACTAATTTCGCAATAAATAAATAAATGCTGAGCTCACATTATATGCAATACAGGCAAAAGAGTAGGAGAACTAATGTGGAACTTTCCATGCGTATGCGACTTGAATAAAACTCTTGTGTGAACTTTAGGTTGTTGAACATCCTTCTATTACAGCATGTCCAGTAGAAATTTACGACTTTTAGGAAAAGAAAGAAAAGAATTAAAAAAAAAACATCGCTGAAGCAAGCAGATGCGTGATCGTATGCATGACACAGATAATTCGCTGACATTCAGAGGGTGCATATTACAGGCAGTTTTCTCCACTGCGGCGTCAGGAGTTGATTTATATCTTAGTAAGTTATATGTGCATGTGGAGAATAATAACACACACACGTATATGGTGGAATCTTCGTGCGGTAACGTGCTTGGGATATTTAACTATGCAAATCACATAATTACACATACGAAATAACGTATCTTCTTCTCATTATGTATACAAAGACAGATTGGTCGCACGAAAATAGCGCCGTCTAAAAATACAAGTTGTCGTTAGGATAATAGGGAATGAAATGGGAGATGTTTGTTTGAATACATTATATGGGCGTAAGTCAAACCTACATCCAGTTGTTGTTTACGTGCATATTGTAATGGCTACAACAACTTGTGTTATTTTATGCTGAAATAACTGTTACCATGATGGGAATCTGGCTATAATGGATGTTCCCTGTACATTAATTCATGTCAACAGATGTTAAAGAGACATGCGATTACTAGATTTTATAATATGAATAGTTATTTGGATGAGGTCACGCAATTGTTTCTTTTAATGTAAGGTCATATCCTACAAAAATATATTTGCATTATTTGTAAGATTCTTTTATGAGCGTAGAATATTATATTGTAATTTCTAGCAAATAAAAACTGTCAAAACAGCACAACTATACCAAAGAAGATTACTTCTGTCCTTGGTTGTAAGGATAAGGAATTTCTACAATTCGAAACAACTCCCATTCGTGCGTATTTGTCTGACTGTCTATTCCATGGTAAATTTCTGTAGCCAGCTGGTATGATCTAGTGGTTATATTGGTCGGAAGCCAATCCGTTTTTGAACTCCAGTTAGGTCAGTTTGTTGGAACTACAAGATTCATTCAATAAATAACCGGAAAAGTTATATTAAAAAATAAGCAACTTCGACAAAGTTTGTGGTTCTTTGTTATTTTTTGGTGGTGTTCTAGAACTATTATCAGATTTGCCTGGCACGCTTGCTTCTCGAAAGGGATGCTGGGAATAAGCGAAACAAGATGGCGGCACCCTTGCAGGTTGGCACCAATGTGCAGCAACGGAAAGTTATTGACGACACCAGTCCACGCCGATTGCTTGTTTCAAATTATCATGCATAGTGTTTGCGTACGTTTATTCGTGCGTAAGTATGTTCATCTTTGCTGCAATATCACCCACGCCTGTATTCCCGTATCAACTCATCAAGTCTCGTAATGTTGTTTTCCGTGACTGCACAGGCAGAGTGGCGAATCTTCAACATTTGTTACACCATTTGAACTTATCTGCTCACTCGCAGATTTGTGTTCGACTCAAACAGCTTTTACCATATTGCACAGCCATCCGACGATGAATTTCGACTGGTTTCAACCCTTCAGTTAACAGAAATCTAATGACACTCTGTTGTTCCACATTGCGGCAAACCTGCAAAGGTCACTATCTTGTTTCACTGATTCTCAGCATCCCGTTCGTGAAACAGGCGTACCAAGCTCATATGATAATAGTTCTAGGACACCACCAAAAAGATAACAAAGAAACACAAACATTGTTGAACTTACGTATTTTTTATACATCTTTTCTGGTTATTTGTTGAATAGACATTGAACGTTAACTTAAGTATAAGCACAGTATAGCTAGATAAGCTGTAGTTAGTAATTTTGTAAATTTAAAGAAAAAAAGCTTGCCGCCCATCTGTCCTTGAAAAATCTATATTTTTACCTGCAGTTGGTATTAAATCAAATAAATGTATCTTCTTTAGCAAATCTAGATCTTTGTTTAGAGTAGAAGAATTAGAATTTCCTTTGAACAATTGCCAGAACATAGGCTTCTGAACAGTACAAGAATTAGAATTTCTTACGAACAATTACCAAAATATCTGCATCTGAACAGTACAAGAATTAGAATTTCCTACGAAAAATTGCCAGAATATCGGCTTCTGAACAGTACAAGAATTAGAATTTCTTACGAACAATTACCAAAATATCTGCATCTGAACAGTACAAGAATTAGAATTTCCTACGAACAATTACCAGAATATCGGCTTCTGAACAATACAAGAATTAGAATTTCTTACGAACAATTACCAAAATATCTGCATCTGAACAGTACAAGAATTAGAATTTCCTACGAACAATTACCAGAATATCGGCTTCTGAACAATACAAGAATTAGAATTTCTTACGAACAATTACCAAAATATCTGCATCTGAACAGTACAAGAATTAGAATTTCCTACGAACAATTACCAGAATATCGGCTTCTGAACAATACAAGAATTAGAATTTCTTACGAACAATTACCAAAATATCTGCATCTGAACAGTACAAGAATTAGAATTTCCTACGAAAAATTGCCAGAATATCGGCTTCTGAACAGTACAAGAATTAGAATTTCTTACGAACAATTACCAAAATATCTGCATCTGAACAGTACAAGAATTAGAATTTCCTACGAACAATTACCAGAATATCGGCTTCTGAACAATACAAGAATTAGAATTTCTTACGAACAATTACCAAAATATCTGCATCTGAACAGTACAAGAATTAGAATCTCCTACGAACAATTACCAGAATATCGGCTTCTGAACAATACAAGAATTAGAATTTCTTACGAACAATTACCAAAATATCTGCATCTGAACAGTACAAGAATTAGAATTTCCTACGAAAAATTGCCAGAATATCGGCTTCTGAACAGTACAAGAATTAGAATTTCTTACGAACAATTACCAAAATATCTGCATCTGAACAGTACAAGAATTAGAATTTCCTACGAACAATTACCAGAATATCGGCTTCTGAACAATACAAGAATTAGAATTTCTTACGAACAATTACCAAAATATCTGCATCTGAACAGTACAAGAATTAGAATTTCCTACGAACAATTACCAGAATATCGGCTTCTGAACAATACAAGAATTAGAATTTCTTACGAACAATTACCAAAATATCTGCATCTGAACAGTACAAGAATTAGAATTTCCTACGAACAATTACCAGAATATCGGCTTCTGAACAATACAAGAATTAGAATTTCTTACGAACAATTACCAAAATATCTGCATCTGAACAGTACAAGAATTAGAATTTCCTACGAAAAATTGCCAGAATATCGGCTTCTGAACAGTACAAGAATTAGAATTTCTTACGAACAATTACCAAAATATCTGCATCTGAACAGTACAAGAATTAGAATTTCCTACGAACAATTACCAGAATATCGGCTTCTGAACAATACAAGAATTAGAATTTCTTACGAACAATTACCAAAATATCTGCATCTGAACAGTACAAGAATTAGAATTTCCTACGAAAAATTGCCAGAATATCGGCTTCCGAAAGTACAAGAATTAGAATTTCCTACGAACTATTACCAGAATATCGGCTTCTGAACGATAGAAGAATTAGAATTTCCTATGAACAATTACCAAAACATCGGCTTCCGAACAGTACATGAATTAGAATTTCGTACGAACTATTACCAGAATATCGGCTTCTGAACAGTAAAAGAATTAGAATTTCCTACGAACAATTACCAAAATATCGGCTTCTGAACAGTAAAAGAATTAGAATTTCCTACGAACAATTACCAAAATATCGGCTTCTGAACAGTAAAAGAATTAGAATTTCCTACGAACTATTACCAGAATATCGGCTTCTGAACGATACAAGAATTAGAATTTCCTATGAACAATTACCAAAACATCGGCTTCCGAACAGTACATGAATTAGAATTTCGTACGAACTATTACCAGAATATCGGCTTCTGTACAGTAAAAGAATTAGAATTTCCTACGAACAATTACCAAAATATCGGCTTCTGAACAGTAAAAGAATTAGAATTTCCTACGAACTATTACCAGAATATCGGCTTCTGAAACAAGGTGGATGGTCAAGATATTTTAAACGAAACTGTACCTTCATAATGAATGAATAAATGATAATGATTCAATGGAGGCACCAGCTCCAAAGCATATTTGTACATTCATGAGTGTACCTAAGAAATGAATATGATGAAGACAACGATATTTTGCCGAAACTATAACACAGATTAGTTGTAATTACTGTTCCCTTTTGTTAACTTCTATATTTATTTACGTCAATGATGTTATATAAGTACTTATTGTCTTTTCGTTTTTCACTTCATCATTCATCATGGGGTGGCACGGTGGCTCAGTGGTACATCACTTACCTGTGATCTGTGAGGTGCTTTTTTCGATTCCTGGCCAAGTAAGTTTGTGGTAGGCAGTAACATGTCCGTGAGTTTTCTCGGGATACTCCCGTTAACTTGCACGTTCTATTTACACGAAATCTTCCATCATCATTCACTTGCCTTAATCGCTGTGTCCCTTATCCTAACGGGTATAATCATGAACGTTAAATTGAAAAAAAAATCATTTCCTTTCTCATTATCTCCTTTAGCCAAAATTTTACAGCCGTGTGTGTAACGTAAAGATACACTGAAAAAAATTGTAATTAAATTGCCAAACATCAATGTAAACTCAATTACTCTTCATTTTGTAAGTTGATATATATTTCCTTAGATTAAATTACAAAATTTGTTGGTTGTTTTATATAAATTTACAAAAAAATATATAAGAAAATATGATACAGGGTGTCCGAGAAGTCCTTCCCTGATTACAGAAATTGATAACTCAGGCTAGAAATAAGATAGAAATATGAAACTGGTGTTGAATTGTTTACAAACTATAAAAGTTTTTGTCTGTGTTAGATTTGTTCTGTTTTACCAAGTCTCATTTTTTTTGTTTTAGGTTTGTAGTACGTAAGTAAAAAGCCCAAGAAGCCATGCCAACCAACCAGGAGAAGGCACAGTGTGCCCTGTGGTACCATGAGACACGATCACCAACCACGGTGCAGAGACAGTTCCAGACAACATTTGGGAGGACTCCACCTGATGTCAAGAGCATTAAAGCCTGGTATGAGAAGTTCAAGAACACAGGGTCGGTTGCTGACCTTCCGAGGTCTGGTCGACCAAGAACCTCAGCAGATACGGTGGAGGCTGTGCGGCAGTCTTTTCTGAGAAGTCCTAAGAAATCGGTGCGCAGGTCCTCACGTGAATTACAGATGCCAAAAAGCTCTATCCATGACATTTTACACAAACGTTTATTGTTTCGTGCTTACAAAGTGCAACTCGTTCAGGCCTTGTTGCCCGACGACGGATTGGGCGATGGATTGGTCGTGATGGACCAACAGCTTGGCCTCCACGCTCTCCTGACATAACCCCATTAGACTTCTTTTTATGGGGTTATGTCAAGGATGAGGTCTACCGAACACGTGTACCAGATCTTGAAACCCTGCAGCAACGAATAACCACAGTCGTTGCATCGATCCCTCCAGTGATGTTGGCTAATGTGTGGATGGAAATTGAATATTGCCTAGATGTGCTACGTGCTACCAAGGGTGCTCATGTGGAAGTGTACTGATGTGACCAAAACTTTTATAGTTTGTAAACAATTCAACACCAGTTTCATATTTCTATCTTATTTCTAGCCTGAGTTATCAATTTCTGTAATCAGGGAAGGACTTCTCGGACACCCTGTATTTTTATTGATAAAAATGCAATTTTATTCCATTTCATGTTAGTAATTTGACTTTATAGATGTAAATTAATTTACAGAGAGGATTGGCAAACAGATTGCCAACGTTTTTTGTAAATTTACCTATGAAAGTTTTTTTTACAGCATAGATAAATTTCTATATACTATACCCGATTGTAATTAATTTCAATGGAACAAGTGTGTGATAACAAAATGAACAGTAAAAGAGAGAACACCAACGCTTACACAAACTTGGATACTTGGACAGAAGGATAATGTGATGATGTAAATTTCTTAACATTTGTTCTATTTTCATCAACTATGGCGAAAGTCTTTTGATAAACTATTAGTAATACCCATTGCTTGAAATTATAATCCTAACCCTATCTTAATTATAATAGGCGGTACGTCTTGCTACTGTGAGCCACAATTTCATTGTATTTTCTTAGTTGTACTTTTAGTTTTAAAGAGCGAATAATTTCAAACGATTGTGTGCACCTTTCAAGCGACAGAGTGAATCATATGGTATCTGAATCATGCCCAAGTAGTCTTCTAAATCACGACACACATGACAAAGTAGTACTAAATGTGGTCAGTATTTCAGTGAAGTTGTAGGTGCGAAGCTCCAGAGGTTTAGGAGATACAGCTACCAGAACATCACATGGAAGTACAGAATATTCTTCATATAGTTGGAGGTAAAAGCTCTGTAAGACCTCTTGTAACGACAAAAGGTGAATAACAAATATATAGGTACATATTAGGACTAGGGAGAAGTCATATAGTAAGGGTATACCTGACGGCGGCCATCTTGAAATCCGCCATTTTGAATTAAGGTTAAGTTTTTAAAATAGGAATAGGGTCATATGATACATGATTTAAGGCGCAAACTTAATCAGAAGAACAATGATGACGTTAGTTTTGATTTACGCGCAATTGGTAAAAAGTTACAGGGAAATTAAATATTGTTGCAACATATGTATTAGTCCTTTACCCCACCTTGTAAATTTTGTGTTAATGATAATAATTAAATAAAAAGCAGGTGGATAAATATTAGGTCTATGGTAAGAGTTGCCTTGATGGCGGCCATGTTCAAATCCACCAATTTGAATCACACAAAAGTTTTAAACAAAACGCATAACATTAACATCTTATTAATAGCAAATTTTACCATAACTCCAACGGTATAACCATTTTTGCTTTATCATTAACCAGCATTTGTTATCGCATAAACAAGTTGCTAATTTAGGGAAAAATGACCAAAGTGGAATTGAGTCATAATTGAACTTGGGTCTTTCTTCCAGAAAAGTCCTCAATTAGTACAATCAATATGTAGTTCAGAAAAGAATGCATGACTTGCACAAATGCTCTGCTGACAGTGAGCACACCTGACAAAGGCAATCGAGTTACACTTGATACATTTGTAGTTAACAATTCCGTCAAAGGACTCAAAGCAGTAGTCGTAAGGAGCGATCCATTTAATTTTGTGCTGGTTAATGATAAAGCAAAAATGGTTATACCGTTGGAGTTATGGTAAAATTTGCTATTAATAAGGTGTCACTGTTATACGTTTTGTTTAAAACTTTTGTCTGATTCAAAATGGTGGATTTGAACATGGCCGCCATCAAGGCAACTCTTACCATAGACCTAATACTTATCCACCTGCTTTTTATTTAATTATTATCATTAACACAAAATTTACAAGGTGGGGTAAAGGACTAATACATATGTTGCAACAATATTTAATTTCCCTGTAACTTTTTACCAATTGCGCGTAAATCAAAACTAACGTCACCATTGTTCTTCTGATTAAGTTTGCGCCTTAAATCATGTATCATATGACCCTATTCCTATTTTAAAAACTTAACCTTAATTCAAAATGGCGGATTTCAAGATGGCCGCCGTCAGGTATACCCTTACTATATGACTTCTCCCTAGTCCTAATATGTACCTATATATTTGTTATTCACCTTTTGTCGTTACAAGAGGTCTTACAGAGCTTTTACCTCCAACTATATGAAGAATATTCTGTACTTCCATGTGATGTTCTGGTAGCTGTATCTCCTAAACCCCTGAAGCTTCGCACCTATAACTTCACTGAAATACTGACCACATTTAGTACTACTTTCTCATATATGTCTCAGTCAGCAACTCGATTCACCCAAACGTAAGGTTTACTTGTGAGAGCCGCAGAGCTTGTGTAATTATCTACTATTCCTTTGATAATGATTCACGAGATTTGTAGATCATTTCCACAACGAACCCTAGGTGTAGTCCTTGACACTAGTTTCTTAAGCGTGATTGCTGCTGTGCTATAGTCGAATAGTCTAAGGCGTTAGATCAGGGTTTCCCAACGTGGGGGTCGCAAAGATAGGCGAAAGAGATAAATATAATTAGATTCTAAAACATTTTTAAATATTATTTTGAGTTTTGTTCTGATAGACATATTTTTATTTTTATATACACTGTTAAGGACAACAAAAATAGGTCTACTAAACATTTTTAACAAGTGCAGAGTTGTTTAAAAATTAATTTAAATGAAAAAAGGTACGATATGAAACTAATACGAACTGAATATTGAAATACCAGAAAAATACAAATGCAACAAAGCCTGCACTTTAAAATACAATTAAAATTGAAAGCTAATGAGATACCAGAGAATGGAGTGATTTCATTAGTGCTACAATGTAGAGTACAATCTCCGTGTTGCATATTATCAAGTCATTTAAAATACTCAATAACTTTTTTAACAACTAGTCAAATTTCTTTAACCAAAATTAGAAACAATTTTCATTTTTCTACCATATGACCCAAAATTAAGGAAGTTATGAAGTTTTAAAATTTTCAAACGGCCTCCATTTTGAAGCAGTCTGGCGCATCGGATTCGATATTTGTAATATGAATGAACTGACCAAATTTTGATTTAATCTATTAGTTTTAGGTCAGATACTATATCCACTATATACAAGAAATGGATTCTACTATTATATAAATAGACTGATATGGTGAGATCTCCGAAATATTTATGTTAAAAATTCTACCTAAAATTATAATGGAGTCGCTGGGAAGAGGATGTAATAAAATGGGGTTCGTGATAGAAATTAGGTTGAGAACCATTGCGTTAGATGGACAATTTAGAAGCAAAATCCATTAGGAGTTAGATGTGCTTGGTTGGACCGGAGTTTAGCTGCCCATTCAGTACCAGGACTACATGAGACTTGGATCTATAGTTTAACGTGGGATTTGAAACACATGAGCTCCCACATACAAGTAAATTCAGGTATTCTGCGTGAAAGGCGCGGATGTTAACCATATAGCCAAGAGTAAATCTTTCTGAAGAGAATGAACATATTTTTGACTGTCCTGGCACATTCTGTGTTTATGTCCTTGAATGCTATGCGGACAAGTATCCTGATTGGGGCAGATAAGAAAGGTGGCTAGCGAGTGTACCTTTGATACATGATGCTCCGGATGGGATTTAAATCGTAGGAAACCGAATCATTAAAATTTGAACGCATTCCACTAGCTTGGGGTGTAATTCGAAAACGCTACTTTGAGTTACGACTCTCGTCCATCGTTATTTAACCTGATCTACCAATTTCGTGGTCGTTAAATATATATAGTTTCCCTAAGCTGTAAAAATGTAATTTTAAGATACGGTAAGGGAAAAAAAGAAGGAATGTCACAAAACTGCATTTTCGAGAAAACTGCGATTTAATATTGAAAACAGCGTAAGAAGAATAGGGTTAGTTACATATTTTTCCCCTTTTTACCTGGACATTTTTACATCTACGTATGCATAGCATATACAGTCAAATAGTACCAAGAGTCACCAACAGATAGGACAAAGCACCCGAAAAAACACATACATGGGCATTCCTTGTTTTTTCCCCTTACCCTTCATTTGTAAACTCTACTTACACGTGTAGATGGGTCCTTTCTCGCTTCTCCACATAATCCTCATTGGAATTCAGGCGTTGGTTTCAGCGTTGCATCAATTTGTCCAAACCCTTTGCAAAAAACAATCAGGGTTATGGCTCTTTAGTATTCTTTCCATATTCCACTTCACTTTTTCATCACCAATTTTTCATAAGGATACCAGGTCGCTTATGTCGACCCAGAACTCTTTTTCAGGGAAACGCAATTCAGCATAAGCGACCTGACATCTTCTTCTTAACGACAACGTCCACCCCACTCAGTATGTAGACAAGACAAAAAATTGAAGAAATGGGATGAAAACTGTTGTCCCACTCACCATACACCCTCAATTTAGAGCCGAATTAGTTCATTTTTTTCTGGTGTTAAAGCTGGACAAATTAGTGCAACGGTGACACAAACGCCTGAATCCCAAAGGGGATTATGTGCAGAGGTGAGGAAGCACTCAACTATTCTAAAATATAAATATTTTTCAGCTAAGGGAAACATATATTGAACGACCCACTTATTTAAAAAAAAAAAAACATACTGAATTCCTTACATTAATAGAGATATGAACTTCTCGAAAATACCACGGTATAACATTAAACGAGGCATTTTAACTATTCTCCCGTAAAATTTTACAAATCAAGTTAGGTTACTTAGTTCCTTCACTTCGACACGTCGACACTGAAATGGGAGGCTAAACTTCAACAAACAAAACGAATAATACAGCCTGTACAGCTCACAGATGACGAGAAGAACCCTAGCAGAAGTAGTGTGACATAGGTATGGGCTCGCCCACTTTTAGCACGGGAGTTTCAAATGACATCACGGAATAGCACACAGAAACTACCCGGAGTAGCAGACGACATCTAAGTATAGACAACACCTCAAAAACCGAAAATGGACTTGACCGTGTCGTTGACCTTTCCCCGCTTCCCCTGTTTTAGGGTTCTTCTCGTCATCTGTGAGCTGTACAACAAGCTAAACGTGATCTAATGCCGTATTATACGGGTAAAGTTGTAAAAGTGTATCCACTATTTTGATAACTCTCTTGTATGAGGTACACAGTATCTAGTACTGTTACTTTACTTTTCCATACATAAGAGAGTAATTTACCATATAATATTCAATCCCTGTTGTGGCGAGGCCTTGATTTTAATGAGTATTCAGAACACTAAAAGTTAGGAGTTTGCTGGAGAACTTAATTAAAAGGCAGAGGAGCGGAATAGCCTAATAAACAAGTAACTTACATTTCTGTCCGGGTTGCCATGTCGTCTTGACATGGGCAACGCTCTAATGAAATGTTCCTCGAAGACCGGAGGACAAACAGAAGGATGGCTCATATTTGTGTGTGTGTATACGTAGAGAGCGAACTAGATACATATATGCTTGCACAAGAAACATGTCTTCTAGCTGACGGAATTATATCTAAAGGTATAATAGAGTATATAGATACAATTTCGTTATAACTTTACACTACAAATAGATTCTACCCTGAACAAAAAGTTGTTATTTGAAGAAAAAGAAATGAGGTAAAAGTTCGAGTTGAAGATTTTACATATGCACTAAAGGATTTTCCAGTTAAGTTTTAACAATTTATTGAATTTAAATTTCTAGGTTTACGGCGTTTTCACTTTGTAAGCTAAAGAGGTTATAAGCTACAGAGGAATTATTTTTGAGATGTTATGGAATAATTAGTAATGTGGAAGGAAACGGGAAAATCCCAAGAAAAACCCTGACGAAATGTTGTCTGCCATAGTCCTACCTAGCCTTGGATCGAACCACGAACCTCTCGCAGCAGACATGACCCTCTACCACTGAGCCACCGTGCTTTCTTTCAACAATTTATCGGCAAATGTATTCGCGTAAGCGTGTTACTAATGTATACGTGAGAATAACGTGGAATACAAACAATGTTAAAACAAAAATCTTTACTCACGGCCATGCCGGCTATTCTAAAGGAGATGGTGGTGATGAGAAATGAATGAAATGGTGGAATGAATAAAGTAGGCGGAAACGGGAGAACTCAAATACACGGTGTTTGTCCACAATAAAGCTTACTTGGCTCGAGCTGGAACCGAACGAAAGATTCCATGACCCAGTGGACCTCCGCGTGGGTGCACCTCTGATCATCTTTGAACCCTTTTTTTTTTCTAAAACTCTTAAAGTATTGCAGCATTAGCTGTACGGTCTCCGCATAAAAAACTTAGAGCGTACCTCATGAATCACTTGCCGCGATTGACGCAAACGAAGAATTTCCTCCAAGACAGATACTATTGAATTAACTTAAGTATTACACTTAAGTTACTTCAATAGTAGCTGTCCTGGAGGAAATTCTTCGGTGGCGTCAATCGCGGCAAAGAGTCGTAATCTAAGCTTTTACTAACGCTCTCTTTTTTAGTCTGATCGGTCCCGGGTTTGATTCCCGGTAAGAAATTTGGTCGAAATTTTATGTCCAGTGCTACTTCCATTGAGTTACCATTTCCTATTCCATCAACTCGTTTCATAATATTATACTATCATTAAACATTTTTCAGTTTTCATTTTCATATCTGCCCGAAAGAAACCATCCTTAGCTACACTTATTAAAGCTAAGCTAGCCTAAGCTACTATCTTAAGCTAACAGTAGATTTATTGCAAGAAGACACAAAATCTTTGTTATTAGGATCATGCAGTGGGACTTTAAGATTGCACTCTCACTACGTCCTTCTGAACCCCTCTCGATAACTTCTGAACGAAAACAATTTCTTACTATATTTGTTTTTTCGTTTCTTTTTTAATAATTAGAGTGATTATCTTGGCCATGTTGATTGAGTCAATTTGTTAAGATCTCCACCAATAAGAATGACCTTAAGGCTGGCTATCCATATTACATACATGGATTAGAGGACTGCACGGGCCGGAATTTTTAGCCCGTGCCCGGTCCGACCCCTTGAATTTATAATGTGACGCCCGACCCGAGTCCGAAATATATTTTAGCATTTAGTTCCAAGCCCGGGCCGAGCTAGTGTGATAATCCAATGAACCTGATAAAGCCCGAATTACATAAATTTAATAATTAACGCAAAATTGTATTTTTATTTACAGCAATTAGAGGTTTAATTTTGCCGTTGTGCTTTAAAAGTTCTCCCGAAAAAAAAAAACGGTCCTATAAATATCGTTGTACAGTATTTTTACAAAGTTCGGCCCGAAAAGGCTCGAGAAATATGGTTGTACATTAAACAATTTACGGCCCGAGCCCATGGATACATGAACTGAGGTTAGAATGTTTTGAGGTTAAAAGTGCTTTTGCAGTTCAGAGTCGCAACTAGAGATTTTGGCGCTCTGGACAAAGTAAAATTCGGTGCCCAATATCTCCCCAAGTTTCTCATTAAAAAAAAAAAAAAACATTTAAGACTAGCAACTCTTAAGTTTTATCAAGCTGCTTGAACAGACTATTCCGACAACAAAAACCGAGCATTACTTATTCCTTTACAAATACCTATAAATGCTGTTTTCAAGAGGCTTATTTTGGACTTTCAGTTAAAACTTGACAATATTTGGTATACAGATCCACTTGGAGAACAGTTATGGAAATTCATAGTACGACTATTTACAACGTTTCATACTATCGATAAGAAATGATATTTCAATATATTAGAAACCATGTGCTTTTAAAATCAACGAAATTGGCGACAGTCTTAATTTCGAGTAATAATTGTAAATTTGAAATTTTATTCTATATTTCATCACTCAAATAGCATTTTAATTTCGATTCTCTTACGTTAATTTTTTTGTGTGAAATATAACGGAAATTCAGAAGGACGATTCTTTTTGATTTTTTAAAATATTGATCGATGGAGCTAGAGGATATGTTTAATATTTGTATTTAAAACCCTAAATATACTTTGGCTACTACATAACTTTGAAATTACAGTAATTACTTAATTTCTCGGCTTACTTAGTATTAAATAACATATTAGAAATTAACTTACACACATAGATATAATGTGTGTGTATGATTTCTATGTATGTTGATAAAGAAAACTTTTACCCATTTAGATAAGAACACACACACACACACAGACACTCACACACAAAGTATCCTGCTGATAGAAGTAGTAGACGAAGAAGTTTTCCCAATAAATTCCCTCAGATTGAAAGTATTGGTTGCGACCGGAGCGAGCGAGAAAATTTTTACCAAATGTATTTCTTTGCAAATTGTTAGTTTAACAGGGGCCGCATCGTGTACTCTTTTTCAAGACTTTTATTTGTGCTTGCTCGTCCTACGCCCTCTTGCTATCAGCGCCCAGGGAGACGGTCACATTCACCCTCTGCCCCCTAGCTACGGCTCTGTTGGAATTAACAGTGGTTTGGTTAATGATCAAGAAATATGAGTGAGGTTAAAACCTCACATACTTGACGTAATATAGAGGTTTTACAACACTAACCGCTTCAATTATCAGCATAGATTCATTTATACATGTAGCTGTAAGTGCTATGCTCTTTACTGTGTCTTTCAATTTCTTTTTTTTTTTTTATGCATCTAATGTAAGCTTATTAATGTAAAATCAAATACGAGTTCTTACGCCATGAGGAATAGCTATATTTATTCAAAGGAACGGTGTATTAATGTCGATTTCCTTGTGGAGCAGCTGAAAAAATTCTGCACACTTACACCAATAAAAAACAAATTAGGAACTGTCAAAGAGAGGGCTGCTAATTTGTAGTTTTAAAGCCGTCAGAGACATATGTATGGCTGGTGGGTGCTACAGAGATTTTTTTATAAGCTATATATTGTATGTACTAATTTTCCTCTCTTACACACGGAATGTACGTTTTATATATATCTAGGTATATAATAATAATAATAATAATAAAAAATAATGAAACTGCAAAACTTAGCTTCTCTGTAGAACATAAGTTGAACTTCCGTACTGGAACCGGTGCTAGTAATTAACCAGTTCTCCAGAGCAAAGTTAATTTAGCGTGTCTTGATATAAGGCTGTAATTAACGATTCCTGCTCCCTGTCCTTCTCTGCTTCCCCTCTCCTTCTGTTTCTCTATGTGTTAGGAGAGTTAGTCGAAAGTGGAAAGGGTATTTCTCCAGTTTTCGTTTTTCACCTTTTCCATATACTACAATAAAATTACTTTGTGCGATACAAGCAACCTCCGTTTGCTAGCAAAAAACTCAATTTTGTTGAAAAGTAACAAAAAAAAAAAAAACTCTAAAATAAAAGAACTTAATTCAAACGAGTTACAGGGGCGGAGTGTTCGATCTTTCTCCTCCTCCTTCTTCTTCTTCTTTCTCTTCCCCTTGACTCTGTACTTATCTTACTTCATTTTACTTCTTCTTGTTTCGGTAGCCATCGAAGGGGAGAATTGTTTTACAGGTCGCCAAAGTATAGAACTTCTGTGGCCTTCTGGTCTTGCGTGGGCTCTTTGTACTGCATTGAGAAGCTCTTCAAGGTTTAAGCAAATTACGAAGGGTCAAGGAAATTACTAGCTTCTCCGTTCATTTTATGTATGTATGCAACACTTTCCGTGTTCTCCCAGAGAATATAGGTTATCTAAACGATTTGATTTGATTTTTGAGTTTAACGTCCCAGGAATTTGAAGCTTAAAATATATAAAATGATAATCATGCCTGTAGTGTTTTGTATGGTTGCGAAACATGGTCGCATACTCTCAGAGGAAAACATAGACTAAAAGTATTTGAAAACAAGATCTGAGACGAATATTCGGACCCAAGAGGAACGAGAATGGGGAATGGCAGAAACTTCATAACGAGAAACTACATAATTTAGGTCTATAACATTTACCAAACATTGTTAGGGTCATAACATCTAGAAAGATCAGGTAGGCAAGTCATGTTACAGAATGGAAAAAAGTAGGAACGCTTTCAAAGTTTTAACAAGAAGTCCAATTGGAAAACGACCATTAGAAAGATCTAACGGCAGATGGGGGGACGATATTAAGATAGATCTCGCAAAAATAGCAATAGAAAATAGAAACTGGATCCAGTTGACTAAGAACAAAAGACAATGGAGAGATTTTGTGAACGTGGCATTGAACCTCGGGTTCTATAGGCCATAGAGTTAGTTAGTTTAACGTCCCCTTCATCAGCGAGGTCTATATGAGACGGGACCTACAGCTGAACGTGGGATTTGAACGACATGAGCTTCTGCTGGAAATCTAACCCGGGTCTTCCACGCTAAAGGTACTTACGATAACCGCTTAGCCACAAGGGAGCTCCGAACGATTAGGGCTCCCTACAAACAGTACAATACAAAATGCAATTTTAAAAGAAAGTCACTAAATTTGATGATTCCAGGGGAAGGCGACGTTTGTCCGAAACAAAAGACTAGGGGCGTTAAGGAAGCATGGTCTACGAACTGGTTTGTGGTATTCATGTCTTTGGTTTGTATGGTCAGCACATCGGCTTACTTCGCCTTTAATGACCGAATTCCTCACGACGCTGTGTGGACTCCACAATACAATTTGGTGAGCGGACAATGATCCACCTTTTCTTTAACCAGATCCAGTACTTGTTTCATTTCTCTGATCTCATGAGAAACCTTATGGCATCAGCAAGACGGTCCGATAATAAATTTTATTTCTCAAGAGACATGGTAGCCGAATTGACGTTTATCGCGAACCATTAAGAAGTTGATATGCTGTTGCCGAACCTCTAGTAAGGAAATAGTTTTCAGTGAGCGAATTGAGAAGGTGAAATATACTCGAAAGCCATTCCATCGGACACAATGCTTTCTCTACACACTACACGAATCTGAGAATGAATTTCAGTAGCTTTTACGCCTTTAGCATTAAGAAAACAAATCACAGTATGTATTTCATAGTCGGCGGGGTTCTCAGTCAATTGGCGGATGGATTTTAATTATCCACAAATAAACGTAAACACAGTCGAATGTTTCCGTAATGGTGTTTGTGGCTTGTGTACAGATCTAGGTACATAACGCGCAGACGCGGGATTACGTCCGCAGCGGTCGAATTACAAAACCTCTACTTACTTAAAATAGGTGTTCTTTGACCAGGCAGCCAAAAGAAGGATTTCCGCAAAGTTCTAATCAGGCTGAATGGAGGTGGCTTAGGAAATTTTAGTGCTTCAAGCAAGCAAAGAGAGGCCAGAGTCCCGCAAAGTTCTAGGCAACCTAGGCGGTTAGGAAAACTACAGAGTTTTTCGAGCTTTAGAGCTTTAAGCAAGCTAAAAGAGTGGTTTAGTTTTTACAAAGCATTAATAACATAGGTGAGCGAGAAGCCTCAGGCGTTTAGGCAAGCCAATGTCGATGATGGAGACGTTACACAAAGTTATATATATATATATATATATATATATATATATATATATATTGGATAGCAATGGTGCTGGCATTCTTCCTCTGTTACATGGCTAGATATTGACGAAAATTCCTGTCGTTTATTTTTTGTAGTAATTCTAATAAAAAAGGACGTGATTTTGTTTATAAATAAAAAGCATGTGTTGGTGTTTACAAATGTGACCCATGTGTAGGATATTGCAATATAAAGAAACTTTGGTACACCAAGCGTCTTAATAATGGGTACTGAATATAACCGTTACTTTGCCGAGAATTCTTGTTCCAACTTGGGCCGCGGTGGCTCAGTGGTAGAGCGTTCACCACTGGTGCTTGGGGTCCCGGGTTCAAACCCTGCTCCCGCCAAGTGAACTTTGTGGTGGACAAACACCGTGTGCGTAGGTTTTCTCGGGGTTCTCCCGTTTCCTCTCACTTTCTTCATTCCACCATTTTCACTCATCTCTCATCATCACCGTCTCCTTTAGCCTAACCGGCATAATCGTGGGACGTAAAACTCAAAATTTCATTTCATGTTTTCTTGTTCCAACTTCTTATAAATTATTGACGGAATTTATAAATAATAAATAAATAAATAAATCTAATACCACTGTAAATACAAACCCTTTCCATTTGTCTAGTAGCACGAAGTCGTTTCGTGCAAGAGATCCTAGGTTCGTTTTCAGATGTGAGAGCATTGAACGCATTACGGTGGTTTGAGTTCCACCTTAAACTGTAAATCCATGTGTCATATAGCCTCTTCATTGCAAATGGACGCTGAACCTCTATCCACGACACATGAAGACACAGACGCAAATTTATTTTTATTATAACAAGTAATATGAAAAGATGGAGTTTTTATAGATACAACTATCTCATTTTTAAAATAGGGATAAGGTAAACAAGATTGTGTAATTTCAAATTTTCACTTACTTTGAAATTTTGTAGTGCTAATTAATACAATGCTTTACAAACAAAACTACGAAGGGAAGTCAAAAAGTGAAAGGGACTATAATTTCTCGCACTAGGGTTTGATAGCATTGCTAGTACCCAGCGCTGAATTAGTGTCATCTGCAATACTTCTATGCAATGTGTCTCTCTTAATCCCGCGTTAGTCTTTAGAGTGTAGCAGACCGTGAAATATGGCAGCCTCATTGTCGATCTGCACCAAGGAGGAACTGATTGGAGTGATTCACTCTTTCTTTGCGGAAAATGTTCCGGAACTCAACCGGAAAGCGTGTGCAGGGTGGGTCCCGAAAGAATAGTCAGCGCAGCGCGAAGACACAAATGTTAGACATCTCTCGTAAACATTTGGCCCGTTATCGTAGCTAGAGAGATTGATTTCTAGCAGATAGTTACTAAGATGAAACTTGGGTACATCATCACGAAGCAGAAAGTAAGGTTGCGAGCATGGTTTGAAAACACTCATCACCAGAAGTTAGAAATTTAAACGTCAACCACCAGCTAGTCCTTGATGCGGTGCAAAATCTGCTACAGATACAACCGAAAATCATTTTTCCGACGGAATCAAACATTTTGTGAAACGTTCGGAATAGTGTTTCGAAGTGCAGGGAGATTATGTAGAAAAATAATACATGTTTCAGTTTTCTATAATTAGAATTAAGTACCTTTCTTCAGAAGTCCCTTTACTTTTTGACTTTTCCTCGTGTATATCGCTGGACTCTTAATTTTAATATTTCTTCATTGATGATGTGTAGATTAAGTCTTGCGTGAAGAAGATTACGAAAGAAATTACACACGTTTCCTCCACAAGGTTACATGAACTAGACTCGAAATACTGATCGCTAGAGTCGGAAATGATCTTCAAATGCTCTGCCCTCCATTCTGCATGTGTACTATTTATCCTGGGATTGACTCTGAGTCATTGCTGTTTACAATATATATATCGTAATATCTTAGTGGTATATCGTACGAATAAATAAAAATAATATACATGATACCCAGACTTACCTTTAAGACATTAAATCCATTCTAGGTTCATAACAGTATATATTCTGTACATTCAACGGTGATTCCATAAGTCTATTATTACTCATGTTTGTCTATTATATAAAAAAGTAAGTTTACGGAAAGAAGTGATGTTTAAATTTCGTTTCTTGTGAGAAATATCCCTTCCACATCTTGACTCATCTTTCCTCTCATATCGTATATACTCTTTTATTTTTCGTCATTACACTTTGTAGCATGTAGCGTTATTTCGGTAACGTTACGTCGACTTGATTTCCACTTTGGTGCTCGCGTCGAGATAGCCCATAAATCTTGGTTATGTCCAAATAGAATTTGTGATGAAAAATTCGCAACCCTGCGCTGTCTTCCTTTATTCTTCTGCTTTTTTTTATTCTGTGAAAAACAAGTAGAAGGGCCTTATCATCTTACACCCAATTCCTTTTACTTTTTTATGAAGGAACTCCAAAAGAGAGTGAGAAAGTTGAAGAATTTCCGAATAAAAAAGAATGAGATTGTCACGCATATCATAATATGATGGCTATTATAGTTATTTTTTAAAGGTATGTTTTCTCTAAAATTGTAATCTTTTGTAGGTCTGCGTTGTACATAAAATTTAGTATCTATATGAAAAATGTTTGCACTCTTTTATATGCAGATAATGGGTGTAATGTGTAAGCCTCAGTTCATAGATGTGGTCATAATGTATGCCCAGTAGATTGAAGAAGAGAAAAAAAAAGTTAAAATACATTATTTACAAAAATGAACTTATGCTTAACGGAAGAGGGAAAAAATGGTAAACACAAGTACATGAATGGTACAATGGATAAACTAAATAGTGGAAAGAAACCGGGAAACTCTTAGAAAATCCACGGTGTTTGTTGTTCACATTCACAAACTCATGTGATGTAGGACTGAATGAAATATTATAGCACACTGCTAAGGTGCGAGAAAACTGTAGGTCCTCGTCTCAGAAAGGATAAAATAATATGCTCAGCAATGATAGCATGACGGTGTCTCAGATGTCACCTTTTTTTATTATTTTTAATTTTGTTGCTCGAGTCATCGATTACGGTAATAAGCAACCTGTTGGAATAAGTATCTTATAAACCGTCACTTTATGAATCAGGGTTTCATGCTTTATTTCAGCTTTGTAACATACAATATAACGGCAATATTACAAGAGTCAAAGGATACTCTGATCGTCACTTCTTGAATCAGCAATTCATGCTTTATTGCAGCATTTAACGCATGCTGTAAAGACAATATTTCTAGAGTCAACGGATACTCTGATCATCACTACGAATCAGCATTTCACGCTTTATTTCAGCATTGTAGCGTATACTATAACGGCAATATTGCAAGAGTCAACGAATACTCTGATCGTCACTTCGGGAATCAGCAATTCATGCTATATTTCAGCATTTAACGCATGCTGTAAAGACAATATTGCTTGAGTCAACGGATACTCTGATCACTTTGCGAATCAGCATTTCACGCTTTATTTCAGCATTGTAATGCATACTGCAAAGACAATATTACAAGAGTCAACGAATACTCTGACGATCAACCTAGTTTAACAAGCGCTTAGAGATTGTGGCACGGTGAATCAGTATTAGACACTCTACTTGAACAAGATAGCGTATAATTACAGTACAACCCCTCAAATCCGAACCCCGGAAATCCGAAAACCCGGCAAATCCGAACACGTTTTCAGGAGAAAAAAAATAACTACAGCTGGAAAATAATAAAAAAAGATTTAATCACACAAATTTAGTTTTTTAAGGTTTTAACATTTTTAGACTTAATGATTATTCAAAATCATTATCTAATTATATCCTTACAAGAAGACAGTTATAGATATGCGACAATCATTTTGGACATGAGTGTACACCCGCCAGTCAAAGTCACTGCCCTTTCGACCACTGGGCCACCCTGTCTAACCTCAGTCATTGTTTTACCGCCAATTCAGAGACGAAATAAGTACGTAATATTATTTCCCGGGTAATCCGAACCCCCCCGAAATCCAAACAAGCTTCAGCCCCAATTAGTTCGGATTTGAGGGGTTGTACTGTAAAAGCAATATTACGAATCACCGTATACCTTAATGATCAATGTTGTCGATCACATGTTTTAGATATGGTTGTATTGTGAATAAGCATTACACATGCTACTTTATCTTCATCACATATAATAGCAATATTGCTAATGTAATAGACATCGCACGGTGTAATGATCAGTCTAATGTAACAGACATTTTAGATGTTTTGGCGTAGTGATTCAGCATTACACACTCTACTCCAAGATTGTAAAGTAAGCTATAATATCAATATTGCTCTAATAGCCGGTTACTCCAATGATCATGATAGTGTAATAGACACCTTAGACATCTTAGCATGGCTAGTCAGCATTACACACTCTAATTTAACATCATAGAGTATACTATAGTACAAATGCTAGAGTCAACAGTTACCTTAACGAAGAACATAATCAAACATACGTTTTAGAAATCGTCATATGGTGAATAAGCATTATATATACTACACAAGTACTTCAACTTTGTAACATAGGTATCTTGCAGTATAATATTGTTATTTTAATATTTATATTATTAGAGTCACCGGCAGTGGCATATTTAGGATTTTGTTTCGAGCGGGTTTTGCACAACACGTAAATAAACACTTAGATTTTTCGTTTTGGGTGCAAAAAAATTTTAATGAAGTTCATTTTCCTTCCTAAACTAACCAATTTATTTTGGGGGGCTTGAGCCCTATAGCCCCCCTAAATACGGCACTGCTCACCAGTTATTGTAATAACAAACTTGATGGATGATATAACTTAGAAATTGTGAAACTGTTCGAATCAGAGATGCATTAAGGGGGCAGTATTACATAAGATACTCTGATATTTTGATATACGCATTCTACAATAAAACTTGGCTCATTTTCATGTAATGTAATTTCATTGAATGATAGGTTAATATCATTAACCACAATGATACATACGCGAATTTGCAAGTCTTAAATTTATAGTCTATAATATTAAATAAGCATACCTGTCACTCATTCGTTGCTAAATTACAGTGATTTACTTAAAGAATGCATCTGATGTTACAATATATAATCGTTATAACTATTCATAACTAAATTTATGTAAGTAGTTTGCGTTCCAATGTAATCTTCACATTTATACATCACAGTAATTTAGTAACATGAAATGACAGTAATTTATTGTTCTTTTACTATAGAACATTACGTAACACTTTGTAGTAGAAGATGTACTTCTCCCATGACTAGTTTGTCTAGATATTGCAATAAGCATTTACAAATTCGAAAATTCCATAACATACATAGAAGTATAAGTTGTCATTTATTAGATGGTAAAAAAAGAACACATTTATTTCTCTTCCAGATAATTTGCTTTTGTTCAAAAGAGACAGGAATATAAGGGGACCAACCATTAGTAGAGAAAATAGAATGTCTACTCTAAATTGGCTCCGTTTGTCTGTTTCCCCCTTTGTAATTTGTACGGTTGCTATGACAACACACAACTAAATGAATATTATATTTGTATAATAAGCGTCATGCATCATTATATTCCTGTCTCTATTATTTCCTGCTGAGGATTCTGTTCTTATTATTCTACCTTGTTCTGTAGAGAATGGTAATTTTCAGCGCTGTTCTTCTAGGTTTCGCCATTTTATAGACCAAAGGAGAGGAAAGGTAATGTTTCGTAGAGAGAGAGAGAATTCAAACTGTTAAGAGTTGACCCTAAGAAGAGAATTACATGTTTAGACAATTGTTTATTTTTGTCACACATACACACATGTATGTATGTATGTATGTATGTATGTGTGTGTGTGTGTGTGTGTGTGTGTGTGTATGTATGTATGTAATACATTATTTTCAACAGTACAATGTGAAAAATGTACTCGTAACCTCTAAGAAATATCTACAGTGCTCAAATTTCCAGTTTTTTTAAGGTTTGTATTCATGCTGTGTGATAGCGTTAGGAATTTGCATTTACAATCTGGATATTATTACGTTACAGGCCTCAGGTCACTTGTTCACTTGAGTTATCATCCAGGGATATGTCACGCTTCTCACAACCATTTGTACTCTGTCATCCAGACAGACTTGTTAACAATATATCTAAGATGGGCAAAATCTCGCTTCATGTCTGGTGAGTCGTGGATCTCAAAATTAGTGATCGACTTCATCACTGGCAGACACTCTTTTCTTCCCGATAAGAAGGCAGATACAAAGATATTTGGATCTAGGCTTTGGGTTGAAGTGTGCAATTTCATAGATGTGCAATGGAACACAAACAGTCCCCGGTTTACGTATTGTTACATGCTGAGAGATATAGTCCCGGAAGTCCGTTGTTCGATTCCAGTGGATGTTATTCACAATATCCTACTTTTTGTCTCTTCTCCAAGAAGAATTGAACTTATGTAGCCTCAAGCTTCTTTGAAGCATTTTGTATTAAAAAAAAATACTTGTTTGGATCTTAAACTAGATACAATGGCAGATGTCCTTTAGCCTGCACATGTCTACATCATATTCCATATCCTGACTTTTTCTCCTCACTTGCTATTTTTACACATTACACATTTTTGTCATATGTCAGCTATAGTTTATATTGTGTTACTTTGTCGAGTCAATAGTTTGATATTGACTAACATGCCAGCTCATGCTTTCTACAAAGTGATGTGGTCGATATCCGCATACATTAACATTATTTTATTGTGGAAAACCGACATTTCTACTTTAATCAGCTGTATTGGTAAGTTCATGTTGAATGATGCCACCTGCTGTGAGGTCGATTGAAATGTTCCTTCTCCGGATGTAGTGTCGGCAAAGCATTGAAGGTAACCTAGAAAATGTAAGGAAATCGTTGCCCAATAAATTGAGGATGCCATCTCCACCACCAGCTTTGAGAAGCTGGATACGTGAATGATTAAATTATTCAATACTTGTATTAAAATACATGAATGCTAAATTCGTAATGTAGCTTTAAAATAGCTGTTATTTTAATTATAAATGAAATACACAAAATGCGTATTTGAAAAGATACAGCAGAATTTAGGACGGTAAAATAATAATCTATGGTCTATAAAATGCAATGGTTTGTCATGTAAAGTTCCTTCAATATGTCAGCTGATTACAATACCTTAATGTATCGAGTTAACTCCATGAGTTGTCTTCAAAAGAAGTTGCTCCGTCAAAATCTTACGCACACTTTCCCCGACAAACTCGATGTTAGTGGTTTTAATCAAAGGCTGTTTTACAAAAGCCCATCCTCCTTCTTCTCTTCGCCATAAAAAGTAGTACCGGTAACCTTCTAATGTTATAGAACATCCATAATCACTTTGTCAGGACGTAGGTTGACAGTTCTGGAAGGTTCAGGGCATGGTTCAGTACCCTCAATCGACCTCACAGGAGGTGACATCATTCAACGTGAACTTATCAGTACACCTGATCAAAGTAGAAAAGACGAATTTCCACGATAAAATAATGTTAATGTATGTGGATATAGACCACATCACAATGTAAAAAGCATTAGCTGGCATATTAGTCAATATCAAAATATTGGCTCGAGAAAGTAACACAATAAAATATAGCTGACATATGACAAGATGTGTAATATGTAAAAATAGCAAATAAAGGAAAAATTCAGAATAAGGAATATAATGTAGACCTGTGTAGGGTAAAGGACTTCTGCTATTGCATCTAGTTTAATTAACCAAGCATTTCTTTTTACAAAATGCTCCAAAGAAGCTTGAGGCTACATCAGTTCAATTCTTCTTGGAGAAGAAACAAAAAATTAGGATATTGTGAATAACATCCACTGGAATGGAACGATGGACTTCCAGGACCATATCTCTCAGCATGTAACAGTACATCGTTCTAGAGATCTTTGCGTAAGTTTGAAGTTTTACCATTATTATTCGCCTAAGATTTATTGCAAGCATATATGAAAAATACGAAAAATAATGATTTATAATATACCCTACTGTAATGCAAAAATTTAATTACATAATATGCTTTATAAATAGAATACAGAATCTCATATTTTTACAGCACTGATTGTTCAAAAAAATGTTAATAACACTTAATTACCAAACTAGTTTAAGCCTCATTTACTAGATGGCTCTAGAAATAAAGTTTAGAAGTTTAACATTACCTCTTACTTCAGACGTAAGTACCGTTCGTAAATTTAACTAATACTAGCTGAACCTGCGATCTCTTCACAGCGCATCATTCTCATATGAGCATGAATCTCCTTGTCGTTCCTCACAACATCTGTACATATCTTTCACAGGCACAACAGAAATATATCTCAATAAAAAGCGATGAAGCGTCGAGGAGTATCATAAAGAAGAAATTGTTGATTATTTTATCTGTGCCTTGTGCTGTTTGTAAGATTTGAATCTACGTACTTCCAGTTGAAGTTTCTAATTCATGAGTGATCAGTGTTTTCTTTCTTCTTGCATGCAGTATGTAATAAGCAATTAATTATATACACAATTAATTATAATGTCAGTGATATATGGTGTTCACTGGGCAAAACACACCAAACAATAAAAATTCATCGTAGCCTGGAGAAACGTTCATCCTTCGTTTTTCATTATCATTTGACAATGAAACAAACGCCTGAGAGACATGCAACCCATATTTACAATAGTGTGGTGCTAGAATATATAACTCATCGGATATGATGTTTTTTTTTTAAAAAAATTCAACACTTTTAGTGTACCCCTAAAAATGTAGTAAAGCAATAATGGCCATGTTTCTTTAAAATATTCAATTAGAACTGTATAATCTACACACAATTTGGAATCGACCAGTGAAAACGGCATGTTTCTAGCACTTGAGGTTTTCGAGATCTCATTGTCGAAAGGATTGGAGACAAACATATAAACTTTTCTTTTGAGACAAAGATATAAACCTAGCATTTTAATATATAGATCGGAATATTTTACGTGAGTAAGAATTTATGTATGTGGAACTTGCAAAATTCAGGGATTGTCTACACCTGAATATTAATTTTACTAACAAAATTATTGATTACCACTCATTAGATCTTCTTAACACGAAGTCAACAAAAATGTAATCATTAATAGACCTTAGTTTTATTGAAGAAATCGAAAATGGACCTATACAATTCGAAACAATCTGTGATTTTATATTCTTGTGTCTTTCTTTCTGCTGCCTGAAAACTGTGATGATTTCGGACGATTTCTCGCGTGAGACTTTCAATACACATGGGATTAAATTTGTACTTTGAAAATACTCATAATCCTTATTGATCTCGATAGGAGATTTACTTCTTGGTGGGGGACTCCCCAAGACTTACTCTGAAATAATTAGTAAAATATATTTTCTTTTAATGGAACTGGATTTTGTGTCCATTCAGACTTGGAAAATAAAACCAGTGTGCGGTTGAAATTTGGTAAGAATAATGCTTAAAGGGTTAAATCAACCTGATAATTGGAATTTTCTGAAGCGACCTAATAAAAACATTTGAACGCAATATTATAAAAATATCATAGTACATATAACATGTGAATAAAAGAGTAAACAAGGATTTGGGCTAGGCTATATATGTTGTAATATGTCAAGTTTTAGTATTTGAATTGGTGCCTGTGTTTAACATAATAGTAACGGGTCCGCCGTGGTTCACTTCACCTTTGTTGCGTGGGGTCCCTGTTTCGCTCCTAGCTCGCGCCATGTGAGTTTTGTGGTGAACAAACACCTTGTGTTTATTAATTCTATTATTTCATTATCATCAACCCTTAGCCTCGGTGTAAACGCGGAGTTTTAATTTTTTTTAAAAAAAGTTTGAGCACATACTTTTTGAGGGTAAAGTTGATGGGTTTATAAACACGAAGTTTATATTTCTGATTTTTTCCCGCTTCTGGTGAAATGTATGAATTCTAAAATATCGTAGCCACATACCAAAACTTTTATCCTTAATAATCACCCAATTTTCAAAGCATTGAATTAATAGTTTAAAATTGAGATGAGATTTATGAACATTGACAAATTCGGACCTTTGCTCAATTGACTGGGGCTAAAATCCGCGGTGTGGATTTCTCCTCATTTTAGAGATATGTGAATAAAACTTCCATAGAACATACGAGATACATACGAAAAGTACATGCCGTCTTGCTCTAAAGTTCACATTTTTTTTTGTCAATTCAGGAAACAACTGCGGCATTCGAAATCTCCATCCTTCATTTCTAAACAGTGAAGTCTTTGTTTACTAGGTGTCATCAGCTGAGTCACAATACCTGAACGAGTAAGACGCGTTTCTGATACTGCCCGGGAACGTGGAGTTTTCGGTTGAAGAGCAACGGATAATTGTAAACTTCCTCACCGCTGCTGTACGTTGTGCAGCTGATTTGTATCGCCAATTAGAGGGTGTATGTGGTGATAGTGCTCTTGCAGAAAAATACTGCTAGCAAATGGATGCGTGAGTTCAAAGCAGGTTGAATGAGTGTGAAAGATGATCAGAGGCCTGGATGTAAAAAAACAATATCAACTAATGCTAACGTAGCTCGTGTTGGAAATATCATCATGTCATCATGTAGGGGATTTGTGATACACTCGAGCTAAGGATGGGAATAGTAGAACGAGTAATTACAAAGAACTGGGCCTAAGGAAAGTTGCGTTCCACGAGTGCTTAATGACGATCACTATTTTCTTACACTTTTGGATACAGAATTGTTGCCAAAGTTGACTACGAATGCTTAATGACGATCACTATTTTCTTACACTTTTGGATACAGAATTGTTGCCAAACTTGACTGATAAACGACCAAAAATGACGAATGGCAATTTTATCGCCCTCTGGACAATACACCGCCAAACCAAGCTAAAGTTGTGACCTCATTCTTGGTTAAAGACGGTATTGAATTTCTACCACACCCACCCTTCTCATCAGAGTTATCTCGAAGCGGCTTCTGGTTATTGCCAAACCTCGAGGATTCTCTTCGTGAACGTCATTTTGCCAATAGATCAGTCATAGGAAGTACTATTTTCCTGTATCTGAAACATACTTTTAAAGATAACTATGTCACATGCTACACAAAATGATGGAGCGATAGCAACTTTGTATCGATAAAGAGAGAGTATATGTTGAGAAATACACGTTGGTTAGCTTCCTGTATTGTTTTTTTTTTAATTAGTATGAATGTCACGTACGTATGGTATACACCCCGTATTGTACAATTTAGTTATGTTCAATAGTAGTAGAAATACAAGGGTTAAGTCATAGCCCTACATCATGGTACTACTTCTTCTTTCGGGTGGGGCATAAAAGGACTGATCGAAGATACACGTTGGAAAGTTTATGGCATGAGGCGTCGAATGGCCTTACCGGAGGAAGTCTGGATGAAGGAGATTCTCTGCGGAAACAAGCAAAACACATACAACCGGACAACATTGGTTTATAATCCTGTGAGCAAAGTTACGCAAAACTACTTATACAAACTTTCAATCGTACAAAATACAGGTCTTGCAAGTTACCCTGGGTGTTTAGCAACCTTCGAAGTAGTCTTCAAGCTCATCGACAGTCCATTGCCAGTGATGAGGAAGGCGTTAATACCATTTGCTTGAATACCAATACAATTGATAGCGCTAACGTGAGCCACCTGGCGTCGAAATGCTGACACAATGTCTGGTTTATTAGCAAAATGTTTCCCATGCATTGGCTGTTTCACTTTGGGGATCAGGAGGGGGCGCGGTGGCTCAGTGGTAGAGCGTTCACCTCCGGCTCGATCCCAGCTAGCGCCGTATGGACTTTGTGGTTGACAAACGCCATGCTCGTGGGTTTTCTCGGGGTTCTCCCGTTTCCTCCCACTTTCTTCATTCCACCATTTCATTCATTTCTCATCATTACTGTGTCCTTTAGCCTAACTGGCATAATCGTGGGACGTAAAACTTAAAGATTTCATTTCATTTTAATTTCGTTTGGGGATCAGATCATAATTACTTGGAATAAGATCAGGAAAATATGGCGGGCGGATAACTTGCATTCACACCACTGTAAAACTGGCTGGACGCAATCTGCTGTATGCGCTGTTATGTTATTGTTAAAGTTATAAAATTTTTATGATAACCAGAAGGAACAAGACAATTGGGAGCTATTTGGAATTGAAATTAAGCGATTGAAATTCCGGTCTAGCAAGCTTAAAATAGCAATGGAAATATCAAACAAATATGAACACGAGACTGTTCATACGATCTCTAGACTGCGAAGATAAAAATTTGGTTTTATCTGTATGGAAGACTTTCAAAGTATTAAAGCAATAATTAAAACGTAGTTCCTAGTTCTGCATAGAAATGTCGGTCTTTTGTTATAATGCTGCATTGAACTTCTGGTAGTTTTTTTATTGTTAAGCATCGAAATTCCTATTTTTTCATCATTCATTCGTAGCGACCCTATTTTCTTTTGTTTTCCTGTAAAACTGAAAGAGCTTTGTCCCTGTCATATTGTTGGCTTCACCCTAACTTGTATCTAAGAGACGTTCATAGCAACTTTTATTCACAGCAATAAAACGAGATCTCTCCAATAACTGCAGCATCATTTGTTCATCATACAAGTTTGATGTTTATTTCTATTTTTTCAATCTTCCTCCCTCTCTTTCACACACACACACACACACACACACTCCAGATTCTCAATTTGTCACGTGATCCAACCCACGAGATGACTTTTTCTTTTCGTCCATTGCAATAGGATCTGAGGCAACCAATAGGCTTCAATTTCTCTTTAGTTTTCTCCGGTCATTGTGCTTCGTCTCCAACACCCTCCACAGTTTTTTTATGGATTCGAAACGAAGAACTTCTTTCCTTTATCTACGCCCCCCACCCAACTCCACTCTACTCCCAGTAGTTCAAGAGGAAGTGGCAATCGAGTGTGACGTCATGCTCTACTTCCGGGAGGACAAAAAAATCAGTTGATTTGCAAAGAAACAGAAGAGGAAATGCGCAAAAAGCGGAAGGCAGAAATGCCGTAATGATCTGTTTGGGTGAAACCTTCTTTCTCTCTAATGGATTCTTCAACTTTGTTTGGTAACAATGTCATGTGTTTAACTTAGTACAACAGTAGTTTTCACATTTATGACAAATAAGGCTGACAGATCTTCGTGTATCACCTAGAGTACCCGAGTTCGAAATACATTCTACGGGTCTACGAACTAAACGTATGAAGCCACAGTATCTCAGCGATTGAGCGCTCACTGGCTCGTAGGGTCCCTGGTTCAATCTCAGCTTCCGTCAAGTAAGTTTCGTGGTGGACAGACACCGTCGGTTTCCTCGGTGTTCTGTTTCCTCCCACTTTCGTCATTTTACTACTATCATCCACCTCTTCATCGCCGTCTCCTTTAGCGTCGGTGCATAGTAGTGGGACGTTAAGTTAATAAATATACGGCTTTAGTAATTAATAACAAATGTCGTTTAAGTCTTATCATTAGAATTGCCACATGCCTCATTTTGATAATGACAGTTTAGGAAGACTGTTGTCCTGGTGTTCAGACCACTCTTATGTATCCTGTCCTCATTGCAGTACGAGTTCTAAAATATTATATTTTGTGATTACATAATTTTACAATAACAGTAACATTTCTCTTGAATTTATTGTACTCCTGAATTTTGGTGCAGTTCGCTACGCCTGATATAAGGTTTATTTCTACTATTTGCGGAGAAGAAAGAGTGCGGGTTTCCATAGAAAATAGTCGAACGCGTATGTTTATAAGTAAAACGAGTGATAGAAAGAGCACGCATAATATAATTAGATGTCTCATCAATAATACCTACCACGATAAGAGTTACTCATTTTACAAGGGTTTACGAAAAATAGTTAACTCTTTTCATTGTTGAGGGTATATGAAATGAAGCAGGTTGTGTATTGTGTAACCTTCTACCTCTTACTGGGGATCACACCGTAGGTCACTCACTCCTTTCTTGCTGGTCTAGTTGCTAGCGTATGTGCCTACCGGTTTTGATTCCCGGTTGAAGAACACTGAACACAATACGTATGTTCAAGTTTCACCTTGTCTCATATTGCCTAGGTGCTGAAAGAGGCATTAACATTCAATAAAGAAACAAAAATCTCACTTATGTTGTTGTTTGATAAGAACTTAACAGCACATGTCTGCGAGACGTCGTCAGTAACTATTCCAAGTGGATTGTCTTTTTCTATTCAATACATCTAAAATTGTTCTTCTCTTAATGGTAGAGTGCTTACTTCTAGTACATGGGGGCCCATGTTTTATTCCTGGCTGAGTAAATTTGTAGTGAACAACATGATTTCCGTGAGTTTTCTCAGAGTACTCCGATTTCCTCCTAAATTTTCATTCCACCAATTCTTTCATCATCATTCACTTGCCTTAATCATCGTCTTCCTTACTCTAATGGGCGTAAGCATGGGACTTCAAACTGAAAGATTTCATTTTTATTCTTCTCTCCTCCACTGTTTCTAACACCTCATTCATTTTCCATTCCTCTCTATTCTTCTCAACACCTACATTTCGAAGGCTTCAATTTTTTCATCGCTTTTATATAATGCTGAGGTTTCTGTCAAATACAATACAATAATCCACAGGAAGAGTGTTATATGTCTTTTTCTGAAAATTTTATTCAAGGATCTACAAAACAGATTTTTCTTTCTCGTAAATGATTCTTCTACCATTCCTATCCTTGCCTTTATTTCACGTTCACAATACATTTCACTATTAATAATATTACTCTGTTATCGAAAACTATTTTCTAAAACCTGTCCTATTTTCTCCTCTCCTACTTCTATATTATTTGACATCGACCGCGTTCGTTCCAATCATCATGGTTTTTGTCTTTCTAACATTTATTTGTATCCTATATTCTTCATAGCTGTTCGAACATTCTACTGAGTTTCTTTCTAAACTCCGCAAAAAGTGGGCATAAGTGGATATGCTGGATCCACAAGCTATCCACGCAACATTTAGTGGCAAAACTGGGAAGTTTCTTAAATCAAAGGTAGAAGTGTGGGGGAACCCGGGTGGACGCTGTTCTCCCACTTCCAAAAATATTTAGGGCGTCCCTCCCTTAAAAAATTACAGTGGGAAAAGATATATGATTTTTTTTTGTAAAACTACATATATCAAGCTTTGTCAGACACGAAATTAACGACAATATCGTGTTTGCTACGCTTAGATACAGATTTGATGAGATATCTACACCTGTCAAGCTGTTGTCTGTATTTGGTATGTTAGAAATAAATAGACGTTTTTGGGGAAACTGTACTGTGTAGTATAATTCTTCTCATTTTCTTAAAACTCTTTTTTTTTTGACAAGTGTCGTTTTACAAAATAATAATAATAATAATAATAATAATAATAATAATAATAATAATAATAATAATAATAATAATAATAATAATAATAATAATAATAATAATATACGGATTAAGGCGTAGAGTTCCCCTACCTTTTTATATCCACTTCTACCCATGCCTTAAACTGGACATTCTCATACAAGGCTTACTTCCCTTGTACATTTTTTGTTCTGTGCTGTGTGGGAAATGACACTTATTTGTCACAGAGATTCTGTGAATACTTGGTTAGTTTTCCTATCGAGATATATCAAAGCTTTTTCAGCTAATCACTTTATCAAAAATATTTCGTACTTTCATTACATAAGTAAGTAAAGAAATGTTTCATTCATTTTCGTTTTCTAATTTGATATTTTATAGAATGATAAACGTTCACTTCGTAGGAGAATTGGTATGTGTTTTCCGGTAGTGTGTAATCAGGGAGTCCCTGCTGGATATAGGCTATCCCCTCAGAAACAAATAACATTTCTCTGCCTTAATAGATCAAAGGTCAACGCGAGAGATAGCAGACTAGGATTTTATCGCGTGCTAAATTGATTACTACTTGAGTAAAAACGTAGTTGTGACACTATCTACATTCGGTGAGGGGCGAGGACATTGAGGAGGATAAGAAAAAAAGATGAAATTCAGGCGAACGACTCTCTCTCTCCCTCCGCCAAAAAAGAGGCGGAGGGGGAGGACCAGGATCCGAAATGAGCTCTAGTGTGAAAGAAAGCAGTTGTGCTTTTATCGTCTCCAAATCAATCCGATTAGACTCGTCCCATTGGACTAATGGACGCGCCCTACCGCAGGGTCTACCATTCAATATTGGCGCTCTCTTTCTGGAACCTCCAGCACCCTAGACAAATCGGAAGTCACTATGAAGAACTTTTATCGTTTTTCCGTGTACCATAAATGGACTTGGGCATTCATTATACACGAAGTGCGTTGTACGCGGACAATGCCTTTTATTATCAATATGCCTATCGCAGCGGACTGTAAAGCATCAAGGGTAAAATAAAAAAAAAAAGAATTTCATTAGATAGAGGAAGACTGAAGAATTAGTTTAAAAAAAAAGAAAAAAATGTTCTCGGATGAGTCACATTTTAAGCTCTTATATACGCTTTCATCAAATCTTGGGAGCGAGGATTGTATCTGTGGCTGAAGCAATGCTAATAAGAAGATAATTAATCATTAAAAAAATGTTTCTGGCAAAACTGTAACTCATTAGTAGGTTAAATCAAAACCACAAAAATCATAACACTTTGACAACATATGATTGCTCTTTGAACATGATTTTGCTTCCCTAAGGATCCAGATAAAACTAATTTTAAAAACATAAAGCGGCTTAGTTTTAAAACAAGGTCTTTCTAATGGTCTTCTTTCTGTTGGCTTTCCAGTTAATGGAAAACAAGAAGCAGTGTCTTGTGTACATCAAGCGAAGGAATTTCGTTTTACTTCAGTTCTTATTTGTAAAATTACTCGACTTTTTCCTGGTAAAATTACTTGGGTTTTTCCTTGTGAAATTATTGAGTTTTTATTGTAAAATTACCTGAATTTTCCTTGTAAAATTACTTCTGTTTTCCTTGAAAATTACTTGAATTCTTCCTTGTAAAATTACTTGAGTTTTCATTCTAAAATTATTTGAGTTTTCCTTCTAAAATTACTTGAGCTTTCCTTTAAAATTACTTGAGTTTTTCTTGCGAAATTAATTGAGTTTTTTTGTAAAATTACTTGAGTTTTGATTGTAAAATTACTCAAATTGAATTTTTGTTTGTAAAATTACCTGATTTCTTCCTTGTGAGATTATTTGAGTTTCCCTTGTAAAATTACTGAAGTCCTTCTTTTAGAATTACTTGAGTTTTTCCTTGTGCAATTACTTGAATCTTCCTTGTAGAATTAATTGACTTTTTCTCTGTAAAATTAATTAAAACTTTCCTTGTAAAATTACTTAAAGAGTTTGTTTGTGTGTTGTGTAGTGGTCTATATTCAGCAACAACTTCGGGAACAATGTGCCAAGTGTTTAATTGAAGGAAACGAAGTGAGTTAAATCATGGAGATATGATCTCTCATCTGTTGTAAGATTATGGGAGTGTTGTCTTTATACTCTTATTGTGATATGTTTTCATAACAATAATTGATCAGTGCTTGTCGGATTATTGTGGAGTTTTTTTTAAATATTGTTTTGCTTTCTTCGTCGAAGTGATTTTAAAAGAAACCTTTACTATTTGTTAGTTAATCTTATGTTTAACCGATTGATGGCCTGTTCAATTGGTTTTGGATTGGCCTGTTTGTGGTTCAACTCTTTGTCACCTTTAAGCTGTAGAAACCTGCATACCTACTATCCTCCAGTTTTGATAATCATTTATTTTATTTCTATTGAAAATAGGGTGAGTATACTGTACAAAAAGATTTACCTGATTGATAGCTTAATATTTGAATTGTCATCTTATTATAAAGTATAATGCGATTTTAATAATGATTTTGTTTTCGTTTTATCGTGACACTGAAGACTTAATTCTAATGTGGTTTTTCCAAAGTTTACCAATTGTTCAATGTTACGTCTAGACATGGCCGGACTTATGGGAGTGCAAATGTGCACGTGCACTCTCTCTTCGTTGTAAATATACACTACTTAAAGTGAGAAGCTAGCAGTGAGTTTTGCAAAAATCAATAGTTTCAGTCAATTTTCTGAAGGTTGAAGGAAAATGATTCTACGAGAGCAGATACTTAGCATTTTCAGGGCAACTCCTCATTCACACCACACATGCCTCAAGGCAATTAAAAAACTCAAATTTAATTCAAATGTACTGGCTGTTATTTGTTGCAGCCCCCCTCAGAAAATCTTGGATCCGGCCCTGCGTCTAGGTATTCTGCATTCCGCTTAGTGATTATATATTGGGTACCTATGACAATAGATTTATTGAGATCAGTAATTGTACCATTCCTGCTCGGATAAAACAGCGCAATTCGAATCTTTTGAAGGTTAATTTTTAAGAACTAAATCTGACCATTTTAACATTTCATTAATCTTTTTAGTCTGTTTAAACTCAAGGTATTAGTCCTAAGGCAGTAGGGAGCGAGTTTAAATTTATTTTGTGGTAAGATTAGTGTGTCTTTGACATATCATGAGGACGGTGTCTCTGTGGTAGAGCTCTTACTTCAAGTGCGGCGTTCCCTGTTTCAATCCCCGGCCAAGTAAGTTTGTGGCGGACCACATCGTGTATGTGGGCTTTCTCGGAGTACTCTGATTTCCTTCCACATTCTCAATCCATTAATTCTTTCAACATCATTCACTTGCATAAATAATCCACCTCCCTTAGCCTAATGAGATTAACAGTGGGACATTAAACTGAAAGAAAAGACATATAGTGCGCAGAAGTGCGGAGCAATGATAGTGCCTTGTGGGGCTCCATTCCTGATATCAATTTTATCACAGAGTTGTCCGTTGATTTTTATTTCCGTTAGTCGTTGATGCAAGAAATTCCTAATCCATCCGATAATTGTTCTAGGAAGGTTAAGTTTAAACAGTTTTGTAATTAGGCAATCATGTCAAACATTGTCGAAGGCTCTAGTTAGATCCAAGAAAATAGCTTCAGCTAGTAATTTTCAGTGCTTTTTCAATATTGTAGGTGCGAAACGTCTAGTATACAATTGCATTTAGACGAAATCTGGCTTCCTTTGATATGCTTTGTTTGGTTTCATTAAAATATCTGTTTCATTGATTGACTAATATATTTTCTAATAGTTTAACCGGGCGCACACTCAGAAGTTTTTGTTGGGAGGGATACAAGCTTTTCTAAACGGGGCCCAATAATGTAATCCAATATGTCTATGTAGTATTGAGCATGTATTATTCTGCACCCGAAAAGACGACAAGTTATTGTGAAATATTTCCACCTATGTATTCAGAAAAAAAAAGATAGTACTAGATTGTTTTTATAGGGGAAAGAGTACAGATGAAATATAAGATAAAATGCTTATGCTACATAAATCATTGCCCTGTTAAAGAAGTATAGTTTATTAAGAAAGTGTACAAATGTATATTGAGTTAGGATATTTGCGAAAGGATCCCTACCGGGTTAACCAGCTGTCGGTGTGCCCCTGGTAATGGGTTTATAATTGCTGGATATGATTTAGTCTCCTTTTCTATATTTTGGTACGAACATCACATAATATTGTTTTCAGCAGTCTCGTATAAAACTTGTTCACATATTTCTGCCAAACCATGCAGCAGGAGTTTTGTGCCTTCTTCATATACTTATTAGGGGTGTTACCATGTTCAGGTATTGTATTTTTCTCCTTCTTTGCTACTTCTGGTATTTTCTATGGTTATATACTTCCGCTAACTTTTTGGTGGCTTAGTAAATATCTAAGGAATATAATATGATAGTTTTCTTCAAATATCTTATATTAAAGAAAAGGTCAACTTGTAAAAGGAAATATAGTTTGTATGAAGCATGAACAACTATATCGTTTTATTTTCACCTCTCTGTTCGTGTTTCGTTTTCCACGGATGCAGTACTTCTTTCCAATTAAAATTACTCAGAGTATGAGTATTTTTTTCTATAAGTTGACTTTCATTTCTGAGATTTAGTTTGTATTCTCTGAAAAAGTTTCAATAGACGTAATACCTGAACAATACAGAAGCGTTTAACTAAAAAATTTTAGAATAATATTTTCGCATAAGAATCGCGAATAATACTTTTCGCATAGTTCTACACTTACGATATCTATTAATGTACACATTAATATACCTATTTCTAAAACAATCATGTTACCTCTTTAAATTCTTCAAACAATTATAGTCTGTTAACTATCCAAAAGAGATAGGAAAATATATCAATAGATAGAGCTCGTTCAGCAGAACAAAATCCCCTTATTTGTAGTTTATTTTTTAAAAATGAAAATGTACAAAAGCGAATTTTTACAATAATAAAGAACATCATTCGTGGCCAACAATATCAGACTCAATAACACGGCAAATTTATTAGTGTGAAACTGATTTTAAAACACATCGCTCAGGTTTTTCGTTATTACCTCTTCAACTTTAAGGATATTAAATAGGAATTTTGCCAAAACTCATAATTGTATTTCTTGTGTCCTTAAATTGAGATCGTATAAGTCTTACCACTCCGGACAAGTGCTGATAACAACTATGGCAACCATGTGAAAGTGGTCGCTTTAAAAAATGAAAATGAAATTTTTGAGTTTTACGTCCAACGATTGTGCCGGTTAGGCTAAAGAAGACGGTGATGATGAGATATGAATGAAAAGGTGGGATGAAGAAAGTGGGAGGAAACGAGAGAATCCCGAAAAACCCACGAACACGGTGTTTGTCCACCACAAAGTTCACTTGGCGGGAGCAGGGTATGAAAACGGGACCCCAAGCACCAGAAGTCAACGCTCTACCACTGAGCCACCGCGGTCCCCCTGTGGTCGCTTTAAGTGTGACTAATTCACCAGAGCGTGATGTGGACATTCATGTGAAACGATTTCCAGGAAAGAAGCAACACTTCTGATGAAAATCACAATAACAGATGGGTACACTTGAATTGCGTTTTACCCTGATTTAGTTAAAAAAAATGGAGCGAGAAATTTAGTGCGATGGACCGTACCTTTCATTTAAAATATGTTATCATTTTCTATATTTTTCAAAGGACTTATGTATTCAGTTTTTTATTTCATGTCTTGTAACAGGAAAATCATAACACAAGTTTCAGCCAAACATATGATTTGTCCTCTCGCAGAAATGATTTGTTACATCGAACTGAAAATTGATTCAATGTTGTTTTTCTGTTTTTAAACATTGTATTCATCCGTGATTTTTCGTTGTTATCCAAAAATAAACGCATGTCAAAAAAAAAAAAACCTACGAAATTACTGTTTTGATAGGAATTGATTTTATTTCGCTGTATTTACATTGAATTCCGCCTAAAGTAACAACATGAACTCACATTGATTAACTCGCAACGCTGTAAATTGAAAAAAAATTAAAAATGAAAGTGTTCTCTATTTACTTTTAATCAGAATTAAGGTTTTGGATTTTTCTATTATCTCGTTTGATATGTTAAGTAAATTATTTGTTTTTTTTTTTTTTTTTTTTTGCTATTTTGTGAGGGAAATAATAGAATGTTTACAACAGCTCCGCATTTAGTATGTCAGTGTAGTTTTCGTTTTAACGTTTACATTGTTTTGCATTGCAAGCTTGCTCTAAATACGCTGATTAAAATGCACTGAAAAAATCCATTATCCCGATAGTGGTATATTGTACAAATATACGGAATCTATAAGTTTACTACCGAAATTTGAACGGTTCATACATTATTCATGTGCTACATACGTACTGCCTTTTCCCTCTTAGATCTTACATCATGTCGCTGCAGGGTGTCTCACATCTAACAGTCTTCCGTATATTGTATGCGTATATGTATGTTATATGTCAGCTATATGTTATGTACGTCCGTTTGTATGTGAGATCCTTACTCCCTAGATATAGTTGTTTCTTTCATACGGAAAGTGCGTTTAGATGGAAGACTCATACGAAAAGTGCGTTTAGATCGAAGACTCATACGGAAAGTGCGTCTAGATGGAAGACTCATACGGAAAGTGTGTTTAGATGGAAGACTCATATGGAAAGTGCGTTTAGATGGAAGACTCATACGGGAAGTGCGTTTAGTGATACGTTTGCTACAGGATGTTACGTATAGTCGTACGTTAACTCCAAAAACTACATGATTTACGCATACGTTTTTGTTTTTTTCTCTCTGTGTAAGGGTATTATTTTGAGAGATCTGCGCCTCCTCTTCCCCCCCAATTAGTTTGCCGCAGGCGAACATAAACGATAAATATTTACCTTCGATCAACGATAGAAGAGGAGGATGTACCGTTTCGAAAAAAAAAATGAATTAGAGACTTGAATGAATTTACAGTTTCATAGGCCTCACATTTAGAAAATATTTTTGAATGACTATTCGTCCGTTTGTTCCAATGATATTATAAATACTCGCCTAGACGCTAAAATGTTCAACCATATTCGGAGCAAATTTTAAATTTAAAGTTTCTATAATATTCTCCAGAGAAAGATTTTAAATTTTCTCGGGGTAAAAGAAAATCCAATTTTGTTATAAACGACTGTAACGATAGTGTTTGTATTTGATTAACCATTTTATAATTTTTGGTAACTTTTCTTAACATGGCGTAGTATTGTATTTCATTGCTTATTTAGGTTCTATAACAGGAATTTGAGCCACGTTTTTTCTTATTGGTTAAGTCAAGAATGAACTAAAGAATACCCCACATGCATTTTGGAACCGGATGAACAACTTGACGGCGCCTAATGGGGGCGAAGGGGCATAACTATTATTTTTTTTCTTAAGGCAAATTTAATATTTTTCACGCCTTTAGTTTTCAAGATATCAGATTGAAGATATCAGACTGTATAGTATATATATATATATATATATATATATATATATATATATATATATATATATATATAGATTGATAGATAGATAGATAGATAGATAGATAGATAGATAGATAGATAGATAGATAGATAGATAGATACTTTACAAATGTGTACTGCCTCATTACTATTTGACCTAGAGTCATGGTTCAAACGCCATTTTCTTCTAGTCCTTTCCAACGGTACCACCCACATATCTATATCATGCAGCTGAACCGGAAAATTCGGGAAAACCCGGAAATTGTTTTGAAAATCCCGCCCAAACACTTTGCCCTTCTGGCTCTGGCCTGGGTTCAAATAGTAATCTGAATATTTTACCAAAAAATATGTTCTTATGTACATACTACGTGTGCAAAATTTCAATCGTGTATCTTGAAAACAAAGGGAGGGAAAAATTGTTTAAAGTCTCAATTTAGGTCCTATATTCATATTATAAAAATTTACTGCGTCATTACTATTTAGTTTAGAGTCATGGTTCAAGCGACATTTTCTTCAGTGTAACAAGCCCTTTGCAAAGGTACCATTCACATGTCTGTATCGTACCACCTGAACTGGAAAAATCGGGAAAAACATGATTAAAAAAAAAAAACTTACTCGGAGCACTTATATATATAAAACGAAATGAGTCACCTTCAGACTTTTAAAAATTCCTACCAACCTCAGTTTTCAAGATACAAGGTTTATGTTTTGCACACATATTAAGTACAGAATAACGTATTCGTTTTGATTGTTCTGGGTCAGAGAGGCGCAAAAATTTCGGAAAAAGATCGAAAAATCTTCTGAGTGGTACCATTAGAAAGATGTTCTATCGTGAAAAAAAGCGAGGTATAAACCTTGGTCCTACGATAAATAGTAAGGAAGCAGTAGCTACTTGAGTGGAAGCCTAAATTTACCTCAAAAAATGGAAATCATAAAAGGGTTAACAAACCCTACTGTATAATGTGGTATAAGTCATTTTTATGGTAAAAGCCCAGTAGGTGTAGTGAACTCTTGAGACTGAGTTCCGTCAGGAAAATTTCTCAAAAAGGATCGACTGGATTATTTTCATATTTCATAAATTAATGTTTTATTACGAACGGTGCATATAGAGTAACTCATTTCGCATGAAACAAAAACACACTTGCGTAGTTTGTCAGATATCCATTTACCAACTGAACGGCCCGGTTTCGGCTCATTGGCTCGGAATAGCTCGGTGAGAGTAGGATTAATTTTTTTGTTGTTTTTTTTTTTTATCCAAGTACGGCTTAGTGGCTCAGCCAGCCTCTGCAAATAACTTCCAAAAGAGAAAAAGGAGCCGGAGCGTGGGCAGACCTCATCATCTACTCTATTTCGCTTTCCCGTGCTTACTGCTTCCTAACATACTAGATTTTCAGTATCTATTCCACAAAACAATTACACACTCCACAATTATTTCAGGACGGGCCCAAAACTTTTGAGAGGTCCAAATTCAGTGTGAGGATAAATTATGTTAAAATTTATATAATTGCACGTAAAATTACAGTAAATTTACAGAAAAGTTAGGACTTCGTACTCCCAGGTATCTCCTGCGTACGTCCCTGACTCAAACGTCCTAGGTTTTCTCCAAAATGTAAGTTAATATAACACTGTAGCCTAGTAGTTACAATGTTCGACTCATTTCCTCGTTGTCCCGGGTTCGAATCCCAGTCGGGGCTTCCAAATTTTCGGCATCCAACCAGCATCGTGAATCAAGCTGGGGAGTCACGTGAATAAAAGGACATGATGGTACTAGATCTAAAAAGTCTGACTCATTTCGTTATGATACGTCTGTTAGAGATAGGGCAACGTAGAGCGCCCTGAGTCGCTGGGATGGACATAGTTCAACCAGTTGCTAACAGATGGCGTTGGCGCGGCTTAGGCCCACAAAGGGTAATCATGACAAGTGGTTGGTGGTGGTATGTTAATATAATTCGGTAAGATTTTTTTTTAAATAATGCTTTTATTACTCATCGATATTCAACTAATATTAATAATCTTGTCCCAGCCACTCACTTTTGATGCGTTTTGTCCTATTTATTGTTTAACTAGTTTTTATATTTTAAGAAAACGTAAGTGCGTAACTCTGACTATGAGATAAATTTTCATAGACTTTAACCATTTAAATTTCTAATTTTTATTAGAATGCCCAGGAATTTTAGTCTGGAAATCTGGGAGCTCTATCCGTGGGTTACATTGGTATGTCGCGACTGGAGTAGTATCTAATAAAAACCATTTGTGGAAAATTAAAAAACCAAGATAGACTTCATTCATTTCCTTATGCAGATCGGTACTTGACTACGCAAAACCCGGTGATCTTTATTAAAATCTACCTAACATCTCCCATCTGAAGAGACGCAACTGTTAAAAAATTAACTATTTTATCAATTTTTTTGTGGAAAACTCAATTCGGTTTCTTATCAGAACATTTTTTTAACTTTTTTAATCTAGCAAAAATATTCTGTTAATATCTTTTTCAATTTCCACGTTTTTTTATTATTATTTTTATTGTAACGAAGCAGAAGTTAAACATTCTCAGTGATCAGAATGTGTGATTGTCTGAGCGTTCACTCCGCGACGACGCCTCGTATAGTTAACAATGCTGACTGAAAAGTTTCCGCGCTGTGAAACAAACGATTTTGATTATCTGCAGGAATTACTCCCCGAATCCCATTGTATATCACACAAGTTCGTTTTGTATGCTGATCTCGTGGAACCACCATTTGCTGGAGACGTGCTATGCAGTGCGACAACTGGGAGGGGGAGGAGAGGGAGGAAGAGGGATATGTAGCGGAGAAATAGCAGGTCTCTCTCTCTCTCACACACACACTCACACACACACACACACATTCAGTGGTATTTCTCTCAATCAGCGTTAAGCATACAGAAATCCGCACTATCGTTACAGTAGAAATGAACGTAGCAAGTTGTTTGTGTTTATTTGAAACAAAGAGTACGATTCACTCATGACGTAATTATCTTTGATCTACCTATTCGACAGATCTAAATATCGTTCATTGTTTTTCTTTAATGCTTTATCATTTACACTACTTCACACGAAAATGTAACAATCGATTTCCCTTAAACACGTTAGGAGGACACAGTGTATAGCGAATATGCTCGTGTCTGTGTTAAGGATTATTGATTCGAGTCAAGTTCATTTGAACATTTGGTTAGCAAGATCGTTGCAGTAGATTTTCTTGAGATTTTTTTCATTTATTTACATACTCCCATTCTTCATATTCTTCCATTATCATGGAACGTGGTGGTTCAGGGATAGGACACTCATCTCTGGTGCATAGGGCCCTTGTTTCGATACCAGCTCGAGCCAAGTGAGCTTCCTGTTGGACAAACACCGTATGAGTGGGTTTACTCTTGGCTTTCCCATTTTCAACCACGTTCTACATTCCACCATTTCATACATTCTCATCATCACAGCCTCCTATAGCATAGCCGACATAAGCATGGTTGTAAAACTTAAATATTTCATTTCATTTTTTCTTTTTTGTGGGTGAGGGTGTCTTTACTCGACTACGTATATTTATGTGAAAGCAGCATCACCCACTTTTGATAATGCATTATTGATTTTGGAACGTATTCCAAGAATTAGTGCTACATTAGTGCTAACGATACTGCATAGAAAGAAAATAGTACTATTACCGGAAAGCAGTATTACACGTACTTCATGGGTGGGCCTATCTTTACGTGAAAAGGGCCTCCCACGCTTTTAATAATGAAGCACTAATTTTGGATACTATGTAAAAGATTAGTGCGAAATTAGTGCTCACATACGACGTGAAAAGAAAGAAATTAGTACTGTTTATCTCATCATGAAAATGAGGGCTCAGTTGTTTTCTTTGATGATGCCACCATTAAATATTTTTGTATATGTTTTGGTTTTCTGTAAAGAGCACTAATTTGCTTTCTATGCGTTATCATAAACACTAATTTTTAACATAATTTCAAGAACCGGATGAGGGAGTGTTTTTCACTGTTAGTAAGTTGTTCCATTTTCTTAAATATGTTAAGTTCACACTTCGAAGCATATTGACTGATAACGTGGATATCTATAGCGTCCCGTAGCGCGCAAGGGATTTTAGGTTGACGGGAACCTGGGAGTACATTCCTTTCCAATGGACCCGAAATTTCAAACGGAATTCTAAATTTGACTTCACTTTAAAAATAACCCATGTGTATTATATATATAATTAGTCTTTACAACTATCAACGCTGCAAAAAAACATACAGTTTTTGTCCCTTCCTATAAATATTGACGCGTTCTAAACATTTACATTAATAATTACCAAGATTAATTTTGTTCTGTTCCTCGCAGTTGATTATAAGCAATTTGGAAAATTTCTAAATTTCACTTCTTGTCATTTAAACAATTACTAAAATTCAACGTTACGATTTGTCTCATTGGTTTTATTCTCAAAATATCTCCATAGACAACAATAACTTTTGTCACAAACATCATGTTTCTATCATTCTTACTTCAAAAGATATATTCGATCAAATTTTGAGTTGCATTTGGTTTGGGACGCTCTGTATATATATATATATATATATATATATATATATATATATATAGTTTTCTCGTATGTGTTCAAAATCTTAAAAAGATGAAAACAGTTGTAGCAGTTTGTGACCTGAAATTCTTCAAAGATTTCTATTGTATACGTACGTATCCTTTCTTTTCATTTTTGACAACACAACTGTTTTCTATCTGTTGTTCCTTTGTTTTGCTTTAAGAGAAAGAGGAAGACATTTTCGAACGAAGATGATATAAAGAAAAAAGAACGAGGAAAAGCGAAACGGATGCTGAACGTGACAAAAAGCCTAGCAGGGGATGCGATGCCTTTCGCGTCCGCACGTGGTTCGAATCCTTTTTTGTCTTTCTGACTTCGTTCGTCACGATCAGAACAGGAAATTGGCAATTCCCGAAGAGAAACTCAAATCACAGAGAGATGGAGAGAAAAGATACTACAAGCACTATTGTTGCTACTGATAGTAATAGTAATAATAATACAAGTGGATGTAGTAATAGCACTAGTAGTAAAAGCAATAGATCGTGATTAAGGAGGTAGGAATCAGTGAAAGTTCCGGAAAAGTAGGATCTACCGTGAATCCTGAGATATTTCATTAGACAATCATCAACAACGTAAGATATACTCATTCTTCTAGCTTGCTGCACGATTTGGGGTATCAGGAGAATTATTGCCGCAGAAATAATACATCATCAGTGGATAATCATGCGAAAATCAAATCGAAACAGTATTGTTTTCATCTATATTCTTAAGGTTCCTCACCTTGTTATTCTCCCACTTTCTTTTTAACCTACCTAAAGGTCTTTTACCACAGGTTTCTCATCTACAATAGTGTTCATTCTACCCTTATATCGGCTTTGGCGTGGGAGACCCGGGCCTGATTCCCGGCGGGAGCTCATGTGGTTCAGGTTCCACGTTAATCAGTAGGTCCCGTCTCATATAGCCTCGCTGCTGAAAGGGACATTAAACTCAAAATTAGCTCAACTATACATTTATATCTCATTGTTTTTACTGTTGGCTATTTTTCTTAACTACAATAGGGTATCGACCATCCGGCAAAGTTAAAAAAAAAATCTTCGAAGTAAAATTAGAAAATATTAAAATAATTTTTTCCCTAAAATATTTTGAAGGTAAATTTTTTGAAAAAAAAAAATCTGAGAACTGTCATTCCACATTTGCCCGTATGTACACTGTACATTATTTTATGTTTCTTGCAATTAAGGTAGAACAGAGATAGGACCAAGGATAGGCTTTAAGGCTGAATACGGACTACTATTTCTGCTACGAAAAATGCTGCCATTTAAGATTCTGAAGAGAAACGTAATTCTGAATCTATATATAGCAAATGATGTAGTGTTGTATAATATAGTTGTATATTTTTATGTACAGTCCGCAGCAAAAAATCTGCAACATGAGGATGAAAGTTTATTGTGAAACGACGAAGTCTTTTGCTCCAAAATAAGTATGCTGAGGAGGACGCCGAGGCTTATCCTGGTGTGATTCGTGCAACTCAGACGTTATGCTGATTCCCTGCGCTCTTAGGCGTAGTTTTACAATAAACTTACATGTTCATGTTGCAGGTTTTTTTTTTTTTTGGTACGGACTGTACATTATTGAAATGAAATGAAATCTTTCAGTTTAACGTCCCACGCTTACGCTCTTTAGACTAAGAGAGAAGGATGATTAAGGCATGTGAATGAAGAATTTTTATAATAAGAATCTGGTAGAGAACAAGAGTACCCTCAGAAAACACACGGAATCAATGTTGTCCACCACAAACTAACTTGGCCGGGGATCGAACCAGGAGCTCAGATTATCAAAAGTAAGCACTCTATCACTGAGCCACCGTGCCGCCCCTCCATAATTAATGTAACTAATCACTGTAAAATAACTATGAAATTAGCCCTATTCAAAAGTATCATATGAGAACTTTTTGGAAAATGGATCTTGTCGATGTGACCTTTAAAACGACAACGTTTCCCCACTCCTGAGTTAAACATTACACAACTTATTTTGAAATGTTTATATTATTTTTATTTTTACATTGTTAGAGTTCTTTTCTCTGTAAAAAATCTTTAATGCTTACAGTATATTACATTACGAACATTTATAAAGTAATTGCCGAAGAAATCAGAAAATGTGAACAGGAGCAGGGTTTGGTCTAAATTGTGTATTTTAATGGTATGGGCAGTGCACAGGCCCGAACTGCCCCAGGTGTCTAGGAGACGATCGAGACCAGACCTGGGCCAAATCAAAAGGATGGTCAAATGAAAATTTTAGTAAAGAGAAGAGATCAAGAGGAAAAGAAAAAATGTGGAAAACGTGTGCGAGAGAAGAGATCAGAAGAAAAAGAAAAAAATGTGGAAAACGTGTGCGAGAGAAGAGATCAGGAGGAAAAGAAAAAATGTGGAAAACGTGTGCGAGAGAAGAGATCAGGAGGAAAAGAAAAAGATGTGGAAAACGTGTGCGACAACTAATATTCTTGTGAACAGTCACGGCGCCAACCTTCATACGAGTACATCAAGCTCTTTGAGCGTTTCATTAAAATTTTGTTGCGACTCATTTCTCCTATAAAGTAACAAAGCTTCAGAGTCAAGTCGGTGCAAACAAAAACAATAGTGAAATCCAACACGCTTCCTATCACGGAATATAAAAAGAAGCCGTAAATATAGTGGCATGACAATACAATTCTTGAGAGTTCAGTTTTTTGGCCCAGGAAAAATAACAATTTGAAACCAAACAGAAAGAGATCTGAGATTACTTTCGTGATTCAAGATATCACAAAGATTTAAGAAATTTTCATTTCGATTATCACAAGACAACAGATGATATTGCTGCTAGTTCCATCGAACCGTCTAGAATGCTGAAATTATAATTCTGTCTGTGTTATTCTCATAACTATTGTTACATAATATACAGTATACCTTGATTTTATATTATGATCTTTATGGTATAATATACAGTGTGGCTATTAAGGAATAGTGTGGTTTTATTGTGGAAAAACAGTGGGCACTTGGGGTAATGGTGGTGGCGGGTATAGAAAATTTGGGGTCAACACAATATGACAGCCGCCGGGACCAACTATAAAAGTAAATAAAAATGTTCTGTCGGTTTCTCACTCATCACTTTCGAACATCGATATGTCACTTAAGATGCACCTTAGTCCTCATCAGCATCGACGACCTATGTCCAGGCGCAATGTCCAGGGAGTGTCCGGCGGATGCAATAGTTTTTCCCATCCAAGGCGTAGAATGGTGTCCCGGTTCATCCTAGCCACGAGAGGCTTAGCGTTGTGGACAGGAGGACCTCTTTCCGATTCAGAAGTGCTGGCTCCAGAGTTTTGAGTTTTTATTGAACATGGTACAACTGCTGACAATACACAGTTGCGTTGATGCTCTGACCATCTGATAGCAGTTTTTGATTAACGATGCCGTAAGCAGTACACCAAATATATAGGAGGACCTTGTGATGTAATGCTGGTTCCGGGTGTTTTGGAACCGGTTAATGAGATGCTAACCAGTGATGACGGCGACTTGGAACTTTGTACAAATCCCACTTCTCACCACATGTCAACACTCTGTCCAGAAATGGAGCTCTTTCGTGGCGGTTAGCGGTTAGCGTACGCGCCTTCGGCTTGGAAGAATCGGGTTCAATTCCCGGCGGAAGCTAAGGTAGTTCGCATTCCACATTAATCAGTAGGTCCCGTCTCATATAGCCTCGCAGCTGAAAGGGACGTTAAACTCAAGTTCAAATCAAAACAAATTAAATATGTTCAGAAATGGCTCCTTCCTCAGACAAGTCAGCAAAGAAACACAGGTGTGTTCTCGCTTTGCCTTCTGGCCCAGAATCAAATCATGTGGGCCACATCGACTCAACTTGTAGTGCTTCCCAAGTTGATGGAGGAGCTACCGAATGATTTCTCCACTCACAGTGAATTGTAGTCCCAGTTCCTCATATGTCTGGCCACTGTTCGCCTCAATTGCTACCTGAAGATCTCAATTTTGTACATGTGTTATTCTTTCTGCACGTGCTGCGTCATCGAGTGTTTCGTCAACGTCCTTATACTTGTTAAACCACCACTGCACTGTCCGCATAGTCACGATACCCTCACCAAAGGCTTGGCGTATCTTCCGCCCCGTTGCAGCGGCGTTTGACCCCAGTTTGAACTCGTACAGCATACATGCCTTATAACGCTCTGTGGAAGACACATGTTCACTCTGTCCTTACGTAAGTTCACGGTGTAGCTGAACTACCACAACCTGGTAGTATCTTGGATATACCCACACCAACAACTATCCAGCTTGCCTTTCTGCAACAATAGGCCGACAATTCTGAAATCCAGTGCATTTATAAACAGGTACAAACTTTCCTTTATAAATAGATTGGATTATACGTTTACATCTTAAATATAACCTTTTTCATAAAAAAGGAAAATACAATGATGTAAATCTGACCGGTCAAATTTTTCAAAAATCCTGTGCTCTTATCTACTGGTACAATTCAATATAACAAACGTTGGCAAGTTGATGTCTTCTTTTCAAGGGAATGTATGAAAATTTTCTTCGTATGGTTGAGAGAGTATGGTTTTTTAATAGGTTGACTGAAATAAGCATCATATGTAGTGCTCACCTCATTTCTTTGTGGGGCTGTGAGCACCATAGATGATGCTCATGCTTGATATCATGGTTACAAATTACTGTGAGAGACCATGAGTATCACATATGATGCTCGGCCCCCATTGGTTCATTTTCGGTAGAAACAAAGTATCTCGACAAAAATGTGATATAACTATCTATAATCGAGCCAAAGGTAAGAAGAAATTTATGACCTCCTGGAACCAGTACCCTCACATCACCTTGGCAGTCAACCTTTAAAAAGACGTGTGGGATAGGCGGAATGGGAGTTTTCTTTTGTACGAGACCATAATGAAAGTACATAATCTTATTTTCAGCTTTATAGTTTAAGTTGCAATTAATAGGATTAAGAGAGATATTATTTTAAAAAATCTACTTAGAACTTACAAATATTGCCAATTTTTTAATGAACGTTTGAACGTTTTTACTGTTTATGGGGCTATTATCTGTAATGTAGCGTATATAGGATATCTCAAACCAAGTAAGTTTGTGATGGATAACATTGTCTTAGTGTTTTTTCTCGAAGTTTTTTCCTTTCCCCCATCACCCCGCAGATAAACGTCGATCTGAAAAGATGGAGAGACGCGAAGTAGAAGTGTGACGTCACACTGTCCCCCTGTCTATCTTTGCCCATTGTAATTTTTTTTATGAACTCGGGGGAACCTTTATGTATTTTTGGAGTTAAAGGGACGCCGTCTCCCGCGTTCCCCCTCACTTTTACCCATTGCAACACTCTCATTCCACCAATTCTGTCATAGTCATTCAACTTCATTAATCATATATCATTTTTAGCTCAAAATATCACAACTGTGTGACGTAAAACTTGAAATTTCATTCTTTCAAATATGGTATTGCTATATTGGAGTTAATATAATCCAATTAATACTCGTATATATCCTATAGGATTAATATATATCTTCACCTATTTTTATTTATCATCATTTGATATGCATATGTATATATCGAGTTAATATATTTTTGTTGCGTAGTCTAAATTACACGTTTATCTAGATATTTAATATCTGTTATATGTACAGCTATGAGATAAATACACTTACTTATTTTAGTGACACAAATATAGTAAATGAATCAATAAGTAATTAAAATACAATAAATCAAACCAACATGTGCATTGAATACATATATTTTAAAAGATAACTGAAAACATGTATTGAATTAATGCAAGTGTAATTACACAATAAATGTATTCAATGTTAATAAATGGATAGGATGCAGCATTAAATAAACACGTATATATGTAATAGGTACAGAATGCATCTCTCTCTCTCTACTCTTTTTTCTATGTTGTTGTTATTGTTGTCTTGTTTTTTTCTTTCTTTTGTTAGCATGTCCCTGTGTAAAATGGCAAAGTTATGCTGTATTTGGGAATTTGTTCAATAAATAAATATATATAATTTATTCAAATAAGCGTCCTCGATTGCCATGTATAACAATTTAACTTCATGTTAGGTGTATTAAACTTTCACCTTTGACATTAAAAAATCAATGCATAAACATCATACACCAAAACATCGAAACATAAACCGTTGTTCCTTTAGAATCATATACTAATGTTTGAAGATTAGTTATTAACAAGTATGAATATCCGAATAATTTCTAAGTTGATAGATGATTGATCTGGAGTACCTCAAGGATCGAATCTAGGACCGTTTCATTTCATAATCTTTATTAATAACTTAACCAATTCTATCAGAACATTAAAACAGTTATAACTTGCCTTAACATATGTACAGAAATTAAATCGATTAACGACTGCTCTAAATTACAAGAGGTGTCCAATAAGCTATCTACTGAGACAGGGAGAAGTGGAGCATAATGACACCGAACAGGTACGCCAAGACCATTGTGAGGAACCCCGCTGCGCAATTTGAAGACTGTCGGAGCAACGCAATAGCCGTAGCAGTGTTTGTGTTACGCAGCATTGGAATGTTTGCCCGATGCAGCTGTCCCAAGACTTTTTGGACTTCTTTAAGGAGGACCATGGCAAATTCATGGCTCAAGGGGACAAAATCCGGATCCACAATGATATCCTTAGAGCAAGCAGGAATCCAACCAGGTCCACCAACGAGATCTAACATGCTGTTTTCCAGTGGTTTGCAGGTCATGACGAACACTATTTTTTTCTCTGGGATTTCTTCACGGTCTACAAAGTGCAGACAGTACATAGACCTCCATGGGAGCTACATCTAAAAACAGTGATGACCAGGTGAGCCTATCTGCATTTGTTCCTGTCTGGGTACATAACGTATTGGACGCTCCACGTACAAAGTGGTTTGGTAAACGTATTTAACTGGTGTATATAAAATAATAAAAATATCAACAAATGCATATCCATTTCCTTCACGCGTAGTAGAAATAGATTCGATTATTCCTACACGTTACAAAGCACTCCATTAATTAAAGAAGGGATTGTTAAAGATCTTGGTGTTATATTCGATAGTTATTTGACATTTGAAGCACAGGTTCTTTCATAGTAAATGAAGTTTCTTTAGAAACTTGAGATGGATTATAACATTTGGTAAGAATTTCGGAGAACTTGAATCTCTCAATGTACTTTATTTTGAGTACAAGTCGAATCTGGAATATGTTTCTCAAATATATAATCCGGAGTAGGCCTATATCAAATATGCTAGCAAAATCGAAAACATACAATTCAAATTTTTAAGATTTCTAACTTTCAGTTAGATGCAGAAGTATCCCAAATATGATTCAGCCTCCCAACTAACGCTAACATATGACTCATTTGCCATCCTTGGAATGGAAAAAATGAAATGAAATCTTTGAGTTTTACGTCCCACGGTTATGCCGGTTAGGCTAAAGGAGACGGTGATGATGAGTAATGAATGAAATGGTGGAATGAAGAAAGTGGGAGGAAACGGGAGAACCCCGAGAAAACCCACGCACACGGTGTTTGTCCACCACAAAGTTCACTTGGCGGGGGCTGGGATCGAACCCGGGACCCCAAGCACCAGAGGTATCCTTGGAATGGAGAAATTACACTCATGATCTTGTGTTTTTACATTAAACTAGCTGAACCTGCTCTCTACATAGAGCATTATTCACATATGAGCATAAATGTCCTTGTCATTCCTCACAACATCTGTACATCTCCCTTTACGGACACAAGTGAAGGATGTCTTGATAAAAATCGGCAATATCTCGCATCGTTTGCAAGATTTGAGTCTATTTCCGATTGGAATTTCTAATTCATGTATGATCAGTGTTTTGTTTCTTCTTGCATTATCTAATAAGAAAATACATTACACACCAATTAATTATAATGTCAGTGATATATGGTGTTCATTGAGCAAAACACTCCAAACAATAAAGATTCATTTTAGACTGGAGAAATGGTTACCCTTCTTTTTCATTATAATTTGGCCCTGAACCCAATGCCGGAGAGACGTACTAACCAAGCATACAATTATGTGGTGTTGGAATGTATAATTCGTAAGATATGATGCTTTGCTTTTAACAATTTCAATACTTCCAGTGTACCCCTAAAAATGTAATAGAGAAATAACAGCCATTTAAGAATATTCAATTAGAACTGAACAATGCACATAAAGTTAACAATCGATCAGTGAAAACATGTCTTCCTAGAGCTTGTGGTTTCCGAAATATCGTTGACAAAAGAATTGACCACAAATATATAAACTTTTCTTGACCACAAACATAAATATACCAGTTTAATATATAGTTAATACAAAATATAATTGATTTATTAGAAAAGATTAATTTTAGGGTTTCCCAACCAAACACGCGAGATCAAAATAATTTTCTGTTCTTTTGCAATAAACGTGAAACAAATATGTTAAAGAAGTCTCCTACATGGCGGATGTGCACTTCCTACAACAAAAATCACTATTTTGGATCGGTAATAAAAATTCTTAATTGCAATGAGGATAAATTAAAAATACAACTTGATAAATTATATTTCGATGTGTTACAATCAATATCTTGTGTACATCTTATATTCTAATAAAGTAGATGAATATTCTTAATAATATTGTGTTACTTTGTTATATTTAGAGAATAGCATGAATAATTACTGTAATGTAGAATACTGTAATTGGACAGTAGCCTGTTGTATTCATCTTCTTTATATAATCAAATAAATAAATAATTAAATATGGTATTCCATGTAGTACAACATTTACCTGCTTATTTGCTCAATATTTAATATGCACTAACTTCTAGGGAATGAATACATTTTTACCTATTTTAATAATTGAGGTTAGTTTACTACTTAGTTAACAAATGTTTGTTACCAGTTTTCCCCCTATATTCATAGGTTGAATTATATATATATATATATATATATATAGAGAGAGAGAGAGAGAGAGAGAGAGTTGGTTCCAGGATTTTCTGAGGGGGGTGCATCGAGACCAAAATAACCAATCACACTGAAACTCTTCAAAGTGACATGTGATAATATTCTTTACCCCTGACAATGCTGATGCTCAGAACGGACGAAAGTATATTTAAGATGGTGTTATGCAGAAAAGAAATTCTCTCCTCTTGACTTGTTTTTTTTTTATTTTGTACTTGGCAAATGTTGTATTATCTTGCTTTGTGAATTCTTTTCTTTCAACCTTCAGAAAATGGACTTAAATTATTGTTTTGGCAAACCTTGGCTTTCTTTTAAGACCCAAACGTAAACGTGATGCCCGAAAGTTTCGGAAAGTGTTGCTTTTTCATTGCTAGCTTCTCATTTTAGATTTCACAACGAAGGGGGTTGGGGGGGTGCACGCAAACCGGTTTTATAATAGGTTTTACCATTCATTTGTATTAATAAATTGAATTAACTCACCTGTAACATTTTAACAATGGAATATATAATTACGAATATGGATTACTCTTTTGTGCTGGATTCGTCGAAGGAACTCGGTGACTCAGTGGTATAGTGCTTACCTCTGGTGAATGGGCTTCTTGGTTCGATCCCCTATCAAGTAAATCTTAGTGCAAAACATTGTCTCCGTGGGTTTTCTCGGGGTACTGTTGATTCCTCCAAATTTTCATTCCACCAATTCTTCCATCATAATTCACTTAGTTTAGTCATCTGTCTCCTTTAGCCTAAAGGACATAATCGTGGGACGTTAAACTGAAAGATTTTTCATTCATTGGCTATGAGAAAAATTTCGTTTCGGTTTTTTAACATTCCTAAATTAAGTGATGTGGAAAATACGTATATGAAAATTATAGATAATATCAATAAATAAGCAAGTGCAAATATCCAGCTGATTGGATTTGCGAAGACTATAAAAATAAACAAAAACCTAGTACAAGTTTCGTGGATTTTGCCCAAAGTAGACTTTTCTCATTGTGGGTTTTGCCCAAACCGATTTTCTACTCGTGGTTATTTCTCAAAAGCCACGAGCTCGAGTCTAAAGTGGATCTATCTGCACCGAAAACAAAATGAGTGACTGAAATTAGTGATTATTTGTCAAATTGCTTCACTATCAAGTTTCTTTTTGATAAATTTCATAATCCTTACTTACAAAAACCTCAGTGGGTTACTAACAAAGACAAGATATATTATATTTTAAATCTATGTGACTATTGGCAATTAATTATTGGAAAACTGTTAAGAAAACAGAGGCAATAACCTGAAGGGAATATGTATCAAGTTCCCTTTAAATTCCATGAGCAGGCGTTGACCAGAGATAAGGTTTTGCAGGTGTCTACCGTCTATCCTAGTAACTTTCACTGTTCTATAAATCCTGATACTTGCGTTTACATCTGACTTATTGTTCTTAAGTGCTGTGAGAAAAACTATTAACTGCTGTAGTTTAACTTCGATCCTGGATTCCTGTTAATAGTACAAGATTTAAATGCAGAGATTGTTAATATTGTGCATTAGAAACTGTATTAATTTCGTTCTCCTGTGATTGATTATTTTCGGTTCTTTCGGACCGGTTCTTTTTAGGAAAAAATCACAACATTCTTCTTTTGGGGAAAGGCTACGAAATTAATGTTTGGGCCATCACCACGACGGGGAAACATCACGGGACCTTGTGACAGGATGATATCATTTCTCCCAACATGCTTCCGTATGTGCTTCTATCTTTCAATTAGAAGATTAAATAAATAAATAAATATAAAAGGGAAACACTTGATTTGTTTTCATTTTGATGATAGCATGTTCTCTTCGTCACAAAGCTTCCTTAGCGGTTAGCATACGCGCCTCTGGCGTGGGAGACCTGGGTTTGATTTCCGGCGGGAGTTCATGTGGTTCGGATTCTACATTAAACTGTAGGCCCACGTCTAATATAGCCTCGCTGCTGAACGGGACGCTAAACTGCAAGTCAAAGTCAAAGTCTCTTCGTAAAAAACGACACAAATCTACAAGATATGAAGAACTCACTATGAAGAACAAGGAAAGTGTTTGAAAAAATGTATGGAAAATGAAATGAAATACAGTAGGAAGTCATAATCCGAACGTCAAAAATCCGAACGCGGTCCTTAGAAGCTTTTTACATTTTGTCTTAGCGCTAGCGATAAACAAACAATAGGGTTATCCGTCGGCGTTGTATGAAGTCAGTGTTTTTACTAAAGCTCATTCATATGTAATTGTTTGTCATACATATTTTTATTTTTATTTTCCCTTAGACCTATACAAGTTAAATTTTAAATATAAGTTACAAGGACAGTGTAATTTAGTGTACGAGCAGGTTCTTCAGAAACATTAAATATAAGCAATGGCGAAGGGTGGTAAGAGGCCCTGAGGCCCGGCCTAATCATTTACTTTCAGAAATTATAATTAATTCATTTACCTTGCACCGAATGCATGATATTTTCTAAGTTGAAAAAAATTGTTCGATAAAGAAATCGTAGTTGGCACCACTGCTGGGAGGCTCACCGAGCAGTGTCTCAAGCGGCAGTAGAACTACCGCCAAGCTACTCAGAAAATCCAGCGAGAGAACGTGTTGGAAATGACGTTTTCTTCACCAGCGTATAACCTGCGAAAGAGACCGGCCTCAGCGCTTATCGACTTTCGTTTCTACCTACTAGTCTCGAGACCTTCGATTTCGATTCAATATATCAAACAAATAAAGAGCAAGATAACGTTGGCTCCATTCCGTTCCAACTTTGCTTAATTTTGCAGACTCTAACGCAACGCAAAAACTGGAACAAGAAATTCTAAAGGCGCTACGCCTATTATCGCAAACTATTAATGTCACTTTATTCCGTTGCTTTGGCGCAAACCTGTACGAAATCAGACTCGTTGAGTTCATTAGAATTTAGATTTTTTTTTTTTTTTTTTACATTTGCAAAAGTGAATGAGAGAAAATGTCAGTAAGTGGAGAATATGAGTATACGTAATATAATCGTATTAAAGTACCTTCTATGTCAGTGGTCTTTTGAAAATTAATGTGTTATTAAGGAACGAAGACTAATGCCTGTGTTGAAAATAGAAGAAACAGAGGGCAAGAGAGTTCCGCATGCATTGGTATATATATATATATATATATATATATATATATATATATATATATATATATATATATATATATATATATATATATATTTGTTTTTTGAACTCGTAATTAAAGACAAAATTTTACAAGCAGAGTTTGTTTCAGTACCTGTAGACTAAACAACATATGTTTGTTGTGAGGTACAGATAATGTAATAGCCCATCTTCCCCACCCGATCACGCCAATTAAAACAATTAAATTGCATTATGGTGAATTAAGATCATCTATGAGTCACACACGTCAATTTGATTATGAAAATTGAGTTCCGGATCGAATAAGTGCTGTCGATGAACTACAATTGCATTAAATTTACGTGAATTCGTCTTCTTGTATTTCTGTAGTAAAATATTTATGTCTAATCTGTTTCATTTTACTATTATTATTATTATTATTATTATTATTATTATTATTATTAGTAGTAGTAGTAGTAGTAGTAGTAGTAGTAGTAGAACATTGGGCCTACCCTCTTGAAACTATCACCCTTCGCCACTGAATATAAGTAGCCTTACGTACGGTATTGTAATTACTGTATCTACTATTTAACCACTGTATCGATAAAAGAGCATACCATACAGTATATTTATGCCTAAATGGCATTTTCTTGGTCATTTTCGAAAATCTAAACAATTTGAAAATCCGAACTACCTGTGGTCCAAATTAGTTAGGATTTTCGACTTCCTACTGTATTTAAGTTTTACATCCGAAGTTTATGCTAGGCTAAAGAAGACGGTGATGATGGGAAATGAAGGAATAAAAAAAGTGGGAGGAAACGGTAGAACTCCGATGAAACTCACGCACACGGTGTTAGTCTATCACAAAATTTACTTGGTGAGAGCTAGGATCGAACCAAGGACTCTATGTATTAGAGGTGAACGCTATACCACTGAGCCACCGCGCCTCTAATGTATGGAAAAGACTAAGGTAATGTTCAATAACTTCAAAGAAAGTCAAGGATTGAAATTGAGGTGAATATTTACGCCTATCTTAGACAATATACACCCATGGAGAAAATTAACCTTTGTATTAAGTTAGACTGGAGAACATTTGGCAGAAACAGTTTCATATTGAGAAAACAAATCCCAATATATATCTAAAGCGTTAAAGTTTCAATGAATGTCATTTATCTGTTATGACACATGGATCTGAGACGTGCAAGTAAAAAAATCATATACATTCACCCTGTACAGATCACACCATGAAGCATAGATGTATGTTAGCAATCATCCACAAAGATAGGAAAAAAATATAATATGGACCATAAAGATAACAGGAGTGACGGATATTATCATGAAAGTAAAGACATTGAAGTTGCAACGGGTAGGACATATGGCAAAATGAAACGATTATTGATAAACAAAAACATTTCTTGACTGGATATCAAGAGACAAGAAATGACCTAGAAAGTTTCCTTATATAAGGTGACATGACAAATTAAGAAGCACTGCAGAGTAAAGTGGGAAAGAATTGCCCAAGATGGATTGTTTGTGGAGAAGAATTAGAGAGATCATGCGACCCAAATAGGCTTGTTGTCGCCAAAGGAAATAACTTGCCTTAGCGCCCCCTGCAACTCCGATCAACCAAATCAACTACACCTGATATTGGCATCACACAGTAATTATCCTATTCCATTTTTTCTTTAAGTAGCAAAGATTGATTTCAAAATTGCAGTACATAATTTAATTTTTAGTACAAGATAAAACACCAAATGAATTAGTATTTGATTGCCAAATAGTTTGAGGGTAGCATGCTTCACATATTCTTATAGTTTTATCATAATAACTACAAATCACAATGTTTTTTTTTAAAAAAAATTATATCGGGATGTGCAAATGTGTAGAATGAATCAACAGTCTGTTGCTTTAGATTAGAATATTTAATTATGACAAACAGTCAAGCTGTTGTCTCGAGTATTATACTCGGACATTTTGCAAATTTCTTTAATCGGTGTTAGTTAAAGGAAACACACGCACACACAAAAAAAAATGGAACTAAAATTTGAGTTTGCGGACTCTTTTTCCTGCAAAAGTTTTTACATGTCCTCAAAAGGTAGTCTTGAAGCTAACTTCTACTCTATGGATATGATCCTTAAGGTTGGTGAGTCGTTGTTGCCCTGTTAAGTTTCTGAGATATTTTTTTTTTTTTTATGATTTGTAGTTTTGCTAAAACTTCTTTCCTTGCCTTATTGCGAAAATAAATATTTACTCAGCTTTGCACCCCTACAATCCGGCACCCGTGACACAAGCACAGTTTGTCACCCCTTTGTTACGTCACTGGAGAGACCTTCATCAAGCAGTATATTGACGATGCTGGACTATGATATTATACAAGTAATATGTGTGTGTTTCTTGTTGCAAGGGTTCGATTTTGAAGTTTCACTTCAAATGCAAAACACAACTCTGGATGTTGTATATCTATTGTCTACACTTATTGCATTTCTTGTTAAAAAAAAAAAGAAAAAAAGAAAAGAAAAAAAGAAAAAAGAAAAAAGTTCAACAGTATAAATAGAAAGAAATGAACGAAGAAAGACATATATACAAAAACATAGCAAGAAGAACAAGGAAAAATAGAAGAAATAGTAGAATCTACTTTCTTTTCTTTTTTATATATAAGAGTACTTTCTTTTTTATATATATATTAGAGTGAAAGAACTTTCTCTGGAAAAGAGCGTGTGCAATGGGAAAGGAGAAAGTTTGAGAAAGGGCTTTGTAAGGAAACTTTCCATCTCCTTTTTCTTTCGCTCTATCTGCTGCACTAGTTTGATGTCGAATTTTCCAGGTCTTCTATCATAGTGGTAAAATTTTAGGACTTTTTCATAGCCGGAGCAGCACAAGTTAGAGAAAGGAGTTGGGACAAATCAAGTATGAAAAGAGAGAGAAGGAGACTGCAAAAGACACAATGTTACCTGTGAGTTTCCATCCCACCTCACTTTTGGTCCGTCTCCTTCCCGATGTTTCACCCGCCTTCCCGTGCCTCACATCCGACTTCTAATCTTTAGAAAATTTCTTTCTCGTCTTCAGAGGTAAGCAATTTTCTGAAGGAAGGGTAAAAAAAAAATATGTGTGTGGGAGAAGAACTTGTGTAAAGAACCAGGAATGGGGACAGAATTACAATTTATTCAGTTTTAAAACTTTGTGAAAATAAAATGTTTTCTTTATGTACTGCTGCTATTAATAAGCTGAGATTATGAACTCAAAATTATTTGAGATATGTGGAGTTATTACGATGTCAGCGTAAAGGTGAATTTCCTTTGCGATTCTTTAATGAAATAAGCATTTTGTACTAACAATTTCTTTGAAATACACGTTTCGTAATGGAACTCCGTCATGGCCAGGTTATACATGATTAATGTACGGGTGTTTGATGGACTAGACCCGGCTTCCATTTCCGGTAGCTGTTGGTATGGTTTGCATACACAGAGAAAATAACATATGTGGCGTACATAAAAGCGTAGGTCACATGCGTAAATCCTACTTTTTGAATTTTAAGTACCACTATATATAACATCCTTCAGGAAACATATACGTAACTGGAAACGTATGTTTTCTAATAATGTCCGTATAAGTGTTCCATATATACGTACTGAAAATGAAATGAAATATTTGTTTTACATCCCATGGTTATGCCGATTAGGCTAAAGGAGACGGTGATGATGAGAGAGATGAGTGAAATGGTGGAATGAAGAAAGTAGAAGAAGATGGGAGAACCCCGAGAAAACCCACGAGCACGGTGTTTGTCCACCACTAAGTCCACACGGCGCGAGCTGCATATATATACGTACTTTCCGTATGACTGTATATAGGCGGAAGAATCTCATGCACAGACGGATACATATAACATATATCTGACGTACATAACATACGTGAACGTATGTAATATACGGAAAACTGTTAGATGCCACACATTCTGTAGCAATATGATGTAACATCTACGCAGGAAAAAAGCAGTAAGTATGTAGCATGGATAATGTATGCTCCGTACAGATTTCTGTAGTAAACATATGCATTCTGTATATTTGTATAATATACCGCTGTCCGGGTAATGGACTTTTCTCAGTGTACCGTCTAAAGCTGTCGGTTCACGTCTCACTCAGCCTTGCTACAAAGAGTACTAAACTCTAATCAACTAACTCATTAACGTCTCGCATTGAGGATGTCTTATATTCGAAGATTGAAAGTTTTAATCTTATCTTTCGTTTTCAACTTAAATTCAAAGGTGTCCACCAACTTTGCTCGTAGTGCACAGTTAGTAACGTCACTTACAGTATGTCTGTTAGAGGTATTAGACTTCAATTTCTACAACGCAACATCTTCATGCACTTAATTATTTTTATTTTAATTTCTGAAAGAAGTACACATGATTATGTTTGGTCTATCTATTCGAGAAATTTAAATACCATTGATTTATTTTTTTCTTTTAATGTTTTACTAATTATGTTACTTCATACGATGCTACAAACCATTTCTCTTAAGGTTGTTCGGGTATCAACGATAAAGAATACGTTTATTAATGTGAGAAGGGCACTGTATTTTACACCAGTTCATGTAAATTTGTGATTGGTAAAATCGTGCCTTAGATCTTCCAGCATAACGTTACTGATTTCTTTTCAAGTTATGAAACTCGACTTCCATAGGACTTCCTTTAGTTTTGTAGAGGCCACCAAGCCAATTTTGCCTCTAGATTCTTGCTTGGTTTATAATTTAGGTTCCTCCCCTTTAAGTACCGAAGCTATATTACACATGAACCATTTACACAATATGATATTCGAGCAACATAAACTCCGAATCAAATTCAGGTCACCTTTAAACGAGAACGTTTACTAATTGAATATCATGTAAACTTTATTTGAATCAGAGGTACCGAACATAATTTCTTTGGATTCTCATGATAAGGCGTTCTAGGTAGTAAGTGCAACCTCAACAAAAGTTGCATGCAATATAAAAGGTTGGAAATCATATTTAAAGTTTTTTGTGCAATAATACAGAGATGCTCAGTGACAATCAGTTTTCATGCTAATATTTTGTGGAAGCTACTTGTCTTTCAAATAACTAACTAACTAACGCTCTGGCATATGGAACCTGGAGGTTCAATGCCTCGTACACGAAAGCTCTCCACTGACTTCTATTCTTAGCCAACTGGATCAAGTTTCTACTTTGTACTCCTATTTCTGCGAGATCCATCTTATTATTATTCACCATCTGCTTCTAGGTCTTCATAATGGTCGTTTTCCGATTAGACTTAGAGGTAAGACTTTGAAAACGTTCCTACTTTGACCCATTCTGGCTACATGACCTCCCCATCTGAGGCTCTTAGATTTCATGACCCTACCAATGTTTAAATAAAAAAGTATAAACTATGTAGTACCTCGTTATGAAGTTTCCACCATTCCGTATTTCCGTTCCTCTTGGGTCCGAATATTCGTTTCAGGATCTTGTTCTTAAATACTTTCAGTCTACTTTCTCCCCTCAGAGTAAGCGACCATGTTTCGCAATCTTTCAGGACAACAGGCATGATTATCATTTTACATATTTGAAACTTCAAATTTCTGGGCAGAGTCCGCGATGACAAGAGATTTTGAACTGAGTAAGGATACGAATTCCCTGCTTTGCAATCGACATTTAATTTCTTTGTGAATATAGTTTCCGTTTGTTAGTATTGATCCTAGATATTTGAAACTATCCACTTTATCAAAAGTATTATTTGGTATTTTAACGCATCCTATTTCCAGTATTATTATTCCGACGAACTTTTGTATTTAGTTTTCTCTGTATTTAGTTGTAAACTCATGTCCTTCCAAGCGTCTTTCTCATAGGAAATACAATTTCAAATTAAATGGATGATTATTTTGATCATTCATAATGTATTTCCAGGAAACAAGACTTCTTAAGCTCAGAACTCCGCTTATTTTACTATACTTTTTGTTCTCATGATTTCTTCCACCAATCTTACTATCCTGCCTTTGTGTGGCATGTTAGACGAGAGATTTCTTTTCATGTCATTTTAACAGCAAGTAACTCTAATATTGAGGTGCTAAGAAAGAATTATCAACTTGACAAGGAAAAAAGGCCAAGTTCTATTTGATTTACTTGTCTCCCATTAAATTGTTCCAGTGACGAAAAGAAGAGCATAAGAGCATCGTGACGTAAGATAGAAAAATCGAAAAGAAGAGTCGAAAGAGAGTCGATCGATTGATGAGAAGATTGCTTGATAAGTAGATGGAGTCTCTTTCGAAAGATTAAGTAAAAAAGAAAGAGGGAAAAAAAGGATTGCTTTTGTAATGGAGAAATCATGTAGGTGATGATCTAAAGCTGAAAGATTGGCTCTAGATAGAAGTTAAAATGAGAGAAAATAATCATGGGTGGATACTTAGAGAAAAAAATAGCACATTGAAAAGCGCTAATGGGGATTGAAGAAAAGTGTAGTTAAAGACACGTCCATGGAAGCTCGCACGTAAAATGTGGATTCGAAAATAGAAAGCTTATTGAAAATTTTAAAAAAGGAAAAGATAGCTCTTAATCTTCCAACGTTTAATTTCCCCAAGATGAGGCTCTAACGAAAGAAAATACGTGATTCATCAATGGACGCAAAGACTTTGCCCCAGCAGAGTAAATAGTAGCTGAGAGAAAGTGTATAGGGATTGAATTAGTAGAAACCGATACACTTTCCCTGGATATCTGAGAACCACTTACCACTACAAATATACTGTTAATATGTTCAATAATGACCTCATGGATAAATGGAGGATTTATAAAATACTAAATATCTTCAAAAAAAATCATTGCAAACTGCTCAGCGGTTATTTTCTTGAGAGATGTAAACCTTTTCTCCCCTTGGCATATGTATTTCATCACAGCGTAATATTAAAATCCCTGTTCGAGTCAAGTAATAACCATTTGAAAAATTCATACTGAAACGCCACTTTATTAGTACAAAATGGAAAATTATAATTTTATAGGAAATGATACCTTGTCCCACCCAGAAGCAAAAATCTTCCAAAACAATATGAGTCATGTGTCGAATTACGTTAGAGAGGAGTTTATATACCGAGTTTCACCATCTTTTTTTAATTTGGAATATCATGAGATACTCAAACTACTCAATGATGTGCATTTGTGTACTGTAGAAACAAATGCACACTGATTTATATACAAGAATAATTTTATATATATATATATATATATATATATATATATATATATATATATATATATATATATATATATATATATATATATATATATATTACTACATTATATTATATATTTGAAGATCCATTCAATACATAACTTGAAAAGTTGTATAAAAAGTACAAAACTTCGACAAAGTTTGTGCCCCTTTGTTATTTTTAAGTGGTATCCTATAACTATTATCAGATGGACCCGACATGCCTGTCTTGCGAACAGAATGCTGGGAATCAGTTAAACAAAGTGGCGGCAACATTGAAAGTTTGCACTAACGTGGAGTATCAGAGTGTCATCAGATTTCTGTTATCTGAAGGGTTGAAAACAATCGGAATTCACCGTCAAATGGCAGTGCAATATGGTGTAAAAGTTGTTGGAGTCAAACACGAGTGTACGAGTGAGCAGATAAGTTCAAACGAGGTGTAACAAGTGTTGAAGATTCGCCACGTCCAGGACGCTTTGTCTGCGCAGTCACGGACAACAAGATTGCAAATGTTGATGAGTTGATATGGGAAAACAGGCGTATTACAGTGAGTGATATTGCAGCAAAGATGAACATTAGTGTCGGATCAACCCACCATATTGTTCATGAAGTATTGATGTTCATGAATCAGCTAAGAGAAACCTAAAGGCACTCCGCGGCTCTACGTTGGTGGAAACATTCAAGGGTGCCACCATCTTGTATCACTCATTTCCAGTATCCTGTTCGCGAGGCAGCGTGCCAGGCCTATCTGAAAATAATTCTAGGATACTACCTAAAAACAACAAAAGAAGCACAAATTTTTTCGAAGTTTTGTAGTTTTTATAGTCTTTTCCAGCTATTGAATGGACCTTGTATGTATTTCACAGCCTGTAAGTAACCTACTATGCAAACTGAAAAACATTTAAGACTTACAGGTTGCATAAAATCTAGGCAAATTATTTAGATAATCTTAACCCTTATTATAAACACAAGACTCAACGCTCTATCAGTCACTTAATATCAAATAGTTCAGTCAGGGTAATATTTGTCAGTCATACCTCACAGAAAGATGTTGATAGTGTGCAGGTAATTTGGGAACACGTCGAATGCTTTTGGAAACAACTACTGTACGTAAATAAATGACGTTATTCGATATTCAAATAATTATTACGAGATAGTAATCATATCGCCATGGAACCTCCATATAACCTGTCAATATTTGATGTCCAAATCCCTCTAAAGAACGTACAAAAGCAAACAAGGTAAAACATTCTTAAATGTTATCGGTTACGAGGATCTCTTCTAGTTCTTGATAAACAAGACTTCAAATAACGCAGGGGGAAGGAACGAGGAAATCCTTAGATTTTTTATTGGTTTCCATGGCAACTAATAGGATTGCAAGTCCCCCTTCCTCTTCTACCTTTTATAGATTGAGAGCTAGAAATATATATATATATTATATGAATTATTTCCGGGAAAGGAAGATAATATCTATAAGGTCTTACCTGTATTGATGCAATGACGTTTGGTGAAATGGTAAGGAATAGAGATAGAAGCATATTGTCCAAAATTCATCATTGTGAAACGCTATATGTACACTCATGACCAAAATTATTGTCGCATGTCTTTAAACATGTTGTTGTTGAAATATAATTTGATAACGAATTCGCCCGGTATTTCATATAATATTAGTATGTGCATAATCGGCAAAGACATGTGTGTGGCAAATTTCATGTTAAAATAGCAGTAACTAAGAACAAGAAAACGAAAATAAAACTTTCTTGTCCATTTAGCAACATTTTGTTTTACTCATTCTAATTTTCTTATTTATAATTCTTTTCCTATGAAATTTACCACAAATATACATTTCCCGATTACACACATAGTATCCGTGTTAAAAAAGTACCCTGCAAAATCATTATCAAATTATATTCTTATAAGAAGACAGTTACAGATATGCGACAATCATTTTGGACATGACTGTACCTTTTTTTTAAAAAATAGGCCAGTTTACTATTGTATTTTACGTTGGATAAAAAAAAAGAATCAGTAGTCATTAACAAAGCTTCTTGAGCATTAGATCCAATATTTCCCAAACTTGGAATCTTTCAGTATTTAAGGTTCAATGAGAACTCTTGAAAATTCATGAATCGATCTCGGTATTAGCAGATATAATTTAACTGACACAAATGACCGTAAGAAGTGACAAAAAGATCTACTTTGGGTTAACTGCTGTATCGCCGGACCAGTTTTTAGGAAATTTACCGGGTCAATTGGAGAATTTTTTAAGTTTGTGAGGAAGAATGAGTGAAAGTCAGGTAAGAGGAAGGGTAAAAGTTAAGAAGGGTTGTATATGCTGATTGTTTTTTATGTTGTAAGCGGCATTGTATGTAGAGGCGGATGGACTATTTCGCGGAGAGGTACACTTGTTTTATTATACGGATCCATAGACTGTAAAATTTGGGCAAGTCTTTAATTTTCCCATTTCATGTCGAGAACATAACCCAACGAACCCCTGCTTGGTGCTTGGGGTCCCTGGTTCGATCCCAGCTCGCGCCGTGTGGACTTTCTGATAGACAAACACCGTGCTCGTGGGTTTTCTCGGGGATCTCCATTTTCCTCCCACTTTCTTCATTCTATAATTTCATTCATTTCTCATCATCACCGTCTCCTTTAGCCTAACCGGCATAACCGTGGGACGTAAAACTTAAAAATTTCATTTCATTTCTATTGAATGCATATGTGGCTTCAGTATTAGAAACGATTAGAGAATAAATAGTAATTGAAAGCTACACATACTCATGTATATTGTTAGGAATGATTACGTGTAAAGACCAGTTATCAAGCATCAAACTTACCAAAAAGTTATAGTAATTAATTCAAACGAGTGTAGCTTGATCGATATTTGTCTGTGAGTCCGTTTGTCGATCTCTCCATCCGTCTCTTTCTATTTGAATTTTTTTAAACTTGCCCGCTTTTAATGAAGCTTGCTATTTATTTTGCATCAACTTGTAGAAATAATCCCATTATTTGGATTGAAATCCATCAAACATACGGATATAAAATGGTGTAAAATCAATCCCCAATTGTAAGTTTAAACATATACATGCAAGACAAATCTCTAATATAATGTAAACCACATACAATTATGACTAAACATAATATGGAGTTTCTTTAGGGAACTCTGATCATCTGCTCATTTTGAAGTTAAAATCTGTCGAGAATAAGAGGGTAAATTAATCCTCTCCATGTTTAAAAATAATATTCCACAATAATCTTCTTTTTAAAAAATGTGTTCGATATTATTGTAATACGTCTTTCATTTTGTATGAGCCTTCCCAAACACTCACTTTGCATAAAATAAAAATCAGCAAAGAATAAAGTAATGGATTTTTCCCTCTCTTCCCGATGTCTTACGGTTCCAAGATAACTTTCTTAAAACTCATTCGGTTTTAATACAATACAATGCATATTCTTTTGCTTTTTTGTAAACTAAAACCAACTTGGAATTTAAGTCAGTCAAGAGTAGGTGGTGAAAATGGCACCCACATATGAGATGCATTAATTATTCTTCCTCGGTTAAATAATATGACCCATATCTTTCGTTAAAAGTAATGTTAGATTTTCGTACATTGTGGGGCACATTTTTTGAGGTTTCACAATCAATCCCACTGCTTGGATATAAAATGATTCGATTATAAGGAAGTGAGTGTGTAAAACCTTCTGGTTTAGAAAGATATATGTCTTACGATAAGGTTAGTAAACATTCCATTTTTACACAATGTTTTGAGGTTTTAACATAATTGTCACTACTGATTAAAGATAATCATATATCGGACATTCTTAAATTCCCCTCCATGAACAAAAAAATAACTTTAGCCTATGTTTAGCTGAAGGGGTTCAGCTCTTTTCTCTAAAAAATGTTACAATTTTGGTAATTTCTGTTCACATTCGGTTAGTTTAGAGTAGGTTAGGTTAGTTTAGGCTAGCTTAGGTTAGTTTAGTTTAGGTTAGGTTAGGTTATTTTGTTAAATTAATGTAGGGGTCCCGCATAATTTTCCAAAAAATGATAGAATTTCGCTTATTTCTATAATATTAGGTAAGTTTAAGTTAGTTCAGGTTAGCTTAGGTTAGTTTATGTTAGGTTAGGTTAGATTTGGTTACGTTATATTACGTCTAAGTACTTACATCATTAATTTATCCTGTAAATTTTGTGTTTTTTACGTGCTTCTGGACCCCTTGTACTAAACATACTCCTAGTAAAAAAAAAATGATTTTGGTGGAACATTACGTATTTATTTCTCATTATTTCCTTAATTGCTTTGAAATTGGTCAATAGCATTGCGTTCCTCTGATATTAGATAACATGCGTATTATCAGTGAAAATCTACGAATAAAACATCTCTCTTAGCCTTGTTAAACTAAAAGATTTAATTTAATTTATTAAAAACGCTAACATTTTTATAGACTACTAGCGACAATTACCTGTTTCGCTGGCTTAAAACAGTAATATGTTCCGTTACTGACTTGCTTTTTACCATTTCTGAAGCGCTCTCTGATAGACGATATATTTTGTTTGAAGTCTTCAACCAGAACATATAAAGTTCATCGGAAATGTCACTGTTCATCACAGCGACCCCGAAAACTATTGATTCAGCACTAATATTGATAATTTTCTCAAATATATATACAGGGTGTTAATGAACTATACCGACAAACTTTAAGAGGTGATTCCTCACATCAAAAAGAACAGAAAATGTTCATATGGACCTATGGCGAAAAGTGCATAGTTTCAGAACTAGTGCTGACCAAAATATAATCGCAATAGTTCTCGTGGTTCAAGAGTTATTAAGTTTTATTTATTTTTATATATCTTCCCCCCTCCCCTAAGTTGCACCGTGAAAATGAAATCATAAAAAAAAACGTCCCAAGCTTGGGCATCATCTATGTTGAAAATTTGATCGAGATCGGTCGGGTTCTTTACGAGTTTTTAAGTCATTAACATAGTCGCTTTCCCGGACCTTAAAGGCAGAGGGGAGTAAGTAATTTTTTTCTGAAAATGAGTTATTGCCTGATTTGAAAGGCGTGTTCTGATATCTCTTATTCTTAGAAAGCTTGTAGTTGTATAATGAATACTTTATCAAATAGCAACAATAAAATTGGATATAATCCTAAGGCACTTAAAGGCAAAATGAAGTAAGTCACTGTTTTCTATCTCTCCTGAAAATTTAATAAAAATGACTTACTCCCCTCTGCCTTTAAGGTTCGGATATATATATATATATATATATATATATATATATATATATATATATATATATATATATATATATATATATGTGTGTGTGTGTGTGTCTGTGTCTGTGTCTGTGTCTGTGTGTGTGTGTGTGTTAAGAGAGAGAGAGACTAGCATCGATCACTCGCTTGGTAGGGTTAAAATTTAAAAAAAATTAATGCACAAATTAGTTTATGTGGTTGATATTCGTGATATATGCTATTTCTGTTTAAAGTGACATGGATTTAAACAGCATCGAAATTGTCACCGTTCATCTCAATGACCCCGAAAACTATGGATTCCAGACTAATATTGGTCATTTTCGATTATTACTATTTCGATTCGATTATTCAACTAACCCAAATTACGGGGTTGAAATTAGATTTAAACAGCATCGGAAGTGTCACTGTTCTTCTCAGCAACCCCGAAAACTATAGATTCGATATTAATATCGGTCGTTTTCGATCATTTTTATATATCTTCCCGTCCCTTTAAGTTGCATCGTCAATGTGAAATGATAAAAAAAAATCCAAGTCCGAACTTCATCTATGTTGAAAATTTGATCGAGATCAGTCGGGTGATTCAAAATTTATTAAGTCACAAATATGGTCGCTTTCATTTTTATATACAGTAAATCCCCTATAATCCGTCACTTTTGGGACTTGGGGAATTGCCGGAACGCAAAAGAAAAGGTCTGGATTATGAGAAAATACAGAAGATTTATTGTCGTGACGTCTACCTAGGTACATTGAGTTCCTTGGCAATATTTTGGACTGATTCCTCTTTGTCTAGTCTTTGTAGCATTGCTAATTTCTCATTTAATGGAAGAGTAACGCATTTACGTTTCAATCCAGATACGCTGAAAAAAAACTGTACTGTAACGAACACCGAGTAGCTCAAGTGGTAGAACGTTGGCTTCGCATTCGGGAGGTCGCGGGTTCGATTCCAGCTGCCGACCATCCTGATTGGGGTTTTCAAGGGTTTCCCTCAATCCTACCAGGCAAATGTCGGGATGGTACCTACTAAAACAGGCCCTGGCCGATACCTTCCCAAATCCTTTCCATTGTTGTTGTTATTGTTATTGTTAGATATCCAGTATAAAATGGCCTCTGAGCTGTATTTGGTGATTGTTAAATAAATAAATAAATAAATAATAATAAAAACACCGATGAACAGTTTCGTAAAACTAACGAACAGTAATCACTAAACGCTGCACAGTACAGCACAGAAAGCACACACAAAAAAAGAAACGATACAAGAGGCAGTAAACGACAATGGGTCTCGTGAGTCACCGACGAGTCGGGGCAAGCTCGGCTCGAGCACGTTCGGATCAACAGGAGTGGTGGACAAGAGGGGTTCTACTGTATATAGATTGTGTGTATTTTTTGAGGGTGGGAGGTTAGAGACTCACTCGTATAGTTTAGTGTTGAAATTTGTAAAAGGGAGAATCGTTAGGTTATAAAATTCACTAGATCATTACTTTCAGTTCATACTTAGCCTACATTTCTTATAGGACTATACTATCAAATATCTTATTTCTTAAATATTAGACTGTCAAATTAATATTTATCAAATATAATTAAACATTAAACTTGTAAATTATATATTTTATATGAAATTTATATCCGGATATTTTATCCACTTCGAGATACCTTTGAACATGCTTACTCTTTTCTCTAGCATCAGGCCGGTAGTCAGCCCAAAAATGTAGGGGGGCGGTAGAAGCTAGGGAGGACCCTACCCCACCATATTATAGTTTATGACCATATTATAGTTCATTTGCAATCCTACTGTGAAAAGTTTAGGGGGGCCAGTGAAAATTTAGGGGGCCCGGCCCACCCTAGCTCCCCGTGGATACGGGACTGTCTAGCACCATCTGTTTAAAATATTTACATAAAATTGTTAAAATGTGGCAAGATATGACTAGAACGCCAAACATGTTCTAGAGATCTTATCTAAGAAAAAATATTATATTGACTAGAAAAAGAATCTGAATTTTCTATGACATTAACGAGGACTATTGCATTTAATTCACTAATTTTATTATTTTTCGTTCTTAAAAATTGGGAAATGATCATGTATTTTGAAGGGCTGATGAGGATAAGCTATTTTACTCGTTGACAGACAAATCAAATCTGAAATTTGGAAGGATCTGAAATTTCAACAGCAGTATAATGAGCACATCATTATCATGATTGCTGCTGACGCAAGAAGGATTTCAGCTCTTGGAAGCGTTTTCTTATATAACGAAAGATATTTTTTTCCATGAACGAACAAATGAAGAGATCCACCGTTCCTGTTCTTTGCCTCTTGCTAGAGCGCATGTACTATGTAAAAAGGAGCTGGGATTTATGATATTCTTTGAAATATAAAATGTGTTATATTTTTACCACAGTAAAACATTGGTAAGTCTAATATACCTAGGTATTTTATTAGTAGTATTAGAATTTGTGGTTAATTTTATGTACACTCATGTCCAAAATTTCCGGTATTGTCGCATGTTTATAAATATGTTGTTGTAGGAATATATTTTGATAAACAATTCGCCCGATATTTCTTATAATGTTAGTATGTGTATAATCGGCAAAGACATGTATGTGACAAATTTTCCTGTTGAAATAACAGTAAATAAGAACAATAAAATGAAAATAAGTTTTCTTGCCCATTTAGCAACATTTTGTTTTACTCATTCTAATTTTCGCATTTATAACTATTTTCCTATGTAATTTACCACAAATATACATTTCCCGATTATACACATAGTACCAGTATTGAAAGTACCCTGTATAATCATTACCAATTATATTCTTACAAGAAGACAGTTATAGATTGTAGAGGCATTGTGTCTAATCCAAGAGGGGAAATATGGTTGCTGATAGATAGCGCAGTGTGTTGTAATACTATTACTTAGAGCTCCATACTCTGGGATGGGTCTGGCCGATCACCCCCACTCTGGATCCGCCCTTGCATTGCAGTGCTAATTGTCCAGGGATATTAAAAGTGAAACGCTGATGGATAGAAATCTATCCTTAACTGAATACAAAGAGACAAGTAACGGTGTAGGAAACATTGTTATTCAAATTAGAGTGACAAATTTAAGGCGCACTGCAAAGTAACAATGGAAAAGAATTCACCAAAATGGATGGCTGTGGAGAAGAACTTGAGAGATCTTTGTCTAGCAGTGGGTTAATATGGGTTGATTAAATATATATAGGATTGCTAAATCAAGGAATCAGACTAACACGTCTTTTTAGATAAAGTACCTAAGAAGTATAATCCTGTTCAAGAAACTATTGACCCACTTCTCTTTATGAATCATGTAGTTTTATTCCCAACATGATTTTTTTTAAAAATAAAAACGTACAGGTCTATTGGACCAATTAAGATCTTTCTTCAACATAAATCACCGTAGTTTCTATGTATGATTGGGAATATGTTTTTTTTTTTTTAAAAAAAAAGAAGTAGGAGCCTTAATTTTATTGAGTTGAGTTGAGTTTGAGTTTAACTTCTCGTTCAGCAGCGAGGCTATATGAGATGGGACCTACTGATTAACGTGAAATCCGAATCACATGAGCTCCCGCCCGGAATTTAATCCGCGTCTCCCATGCCAAAAGCGTGTACGCTAACCGCTTAGCCACGAAGGATCTCCCTTAATTTTATTATTTGAGCAAGACTGTAAATAGAATTTGGGAAGTTTTTAGAAAGAACAATAACAAGAAGAAAAACCTTTCTAAGTGAGACGAAGATTAAGGCAAGTGAATAATGATGAAAAATGATGGAATGAGAGTGTGGGAGAACTGATAAAATCCACGGACACGATGTTATTACGCAATCTTACTTGTGCGGGGATCGAACTAGGGACCCTATGCACCAGAGATAAGCATCCTAGTACTGAACCACCATGTCCCCTAACAACAAGAAGAGAGATATAATATAGAAAAGTGACTGAGCGCAGTGGCGTATCCAGTGATCTTTGAGATGATAAAATGTGGTGGGAAACGGCCTATACTGTGAAGGATGGACTGAATCGTTGCTAACTGGACCAGATTCAAATTCCGCTCATGGTTTACGTTCAGCATCCTTCATAATCTACGTATTGCATAAAAACAATTTGGAAATCAAACTGAATTAGCTTGATACAAACTTTTACGATCATCCTGTATTTCTGTCGATGATGGCTTTTGCGTATCTTTCAGTTATCTTACTGAAGTCCCCACGAGACAGAAGAACGTCCATTAAAACTCCTATTTTTTGGTTGAGTCACTTTACGTTTACATCTCTTCAAAGTACTGTGTTTGAAACCCGTTAGAGGAGAAGCCCTAGTTATTTTTTCCGCTCTTCAGTGTGCTTGCACAACGCTTTGTTAAGCCTAATCCTCAAAGACGTCAGATGGATGAAATAAAAGGAGCACACGAGGTGTCTGATGCATCAAAGTTTTGAAGGCTTGGCGTTCTTGTTGAAGAGGAAGAAGAAGAAGAACTGGGCCACGCCCATTGCCTTCCATCTTGTACTAATCAGCCGTAGAACCAGGACAACGTTAATTAGCAGTATTAATCCCCTCTCCTTTTTGGATTCCGCACTCCTTCCCCCTTGAGAAAAACCTCTTCATGTCGACCTATCAATAGTGCAGGTCCATAGAGTCCAATTTCAACCTCCCAGATGTCTATTTCCACCCGTTCCATCGAGTTCCTTCAAAACTCTCGTCTTTAATTTTAATAGAGAAATGAAAGGAGAGAGTTTTCAATACGCCGATGGGTGGTAACTCCTGAGGAATACGGATCTTCAATGAATAAGGTTCTTCTTCGTTCCGAAGAGATGAAAACGTCGAGGAGTTAATAGAAGAACATGATCTCTAAGAGAAAAGGTTGTCACGTGATATTAAGCCAAGTTGTTTCAGTGCATAAAGCTGGAAGATTTCCGCGTGTAATAACAGGAATTCGACCTATGGACTTGCTCTCGCAAATTAAATTTAGTGGTTAAACATCCGACGTCATTTAATGACACAATTCTTTATGAAATTATGAAGTGGAAGTTTATTTAATAACAGCATAATTCGTGTTTTCAATAGTTTTTTTTTAAAAATAAAGTTTATTCATGTATTCTTAATCACCTTAATAGGAAATTATTAACTTTTAATGTCTTAAGCTGCTAATGAACCATGGTACAATATACAGTGAATAATGGATCTAATTTTTCCCCGTAGGAGCAATTAGCTTTTGTGTCTGAAGATTATTAAGTTCTATTCGAGAAAGTGTGATGATGCTACCGGTCCCGAGTTCGATTCCGGTCGAAAAAGTGTAAAAGGTTTTCAGACCAGCTATCCTGAGTGAAGTTTTCCTGGTTTTTTCCTCATTCATACCAGGCAGATGCCGGGAAAATGAGACAAAAACGTTGATTCACAATGTTCGATTTTGCGATATGTATTTACTTACTCTTAATAAGAAGTTTGTATACCAAGACTGATTTTTCTAACTACAGGAACTTCTGAGGTATTCTATTTCTGGAATACATTTTAAATCCCTTTCTACCCTCGTAAGTTTAAACATTTTAATCAAAGTGACAAGGGAAAAACTCAGTTAGGTGTAGGAACCATGGTCCAACATTCATTACAATTGATTCCGCTGTTTTCATTGAGACTCGACCAGATAATGAACTATTTAATTTTTATTTATATAGCTATTAAGTTCTTTTGGAGGAAAGTAAAAATTCTATATTATTTACTTATTTATTAACCTATAAACTACGGGATATTTTGTTTTCAAAATACCCTGTTTCTTGTCTTAACTACGGATATTTTGATTTCGAAATGGTACTACAATAACTTTATTAACACGTTTTGTTTCATGTATCTTCGATAAATAGGAGTGAAGAAATGAAATTCTTTGAAAACCCTTACGAAAACGCTTTAAATGTAGTTTAAATGTTAAAGGTAAATTATCTCCGTAGTTTAAAGGTTAAAAAATTTACCTCCGCAGGTTAAAGGTTAAGTCAAATCATTGCTCAAAGCTTGATTGCAAGTTCAATTTAAATTGGATTCATTAACATATTCAATACAAAAAATATAATATGGTAAAGCAAGTAAAAACAAGTTGCGATCCATGGGTTAAAAGTGGATCTGATAAGGTAGGAGGAGGCATGACGTCACGCCGTCCCCCGTGCCTATCTTTGCTCATTGTAATTTCTTTAGGAAGTGGAGAACGCCATAGATATTTTTTGGAATGGGGTATCGACTTACCCACTTTATCCCTCACTTTTACTCCTGTACCTATGATTATGTCTAAAGGTAAAATTTCGACATTTATGTGATGGAAATAACTAATTAAATGGAATTGAATACTCAATTTAACGACGGACCATTAACACCTTGAGTATAAAGAAAGTGGTTAATTGATGATATGAAATAATTTGTGGAACAAAAAATGAAAAAAAAAGACCGGGAAAATACCAACTAAACGAAAATCTGAAATGAAATAAAATATTTCAGCTTTATGTTCCAAGTTTATGTTGGCTAGGCTAAAGGAGACAGCGATGATGAGAAGTGAATGCAATGGTGGAATGAATAGAGTGGGAGGAAATGGGAGAACCCGAGAAAAACGCCACACGGTGTTTGTCCACCAAAATATCCACTTAGTGCGAGTTAGGATCGAACCAGGGACCCCCTTCTCAGAGGTGAACGCTCTACCACTGAGCCACCACGGCCCACCAACTAAACGATGTTGTTCATCATGAGCTCAAAGGAACTGAGATCGAACTACGGACCTCTTGCACTAGAAGAGAGTAATCTGCCATTAAATAACTGTGCTCTCTCTTTTCGCAGAACTAAAATGGTCTTGGAAAAATCCATCTGAAATTGTGTCACCAGACTCCTCCAACTTCAGACCAGATTTGAATACCAGACCTTCCAATTACGAATCAAGGGTACACCACTATTACTTAATCCAACTTGGTACATTTTTATATTTGAGTTACAATCCTCCTTCGAGATTTACTGGAATGGATCTTTTAGAAAATACTGTATATTGGTAGTAAAGAGATTCTGTGCGAGGAATTCTAGTTTATCGACAACACCTACCGGGAATTTAGTAACGACAAAATTGCTTAATTGCGTGAAATTGTTGGAGCGTTGGCCATAAAGAAACTTGTAACACATTTGCCATGTCTCTTATGAGCTTCATAATCGGACAGCAATTCTATGCAGTAAAGCCTTACTATAACATTAATCCTTTTATGGGAATTATGAAAGATGCGCTTTTTAGAAGGGAACGTGTGGATATCATTTCTAATAAAGATTCCGCACAGGAACGAAAAAAAAAAAAAAAGATACGTTAAACATTCGCAGAGCAGACCAGATAAAAGTGTCTCGTTGTAAACGTACCTCATATGACACTACACCTTTACATACAAACTGTTTTCCTGAGTGGATATGTGGTTATGTTAAAGTGCAATACTTATAATAGGAATAACACGTAGTTGTTCTTTATATAGTACAAGACACACGGTTGGATTTAATGTTTTGCTGCCTCTGAGATGAATTGTATTTGCCTCTCCTCACCCCGACGATCAAATTTTTAGCTCATTAGAATTTTTTTTCAATAATTTTTTTTATAAATTTTAATGAATTTTCATTTCCAAAGAAAGATTTGAATTGTTACAATTTTTTTCGTTAATAAAGTTACAGAGAATGATTTGTTTTATTCTTACAATATTAACTAATGTAATAATAAAAGAAATCCAATTAAAATTTCCGTTCAAAATATAGTTAATATTCAATATATGTCTGATATGTATAAGCTTTGCTTTAGGCGTTCACAATACAAATAACATACAGCCTCTGAGCAAAACACAATGCTTTTATTAGAATATTAATATGTACTAGCTTCTACAAATAACTAATCCTTTGACTTCATTAGACACATTAGGAAAAGAAATGAAATAAGTTTTACGTCCCACGGTTATGTCAGCTGGGGTAAAGGAGACAGTGATGATCAGAAATTAATGAAATGATGGAATGAAGAATGTGGAAGGAAACGGAGAACGCCGGGAAAACCACGTACACGTTGTTTGTCCACCGCAAATCTCACTTGGCGCGAACTGGGATCGAACCAAGGACCCCATGCATGAGATGTGAACGCTCTACCAAATTGTTTTCTCATTAACTTGCTTAACTACTCATTGCTAGGTTTTTACTTATTTTACTCGTTTAACTCTTTTTTTCTATTAACTTAGAACGACAGGGTTACGAACACAGAAACATCGAGGACAGTTAAAATTTCAAACACTCTCTCACCGCGAATCGAACCTGGGACCCCGTGCATCAAAGGCGCCATTGGACTACACCAGCAGGAAGGGCAACCACTAAGCCACCTCGCCCCCTAAACACATTATAATACAACAGTTGTGTTACAATATGTCTTGTATTATAATGTGTCTGAAGAAGACAAATGTTTAGTTGTTTGGCGAAACTGTTACACGTGGCAGACACTCATAGTCAACGTCTTGCGAATAAAATCAGAAAAATAAACACACTGCTGAACAAGACTGCACTTATTTAATATAAAAACACATTTACACGTGACGTTTCGATCTTCTAGCCAAGATCCTCATCAGACGTACACAGCAGTGTACGTCTGATGAGGATCTTGGCTAGAAGATCGAAACGTCACGTGTAAATGTGTTTTTATATTAAATAAGTGCAGTCTTGTTCAGCAGTGTGTTTATTTTTCTGTTACACGTGGATATTATTTTAAGAAGTCACTGTGTTTTGCTCAGAGACTGTGTGTTATTTCTATGTTGCATGTTCCAATTCTAGAAATATTACTAAAACGAAGGGTAATTGTCTTGATTGTAGAAATTTAGGTTGAAATGAAAAGGGAAATATGAAACTGTAAATTATAAGAAAATTTGTTTATTATTATTATTATTATTATTATTATTATTATTATTATTATTATTATTATTATTATTATTCAACATTTGATTTTATTTTGTCCCATTTATTGAATTTTTGTCCAATGTACGCCCTATTCTCGGGTCTAGTAATAAATCTGGCCGTGGGTGTACTCAAGGTAGGATCAATTTTACCTGTTGCGGTTCCCCCTCCAAATTCTCTATATCAACGTAAATTTGTACACTTTCTTAATGAGACTATTCTTGTTTAATAGGGATATGATTGATATAGCATGAAAATTTGAGCTTACATTTCATCTGTACTCTTTCTCTTACAAAAACCACCAAGTTCTATCTTTTTTTTTTTTCTGGAAAGATAGGTGGGATTATTTTACAAATATTTATCGTTTTTTCGGGTGTAAAATAATACCCATTCAATACTGTATAGATGCAGTGACTTGTAGAATTGGACTTCCGCCCCAGAGCTTGGACCCCTCCGAACAAAAATTCTGGGTTTCGTGCCCAAGGGCGCCGATTTCTCTGTAAATTTGGCGCGGCCCATTCAGATGCAGAAGGCATATATATGAGGTTCTAAAGACAAATTGCATTCAAATTGTGCCAAATACTGTATATTCATAAATACAATGCGGGGGCACACATGAGCTTTGGGGGGGCTCGGGCCCCCTCGGCCCCCTTGTTCGTGCCGAATCTGGCCTTTACGAGACACCATACGGAGAAAATTAAATCACTGTTACTTTTATTGTGAAATGATTGTCTCAGTGGCGTATTTACGATTTTGTTTCGGGAGAGGCTTTGCTAACTTTTGGGGGGGCTTTGCCGGAAAATGTGAAAATTCTACAAGATATTTCATATACTTTACTATAGTAAGTAAGATTTCGGGGGCGCTTAAGCCCGGAATCCCCCCTCTAAAAACGCCACTGGATTGTCTATACGGATTTTCGTTTACAAGAAACTCAAATGTATGCTAGATGCATCTATCTCCTTGAAAAGTAACAGTTACCTTACTTCATTTTGTCATACACGATATTCTTTTATAACGATACGTGTATTTTTCTACTTATACTTTAACATGTTTGGGTAGAATGTACTTTAAATTGATGCACAAGCTATTTAAGAAAAGGAAGAAGAAATATATAGAGAAAAAGGATATATAAAAGTGTAATTGCTTTTGCGGTTGATATACGTTACTGTTTTGTGCTAAAATAGAGATTCGTTGTCATAGCAACGTAAAATAAATAACATCATAGTAGTAAAAGAACCATCTTGTGTAAGCTACCTGCACATTGTAGTGCACAATTTTTAAGAAGTGTATTTGTTTAAGTTGTTAGTGCAATAATAAACGGTAATATCTAGATTCAGTCTGTAAATTGTTTTATGATAGTTTTTCGTAGCCTTGTAGTCATTATACAGGGTGGTAGATAACTCCACCGACAAATTTTGGGAGGTGATCCCTTATATGAAATGTAAGAAAAAAGTTCCAATAAACATAGGACGAAAAAAGTCTCCTTTCCGGGTTATGAGCAGCCGAAAATTCACGTTTCAAAACGCTCTGCCTTAGAAATTACAGGACCGATCCCAAGCGGTTTAAGGAATTACAAAGGAACTAGTATGCGCTCTAACTATATATCCATGTTCTACCGTAGTCCGTTATTGGCGAAACGAACTGTAAAAAGGAAGTTGAGGTATAGGGATACTCCTTTAAGTACTAATGGCGCGTTCGTTTCGCCGATAACGGAGGATGTCAAAACATGGATATTTAGATAGATCACATACTAGTTCCTGTGTAATTCCTTAAACCGCTTGAGATAGGTCCTATAGTTTCTAAGGCAGGGCGTTTCTAAACATGATATTTCGAATTTTCGGCGGTTCATAACACTGAAATGAGACGTTTTTCAACCTATGTTTATCAGAACGTTTTTCTTTCATTTTATATAAGGAATCACCTCCTAAAGTATGACGGTGGAGTTACCTACCACTCTGTATAAATATATGAACTGGGATTTTATCGTTATATAAATTTTGGTGGTCCTCGCCGCAGGATGATCGTTATTCTCTCCTAATACAGCTTCCAACGCTTAATAATATATTAACGCTATAGTTTGAAGAGAACGTTAATCGCGAGAAACCATTTTATTATATTTGTACAGATATACAGGATGTTTCAAAACAACACCGACAACGTTTGGGAGGTGATTCCTGACATCAAGATAAGACAAACAAGTATAGACGAACCTGAGTGCAGAAATCCGACATTTCGGAAGTTATAGGCTGCCGAAAACATGCCAAAATTAAATTTAAAGATCCATAGCTCCAATACTTTGGAACTTACCGTAGTTGGGTCAAGACTTCACTCAGGAACTAATATGTGCCCTATCCAAATATCCAAGTTTCAGAATCCTGTGGTACTTCTGCAACAATTTTTACAGAGCCAGTTGGTGAGTACTTCAGCCAAGCTCCCTCTATAAAAACTGTTGTATGAGTACCATAGCATTTTGTACTGCAGACAGGATTTTGTGATAAGACATGAGTATCTCAAAAGCTGTGATACGTTGAGAACTATTGTTGAGCGCCCTCTTTCATCGGGTGTTTTTTTTTTCAGCTATGTCGCACACATAAGCCATAATAAGCTTTGTAACGTTTTTTCTCGATCATTCCTCGTATTTTATTGCAGAATGTCTTCGACAATCATTTGAATGTGGAGTAATTTCTTTTTCAATTTGACGGTCTATTGTAAAACAGCACATAATGAAAAGTGGAAAGTAGGTAAATACATAAGACCTTTCCGCAGAGCTAGATTCGATCCCACGACAGACAGATCCCCAATGTGCCTCCCAGATATGAGAAGCATAAACGAAGTTAGAAACTTATCATAAGAGATTTTTTGCTATATATATTATTTTACAGTAAAATCATTTCACTCCTCAAGGCATGCAGAAAATTCTATTGTTTCCGTCACAAAAGAGAAAGAATTTAAACTAAATTACATCCCTTTCTCTAAAGAAATTCTTACTTTTTAAAAATAGCCGTGACAATGACAGAGATTTTTTTGTCTTTCTTCAATATCTGGTTAAAAAATAAAAGAAAGGCCCTTAGAGACATCTTTCAGAGAATAAAATAAAAGTGAAAAATTTGCTGCAATTCAGATGCTGCACTGTCTCCTAACTATTCCACTTTTTATATCTTCAACAATTCCTTCTACTTCAGCACACATTATCGAGCGATGAGCACTCAGTTTCCTTGTCTTAAAAATAAAAGAGTGTCGCTAAAGAATTTCTAGAAAAGAGGACATATTTTTTATTTAAAGCAAAAAAAGAACACGAGATGTCCTCTACCATTTCAGTAAAACGTATAGTTATTGCTTTTAGTAACTAACTACTGTACGGTCTTAGAAACCCGCAGGTTTATGCCGCATTCATAAAAGATCTCCATTGACTTCGGTCCTTAGCGAACTGGATCCAATTTCTACTTTGTATTCCTATTTCTGCGAGATCCATCTTAATATTGTTCCCCCATTTGCACCTAGGTCTTCCTAATGGTCATTTTCCGATTGGATTTCCAGTTAAAACTTCGAAAGTGTTTCTAGTTTCTTCCATTCTGGCTACATTGCCTGCCTACCTGAGCCTCCTAGACCTGATGGCCCTAACAATGTTTGGTAAGGAAATATATGTCACAACTGTAATGCATTTACAGAAGTATCACATTTCTAAACGTATAATATACACTCTTAAGGTGGATTACTAGGTGTTCTTGGTGCTATGCTAAACACTGGTTGTTAATGCGGCGTTGCCAGATAGTGTCGAGTGTTTACTGATGCGAGGTAATAAAGGAAGTAATCATGGAATTCTGCGTGGATACTTACTGGAGAAATTAGTTTTCGACCCTTACTGAAATTCACAGCTACGTTCCGCTTCTCGAACTGCAACGCTAGAATCCAGGAATTAAATGTACAAATTCGGCAACAACGGATTATGGCGTTCTGCGCTAGTTTCCCCTCAAAATCTATTTCCTTAAATATCAATTAATATTTAAATAAAATGTGGGACAAACACGAAAAACGGTCAAACAGTATGTCTATTTCGTATTAAGATCGTTACTTTTAAATTACTTTACACATTCAAATAAACATCTCTTAAAATTGAGCACTTCTAGTAAGATCCAACAGCAAGTGCCATCTTGTGTGCTCATTGTAAAACGAATCGAATAATTTCTTCTATTTGTTACTTTTTTTTCAATATCAGAAGACACAACCAAATTAATCAGTGTCTTGTGTTGTAATTGAAACATAACTTTATCTTATAGTACAATATTTATAATATGTAACGTTTCATTGCGCAGTAGTTAAGGAAATGAGCTAAAATATGTACTGACTTCCGGGTGGTGATCCACCTTAAGTACAACCCTTAATATCTGGGCTTAATTGGTATTTATATAATTATAATCAAAATGCTGTAGTATACGCGACAGAGAATTTTTGATTCCACTTTTTGAATTCTCCAGCTAAAAATCCATTAGGAACATATTTCAGAATCCCAGAAAATGATACATAGCTGTAACACTGTGTTAGCATTGATAGTTATTGGGAAAATAACAATAAAAAAACAGTTGAGAATGATCCAAGAGCATTGTCAGAACGAACTTAAAAATAATTAATTTTTCTTATTAACTTGTACAGGTTTTTATACTAATTGTTCTATGTGCTTAATTATAATACTCATTAAATAAGTCTTGTAATATTTTCCGTAAGTAGAAGCTTTGCTTAGTATACACTTAAACACAAACAAACTATTTGCTGAGCAAAACAATATATTGACATAAAAAACTACATACGTGTTACAGTTTCGCCAACTAACACTTTAGCTTCATCAGACACTATCAATATGTCCATCCATTTATAATTTCCTTGAGTATTTAATTTTTTTCCGCTTGTTTCATTTAAAAGTTCTGTTAAAACGTTCTATGATATGTTGTTTTACGAAGGCACATACTCAAAATAGAGGGCGCAAAATTGAAAAACTCCCAAAATATCATGTTCCTATGACCTACGATTCTCGAGATATGGTTCCTTAAATATCCCGAAATCGGAAGTTTCTTGGCCTATATCTCGGAAACGGTAATAAGAGTGTGGCGAAAAGATGTCGTCACTTCTTTCTGGTAGTTTTGATGCTATATCGAATAGAGGGCTCAAAATTGAAAAAAAAAATGCAAACAACACACACACACACACAGAGAGAGAGAGAGAGAGAGAGAGAGAGAGAGAAAGAGACTTAGAAAATTCAGTAACGAACGTATGTGCACTACAAATAAGTCGTCGGTTGCCAATTACAGTAACTGATTGTTTTTTTTTCTTCTGGAATGGATTCTTTATTTATTAAAGACTTTAATTTATTACAACTTCTTTATACTGTAATATTCTTCTTATATAAGGGTGGGTAGAGCTTGGTAGAGCAAAATTATAGGTCCGGAATGTTTCCCCACTATCGGTTTATTTTCAAATCCAGTACACTGAGAAAAAAAATGTAGGTGGTGTTCTTAGAAAGATAGGTTACATGCATAATTGCTGTAGTTTTTGGACTTAACGTACACTCATGTCCAAAATTATTGTCGCATGTCTATAAATATGTTGTTGTAGGAATTTAATTTGATAACGAATTCGCCTGGTATTTCTTATAATGTTAGTATGTATATAACAGGCAAATACATATATGTGGCAAATTCCATGTCAAAAGAGAAGTAAATAAGAATAATAGAGCGAAGATAAAACTTTCTTGTACATTTAGCAACATTTTGTTTTACTCATTCTAATTTTCGTATTTATTATTATTTTCCTATGAAATTTGCCACAAATGTACATTTCCCGATTATATACATTGTATCAGTATTAAAAGTACCCTGCAAAATCATTATCAAGTTATATTCTTAAAAGAAGACAGTTATAGATATGCGACAATAATTTTGGACATGAGTGTACATCAGACGTATAACTGAAAACGCATATTTTATAATACTTTCCGTATAAGTGCTCCATCTATACGTACTTTCCGCATGAAACAATATAGGGTGTCGGGATCTCACATACAAATGGACGTATATAACATATAGCTGAGGAATGTAATATAAGTATATGCATGTGATAGACGGAAAACTGTTAGATATCAGACATCCTGCAACGGCATGATGTAACATCTAAGGACAATGCGTATGTAGCATATGGATAACGTATGCTCATACTTATTTTTGTCGTAAGCAAGAGGATTCCGTATATTTGTGCAATATATCGCTGTCCGGAGAACGGATTTTTCTCAGTGTATAAACAGTATTCTACAACTATAGTATAATAATATAAATTCTCGAATATAAGGTAAGTATAGTGTCTCTTCGATCAGACGGTCTTGGGAAGGGTACGTATGTATTGTATTGTACCTCAGTAGTACCTCAGTAGTGAACTACGTGAAGAGGTGTAGGACACTAGCTGCTTCACTGCAAGCAGAGAGAGGTTAGGTTCTCGACAAGGCTCCACTGCAAGCTAGACCGCGTTGTGATTAGGATTCTCTCGCTGCTCCATTGCAAGCAGAAAGACAGGTAAAGTCTCCGACAAGGCTCCATTGCAAACCAGGAGGACAAGGAACCGTTAGCTCCATTGCAAGCTATGGCTTTGTGTTAGGGTAGGTACTTCCTAGGCTCCAATGCAAACTCAGAAAGAGGGTTTTACTAGTCGAAACTGATGGCTGTCCATGGAATCTTCTTGACTATATAGGTGCTCGAGGAGGTGGTGGGGGTGCTCGTCGTCATGTGATTCTAGGTGACGCTGATTTCTCCGTCGCGTCGTCTGTAACTTGTAGTATTCCAACGTAAGATGTCCATCGTAAGGTACACGTGGCTGTTGTTTATAAATAGGAACACGTGTAGAATGTTTGTAAATACAATCACATGTTGGATGTTTATAAACACAAGCACGTGGTATATTACAATACATTTACCTTGTTCATCCGTTCGGAAGACAAAAAAAAAAAAAAAAAAAAAATCTGAAGAACTAATTTATGAACCACCACCAAATTCAGTAAGAATATAGAGATTTATAGCTAGGAATCGTGCTCATCGATTAAGACGATATTGAAACTGGAACTCATAGAAATCAACCATTTCCGGTTTCTTACGTTGATTACTATAGAATGACAACGGTAATAGAGTTATTGATGGATATGAAAGGCTTGGGATGCTTAATCGGTTACAGGAAACCGCTTCTGTCTATACAAGGTCTGGAATTACCACAAGAAGAATATAACGGAAAAGGATCATGTGACATATGGCTCTTGACACACACCGTCTATTGAAATCAATAGTGGCCAATACAGTTTGAGATCTCTGTTTAATTTGCATCTGTTATGGACCTTAAGAATGATTGTGTGGTTTATACAAAAATAGAGACCACAGTGGGCACATGTGAAAAACGATGAAGGTGGACAATCTAATTCCAACATGGTAGCTTTTCAGATGTCCCCCATGATTCATATTACGCCTATTCAGTGGAGCTCTACATGCATTCCTCATATCCAGCATTCGACCTCAATCTATCTACTCGTTTCAAAATTAACATAGCATTTCTAGACGTTTTCTACGTTCTGTCTTCGCACTTTGCTCTCACTTATCTCCCACCCTGTATACGGTCTGCCACCAAACACTCTCTTCTTCTCTGTTTCTTTTGGTGCTGAATCCAGTGCTATCAATCATTTTCGGCAATTAAATTTACAAAATCGAAATGATCCCTTGTCAAAAAAAAGCAATGTTAATTGTAAGCTAGAAGGCCAAATAAAGAGTTAATTAAATCCTATGGGTGAATGGGGTCTCGCATTATATTGGAAAAACACATACACTTAGAACGAGACATGTATTTTAGAAAGGAAGGCAGCATTTTGTTTGGAAGTACATAAGTTATTAGCAGGACGACTCAGGAAGATACCATAAACGGTTATTAAGAAAAGCAAAAGAAATAAAGTTAAACTGTAGTATTGTAAATAGACAAAAGAATTTAAAACCCAAAGAAATTTGTAAAATTTAAGTGCGATAAATATAAAATTAAGTTAAGAAAATAGTTAATTTTAAATCCATATAAATAAAAATGAAACAGACGATGCATGTGACTTAATAACTCTTGAACCACGCGACCGATTTTGTTCAAATTTTCAACACAGATAAGGTTCGGGTTTGGGATCGATTTTATCATTTCACTTTGGCGATACAACGTAGGAGAACGGGAGGGGCAGATATATAGAAATAAATAAAACTTAATAAATCTTGAACCACTCGACCGATCTCGATCGTATTTTCAAGATAGATGAGGTTTGGACGTGGGATGGCTTTTATCACTTCACTTTAACGGTACGACTTAGGGGACGCGGAAGTGGGCAGATATATAAAAATGATCGAAAATGACCGATATTAGTGTCGAATCCATAGTTTGCAAGATCGCTGAGATGAAGAGTGACACTTCTGATGCCGTTTAAATGCAAATTCAAGCATTCAACTTTGCGAAAGGGAGGGGAAGATATATAAAAATGATCGAAAATGACCGAGATCAGAGAGCGCTTCAATAATGGTAAAAAGTGACCAACTAGAGGAATATATTACTATTTTTTTCTTATTTTAAACCAGCTAAGCAGGTATTTGACGCCATAGTTTTAACTAAACATAAATAAATATTCTGATTGCTGCATATATTGAAATAAACTTTAGCTATTTTATTGTTACCCTAATAATAATAAAGTAGCACTATTCCATGTGCACCACGAGAAGGAGTTTGGTTTGTATATTCCGAAATGTTCTCAATTATTGTTGAAACTGGAAGCAGTAGAATATTTCCACTACTTCCTCTTTTAGTAGATGGAATATATTAGGACGCTTAAGTGATTCCAGAGAACCGCTTCTCGCTATCTACTAACGTTTTTATTCTATAGCGATCAATGTTAAATCCGGAAGTGGTTGGTTTCCAAAGCTTCCAGTTTGAATAGAGAGATAAGAAAGAAGATGGAACGCATTCTTAAAACGCTAAATCGATTCCCCTTCCTCTAAAATGACTTCTCTCTCTCTCTCTCTTATCTTTTTTGCTTTATATGATAAATATTAAAACCAAATATGGTACGGTAGTTTATTTCTATCAATGCTGGTTTTATCGGAGAATTAAGGACTTGAGCGCCATTTCGGGATGGCACGATGGTAATACTTCTCCCTGGGTTTGAAAATCATACTGTCTTAAAATTAATTGTATACTAATTATACTAATGAAAAAACGAAACTTCTTCTCTCGGTTCTTCCGTTTTCTCCCACTTTCTTCATTCCACCATTTCATTCATTCCTCATCATCACTTTCTCCTTTAGTCTAGCCGGCATAACCGTGGGACTTAAACCTTAAATATTTCATTTTTTCCTTATGTCGGTGGACAATGTTGGTCCTCCCTGGCAAAACCTAAAATGACTCTCTGGTTAAGAATATAAATTAAATGCATTCGTGGGAGGCTCTGATCGATTGCAGGAAATAAGGTCTTATGAGGGAATAGATATGAGGGAAAAGCTTGTATACCAATACACAGTTTTCCCTCATACTTATTCTGTCTATCAATACAAAACTCTATTGTACATATTTCTTATCGTCTACAGTATTTTTCAAGATACATTTGGATTATGTGCTTTTACCCGGGGCCACTACAGAGGCGTCCTAAGTTGATGAGAGGGTTTTCTGGAGGGGATTTTCCCAACATTCTTCTAATTTTCCCTGTTCGAGTACGTTATGGGCACCAATACATAGCACCTTTGGAAAGCTTGTTTCATGCTGAAGAGAATGAGTTATAAACCATGACTTTCTAATGACCAATGTTAAGGTAATAGATATTTCACTCAAGTCTATGATTTTCTTTATACTATCAGGATTAATGTGCCTCAGGGACTCACTCCATTGTCCATTTCACCTAACTTTTTTGTGCATAAACATATGTTTGCTATGTTTATCGAAGGGACTGGGTTTGATTCTGATGTTCGGATGACAGGTTCATGTCCGTTCCTTGTCAGTATGATGTGTTTTTTCCGCAGAAAATAGAGAAAACTTGATTTAAGGGCCCTTCAAAAAGTTTGCAGTCCCTGATCCAAGATCCAATATATTTCAGTCAAAAATTTTCTTGTACGTCTTATATAGGGAGAACTTCATACAATGTAAAAAACAAACTATTACTTAACTCAGTATGATGTGCTTATTCCATAGAAAATACGAAAACTGCATTTTAGAAAAGTTCAAAAATTTTTGTAGCCCCTGATCCAAAAACGAATTATTGACCAAGATCTCAATCTTTTGATGCGTTGTTTTCGATCATTCCTAAAATTCTTGGCCAAGATTGGAATCTTTTGATTCATTTTTTGAATCAGTTCTAAAATTCTTGTTAAATGTATTTTTGAATATACTTAACTCTTGCGTAGAGCTGGAGAGTAGATGGAGGAAGTACACGAATTCAACTATATCATTCACATTCGTATTTACGATAAACCTATTCTTCTCTGGAGTCTCGGATACAGCAGGTAGCTTCATATAAACTGAAAACTTGATATTGGATAAAAATAACATCTTATCATATAGTTAATTCTTCTCAATACTATTTCTAATAACGTGTCGAAAACTACTTCTAAAGAATTTATGCTAATTAACATTACTCAAGGAAACCAGTAGTTTCGTTAGTGCATTAAACTGGCAGAAGCTCACAGCACACTAATTAGTCAATCGTATAATGAGTGTGTATATATACCAAACGCACCTGTGCTCTAACTGGCTATGAATTACACATGTGGTAACTATGCATATGTAATTCTACCGCATCCTGAGTGAGTTTAGGGTCAAGAACTCTGAACCGAAAGAGGATGTGCTTAATTATTGGTAACATGAGGTGATAGGATTAAACCTACTAGAGCATACAACTACTGCCAATTTCCTTTACAAAGGATAATAAATAGGTATACATAGTGTGTCAATATTTGAATTTTTCTAGGAGAACCAGATGTCCCCTGGACCAACACATAAATTTAATTCGTTTATTTTTCTCCATATATATATATATTATACATTATATGAATACAAAAACTCCCTCCCTTATGTGTATATACGCATTCATAAGGCTATATATCATTTGAAGAATATTATTTTCTAAACAATACATCAAGCAGCAGTATTTTCTAGGATATAAACCCGTTTTTAGCACTGAAAGAATACGTTTCATTTTGAACTTAATGGATGAAATTATATTTAAACGGCATTGGAGGTGTTACTGTTCGTCTCAGTGAGTCCGAAAACTATGGATTCGGCACTAATGTCTTTCATTTTCGATCATTTTTATATCTTTACACAAGTTGCTGGACAAAATTTGGATTTGAACGGCGTCGGAAGTGTCACTGTTCACCTCAGCGACCTAGAAAACTGGATTGGACGCTAATATCGCTAATATTCGATTATTTTTAAATATCTCCCACTATCCTTCAATAAGTTACACCTTGAAAGTGAAATGATAAAATTCATCCCAGGCTCAAACCTCATCTATTTTAAAAAATTTGATCGAGATCGGCGGGTTGTCCAAGTATTAGGTCACAAACCTAGTCAATTTCATTCATTCATTCATATATATGTATGGTCATAGATATAAGTAAGAAAAATATAGAGGTTGTAGGTCTCTAGAATAGTTCTTTATGCAAAAAATACATTTTGCGTATGTTGTGAATATTGAAATGGGTTCTAAAGGCAGAAAAATGTTCATACGCGCTAGAGTGGTCGCAAGAAGTAGTAAAGCTTGCCTCAATAGAACGCACGGGGTGTCCTGGTTGGCAACCCCCCCTTTTCCATGAAATTTTGCCTGTCTCGTCTCTCTGGGGCGCGGTGGCTGAGTGGTAGAGCGTTCACCTCCGGTGCTTGGGGTCTCTCGTGCAATCCCAGCTGGTGAACTTTGTGGTGGACAAACACCGTGCTCGTGTGTTTTCTCGGGGTTCTCCCGTTTCCTCCCACTTTCTTCATTCCACCATTTCATTCATTTCTCATCATCGCCGTCTCCTTTAGCCTAACCGGCATAACCGTGGGACGTAACACTCAAAGATTTCATTTCATTTTTCATTTTGTCTCGTCTCTGTCTCTATAGGAAGAACATCTCGCGAGTATAATGTCGTCAGAGTGTCGCTAAGTTCCGTTTTATTTATTTATTTATTTATTTATTTATTGTCGTTGTTTTATATTTCTGCTATTGTTACTGTCACTGTTTAATTCGAATAACTATTAGTGTTCGTGTTATGGTTCTTTTAAGTGCTGTTTTCTTGTTCTCTTTCGCAATGGCTTCTAAGTTTAGCAACATTGTTGGTATAATTCTGCTGTTTTACTTTTTCTCAAGTGTGCGTTCGGAAAGCAACTCCACGAATCGTTCCGAATTCTTCCGATGTATCACACGTGAGGCAAAGTTGTTCTATAATAGGTGTAGAGCCCAGGCTTCACGAGTCGTCGCAATCACTATAGTAACTGTAATTTTTCGAGATTTACTACGTACCTGCAAATTCGTGTAAGTTTGCGTCTTTCGTAAGTAGGGAGGTTACTATAGTAGAAGAATGGGAGGAATAAAGTTTACGAATAATGTTTGGAAGATATATTCGACTCTTTTTTTCAAGATACTTACTGGCGACAAAGAAGTTTTCTCCCTTTAGATGTTGCATTTCCTTATATATATATATGATATACAACTTAGGATCATCATCATCATCATAGGTATTCTGCCATTACTGGCAGGTCATTTGCTGCAGCTGAGAAGATTCAATGCTCCACGGACTTTCCCTAATCTCTTCGTCTTCACGTAAGAATGTTCTGTATGTCTGTTTGTATATCCTCCGTTAATTGTAGCCTCCTTCGCACGCTCCCTCTCTTTCCTGCTACCATACCTTCTAGCACATTTCTAACAATACAGTTGCTTCATACCCAATGTCCCAGCCAGTTTCTCTTCGTCTTTTTAATGACATCTAAAATTGCTCTTTTCTCCCCCACTCTTTCTAGCATTCTCCCTTTCATTTTCCACTCGACCCAGTCAATTCTGTCCATTCCTCTAGGATATAAGGTAATTATATATAAAATATTTCAAGGTGTAAGTCTGAAAGTTTCCGTGATTTGGTGAACGGTAAATGAACTCTCAAACCTTCCTCCTTTTCCTTCCTTCGTTTATGAATCACATCGTACAAGCATCATATCTACATAACTTAGAATCAATGATCAATATTTTAAAGGTTTTACGTCTAATAGTTGTGGAAATATAGAGATGAGGAAATCAACCAATGAGTCAGTGTATAGAGTCAGACCTAAGAGAATTCATTAAAATGCACAGTCATTATTTGGATTTAGACTCGGGTAGATAGTCTGGATTTTTTATTAGGAGTGACCCATATTTGCTTCCCTTTAGGTATTTTTTACTTTTGATCTAGTCCTCCACACTTTTGTTTGGATACGCCATTCCTCTTCCATAGGGAAAACATACTTGAAACAGTTATGGTGTTATTGTTTGTTTTTGTAAGAGTTATGTTTTTACTTTTGTCCCCTAGCCTGATGAGAATTGTTCATTGTATGTATATTTCCTTCTCTAGATTTTGTATTATTTGGTCGGTACATCTGGGTAACATTATTAGTGATAATTTGAAGTGTGAAGATGAAATAAAAGTAAGGATAAAAATGCTAAATGAAGCCTTGAGGAGAAAGAAAATACTGTTTTGTGAGATCTTGAATAAAGAGTTGAGAAAATGACTCATAAAATGCTTGCTATGGAGTGCTGAACTGTATGGGGCAGAAACATGGATATTACGCAAAAATGATGAAAAACTAGTGGAATATTTCAACGTGGGTGTAGAGAAGAATGAAGAGAATTAGCTGGGTTGAGCGGAAAACTTATGAGAGTGTGTTAGAAATGGTAGAGCAGAAAAGAACAATTTTAGATATAACAGTATTAAGAAGAGAGACAGAACTTTGTCATGAGGGACGTTTTATAGGGTATGGTAGCAGGAAAGAGATGGAGGGGGCGAAGGAGACTACAATTAATGAACGAACAGAAAAATACTACGTGAAGACGAAGATTAGCGGAAGATCGTGCAGCATGGAAGCTTCTCAGTTGCAGCAAGTGACCTACCAATAATGACCGAATACCTACGATGATGATGATGACATTTCAATCACGATTTCCTCTAGGCATTTTTCCTTATGTTATAATAACTAAAGTGATAATTCTTTCATATATCCAACATGTCTAATTGTTGTTTACAGTTTTTTATTGGAAATATTATTTTGTGTACTTACTTCCGTCCCCTTATTCCATTTCCATTACATTTTCATTTGTATGCTTAGTGCATATAATGTATATACTGGTATTTCAAGAGAAAATTCTTTAATGCTTATTGTTATCCTATAACGGAAGAGAAACATGTTGATTATTGCCAATTATCTATCTGTAAATTACAGATTAAAACATAAACTTTTGATTGGTGAAACATTGCAAGCGTTGAATGCAATTCCGCAACAAGCTTTTACTGTGTTTGATTCCTAATTTAGAAGCCGAAAAGAGATGCGAATCAGACAATACAAAATTAGGTAATGAATTCTGGAAGAAGCCCAGTCAAACACAACTCTGAGATAGACGCTTGGCTTTTGTATACGTTATCGAAGGCTGGGCTAATTCTAATGGTAATAGTAATGAACCAAGGCTTGTGGATTCTAGTTTTAACGTAATTTTCTGGTGCTTAATATTGTTATCCATAAGCCGCGCACTAAGAGAGAAACAGAATCAAGCCAGCGAGCCTATGTTGAGCGAGCGGGAAAGAGACAGAGTGGGGGGAAGGTACAGAGAGAGTTTACCCAACAAGCAAGCTAGCTAACGGGATGGGTCAACTTTCAACATCGCTGGCAGAGCGTGTAACGTTATTGTGAAGGTAGACCTGATTACGGTCTTCGCGATTCGCTTGTTTGGCCTCTAGGTCACCCAATTTCAAAAACAAGGAAAAAAACACGCATACTCACACACAAAATTACACCTCTTAGAAGTTAATAGCTTTGTGGTTCCGCATTATATGGAGCATATAAGTATACCTGAAGTTTTCGCGCCAAAATTAAAGATAGTTCAGTGTAGCATATTGCTCTTTCGAAGCGAGTCTTTAATCTCTCTTAACGCGGCCATACCAAAGAGCTTAGCTGATATTTCCGAGGCATAGAAACGATTTATTTGAGTTTACACCCAGAGCCATCTATTTTTTTCTGTTAATTTGCTGGCTTCATAGAAGTACTACTGGCTTGAATTAAACTGTTTTATCTCTCCACAAAGCTTCATAAATGTTCATAAAGAGGGGGAAATGAAACCGGAAAACGGATAAAATGTACATTGAATGCTACTCGAAGAATATTTCTCTTCGCTGCAACCTATTTTGTGCGGACGTATTGCATGAATTATCTGATTTAAAAGCGGAATTCTCACTCTGTTTTAACCATGCTATTATTTATACGACAATGTACTTGAATTGCAAGAGATACATGCTCTCAGAAATACTAAATTAAACGTGTATATAGTAGTCCAAACTTTTCACCTGTACGTATAATCAGTGCCAGATGTGGCATTTTATAAATGAAGGATTTTATGCTATTTTCATATATTTGCAGAACCTCGTGGCTCTTGGGTATATATTTTAATATATGTTTATTTTCTCCATAATAGTTTTCTCAAAATGGATTTAAAAATCCCGAAACCCCCTTGCATACGCCACTGCATATAATATGCATATAATCCAGAATAGTGGAATGAATGTTATTGTGGAATAAGTATTGGGCATTACAATAATAAGACATATTTCGTGAATATTAGAAAGTGTGATTTATGAAGATAATGTGAGCACAATCTCTTCACTTTTACATCCCTACTAAGTTGATGGCCATCCTATCCGCAGTTTCTCTTTAATTCATCTGGTAACAAACAGTTTCTGTTCCTGCCGACAAATATTGCTGGTTTAGTAGGCAGCGCGTGTGGTCTTGTCGCAGGAGATTTTGGGTTCCATTTCACATGGGAGAGCACCGAACGTAATACAGTGGCTCAGATTCCACTTTGAACTGTAGGTTTCGAGCTGTATAGCTTAACCATGGGCTCCCAGAGCGGGAGGTGGCATTTGATCCCCCAGGGGCTTTGTTCTTCAAAATTCATATGAAAACATATTGTATTTGATTAGTCACACACAACAGTATTTAATAAAGTTGTGCAACGTTTGGCAATATGTTTTATATGAAGTATTATCTGTATTGATATGTGCATACTCACTGGTATATAGTCTGTTGGTTCCATCCTCCCTTGAAGAAAGATTTTGCAGGCGTTTCTGGCCATCAGATCTAAATTTAAATCAATCGATTAATTGCGTACTCCCACTGCAATATTATCATTTTAATATTAAAAAAAATGAGAGTACAACTTAGTTCGGTCCGTTTTCATAAGATGGCTCTGGCTGTCATGAATGTTTAATAGTAACAGCTGATTTCATGAGTTTCAGAGAGGTTAGACAACAGTCAATAATATTTAGTTTATATTGCTTTGAATTTCATTTTTTAAATTGTTTTTTACTGTGTTGAATATGTCAAAATTTGTGTCAACTAAGAAGCATTTGCGGGATGTTTCAGTTTTCTGCTCTAATTGGAAGAAAAGTGCAGCTGAAGCACAATGAATCCTTGTAGAAGTTTGTGACAGTGCTTCAACTATAAATCATGTATTGAATGGTTTCGACGTTTCAAGAATGGTTATTTCAACGTTGAAGACAAACGTCGCTCTGGACAGCCAAACAAAATTTGAAAACAAAGAATTGAAGGCATTACTCAATGAAGATCCAAGCCGAACGCAACAGAGCCTTACAGAATCATTAGGAATTACGCAACAAGCAGTATCCGTACGATTGAAATCCATGTGAATGGTTCACAAGCAAGGCAATAGGGTGCCTTATGAACTGAAACAGTGAGATGTTGAAGGAAAATTTTGCAGTTGGGAGCAGCTAATTAATTCAAAGGCAACAAAGAAAAGGTTTTTTATATCGAATTGTGATTGGGTTGTTAAATGGATATTCTACGCTGACACCCCACAGCAGCTTGGGATGTCGTATTTTGCAACCACAAGAAGAAACAAATGCTACACTATGCCTGATCAATCGTTGACATCGACCTCAACATCAACACCAAAGCCGAATATTCATGGTTCGAAGGTCATGTTGTGTATCTGGTGAGACCAAAAGGGTGTTGTATACTGTGAGTTGCTACAACCTGGCGATTCCATTACGAGCAATAGATATAGGCTACAATTGATTGGTTTGTGCCGTGTCGGAATACGAGCAAAGACATGACGAAGTTATCGGCCTCATGTCATGAAAGTTGTAAAAAATATTTGGAAACGTTCAAGTGGGATATTTTACCGCATCAGCCGTAGGCCTATTCGACGGACATTGATCTTTCTGATTACTGGTTGTTCCAACGGATGCAGCACGACTTGGCAGGTCACGGATGCAGCACGACTTGGCACTTCTTTCGCAGAAATCGAAAATTTGGATCACTTCAAAAGACAAGACATTTTTTTTGGAGATGGATTTCGTAAATTGCCTGAGAGGCGGGAAAAAGTAGTAGCCAGTGATGAACAATACTTTGATTAATGTGTTCATTCATTTTGTTCTGGAATAAATGCGTTTTTTGATTACAAACAAACAGACCGAGCTAATTTGTACTCGCAATGTTATTATTTTCATGTGATTTGTTCTCATATCATCCGTCTCCTGTTTCTACTGTGTAGATGTACTGGGTCACTATACCTAAGTACTTGCCAACGCCGTAGACGCTTGTACCGCGGATCTGAAATCATAAAATAGAAGAGAACATTATAAAGAAATGTTAGTATAAATTCACGTATTATGCAGTAAAATATTAATACACTACACATTCGTTTCAATAGATGGAGATGACAAAGCTTTCGTATCAACCTCTGTTTTCGAAACGAGAACCAACTTATTTGTATTCATTTTTGTGCTAGATTTCGAGATTACAAATCTTGGTAAAGCATTTCTATCTACTTCAGTGTTATACTAGTATAGAGAAGAATATTTTGGACGAAAATTTCCAAATCAGTATGCATTATAATTCTGTAGCAACTAATATACCAGTATTTACTTCATTTTTTTAGAAGAATATTTTTTTTAGTGGCGTCATTTTAAGTTTTATATTATGAGGATTGGTAAAAAAAAAAAACCTCGGTAGATCCTCGATGAACAACTAGCAACATCTCACCAAAAATTGCCGGCCTCACAGCGACGATCCGAGGTGGCCTCACTTCCGTTTTAAAAATTATACCACCAGCGACAGAGACGCGACGAAACGCCAATGAACAAGAAAATTGCTTTCCTAAAATATGTTAAATTCTTATATGCATGATTTACTTACATTAAGGTGAGTCTTTAAAAACAGTAAAATAAAGTACCTCTGGCTGGGCACAAACTACCAACCTTATGATTACTAGACGCATGTTCTTCCTACTTCAGCACGGAGGCAATTAAAAAAAAAATTTTGCTTGTAACGGGATGAGTTGTTGAGGTCTTTTTAATTTGGCCAATCAGAGTGCTCCTGTAACCATGTAACCGTTTGTCATCAGATAAAATGCTTTCAGTTTATAACAAAATGACGCGCATCTATTTACATTATTTCATCGTTCTCCCATATTCACTTTCAAGTGATCGGCGACAGTTGCCATCTAAGAAAAAGAAATACAATTATACGCACTCATCTGAAGATTTTTTACTTCATGAAGTAGAGGCAGGGGTTACTCTTGACTTCCGGAGCTTACTTTAGGTACAATTGTCACGAAATTTAACACTGCAGTCATTAATAAATATCTTATAAGAAACAAAAATATCAGAGAACAAGAAATAATTTTTGAGCATAATGATAAAACAGACGATGTTACACGATGTTATTTTTCTGTTGTAGTCTTCTTGAGTATTTTCTTACTCTCTCAATTTTCACTCAGTGAATAAACAAACAAACAAACAAAAAATCATCACTAGGGCCGTATCAAGACACCAGGCTCCCTGCGTCCGTACTTAATTCTCTAAATAGCTATCCATGATTACTTACACAGAATTCAACAATGTTATAACGTAATAAGTACTGCATGTTTGGTAAAATACAAAATAAATTGGTTTGAGGTTACAAGGCGTCATCTCAATAGAAGTTAATCAGACTTTTGCGAATCATTAATGCCACTCCACTGGGGTCATACAATTTGACTGACCCTTGCATCTGATAATGTATCGTATAAGATACAATTTTCTTTTTGAATCTTTAATTTACAGAATGCCTCGGTCATCATGACGGGACAAGTAGCCTCGCAGATGTTATTTTTTTTTTTTATTAAAATTCAATCAATATACAGGGTGTCCCATTAGGAAGGGGCAATACTTTGGAAAATGGTAGTATGGGTGATTCTAAGCAAAAAGTTCATATGAACATGGATCCTAATCTCAACAGTTTGAAAGCTAGAGGTTGTGAACAGTTTTTGACTTCATGTTGCTTATTGCTCACCCTGTCGTTTATTCTACAGAGATAAGACATAGCGGATATGAAAGATGATGAAATTGTCTTTTCAACGGTATGCAATATGTGGCAGTGTTGTCTTTGGAAGAGAAGTTATTAAGGGATATTTTAGAATCAGTGTTGAAATCCAATTTATTTAAATAGCATTAACTTTCCCAAATTTCCCTTAATAGATTTCCTTTCAAAGACAACACTGCCACATGTTGCATACCGTTGGAAATGTCATTCCATCACCTTCCAAATCCACTGTGCTTTTGTGGCAAAAACTCAATCTGAGCAATACGCAATATAAAGTCAAAAATAGTTCTCAAACTGTAGCTCTCAAAACGTTGCGATTAGGACCCATGTACATATGAACTTTTTGCTTACAATTACTCATACTACCATTTCCCAAAGATACCGTGCATATATTCTTCTTTCTTCCGAGATACTCTGTATATATATATATTTACAATTTAACTTGCTTGTTTCTTCTCCTTCGTTATGAAGTGATGCGTGGCAGTTGCTAATCTGATGTTACAAAAGATTTTAAATTCGAACTATTAATATGTAATTTTGATTAGATTATAGCTTTAGCGACGCTTTGACCAGCAAGGGTATAGAAGATATGGGCCGACAGGTTAACGTGGAATTCGAACCACATTAGCTTCTGCCAGGAATAGAACCCGGGTCTCCCGTATCAACACGTGTAACTACTTGTAAGTGTTATTCCATATATTAATTGTATGGATACTAATTTGGTATCCTTTGCAGGTTTCTTTTTAAACACAGTCAACATATGTGTCCCATCATGTAACTTTCTGCTGACCATATGGTTACTATATACGTTTTCGGATTAGAAGGTTTCATTCCAATTCCAGGCGGGAGGTATCCCTAATGTGTTTTGCATTCCTCGTTAAACTGTAAGTGCACGTTCCATATAACCTCGAAGTTGAAAGAAATACACACAAAACCAGTCTTCCGCTAGAATTTTGTGATTCCAGTCAAAAGAAAGTGCAATCTTTGCAGTGACATTTTTTTAAAAAGTTATTCTTGCTAAGTTCTCCTTTACAGTTAGTTTATAAAACTACTACTAAAGTTTGATCGTTCCATTTTCACTAACAAATTATCCCCATCCACGGAAAAATTCTTATAGGTGCAGCCTATGCTGTAAAACCCACCTGTCGGTAACTGCGTGGAACAATATTATGAAAACCTACGAAAGAAACGTAGAATAGTATAATTTTTGACTAATAATTGAGTTAGTTACTAAACTCATCTATATTTGAAACCAGGCTTATCGAAGGCGACGAGTAAAAAGAATTCTGTTGGACAGTAAAGAGGATCACGCATCAGAAGCTTAATTTCATCCAAGTGGCGACCGTTGCAGGATTTTTGCTGCTATCTAACGGCGAGATACATGACTTTAACTACCTGTGCAAACAAAAAATCTAATTCAAGAATAATCCTTTCGTTCAAAAGTTACCCTGGGCACTAACGGACAAACGTGAGTCGTCGTTATCCGTTAAGATGTTAACGTACTGATCTTGTCAACAAACTCTAATAGATGTGACGATAAATTTAATTATTCTTCTGGTTCTTCATGCACAAGGTATTTTGTTAACTTGCAAACATGTTTGTATCGTTTTAGTTCACAGTTTCTGAATATTACGCTCATTATTTAAATGAAACTGTTATACTTAATAACCTAAATGTTTATGTCTATCTAGGTATGCATTCTTATATTTTACTTTTTCTTATAACTACTAAAAATTAAATTTATTTTTCTTCTTCTTTTATGGCGGTATTATTAAGGTATTTATTGCCAGATATCGTTACAACTACAGAAAAAGAATTAACAAGTTCAAGTTATCGGAAAAGTAACGTACATGTTTATGAACCTATTAATATTATGATATTTTAAGTCTCAATGCCTGGTTTCATAACAGACTGTACGCCGGATCAATAATGTAACTCCCACTGCCAGATTCTAATGATAGAGTGTACGCCGAATGAATATTGTAAACCCCACTGCCTGATCCTAATAACAGACTGTGACATTTACAGATACCTGAGATAATTGGTTCCAAGAAATGTCCGAGCTACATAAAATCACGTTGTTCGAGGTCTATTTACAATGAGTTGTTATAGAATGTGTCCATCACGAAAATATAGAAGAAAATACAAGTTTACCAGCAAAAAGAATATTTTTATAAGCTAAATAATACAGAAAATTCTATTACATGTACGAAAGTTGTCGAAAAATTCGTACATATTTCTTGAATTGTCAAACAAACAGGAAGTCTTTCAGTTCTATGTCCTATGGTTATGTCCTGTGCACTAAAGAAGACAGCTAAGCAATTGAAAATGAATGATTATGAATTGAAAATGTGGAAGGGAAAGAGAGGAATATGAAGTTTTCCACAACAAATTCAGATCGAACTTGGAACCACTTGTACCAGAGTAACACTCTTGTTCTACTACTCAGCCACCGTGCACTTATTCCTCGGTTGTAGGGAATATTGTCATTTCACAAGTCAATACTCTACTCGACTTTCATGGTATTTCTAGAGTTGTAATGCTAACAGTTTCTTGTAGGTATACGTTTGACAGTTTTTTTAAAAAACAAATATAGCTTACTCCTACACCCAGGCAAGTAGACAGGAATTTACTTAGGGTGAAAATTCAATGTGAGGATAAATTTGAATTCACTAACCTATCACCAATTAGTAAGGATAGGTATTCTATATTTGATTTTTCGTCGTGCATGTACAAGGTCAAGCAAAAAGACATCCCGTATTTGGAGTGGGTACTGTGCGAGTGTAGGTGGGGATACGGAGGTGGAGGTAGTATCGATCGATAGTTATATACGTGCCATTTTAAGTAGTCACAATGGCGCGGTGAGCATCGTGTGTGTGTGTGTTGTGGATGAGTATATTCATAATGGTAGTTCTGTGATTACTGCTCATCGGGCATTTCGCATTCGGTTCGGACATGGCCGACTTGATTCTGTTCCTCATACAAAAACTATCAAAGTTTGGGTACCAAACTTTAGAGCAACAGTTTCTGCACTAAGAGAAAAATCACCTGGCCGACCTGTTTAAGTGTTGAACGCTTTGTAGATTTCTAGATGGACACTTGTACAGTCCGCAGCAAAAAAACCTGCAACATAAGCATGTAAGTTAATTGTGAAACTACACGTAACAGCGCAGGCAATCAACATAACGTCTAAGTGGCACGAATCACGCCAGGAGAAACCTCGGCGTTCTCCCCTGCACACTTATTTTGAAGCAAGAGACCGTCGTTTCACAATAAATTTATATGCTCATGTTGAAGGTTTTTTGCTGAGGATTGTACACGCACCACATTTGCGGGTGTTGTTACGGTCCGGGGTCGGAAAGCGATATTTTTTCTCAGTGCAGAACCTGTTGCTTTACAGTTGGATACCCAAACTTTAATTGTCGTGTCAGGAGCAGAATTATGTCGGCCAAGTCCGAACCGGATGTGAAATGTCCGCTAAATAGTAACCACAGAAACACCATACGAATATACTTATCCGCAACACACGCACAATAATACCCGTGCAGGTGCAGAATAATACCCGTTCAATACTACATAGACGTAATGGCCTATAGTATTGGAACCTTCCCCTCAAAGCATTTACTCCTCCCCACAAGGGCTCCAAGTGGGTTTTGTCGTATGTAACATTACGTTCGTTGGTTTTCTCGGGGTTCTTCCGTTTCCTTCCACTTTCTTCATTCCATCATTTCATAAATTTCTCACCATCGCCGTTCCCTTTAGCCGCACGGCATAAACGTCTTGCATAAAACTCAAAGATTTCATTTCTCTTCCCCGAAACTTAGCATAAAGGAAATACTAACTATGTAACATGCTATGAATTTTGATACAGGGAGCTGTTTTTTAGGTTAGAAATATTGGATCCCTATAAATATATGATTTTAGTTTATCCATGTGAAATTCGGATTCCGTGTTAACTTGTACGTCCACGTCTCACATAGTTGTGGGTCCACGTAGTGAAAACAAAACGTTAAGCTACACTACCAACTCACCAACCAACTATTACAGTAGACTCATGAGTATTCGGCCTAATGTGGCAGAAGAGCAAGCAGGATAGCAAAATAGCCTGATAGGCCGGAGTACAGTATACATTAAGCATACCCCAAGAACAATTTACGAATACAATACAGTACGTATTGTACAGTTATAATCAGGAACAGCAGCAAGCGTGCTGTATGGAGCTCCGTTACACACTGACGAAACAATGAACAAGGAGCAGAACGCTGATCTCTTCCTGTCACAACTTGTATTTTGCACACGGCATTTAGAAGAATCGAAGCAGAGGCTCACTTCTAATCCCCTGGTAATGTTGCCAATGCAACGCCTTTCTTGCTCATTTAATTACAATAAAAGAAATCTAGGCCGGATAGTCGCGAACCGGATACTCGGGAGTCTACTGTACGTAGATTCCTATAAAAGAAAGAAAGTAAAATCCATCTTCTTTCCTTTGTTTTACATAATTCCACAGACTGTCCAATGAATATAGATACGTACGTACATAACAAGCTGAAATTTCAGTCAGCATATATCATAAATATATAATAAATAAACGTTTACACTAGATTTGATGTTTAAATGTAATAAAGTCAACTCTGTGTGTATATATACACAGGTAATTTTATGATGTTTGTAATTCGAGTAGTGTTTCATATTCTTCGAATTTTCACGTTAAAATGTACTTCCCGCATTTCCCCTTTTGGCAACGAGAAACGTCTCTGACCAAATAGTACGAACGGAATCTAATGACCAATTGCCTTTAATGTGGACGAGAACTTTATTTGATTATTTGTTGTGTAATCCGATTACATGGGACACAGCCATAACATAGGAAATAAATAACAAACTGGAATACCACGGAACTCTGCTCTCTCTCCATACTCAGCAAGCAAATAGTATTGTGTTCATTAGGTTGTTCCGCTTTTAGAAGTAAAAACTAAAGTATAATACTAACATGCTTTTTTTCTTTTTTAAAAAGAAAAAAGCTTTATTTGATCATACGCAATATGTATATATTTAGAAAACGTAGACAAACTTAATACATGACAGAAATAATTACGTAGAATATGTAATTACGAATTCGAAAATCAATAAGCAAATGTTTTCGTTTGTCGTTTCAATATTTGGATACCGCACGCAAGGTAGACAATTTTTTGATCTTTTTTTTCTGTTTTCTGACAAGTAAAGTAAATATGTTTAAAACTTTTATTAAACAAAATATTTTTACAACTGCTCTAGATGTTGATTTTTAAAATTATTTTTCCTAATCAATCTGTTACTCATATATGACAAAACTGAAGTAAGTGAAATAATAAATATGTATTTGTAGTAATTACAGAACACATGAGAAGCATATTCATATCATTACTTAAATATTATGGCATGAATACCAAAAGTATAGTAGAAATATTGATATTTCTGGTGTCAGACAGTTCATATAAGTAAACTATGTTATGATTTAGAATTCATGCACAGATCAAAACTCTGATATAATTTAAAAGTAGAGATATAAAAGTATGCCTATCCAATTATTCAAATAAATATGTCCTGATTCACAGTTAATATTAAGGGATAAGAACGTGAGCCATAACTTTATTTATCATCACAACTCCTAAACAAGTCAATTTTATGTCTACATAAAAGAAGAAGTCCTGATTGACTGACTGATCGTATCTATCTAATTATTTAAATACATATTTACTAACTCACAGTTAATACTGATAGATAATTAATCTGAGAAACAGCTGTACTTATCATCATAACTCCTAAACAAGACAGTAATTTGTCTATATAAAAGAAGTCCTGATTGACTGACTGATTGTGTTTATCCAGAAATTCAAATAAATATGTCCTGTTTCACAGTTAATGTTGAGAGATAAGAATCTGAGCCACAGCTATATTTATCTCATTCCTAAACAAGACAGTAATCTTCTATATAAAAGAAGTCCTGATTGACTGACCGATTATACTAACCAATAATTTAAATAAATATGTCCTGATTCACAGTTAATGCTGAGAGATAAGAACCTGAGCCATAGCTGTACTCAACATCTTAACTCCTAAACAAGACAGTAATATGTCTATATAAAAGAAGTCCTGATTGACTGACTGATTATGCCTATTCAACAATTCAAATAAATATGTCCTGATTCACAGTTAATACTGAGAGATAAGAACATGAGCGACAACTGTACTTAACATCGTAATTCTAAGTCTAAACAAGACAGTATTCTATCTATATAAAGGAATAAGTCCTGATTGACTGAATAAAAATGTCTGATTCACAGTTATTGCTGAAAGATAAGAATCTGAGCCACAACTGCATTTATCATCACAACTTCTAAACAAGACTGTAATCTGTCTACATAAAAGAAGAAGTCCTGATTCGCTGACTGGTTAACGCCTAGGCCAAACTTCGTTAACACAGAAACTTAAAATTTGGAAAGTTATATAGGATTTGTGACATAAGGCATCACTAAGGAAAAACTTCGGAAAATTTCACGTCAAAAAGGGGAAAATAAAGATTGCGATCACTGTATTACAATTTTTAAACATATCACTGTTAGGGTCATGGTGGCAGTGAAAGTTTCTACTGTAATAGGCAGCTCCTATTCAAATCCAAGTAAACTCTCTTGGACACTTCCATTGTCCTTGAGAGTTCTATTGTGACAGGTATTTCTCGTTGCATCCAAGGACAAACTCGTGGATATTTCCATAATTCTAAGACTTTCCACAGTGACAGGCACTTAGTATTAAACTACAAAGAAAATCCCGTGGATATTTCCAATACTCTTAAAATTGCTAGAATAACAGGCAGCTCTTGTTGAAGTCCAAGGAAAAATTCACGAATACTTCCACTATTTTTAAAATATCCATTATGACAGACACCTCTCATTGAAACAGAAGGAAAACCCGAGGGATATTTCCAAAATGTTTCACTATGACAGACACCTATCATTGCAACCTAAGAAAAGAACTCGTGGATATTTCCATCGTCCTTAAAATTTCTACGGTGACAAGCACTTTTTATTAAAATCCAAACGAAATCCCGTGGATATTTTCATTATCCTTAATTTTTTTTTCTGTGACAGACACCTGCCACTAACGTCGAAGGGAAATTTCGTGGAAATTTCCATTATCCTTAAAGTTTCAACTGTGACAGACACCTGCCATTGAAATCCAAGGGAAATCTCTTGGATATTTCCATTATACTTAAAGTGTATACTGTGACAGATACCTCCCATTGAAATCCAAGGGAAATCTTGTAATGCTACGGAAATTGTAATTTGGAAAACGCTTGGCAATATTCTGTGTCACGTTGCCTTCTCTTATTATTTATAAACGAACTAACCACGACGTAAAACACAAGTTATATTTTTTTTTTAGCATGGGTCGCCACTTCTTATAAAAAGAAGAAAAAACTTATCAAGGAACTAATTTTACTTCACGTATTCAGGTTCGTTGCTTCTAGACTTGTGCTATTATAATTTCGCTGCCACATGACACTTTATATTAAATCTGAACCTCAGTCATTGAAAAAAATACTAGCGGTCATTCCTGAAGGACAATAAAATATCAGTTATTTAACACTTACTGTACAGGTTATACTGTACGCCGAAAATCTTACCGTAGTAAGTTTACACCTGTAATACTTTGCAGCTGTACTGTAATACTTAAAGAATGCAGATGAGTCTTTAGTATTTTCCGATTTTTTTTTATTAATACTATTATTTATAAGTGCAAAAACCACATGCTAGCAGCACTATAATGATATCAATACCCGTTTGCTATTTTCACTTTGATTTTCCGTTAGTTTTTATTCATAACTTTGAAGATTAAAATTCACAAGGAATGTTGTATTTTAAATGTTCTATTTCCTTAAAAGATATACTTATCCTGTTAATGCGTTATGAGTTTTAAGGCTAATTATTAGATAAGTAACACGCTCCAATCTCTCTGCCTTAGTTGCCGCACAATTCTGGACGGTGAACAGTTCAACTTACCCTCTTTCTTTCCGGAAATTCTTTTCAAAAGCACAGTATACAAATTATAAAAACTAATTTTGACAATTGTAAAGACACTAGTTAAACAATCTCAAAAACACACCAAACCAAAAGAGTGAACAATAATAATTACATAAACAAATGAAAACAGACAAAAACATTATGAACAGAATACTCAAAATGTTGTAGGGGAAAAACTGAACGCTACAATCTCTTGGATATTTCCATTATACTTAAAGTTTCAACTGTGACAGACACCTCCCATTGAAAACCAAGGGAAATTCCAAGAATATTTCTATTATCCTTGACGTTTCTACTGTGATAGACATGTTGCATTGAAGTCCAAGGAAGTACAAGTGATTATTTCTATTATCCTGAAAGCTTGAGAGTGTGGGGTGTTCAAGTGGTATCCAGTGAATATGTTATCCAATTTCGTTTGGCATCAGAAAAGATACTAAAACCAAACATACGCATTCTCAGCTGTACAAATGGTGGTTTCTTCGTCACATATAAGAAAACTACATAATATGTAACTTGTACGTATAACATACTTCCTTATACAAAGCCTATACAAAACATTTTTAACATTTAACACAAAGCAATGTAACAAGCAACAAGGAAAAGAGAACGCAAGAGAAGTGACGAAGAAATCCATCATCGCGGACAGCCTGTGATAACCTTCTTCAACTGATCACGACACCAAAGACGAAAGATCTGACGTCGTGTTCTCAGTCCTGTCTGAAGCGATAATATTTTTCCTGAGCCACCTCCATAAAATTATTTTACACTCACATGGATAAGATAGCGTGTATTGCTAAACGTCCTTCCTCCCTGGTAGAAAGGATGATCGAGGGGTAAATTCATTACTTTAGGTTCAGATTCAATCAACGTTGCCAAAGGAGGAAGTAGGATTACCAATTTAATGGTTCATTTAAATATTTTATGATTATCTACAACGCTGGCAAATAAAAAAAACGCACCCGGAAATAGGCAGGATATTTAAAATTCTAGGTAAAAAAAAGGGAAAAAAGATAACACTGGAATGAAAGCCATTCCTTTAAAATTAGTTATTTTGATCTTTGCATGATTCTTCTTAATTACTTTTTCCTGCAACCATTTTCAATTTATATGTTAACTTTTAGAGCTTCGAAACATACTAATATCAGTACTAATTTTAAATTTGTTGTTTTTAGCTAGATGTTAATAGATATTTGGAATATATTACAGCTTTTGAATATATAGGTTTCTTCTGTAAATAAAATATCAATTTTTTATGCTCATTAAAACTCATATAAGTGTTGTGTCATATTTTAAAGATTTGATAGTCGGTCACACACAACAGAGAACATTATTTTTTCTTCCAAAAATGAAATCAATTAAAAGGAGTATGTATGTCACTGTTAAGTAGATACAATATGCTATTTATCAGTTTATTTTGCTGTAGAAACCATTTGTTAGTTATCAGTGCATTTTGGTATATGTACATTTTGTATGAGTTGAGTTGATTTTGAGTGTAATATCCCGTTCAGGAGGGAGGCTATATGAGACGTGGACCTACTGATTAACTTGGAATCTAAATCACATGAGCTCCCGCAGGGAATCGAACCCTTTCTTCCACACCAAAGGTGTGTACGTTAAAAGATTAGTCACAATCTACTAGTTATCAGTGAATTTTGGTATGGTACAACCTACTAGTTATCAAGCATTTTGCTATAGATACAATCTGCTAGTTATCAGTACATTTTGCTATAGATACAATCTAATAGTTATCAGTGCATTTTGCTATAGATGCAATCTGCTGGTTATCAGTGCATTTTACTATAGATACAATATGCTAGTTATCAGTGCATTTTACTATAAATACAATCTGCTAGTTGAGCTCCTTCGTGGCTAAGCGGTTAGTGTACGCGCCTTGGGCGTGAGACACCCAGATTCGATTCCCGGCGGAAGCTTATGTGGTTCGGTAGGTCCCGTCTCACGTAGCCTTACTACTAAAAGAGACTTTAAACTCAAAATCAACTCAACTCTACAACTCTGCTAGTTACCAGTGCATTTTAGTATAGATACAATCTGCTAGTTATCAGTGCATTTTGTTATAGATACAATCTGCTAGTTATCAGTGCATTTTGTTATGGATACAATCTGTTAGTTATCAGTGCATTTTGTTATAGATACAATCTGCTAGTTATCAGTGCATTTTGTTATAGATACAATCTGCTAGTTATCAGTGCATTTTGTTATAGATACAATCTGCTAGTTATCAGTGCATTTTGCTCCATATACAGTACATGAATAAATAACAAATTCTTTGAACAACAGAAACTGAAATTTAAGAGTTAGTGATAATTTTTGGATATATCGCATTCACTGTACTATACCCAGTCGTCTTTCTATTGTCATAGTGAAAAGTTTATGAAAGGTATGTTTCAAGATCAGTGTTTCACCTCAATAAGGAACATAGTTCAACACTAATGTTTATGTTTATAAACAAATCCACTTTTCTCCATTTAATTCGAAAACTACGCATGACGTTTTACACTCAAGCATATCATTTTGTTCAGCATAATAAGATTTATCTATTGCTATACGTCTTATCTTTTGGCAAATTATGTTTTCCTATTAAAACACTAATAATTTTGTAGAAATTAAGTAGTCCTCAGTATGATGTCAGGACAGGACCTTACACCTCAGGACCTCAATGTGATTTTAGAGATTAGGATAGGTATATATGGCAAATATGAGGACCAAAAGTTCAAGATAAACCTTCATTATTATTATAAACAATATACAACATGACTAGATGTCGTAAAAGCCAGCTTAAGCCGCACCTCTGGTGCTTGGGGTCCTGGGTTCGATTTCAGCCCCCGCCAAGTGAACTTTGTGATGGACAACACCGTGTGCGTGGATTTTCTCGGGGCTCTCCCGTTTCCTCCCACTTTCTTCATTCCACCATTTCATTCATTTCTCATCGTCACTGTCTCCTTTAGCCTAACCGGCATAACCGTGGGACGTAAAAGAACTCAAACACATATTTACAAATGAAATTTACATTAAGAGTGCTGCGTATGTTTGAACCAGTACGATTCGAACCAAGCGAGATTATGCAGGAATCCCATTTTTTATTTTTTTCCTACAGTGTTATTTTATAAATAATATTGTCATAATTTATTACAAATTAGTGTATTAATAATATTTATTCAATCTTTCCAATTTTCTATTTATTGCAAATAGTTAGTCAAGAGTCATGTTTTGATTTGATTATTAGTTTATATGTGGCCATAGTGATACCAATGATCAATTTATGAATATATGTAACCTAAAGTATCACAGATAATCGCCTACGTTCCCTGTTAAAGTATCCAGGATAATTACAAATAAAAAATCAAGCTCTGCCCAAAATAAATATTAGCTGTTAGTGGCATTGATTTTTGTATACTTTGGTGCTGGTCTCTCTCTCTCTCTCTCTCTCTCTCTCTCTCTCTCTCTCTCTCTCTCTCTGTGTGTGTGTGTGTGTGTACGGGGGGATATTAATGTTTGTCAGAAAATCTCATAAAAAATCAATGAGAAATTTAACCTAGGCCCAGGCAAACTTCAGAATCAAAGCCCATGATAGCTGCAGACTATACGGGTGACAGAAAATGTGGTGGATCATTAGGTGTTCTCAGTGCTATGCTAAACGCTGCTTGAATAGTGCAGCATTGCCAGATAGTTTCGAGTGTTTACTGATGCCAGATAATAAAGGGAGTAATCATGGATAGATACTTAGGGGAGAAATTATTTTGCGACTCTTACCGCGATTCTTCTTCTCGAACTGCAACGCTAGAATCCAAGAATTCTCTTATTGTGACTACTACAGTAAATTTTAAAAAATTGGCACCAACGCATTATAGCGTTCTGCACAAGTTTCGTCTCAAAATCTGTTTCCTTAAATGTAAATTAATATTTAAATAAAATAAGAAACATAACGCGAAAAACGGTCAAACAATATATTTATTTCGTGATAAGATTGTTACTTTAAAATACTTTCCACATAAAAATAAACATTACATAAAATTGAGCTTTTCTAGTATTGTAAAACGAATCAAAATATTTTCTTTTATTTGTTTACCTTTTTCGATATCAGGAGACACAACCAAATGAATCAGTGTCTTGTGCTGTAGCTGTAACAATACTCTATCTTATAGTACAATATTTATAATATGTAACGTTTCATTGCGTAGTAGTTAAGGGAATGTGCTAAAATATGTGTTGACTTCCGGGTGGTGATCCACCTTAATATCTGGATTTTTCAAATATGAAACGAAGCTACAAATATAAATGTTTTGACTAACAAAAATGAAGAAATTTAATTCAAGTCGAGATGAAGAGATTCGATGATTTCAACTTGAATTAAGAGTTTAAAAAGTATGGTAACATGACAGAAATTAATTGGTAAAACGAAAAAGATTTTTAATTAACTAAGATCTCAATACTTTGTAAATTATTCATATTTTAAATGGAAAATAAAACTCAACTCCGAGACTGGTAGATCATACATAAATCTTCAGAACAATTAAGGAAATAATGTATTTAATAGTAACATAAAAAAAATATGTGTAGATAGAATGTTCCTTCTAATAAGAAATAAAACATATGTTATGTGGCAATGTATTGACTTAATAACATAAACAGTTCCTACTTCGAGCAATCAGAAAATTCCATTGGCACAACTATTGCGTCGGGGTTTTAAATCTCAATAGCTCAGTCCCTAATTAAGGCAAGGAGATCATTTTGGTACCCATGTATTCCTGAAGGATGCAGATTTCCGGAGGTATGCATTTTATGTATGTGGAATATGCCTCGGCACGGAGAGGTCGTGTTTTTTTTTTTTGTTTTTTTTGTATTTCAACAGGTCTTTTGGGGTCACTCCCCCTTGGGAGTACACTAATAGAAAAGTAGTACGTGAAGCAATGAAGTAGGCCACTACATGGTAATATCCTGTATTTGTACTTCTTGCCTATAGGGGAGTATGGAGTGAGAAAATTTGGCCAATTTTTGGAGTTTCAGTTTTGTACGTACATTACATTTATTTTTACGACAAACATCAATAGCTCAGCCCCTAATTACGCCTTATACGAATATGGCGGGAATTACGCGAATATTAATTCCTTAGAAGCTGTGGTTTATATGTTTTCCAACTGTGTATGAATCATGATTCTGTGATAATTAGGGGGATCACCAGAGCCCCCAACGTGAAAGTCTACGATTTTGTAAAAATCCCTGGAAGGTGTATAAAGGTTTAGCGGATGGAAAATGACGTCACCAAAACCTAGGAAAAGAAGGTAGATGGACTCAATTAATAGAAAAATCAAGAGTGAACTAGTGGTCAAGAAGAAGAGGCAAGATCTACTCAGGCATCCTCGCAGAACGAATATTTGGGGAGTACAGAGCTGGTCCGTGACTTGATAAGCACATTGCTTATATACGACCATAATTGCTCATATTTTCTTCTGTTAAAATTTCACTTTTTATTTTTGAGTATGATTAGACATTGTTCAAAAGATAGCCAAGGGGCCACAACACTAGTTTTGAGTATTTACCTACATCTGATGACTCTAGTTTTATTTAATAAGTTAAGTCATTACCAATTAGATGAAATATCTACACTGTATGAGTTCAGTGGTTAAATCCATTAAAAACATGTACTGAAATGTCCCCATAACTATATGCTTATTAGTAAATTCTGGGCTATATGCGAAATTCTGGGTATATTCATGGTGTCACCGTCTGGGTTTCGATTCCTATTAGTTGAAACATAACAATATTTATTTTGACTCCTGATGTGGTGAAATGTCCGATAGTCTGTTTGGAAACCTGAGAACAAAAGTAACTTGAACCAAACCTTCTTTTTTCCCCTTTAATGAAAGCTAAGCGAATTAACTAAATAAAGTCAGCTAATGCAATTATGTTTTTTTTTTTTTTTTTTGGATTAAAAGATCCAGTATATTTCAATCAAAAATTTTCTTCTATGCCTTATACACTGGAGAACTACATTTAGTGTAGCCAAACCCAAACTATTACTTAACTCAGTATAATGTGATTATTCCGTATTAAATTCGAAAACTCAATATAGTGGCCGTTCAAAAATGTTGTGCCTTCTGATCTAAAAACTAATTATTGGCCCAGATCACAATCTTTTGATGCATTTTTTGATCATTCCTAAAATTCTTGGCCAAGATCACAACCTTTTGATCCATTTTTTGATCATTCCTGAAATTCTTGTCTCTCTTCTTTTCTGTTCTTTATAATAGTTTAATTTAAGGTAATGAAAAGTAATAAAAATAAAATAAAATTATAGGTATTGCTGCTTCTGGGGTGGCTTTGCCTCCTGTGCCCTTCCCATTGATCTAATCTTGGTTCGAGTTGAGTTGATTTTAAGTTTAATTCCCCGAGCAGCAACGAGGCTATATGAGACGTGGACCTACTGATTAACCACATGAGCTCCCGCCGGGAATCGAACCCGGGTCTCCCGCGTCAAAGGCGCGTACGCTAATCGCTTAGCCACGAAGGAGCTCTCAAATAATCTTGGTTCGAATCGCGTTGCAGATGCAGAATTTTGTGTGTTGACGCAGCAATATGAAAAAAGAGAATATATTATTACGAGGTAACAAATATCGGTTTCAAGAGCCCAAATTGGCCACAATGTCATATGTTGTTCTGATCACATATCACCAAACTTTCACTTCTCCATTTTTGCCCTTGATCCTTTTGTAAATTAGTACCATAGATTTATTTACATCTATTACCAAAACTCTGGTCTAGCCCATAAATAACTTTAACAAAGCAACAAGAATCTATTTTATGTTACTTAGCTCTTGTGAACTTTGATTGACCAATGAGCTTTTAGTTATTTAAGTAAATTTAGCTGCATGATGACGCTGAATTAAATTCATAACATCTCATTAAATCTGAAACGCGTGCAAATGTGTTTTGACATGCTATTTTGTCATTAGATTCCGCTATTTACATTATTCTCTGTGTATGATGAAATGATACAGACATCCATATTACATATTGCCCCAACAGATTACTCCAACACCGATCACGCGGAAGAATTATTTAAAATGGGTCTATACCATTTCCTGTATATAATTTACAAATAACGAGATATATATGTATGTATATATATGTATTCCTGACATGTTCTCTATTACCTATATGCGTATTTATTGCGCTGTTAAGCATCACATTATATCGTAACCACGAACGTGATGGGTAATTGGACGTCCCGCTAACCAATCCTAAAATCTTTTACATTATCCCCTTTCCGCACGGTAATCATTGACAGATTTTTTTGTTGTTTTGTTTTTAATGAGCTTGACCTGTTGGCTGTTTATTATCAATAAATAAACTCAGGTTAGTTTTGTTACCAACCGTTTACTTATGCAAGCTATTTGTATCATTCATTAACTAAAAGAGTAATGCTTGATTAATACACGTGTTTGTATATGTTTCTTTAAAGCAAGGTTACTTTCATTTTCATCTGTTATTATTACTTCTTTCTATTTATATCGTTCATTGACTTTGCTCTTTAGGTTTATGGATATAATCTACAGGGTGAGTCATAAATCTCCATACAAGATTACTAATGTTTTTTTTTTTCAGGTAGTAAGTCTCCATACAAGATGACTAATGTTTATTTTTTGATTTTCCAGGTAGTAAGTCTCCATACAAGTTGACTAATGTTTATTTTTTGATTTTTTAGGTAGTAAGTCTCCATACAAGATGACTAATGTTTATTTTTTTTATTTTCGAGGTAGTAAGTCTCCATACAAGATGACTAATGTTTATTTTGCCTCGACATGCAACGGAAACATGCGGAACATATTTTATAACTGTAGTGTAGTATTATCATTATTTGTATGGAGACTTATGACTCACCCTGTACATATAGTATATAAAAAATGAAAGTGTCTATGATAACTCTTAATAACTTAAACGTATGAGTTAATAACTCTTGAAATACCCAACCGATCTCAAACAAATTTTCAACATAAGTGAGGCATGAGCTTAGAAAGGTTTCTATCATTTCACTGTGATGGTGAAACTAGCGGGAGGGAGAGAGGAGAGATATACAAAAAGAAGTAAAACTTTCCGATATTAGTGTCGAATCCATTGTTTTCGGGGTGACTGAGATGAAGAGTGACAGAGAGTTTCGGTAATAGTAAAAAAAAATGAAATGAAATCTTATCAGTGTCACGTCCCACTGCTAGGCCAAAGGAGACGGTGATGATGATAAATGAATGAAATGGTGGAATGAAGAAAATGGAAGGATCAGGAGAACCCCGAGAAAGCCCAGGCACACGGTGTTTGTCCACCACAAAGCTAACTTAGTGCGAGCTGGGGTAATAGTAAAGAGTGATGACTAACGGAACATATTATTAGTGTTTCCTATTTTACCCTAACGAAGCGGATAATTGAGTCTAGTAAGAAATCAATAATGATAATGATAATGATAATGAAACAAATCCTCAAACGACAATATATAACACTCATGCCCCGAGTGTGATTTGAACCCGTGTCAACCAGTCAACAAGTACTTAGTTTTCTACCAATAACGTGTTATTTATTAACATTCTTATGTGGTTTATAAGACTATAACATTAGGGAGACTGTCCATCTATGACCTCATCGGTAACTCTTGAATGGAAGAAAATTTTTGAATTCTTTTTCTTGCAATAGAATGCTGCAGTATTATCTTGACAGATTCGTTAACGAAGTCATACCGTTAACTTCTTCATGGGTAACCGTTACTTTAACGGTGGTTTTCCATATCCCATTCATTTATGTTTTTATTTTTATCCTGGGTTGTTAGCTAACCCAAACAACAACTAATCAACCTGGGTTGCAGCACCGCACAGGGGAAATTCCCAAGCATATCTTTATAAACTACTAGCTTCCGGCTAGCTGGAGACATCGCGCCCAGAACCCCTAATGTGCTCGTCCCACGGCCCTGCATTTCTCATATCAGTAATCTTAAGGAATTTCCAAACGTGACCATCTTATTATAACGACTGCAATTTTGACCCTTATTTTTCCCTTAGAGGTAAACGTCATAAAACGCTGAAACATGTTCCTAGTTATTTAAAATTAAAAGTCTAAACACAATGCCTTTCTAACTTTCAAGGATTTCGAGATATGACCATCTTAATTTAACAATTGCAAGTCCCACCCTTTTTTCTTCCTGTATTTCTTTGAGTTGAGTTGATTTTAGTTTAGCGTCCCTTTCAGCAGCGAGGCTATATGAGATGTGGACTTAGTGATTAACGTGGAATCCGAACCACATGAGCTCCCGCCGGGAATCGAACCCGGGTCTCTCACGCCAAAGGTGCGTACGCTAACCGCTTAGCCACGGAAGAGCTCTCCTGTCTTTCTTTATTCACCTGAAGGGGAAATTTTAAAAAAACGTTGATACACATATGTAATTGAATCAGTCATGGCGAAAATGCCATATCTCCATCCACACCATATTTTCATTTTAGTGCAAAATTGAGACGTAAGTCAAGAAACACGCATCCCCTGTGAAAAGACTAATTCTGTGGTCACATTATGTTACATATCCTACACTATTACCTCAATATCATCTACGCCATTGTACACGACGAGTATGCAATCCAAAGATTTTTTTTTCTTTCTTCTCAACAATTTACTTTGGTGGATATATGGCCTTTTCAAAATGACTGATTCCATTATTTTAAAAATCTAAATACCGAATTTCATGTCTCTGATCTTAACAGATTTCGAGATCATCTTATCTTAACAATTATAACTTACACTCTCTTTTCCTCTACTCGACTCTTTTCTTCATTACTAGGGGAAATATCAAAATATGCTTAAACATGTCTTTAATTATTTTAAATGAAACATAGAAAAATCAAACTTCATGTATCAAACCTTAACAGATTTCGAGATATGGATATACAATGATAATAATCGTAACTCCATTCTTCTTTTTTCCTACCTCTTTTCATCCATTCCAGGACAAATATTTAAAAAATCGGTGAAACTCACGTGTAACTATTTTAAATGAGTAATCTAAATATGGAATTTCATGTCTCCAAAATTAAAAGATTCCAGGATATGCCTATTCGTGATAACTATTGCCACCCTCCTTTTTCGCTTTCCACGTTCAATTCCCGAAAATCCTTTCCTAGTGTGGCCTTACGTCACAAATTCTATAGATGTCCAGATTTCAAGATTCCAGCTTAAGAGGATTAGGATTTGGAATTTTGGGTTCTCGGCATTTATGGACATGTTAGCCCGTCAGGTATGTGGGATAACGTCCCTCAGCGATTACACTATCCAAGGAAAGGGAAGGAAGAAAGCGTTCTTGAATCTATATGTTAGGTACTATCCCGGCAATTGCCTTGTATGAATGAGTAAAACCTAGAAAAACCTCATTCACCATGGCTGGGCTGAAAGACCTTTTGCATTTATTCGACCGAGTGTCCCCAGTGGGAATCAAACCCAGGATCGTTCGCAGGAAAGACGAGAGAGTTAGCGACTTCTAGCTTAAGCAATATGGCCTGGAATTCGATTAATCAGTCAATCTGTTAGTCAATCAGCACTTATATTGTATGTAGAAATTACCCGGAGACAAACAAAATATAGACAAAATACAGGGTGACCCAAAAGTAGGTATACAGTCGTAGTATTGCCATAAGTTGTTGTTTATAACTTGTTTTCTCGTTTTCTTTTGAGCTATCTTGATTCCTCGAATAATGGCTGTTAGCTTGAACGAAGGACGAAGAAAATTGATTCTTAAGACCTATTGGAAAAGTAAAAATGCTGATCATGTTCATGGATCATGGGGAAGCGAATTTAACGATCCTACACCAACACGTTTTAAAATTTATCGCATAAATTTCAAATGTGATAAAACAGGTTTAGTGGTTAATACACCATACTCTGGACGCTTTTAGACTGCAATGACTTTTGGACCACCCTGTATATTGATTGGTGTAAAGTGTAACGTGTTATTCGACAAACCAATCAACAAATTTTGTTTGTCTGTGGTTGAGAAATAAATGAATATAGCGTGATATTCTTTCCTGTTTCTAGCAGAGTTTATTTACTACTGTTACTAAATTTACTGATAGAATAGTCAGTAAGGTACTAACCTGATTTTGATCTCTGACAGACCGGGAATTTTTTCTTCTTCTTCCCTTATTCCAATGCTGTTTAGGAAATGATTTAATTTGTGTAAAATGAGTACGTCGGGAAACCAGGTGTCTAGAAAGCGTGAAGGTGACTGTATCAGCTCCGAAATGGGAACGTGTAAGACTTGTTCCGAAAGGAGTGTGACCTTCATCCAGTATCTTTATACTTTTCTATACCTGGGAATAGAAAACTTCTCAATAGTGAAGGATTCTTACACCCAAACGTATATATGCTACATGTCCCTTTTTTCAAAGTACAAACACGTGTTTTCGTGATTTGTAAACTAATAGTAGCAGACAACAGAAGGAAAATACAATGTCAGGATGAGACGAAGAATCACGAAGAAATCCGACAACCCCTCCACAGATTCTCCTTTCAAAGGACGGCTATAAAAGAGGAAGTCGAGTCCAAGAAGTCATCAGTACTTTGTACTGGTCAGCCTCCTACAACACCTATCCTTGTGGCGTCGCATAGCGTAGTCGCTAACGCTCTCGCCTTCGGTGCGAGCGGTCCCGGGCTCGATTTCCGTTTTGGGCACTCAGTCGAAAAGATGTAAAAAAAAAAACTTTTTTCAGGCCAGCCATTCTGAATGAAGTTGTCCTGGGTTTTCGTCATTCACACCAGGCAAATGCCGAGGCGGTACCTAACTTATAGGTCCTAGGCCTCTTCTAGGGGCGGATCTAGCCCAGAGCCCCAAAGTTTTCAGAGTAACGAAAATAATTTAAACTATTATATATATATAAATATTTGAAAGTTTATAGTAATCTCATGATATACATATCATAGTCTGGATTCTGGAAGGCCCTCCCAGTTTTTAACTTCTAGATCCGCCACTGGCCTCTTCCCCCAATCCTTTCTTCCTTCCCTTTCCCCGGATAGTGTGCTCGCCGATGGACATCATCTCTCATACGTGACATTCTAAATGACCTTGAAAGCCCAGAAATCTAACTCCTAATCCTAAATACTAATACCTACTCCTGTGGTCACTGTGAGTCACAGAGTCACCAGTCCTGTTTGAGGCCGCTTTGGGCTAAGACACCTTCTTATCAACTTGAGGCAACATTACATGCCGAGGGATTTCTTCTTATCAAATACTAAAAACCTTTTCTTTTAAGTGATTAGGAATTTAGAGAAAGATTTTATTGAGACTTTATATGATAATCATATACATTTTTATAATAAAAAAGATGAAGAACTATACTTCCGTGTTCATTATTGACTCGTGTTCCGTGTTCATTATATACTTCCGTGACCTACAGAATATTACAATCTGCAGAACTAAGATAACGAATCCTCTTACCATTCGAAAAATCTATAATATTCAAAGAGTAAAATGCCCAATGTAGAGTATTGAACTTTTCAAGTTATCTCTATAACACTACATTAAATGTAATCACATTTTATTCTATAAATCAAAGACGATAAAAAAAATAATATACAGTCTTCAAAATGTTTCCTTTCTGAATGAAGTCAATTTGAACTATATATGCTTTTCAAGTGACACTTCTGCTGAATAGAAGTGAAGTATTCTGTAATCGATAACAATTTTGTTGAAAAAAAAAACGTGATAAGTTAAATTAAAAAAAAAAGAGCTCGCAGAAACAAGCTCCATAACAAAAGGTATTGTCCATGAAGTGTCATTCAATAGACTAGCATTTTCACCAAACACTGTTTTACGCAAAAAAAAAAAAAAAAAAAAAAAAAGACCTGTCAGTGACAAGTGTTAACAACTTTTTTACGTTATCAGCTTTCTTCAGCTTTTTGTTATACCGGTTTATCGGTGTCTTCCCGTTGTGCCTACTTCCCGTTATGCCTACAGGCCCTCCAGCACTTTGTAGAAAATATTTTTAATGATCTTATCTGTAGGCAGAACGGTAATTCCCGTTGTGCCTACTTCCCGTTCTGCCTACTCTTTCGAGACGGGGAATTCTGTGCAGGGAGGGATCTTTTCTAGGGATTTTTTCTTTAGTAATTCTAATAGATTCTGTAAGAAGAATAACTATTCCTTTAAATTTCATCATATATTTTAAATGTTATCTTACTTGCTCTTCTCAGAAAAAATGACTAGGTACAGTTTTGTTATTAGCAGCGTTATTCACGTCTACTTTAGTAGAGATGTGTTTTTTTAATACTTACAGAGAAATGGAAAATTAATTGATTCAGTTACAAGAAAATAAACTTATTTCGGTCTAATATCAAGTCATTTCACAACAAAATTTTATTCAGTTTTCCAGTAGTTCATCTCCAACATTCTAAGGCTCGCAGTACGTAATAGGTGCTACAGTTCACATCCTCAAAATATATTTGGCCATATATTAAACAAACAATGCAAGAAGATGCATAATTCGGTCTCTTTTCTTTTTCTAAAAAAAGCCTTTGTCTTCTACATCACAGATCTTTTTCCGGCATCACCTCTATATATGATCAGGTGCTTTGTCCTCTATACATGATTCTGTATTACACGCAATATGTCGTACTTATATTGTAAAAAAAGAAAAAAATGGGACCGCAATGGCTCAGGGGTAGAGCGTTCACCTCTGGTGCATGGGGTCCATGGTTCGATCCCAGCTCGAGCCAGGTGAGCTTTGTGGTGGACAAACACCGTGTGCGTTGGTTTTCTCGGTGTTCTACCGTTTTCTCCTACTTTGTCAAGCTACTACTTTGCAGTTGCATACTGTTTGCATTTAGAACAGTGATGGTGAGATGTTTTAAATATATTGGCTATATTAACGATATATGGTATTAACATTGACGATATGTAGTATTTACATTGACAATATAAGTATATGTAACATTGCATGTAGTATAGAATCGTGTTAGAAGACAAATTACCTGTTAAGGTAATGCCAAAGAAGGAGCAGTGATGTAAAAGACAAAGGCTCTTTTTTTTCAAAAGGGCCGCCTTATGCATCCTCTTGCATTGTTTGTTTAATGTATGGCCGAACATGTCTTGAGGATGTGAATTGTGGCACTTTTTAGTACTGCAAGCCTTAGTATGCTGGAGATAAACTACTGGAAAACCGATTAAAATTCGGTTGTGAAATGAATTGATATTAGCCCGAAGTAAGTCTGTTTCGTGTTCGTTTCAGATACAATGTCAAACGGGTTACTGGCAACTGAATCAATCAATTCGAGGAAAGAGATATGATGGAGACAAACACTCTTTTTAAAGGCCGCCTTATGCATCCTCTTGCGTTGTTTGTTTAATAGTTGGCCAGACATGTCTTGGGGATGTGAACTGTGGCATTTTTTAGTACTGCAAGTCTTAGCATGCTGGAGGTAAACTACTGGAAACCCAAATAAAATTTTGTTCTGAAATTGCTTGATATTAGATCTTTTTTTTTTTTTTAATGTTTGTTTCACATACAATGTCTAACATTCTTGCAACTGAGTCAACCAATTTTCCATGTATGATGAAACTTGTAGAGGTGGTGGTTGTTTTTACAGAAGCTTTTAGAAATACTAAAGAAATATTCCCTACAAAAATTCCTCCCTGCACATAATTCCCCGTCTCGAAAGAGTAGGCACAACGGGAAGTAGGCACAACGGGAATTACCGTTCTGCCTAGAGATAAGATAATTAAAAATATTTTCTTTAAAGTGCTGGAGGGTCTCTAGGCAGAACGGGAAGTAGGCACAACGGGAATGAACCGGTTTATCAAGTGTTCACAATAAAACATATAAAATCAACAGGTTCTGTTTTATTTATTTATTTGTGTTGTATACAACAAAAGTTATATTTTTTGTTTATTTTTCGGAAGAACAATAAAAAAAAGCCGAAAGTCTTTAAATAGAACTTATTCTATTTGTAAAAAAAAAAAAAAAAAAAAAGAAAGAAAGAAAAAGAAAGAAAGAAAACTATAAGTATTGTTTTATATGTAAGATTTGATTAATTTTAAAGAATTGAAATTTTCCGAAAGGTTGGATTGATTTTATTAAAGTATGGATATTAATAAATTATAGATTTTTGTAACGAGCTAGCATTGTTATGTTCATTACAGTTGTTTATTTCATATTTCATTTAATGTATTTTTTACTCATTTGTTTTTTTAGTTGGTCCACATTTATGTGTTTGCTATGTGGTCTGCCGTTACATTTTATCAGTGGCGTATTTACGATTTTGTTTCGGGGAGGGCTTTGTTAAGTTTCGGTTGGGGGGCTTTGCAAAAAATTTGAAAATTCTGCAAGGTATTTCATATACTTTACTATAGTAAGTAAGATTTCGGGGTGGGGGCTTAAGCCCGGAAGCCCCCCTAAATACGCCACTGCATTTTATGTAAAAAACTTGTATTTTGCAAATTAGCTATTTGCTGTTCAATAAGTTACAAGACGAAAGTTTATGCTTTCCGAGCATATATATATATAGCCAGATTGTGATATAAATGGAAGTAGTGTCTTTAAAATTGACATAACTTATTCTGTTGAGAACATTCCTATAAGACAAGTAAGCTATTAAAATAGCTTCTCGGTAAGACAATACAAGATGAGATCAAATGAAGAAAAAACAACCGGGAAGAAAGGAATTCTTTTATTAGAAACGAAGTAATAATCTTAGATGGAATTTGATTTAATCTCCTTCAAAGTACTGTAACCATCTAGAGGTCTGGGTCCATGTTCGGGCAGCTATTTATTTGTAACCGCCTGTAGTTCTGTTCGCTGTCCTCGGCTCGTGGTGTTACCAATAAGTATACTCCTGATACTTTAACTTACCTGGACAGGACGACGAAGACCTCTCCAAGAAAGGTTACAAACTGTTTCCCAAAAAGCTCGTCGGTCTCAATAATGAGATGAGCATTAGGCGCCGAGAGGTTCGGGTGTCTCGTCTCGAAAACCTCACGGACGATCAGACGGTCATCCAGACCATAACGCACACAAACATCACTCATACAAACAACGAAAACACACTGAATTAAATGACACTATACTTATTTATTAGAACACTATTTTGAAAAAAAATAACGAAGAGAAATGAATACAACACTGGACACTAATAAATTTTGCCGCGGAAATTACGTTTTGCCCTTTACGGGAAATATAGCCCTTTCTATATATATGATTATAATTCAGATATCACTATAAATTCTTCGCTCACACCATTAACACGCTTGGGGGATTAGCACTGGGGAAAAGTTGTCTGGATCGTCCCACGATGAATCCAGTTGTTACGCTGAACAGTCCTGCAGCGTAAAGGTGAATCTTCGAAAAAAAAATCTGCCCAGTGGGATACTGATATTGGTGGGCGCGTATATAACTTTTTAAACGCACAAGGTCTGAGGACCTGGGATGTCACTGATTGGGGCTAGCCGTAAGAAATCGTCCTTCACCGGCTAAATAGCTTGTGCCCCTTAACACAACTTATGTTTGAAGTTCAACGCGAGATGCGTGGTTGCATCTTCCAGACCTGGAGTCAAACTCCTCGAGCGTCCAAGCTCAAGCTACGGGTTGCAATGGTCAACGGAATAGTGTTGGCAGTTCATTTCAAAAATTACTCAGTTACTCACCTGTATGCACATACAAACAGAATACGGAAAACAATTTATGTTAATTTTAGTCAACTGCCCATAATGCACTAGACACTGCGATAACTTTGGCGTGAGAAAGTACAGATAACGGGCTGGAATACAACGCAGTTGGTGCCACTTCGGCTACTGGGACATCTGGTCAGCCCGTATTTCTCTAATCTATTGTAATGTTTCCATAAACGATTAAAGAAAGCACTTAATTCAGTTCCAAATAACTGCAGAATATATACTGTGCATATAATAAGTCAGGGAGAAACACTGAAATGGTTAGTCACTAACCAAAATGTTCTCAGCAAAAGCAACGTTTTAAATATATATATGAAAAAACGATGAAAGACTTCTTTGTCCAATTGTGTGGGAAAGAAGCAATTCCCACCAAAGAAAGAACTTATATGCGTTGCAGAATAAAGTATAAATCGAAAATAATAATCACTGTCTTCACGAAATATACAGGGCGTCCACAAAAAATCCTTCTATAACCTGGTAGCGGTTATATATGGTGTCTGAACGTGGAACGACCTGTCAAGTGCACACGTAGACAGGTTGAGAACCCTTGGCCGTCTGACGAAGTATGAATAAAATTAGGTCTTTCACCTGAAAATTTAAAATAAGTTAGTTGGCAACACTGTCATATGGTGTGAGACTTACGTGCATAGACGATGAATGGTTTTTCACCTGAAAAAGGGCTATTTAAAATAGTTAAAGAACTTGTTCACTCACTACAACATGATGAGGTTCCTGCATGAGCAATGTCCAATCCAAATGTTCCATAAAGTAATAAGATCCTCTTGAACAGTTGGTGCAGTTGGGTTTCCTTATCTTCCGTTTCTTCACATGTTGAAACCATGCTGTCTTCCTGTGTTGAGTATCCTCCGCGATTCTCCAACGATGAGTTGATGAGGGGAGAAGGGGAGTTTTTTTTTTTTTTAACACTGGTGTGAGAAACGAGACATGGTTATAACACCTGTATGATAACTTTTTTTTTTTTTTTTAAGTTCGCAGAAAGCGTTTATAGGGCTATTAAAATTCTTATAAAAAAAAAAAAAAACAAATACTTTTTGTAAAATGTTTAAGTGTTCCGTTTCGATCACTTTATTTGATATAATATGAAGTAAATACGTTATAGGGCTATTTAAATGCTTTTTTTTGTTTTTTTTTTAACACTAATAAATTCTTTTCATAAAATGTTTAAGTGTTCCGTTTCGATCACTTTATTTTGTGTAATATGAAATAAATATACACACACGATAACTATTCTTGAAAACATCGACTTGAAGAATTATCAAATATCTTAATAAAAATTAGTAAATATACTGATATCTGTATTTAAAATATAATAATATGAATGAATAAGCAAATAGCAAAACATGTTAAAGGTACTAAAATATTAAAATTATTGTTAAAGTTTCGATATCATTCTAATATATTTGAAAAATATGAAAATCATTGAAAAAATAAAATGAATGGAAATGTAAACACATGATAAAATGACAATATATAAACAAAAATAAGATTTTCACCTGTATGTCCTTTTTTTTTTTTTAACTGTGCCTCGTGTTGTTTGGTAGAAAAGAACGAAAAATCGTTTTTCAAAAATAAAAAAAAATAAACTTAAGTGTCAAAATTGACGTTCATAGTAATTCCAAGAAATAAGCATGATTCTGCATATCAAAGAAAAAGATCGTGATTTCGTTGACATGTATGAAGAAAATTCGGCACGCCATAAGATCAAATGCCATCTGCTCGTCGTGAAAATCGAGACTTTAATTTAGTAATGCTCAATACAACAAATGATTTTATTCTGAAACAAAGTTATTATTAGCTTAAGCCTAAAATAATGGTTGTTGTTCACTTCCATAAACGTAAACATTGTAGGGTTACTAGAACATATGGGTATTATCTGCAAAAGAACTTATTAATGCAGCGTTGAAAACTATACGGTGTTGATCCAAGTTTTTCAAAGGTCTGAATCAAGGAAGTTGACTCACTAGTCCAAACATTCCTGAAAATAAATGGTCATTACACCATGAATTGACCAAAACCATAGGTGGGAAAAATGTGTAATACTACACGTACTTACACACACAATATGCCATCGACACCTGCGAGGCAAAAAAAAACTAGAAACGAGGAAGGCCTGCAACCCTAGGCACTTACAAAATTGTTTCTGCACAAAACTGAAATATAAACATTAATATTCAGTAAACTACGCGTATGTTCCCTGGAACATAACATACGTCTTCCACCTAGAAAAAATGTGTAAACACACAAAATACAAATGCTCTCGTAGCATCGTAAAGATATGTCTCTATAAGACAAAATACATGAGACCTACTAAGAGAAAAACATGAGATACAAACAAGAATATAGTCAACGACATTACAACTTTCTGGTTGGTCTGAAACATCCAATTAAATTCCCTACAAAACAGCTGTAACAAGCTTCCTTAGGCATCTTCGCTACAAAATTTTCAAAATGGTCTTATTAACATATTAAAATTCAGTCATCGAGCATATGAAATAATTGACAGAAAGTAATTCTCAAAAAACGTTATGGCTTCATACTGTCGGAAAAAAAGAAAATAAGTTTATTTTTCGGGATCTATATCAATATCTCTAAGACGGCTGAAACCTCATAAATAATGGGCCATGTCGATTTTTGAAGAAAATCATCCGTCATTGGCAGTATGGCTGAAACCTAAAGATTTATATTCCAAAACCTTTGGCCATGTTGATTTCTGAAGGAAATCCTCCATACTGTTTGTTATGGCTGAAACCTAAAGGTCTGTATTTCAAAACCTTTGGCCATGTTGATTTAAAAAATCCTCCATAACAAAAACAATTTTACTAAAAAAAATTCCAAATAGTTTTGGGACATACTGTGACTAAAATATAACTTTCTCAAAATTAACATGAAAAATAAACATTACAACTCATTAGCATACAAGTACACAATATAGTTACGATTCATAAACATTAAAATATTCACTGAAATGTTACTAGACATTAAAATATACTCTAAAAATCTAACCTAAGAATACGCATGCTTAGTTACGGGTTACTATCAAAATGAAAACGAAAATCTAAGATTAACACTAAAAAATAAATTTGAGATTGATTATGAATGTAGAATTTCATATTCTACGCATGAGATTACATACTAAGTTTCATTTACAAATACAGAAATATATACGTAACTAACAACTAAAAATTTTCTCATTCTAAGCATCTCGATATATTTTTTTTTTTTTTCTGAAAAGAAAATCAAACATTAATTGTGAGTCATACGTATGATAACATGTTTAAGGATTAGGAAAGTGGGAAGGGATTCTAATGTTTTTTTTTTTTTTTTTGAAAACAATAAAAATATATATATTATAACGCCAAAATATCTTCCCACTGGCTGAGGGTACGGAAATCGCGCCAAGATTTCAAATTGCTTTTAAAATGCAATTCCCCTACGTATGTGATTACATACTAAATTTTAATTATAAACATACAACTATATATATATAAGTAAGAACTAAAAATTTTCTGATCTGCGCACCTGGATTTTTTTTTTTTTTGGAAAAATTCTAAAAAGAAAACCAAACATGAATTGTAAATAACACGTAATAACGTATTTAAGAATTTCGAAAGTGGGAAGGGATCCTAAAAAGGGATTTAAAATTTAAAACATTTAATAAAAATATAAGGACAAAATATCTTCCCACTAGCTGGGGATACGGAAATCTCGCCAAGATTTCAAATTGCTTTTAAAATGCAATTCCCCTACGTATGTGATACGTTAATTATTTACTAAAAAATCTAAATTCAAACATCTGAAATGAAAACAAGAAAAAATTAATGACATTAAACTAATAGTAAGTCAATGATAAGGTTTGCAACACAAATGCACAGCTGACTGAGGTGTGAACTGCTACACGGAGCAAAGACAGAAAAAGAAAAGAATGAATCAGCTGTATACCGTCCGTTATTCGTCGACATTAACAGGTGATCGAAAATGCAGCGATTATCTTATCAAAATAAAGAAAGAAAAACGTGTTATCTGCTCTTTGCTGAACAGTTAAAAGCTGGAAGCAAAAAGGAGTATTGAAAGAAATGCGTAATTCTTCTTTTCGTATCCAGGTGTTCTATCAAAAACTAAAAGCAAAAAGAAAGAAAATGAATACATGTTTATCGCTTAGAAATGCGTCGCTCGCCGAGGAGAAAAATTTGTATCAACACACAGTCTCGGTTACTTTTTTTTTTCTTTTTCTATGATTACTGTTTCTACTTTGATAATTACGGTTTGTTCGTTTATTTCTACGATGGTTACTTCTACGTACAAATCTATGCTTAATGTCACACAAATTGCGGTTCCTGTCTCGTTTGTGAGAACTCAGGTTACGTGGCCGTGATTTACGACTTCTTTTGTATCTGTTACTACCTTTTCGAGTGCGGTCTTGGTTCTGATTCCCTTTAAATTTCGTATTGTTTACGATCTGAACTTGGTATCTTTGCTTATTACAATAACTGTAACTTCGTTTACGCTTTTTCTCTCTATAGTTTGTGGTAGTTTGTTTTGTGCGCTTACGACCTCTGTCGTCTACAATCATATGTTCGTGGATTTCACTACTTCTGATACTACAAGTGGTGTTGCTAGATACTGAATGAATAAAATCATTATCGGATTTGTTACGAGGATGGTTTAGACTACCTGTCTCTGGTTGGAGTTCAGATTCCTGCGTTTCCTTTTCATTAGGAGTGTTAGTTTGTAGCTCAGGTTTAGATTCCAATGTTTTGTTTACACTAGGAATATCAGTCACTAACTGAGGTTCAAATTCCGGTGTTTCGTATTCAGTAGGAACATCTGACTGTAACTGGGGTTCACATTCCGGTGTTTTGTTTTCAGCATTTTCAGTTTGCTGACTATTTTCACGAAACACGTCCCGTAAAGCGTCTATCTTTTGACCTAATCCACTCTTTGACTCAACGAGATTCTCTTTCAAGCGAGCACAATTCTCTTTAAACTCAACACAGCTGTCTTTAAAATCAACTTTACTTTCCTTTATGTATCTCTCCATTTCTTCATTATTTTTATCAAGCTTTCGTTCTAACCTATCAAAATTCTCTTTAAATTGAGCAAAATTCTTTTTATTGTCTCTCATCGATTCTTCGAGAAGTGAACACATTCTAGTTATAATATCTACTTTCTGATGTTCCATTATGGACAAAAGTAAAATTTAAAACGTATGATTAGAATAAAATATATTATCACCAAAACATATGATTAAAATCACCTGAAAGAGATTTTTTTTTTCAGATTACTGGTACTGAGCTGAAAAAGAAGTGATATATTAAAATATTAATCTTATATGTATATTCGAGCACCAACGGTCTCGATTCGGGTCGGTAGTTCGGGCGTCATTTATTTGTAACCGACCGGCGTTAAAGTCCTCTGTTCGGGCGTCCATTTATTTGTAACCGGTCCTGAGTTCGTGGTCCATGTTCGGGCGGCATTTATTTGTAACCAACTCAAGTTCTGGGTCCATGTTCGGGCAGCTATTTATTTGTAACCGCCTGTAGTTCTGTTCGCTGTCCTCGGCTCGTGGTGTTACCAATAAGTATACTCCTGATACTTTAACTTACCTGGACAGGACGACGAAGACCTCTCCAAGAAAGGTTACAAACTGTTTCCCAAAAAGCTCGTCGGTCTCAATAATGAGATGAGCATTAGGCGCCGAGAGGTTCGGGTGTCTCGTCTCGAAAACCTCACGGACGATCAGACGGTCATCCAGACCATAACGCACACAAACATCACTCATACAAACAACGAAAACACACTGAATTAAATGACACTATACTTATTTATTAGAACACTATTTTGAAAAAAAATAACGAAGAGAAATGAATACAACACTGGACACTAATAAATTTTGCCGCGGAAATTACGTTTTGCCCTTTACGGGAAATATAGCCCTTTCTATATATATGATTATAATTCAGATATCACTATAAATTCTTCGCTCACACCATTAACACGCTTGGGGGATTAGCACTGGGGAAAAGTTGTCTGGATCGTCCCACGATGAATCCAGTTGTTACGCTGAACAGTCCTGCAGCGTAAAGGTGAATCTTCGAAAAAAAAAATCTGCCCAGTGGGATACTGATATTGGTGGGCGCGTATATAACTTTTTAAACGCACAAGGTCTGAGGACCTGGGATGTCACTGATTGGGGCTAGCCGTAAGAAATCGTCCTTCACCGGCTAAATAGCTTGTGCCCCTTAACACAACTTATGTTTGAAGTTCAACGCGAGATGCGTGGTTGCATCTTCCAGACCTGGAGTCAAACTCCTCGAGCGTCCAAGCTCAAGCTACGGGTTGCAATGGTCAACGGAATAGTGTTGGCAGTTCATTTCAAAAATTACTCAGTTACTCACCTGTATGCACATACAAACAGAATACGGAAAACAATTTATGTTAATTTTAGTCAACTGCCCATAATGCACTAGACACTGCGATAACTTTGGCGTGAGAAAGTACAGATAACGGGCTGGAATACAACGCAGTTGGTGCCACTTCGGCTACTGGGACATCTGGTCAGCCCGTATTTCTCTAATCTATTGTAATGTTTCCATAAACGATTAAAGAAAGCACTTAATTCAGTTCCAAATAACTGCAGAATATATACTGTGCATATAATAAGTCAGGGAGAAACACTGAAATGGTTAGTCACTAACCAAAATGTTCTCAGCAAAAGCAACGTTTTAAATATATATATGAAAAAACGATGAAAGACTTCTTTGTCCAATTGTGTGGGAAAGAAGCAATTCCCACCAAAGAAAGAACTTATATGCGTTGCAGAATAAAGTATAAATCGAAAATAATAATCACTGTCTTCACGAAATATACAGGGCGTCCACAAAAAATCCTTCTATAACCTGGTAGCGGTTATAGTACTGTCCTTGGTTAGTAATGCATTTATCCCAACTTTAAATCCATGATCGGAATCATTTCTGGGAGGTTTTATTTCTGAAGGAGTTCAGTTGCTCTGTCGTGGCCCTCTCATTGTTACCAATGGTGTCAAAACCGTTTTCCTTTAAGCACGGTTTTAATTTTTAGGAAGAGCCGGAAGTCGCATAGTGCTATATCTGGAGAGCACAGCGAATGTGGACAGACGAGAATATTTTATTGGCCCAAAACTCGCGAATGAAAAGGAAAGTGTGGCGCGGCGCGTTGTCATGGTGAAGAAGGAAGCCATTTGTCTATTTAATCGGAGGATAAAATGCTTTTGACGGGCCCATACGAGATGTTTAGTCCTTTAGAAAGCTCCCGATTAATCATTGGCTTGTTTAAACAAATCATTTGTGTCACTTTGTGCACGTTTTCGTCTGTTCTTAACGTTGAAGGAAGTCTCGATCGTTGCTCGTTTTCAACAGACTCCTTGCCGCTTTTGAATCGCTCATACCACTTGTAAACCGTCTTGAATGCCACCACTTCATCGTCATACGCTGATTTTGACATTTCGTGGGGTTCTTTGGCTCTTTAGTGCAGCTTAGAACAAAACTTAATGTTAGTGCACGACAGACACTTTTAACATGTTCTCAATCTTCTGCCTCTGTAAGCCAACTAACATGTCACAACTCGTTCATACTAGACAGTGAGTGTACCAAAGTCTTAGGTTACTGGGCTTACTAGTTGAAATGGATACAACGTCAATAGATGGCACTAGGCAACTTTTTGGTCGCACCTTGTATTTAAATTTAGTTAAGGAGGACCAGTGTTCATTTGAAGCCAAACAGAAAAATATTGCAAATAGCAAATAATTTCCTGTCCAAATAAAATTTCCAACCTCTTTATCATTTTGAGTAATAGGATTTGTGAACGTAGTAAATATGTTCAACGCAATTGAAGAATATCTGGAATCATTCGAGAAGGTTTTAAATTTTCCAAAAGTTGCGAAATGCCATTATTAATCTAAATGACCAATTGATGACTTTCACGTTCTCTCAAAATTTCTTGTCTATGGTTTCGTACTAAATTATTAGCATGGAGTATATTCATATGCCAAGATTCTTAACTATTATTGAAGCATACTATACTATTATGGTATCGGTTAGGTTAAGAAGTACTTTCACTCTTGTTTGCAACAGATCTAAATGACTACATTTAGTAAGCTAACTCGGTTTCCAAAACTTAGACACTTTACGGATGTGGGTACATTACGCTCTTTGATATTTCAATACGTGAAACTTATAGAATGAAATGTATCGAATTATGATTTTGTTAGTATATAAACGTTAAATGTAGTTAGGAAAATTATAATATAAAGTAAATATTTGAAAAAAACTTAGGCTAAGATATATATATACGAGGGAAAGTCAAAAGGTAAAGGGACTTGAGGAAAGGTACAGTTATTCTAAGGATAGAAAACTGATACATACGTTATTTTTCTACATAATCTCCCTGCATATCATCGCATTTGATAGTTTTTTCAATGTTTCATAAGTTTTTGATTCGGAAAAAGTGCTTCCCAGTTGTACCTGTAACCAATTATGCACCACATCAATGACTAGCTGATGGTAGACGTTCAAATCTGTTAACTTCTGGTGATAATGTGTGTGTATCCAAATCATGCTTTCAGCCTTACTTTCCATTTAGTGATGATGTAAACAAGTTGCTCAGTCGGTGACGTCGATGGCCTGTCCGATCTTCCCTCGTCACATAAAGAAGATCTTCCCTGTTTGAAACACTCTATCCATTCGTAGATCTTGCTTCTCGATAAACAGCTGTCACCAAACAAAAAGCGAATTACTGCCCTAATTTCCTCTTTGGTGCAGATCAACAATGTAGCTGCCATGTTTAACAGTCTGCTACACTCTAACGACTAACGCAGGAATAAGAGTGACACATTGCATAGACGTGTTGCAGAAGACAACAATTTAGCACTGGATACTAGCAGTGTTACCAAACCCTAGTGCGAGAAATTGCACGCCCTTTTACTTTTTGACTTTCCTTGTATATATATATATATAGGATGTTAATGAACTATACTGACAAACTGTAAGCGGTGATTCCTCACATCAAAATAAGAGAAAAACCTATGGCAAAAAGTGTATAGTTTCAGAGCTAGGGCTGTCCAAAATCGCAAAAAAGCCAAATTTCAACAGGCCCTATTTCGAATTCCAAAAACTTTGGGTGGTAGTCCTTATCAGCGTAAAGGAAGCCACAGATACACAATCCAAAAGAGCATATTTCGTCAATATAATATTATTCGAAGATAAGTAATAAAACATATGAGATGTATTTTCCTTTCGGCAAATGAATTGAAAGAGATGTTTTATTCCATTATCTGGGATTCGATCTGGAATACAAACTGAAACGTCAATCTAATATTATGTGGGCATTTATAGATTATTCCATAACAAATTATTACAAATGCGATGGTTATACTCGATTAGTACTAAATATTTACATATTTACTTATTATCAGAAAAGAGTCATGCATGCAAAACTTAACGTAATTAAAACAACAGAATCTAAGTTGAACACCTTCATAAATGACAACAGTACTCTTATATAGCTAACCGAAAATTCTTAACATCTACTTTCCTTTACGTAACAAAATATTAAATTACTATTAAGGTTTCTGCTGAATACACTTCCATAAAACTACTCTTATTATTACAATCTTAAATATCTATACAATTTCTTCTAAGTTGCTACTAAATACTGTTTTCAAGTACTACTAACTACTGCCTTCTTTAGTTATTGTTACTATTGCCGTCTTCAAATACTATATTACAACTATTACTACTGTATTCAATTACTATTAGGGCCGCGGTGGCCCAGTGGTAGAACGTTCACCTCAGGTGCTTGGGATCCCTGGTTCGATCCCTGATCGCGCCGTGTGGACTTTGTGGTGGACAAATACCGTGCTCGTGGGTTTTCTCGGGATTCTCCCGTTTCCTCCCACTTTCTTCATTCCACTATTTTCATTCATTTCTCATCATCACCGTCTCCTTTAGCCTAACCGGCATAACCGTGGGACGTAAAACTTAGAGATTTCGTTTCATTTCAATTACTATTACTACAGCTTTTCAATTACTACTAGTGCTAAAACTATTAGAGCCTTTTTATTTCAACTATGCCTCTGATGGCGCTGCTGTCGATATGTTTTACCCGTATCTCCGTCGAAAGAGGAGGGACAGGTACACTCATGTCCAAAATAATTGTCACGTGTCTATAAATATGTTGATGTAGGAATATAGTTTGATAACGAATTCGCCCGGTATTTCTTATAATGGTAATGTGTGTATAATCGGCAAAGATATGTATGTAGCAAACTTCACGTGAAAATATCACCAAATACAAACAATAAAACGAAAATAAAACTTTCTTTTCCATTTAACAACATTTTGTTTTACTCATTCTAATTTTGGCATTTATAATTCTTTTCGTATGACATTTACGACAAATATACTTTTCCCTATTATACACATAGTATCAGTATTAAAAGTACCAGCAAAATTATTATCAAATTATATTCTTACAAGAAGACAGTTATATATATGCGACAATCATTTTGGACATGGAGAGGACATGAATATTTCTGATATGCATTGTTGCATATTCCAAGATTTATCGAAAGAAATATAACTCGACCGATGGTGTTACTTGAAATTTTGAAGTTGGCCCCTGGGACCCTATGATGGGAGACTTGGGGGCACTTGGGTCTCACAGAAGTTTGTTGCCCGCTGACATGGGTACATTCCTGCACAACTGGATGTGTCACATTTTTTCGCTTTGAAACTATTTCAGTCGCAGAGTTAGGTGGGATACTCTGGATATATCATATGGGCGGTCATAGTACTGCAGACAGCAACACACAGAAGATCAAGCCTTTGATTATGTTTGCTTTCTACAGATGTGGATATGCGATAGAAAGACCACCAAAGGCTCCGACACCTCTAGAGTACTGTTTCGAGACATTCACAGGCGACCATTGTACCATATGTGACGGATTGGCAGTATTCCGCTGTGCTTACTGCAAATGTATCTTCTGTTTGGGCCATTGTCTCATCGAACAATTGCACGTACAATGTGGACGATCATGTACAAATGATGCGAAGACTAATGCCTGTTACCGGAATTTTCTTTTTGTGAAGCGAGTGGCCTAAATATATTAGAATTGTCTGGATTTTCATGGCCAGTGTTGCCAACTTTGGAACTTGTTTTGTTCATCCTAATATGCACAGCTCGTGATCAAATGTGGCGCATTATGGCCAACTCCGTCTTTTCCGTATTTTTCGTACTTCTGTTTTTTCTATTCTCTTTTGTTAGATTGTACCACTGATTATACACGTCATATCTTATGTTCTACATGACAGGTTGACACTGAATATTGCACTCACTTCATATAGTGATCTTTACGAAACATATACTTTTCATTGCAATTGGCAACACTGTTAACCCCACTGGTGGCCTTCATTTGTTCCCTATTGTGGCAAGTCTCTTTCTATACATCACTTGTCAGCATTGTATTTTGCCGTGCCCCCTTTTTGCGGAATTTGCACTTTTCCCCCCTTGTCCAACCTTGCTGTTTCCCGAATTTCCACTCCTTATATTTCTTGAACCTATTGCTATGGGCAGCTAATTTTTTGGGAATGCTCATCTCTGTTACAGCTCTTTCAATTGGCATATACCACATCTTTCACTGCAACTATCATTTTCGGAAGGTTCCCTTGTGAGAAACTTCAATAGTGAGAGCTATTTTAAGTAGGCTACGCCAAGACCAAATGAGTGAATGAGAAATTGGCAACACAGCCGAAGACATTCACTTTTTTTTTCAAAGCAAATGGAAGGTTTCCTCCGTAAGAGATTAGCGGGGATGGGGCCGAAGTATATTTCACATATTTTCCTAGGGCACACTTGAAATAGAAGGGGTCTTGTACTATCTACACCTCAGAATAAATAGAATGAAATACTTACCTTATGTATCTAAATTTACTGGAACCCCCATACTCTCCTAGAAGTACATATAGATGCAATGCCGGATTTACTTATAAGCTAAACAAGCTATAGCTTAGGGACCCACGTTCTTGGGGGCCCCAAAAAGTAAAAAAAAAAAAAAAATGAATGCAAGTTTTCAAAATATGAGGAAAACAATAAAAAAGTAAAATTAACCGATAGGGGAAGATAGGAGAACAATAGAAAGAAATGCAGAGATCTTATTAAACACTTGCAGGGACATGGGTTTAGAAGTAAATGTAGAGAAAACTAAATACATGAAACTGCGTCGGGACCGGAACACAGCAAATTAGGGATGCGTTAAAATATTAAATAATACTTTTGATAAAGTGGATAGTTTCAAATATCTAGGATCAATATTAACAAACGAAAATCATATTCATGAAGAAATTAAATGTCGACTAAAAGCAGGCAATTCGTGCTACTATTCGGTTCAAGATCTCTTGTCGTCACGAATTCTGTCGAAGAATTTGAAGCTTAAAATATATAAAACGATAATCATGCCTGTTGTTCTGTATGACTGCGAAACATGGTCGCTTACTCTGAGGGAAGAACATATACTGAAAGTATTTGAGAACAAGATCCTGAGACGAATATTCGGACCCAAGAGGAACGGGAATGGGGAATAGCGGAAACTTCATAACGAGGAACTACATAATTTATATGGTTCACGTAACATTGTTAGGATCGTCAAGTTTAGGAGGCTTAGGTGGGCGGGTCATGTAGCTAGAATGGAAGAAAGTAGAAACGCTTTCAAAGTCTTGACTGGAAGACCAATCGGAAAACGACCATTAAGAAGACCTAGGCGCAGATGGGAGGACAATATTAAGATGGATCTCGCAGAGATTGGAATACAAAATAGAAACTGGATGCAGTTTGCTAAGGATAGAAGTCAGTAGAGAGCTTTTGTGAACGAGGCATTGAACCTCCGGGTTTCATAGGCCATAGAGTTAGTTAGTTAGTTGAAATTACTGAGACGGAAAAGGGATGAGTACTTGCTCCTACAATGCACTAATACAGTACTATTATGCACACACTTTTTTCATTATTCTTCTTGGGCCGTAAGAGATTAAAAATCGAATATAATTGTCACCCACGTATTTCGTTTGTAACTTTCCCCATAGACTCTATAGATATTTATAAAAGTATACGTGTGTGTGCGTCTGTATTAGTAATGAGATTGCCATAAGCAGAGCATTGTTCATGCAGCGAATTTCATTGTATAAGCGACATATGTTTCGTGTGGTTTCCGACCTCTGTGAGGTATTCGAAGTCTCTGAAGCGGCGAATGACCTTTGGCCAAAAAGCTGCCCCTGCAGGGCAAACTCCCTTTTCTTCTCGGCCGTCACAATACCAGGTGTCACAGGCAGATATTTCACCGCTTTTGTCCTCTGCGTTCGTTCAGAAGGGTTAAGGGGGAAGGATGGGGAAGAAACATGGATTATGACACAGCGTTGCCACGATTAGGGAGCTTCAATTTGTTTTCTTTTTTCTTTCCCTTTATATTACCTACAAAATGAAAATGCAGGTAAAGGGAAAAGGTGCCTTTTCTTGTTTTAAATACATATTCATAGATGTCCACATTCATTTTAATGTTCATGTTTATGAGTATCCGGTTCTGCCAGTCAGAATTATGATATAACGTAATTACGACATATTGTTCATTTAAAACAACGATAAAGAAATGGCACGAGCTCTTGTTAAACTTTATCTTCGACATAGTCGATATAGAAAAGCTTCTGGGTACCGGTGTGGCTCAGTGGTAAAGCATTCATCTCTGTTGCACTTGGTCCTTGGGTCGTTCCCGCCTCGGGCCAAGTGAACTATATGGTGGACAAACACTATGTACGTGGGTTTTCTCGGGATTCTCCCGTTTCCTCCCACTTTCTTCATTCCACAATTTCAGTAATTTCTCATCATCAGCATCTCCTTTCGCCTAGCCGACATAACCGTGGGACGTAAAACTGACATATTTCATTTCATTTTCATAGGAAAGCGTCAGTTTGTAACATGCTGTCTAATTTCTTATTTTGACTTGAGTTTTGAGTTTAATGTTGCTTTCAGCATCGAGTCTATATGAGACGTAGACCTACTGATTACTGTGGAATCCGAACTACATGAGCTCCTGCCGGGAATCGAACCGAGGGCTCCGACCCCAAAGCGCGTACGCTAATCGCTTAGCCACGGAGGAGCTCAATTACTTATTTTATAACAATAATTAAGTATTCGATACAAAGCATTCATTGGTGACAAGGTTGCCTGAGAATCCACAAAGTTTGCTTGGGCACCTCTAATAGGGGGGATAAAGATGTAAATCGTGACATCATTTCATCTATTTCTACGGTACATGGACATTCATAAACATATAACAATCCAGCTACAGTATATGTAACTAATTTATTGAAAAAAGCTTTTAAAGCACCATTGCCTTAAAGCACACATTTTGTTCATAGACGTTTATGTAGATTGTAGAACTCCGTACATGAAGCCGAACAAGATACGAGTAATTTATTTCTATGAAAATGGAGACATATATCTGTTGTTTAAGTATTTTTTTTTATCATGAAAGCAAACGAATGAGCATTCTCCAGCGATGCAACGAGTTCACCATCGCATATAACTGTAGGAATTTGGAATAAATCTCAAATATAGTAAATAACAAAATTCTCTCTGAGGTTAATATTTATTTAACAAAATCTCTATTTAGGAAATACATAGTACATACTGTTTGTCGTACGAAACTGAGCGAAGTTTCACCCTTTGTGTTGCCTTAATCATCATCATCATCATCATCATAGTTATTCCGCCAGTATTGGCAGGTCACTTGCCACAACTGAGAAGCTTCCATGCTCCACGGTCTTCCACTAACATATTCGCTTCCACGTACGATTTTTCTGTTTCGATATCGTCCATTAACTGTAGTCTCCTTCATCTTCTCCCTCTTGTAGCACGTCCCTCATGACACTGTTCCTCTTCAGCCAATGTCCCAATCAGTTTCTCTTATTCTTTTTAATAATATCTAAAATTGTTCTTTCCCCCCGTCATTTCTAACAACCTCTCATTCGTTTCCCCTCGACCCAGCTAGTTCTCTCTATTCGTCTCCAGTCCCACATTTAGAAAGCTTTCTGTCATTTTAAATCATTTTTTGCTAATGTTCATGTTTCTGAGCCATACAGCATAACACTCCACACAAAACATTTTGAGTGTTTTTCTCAACTCTTTATTAAATGTCCCACACTATAGCATTTTCTTACTCTTAAAGGCTTTTTTTGGCTATTCCTATCCATGCCTTTATTTCACGTTCACATTTCATATCATCACTAATAATACTACCGAGGTATCGAAAACTAGTCATTTGTTCTATCTTCTTCCTTCCTACTTCTATATTTGACACCAACCGTTTCCTTCCAATCACCACGGCTTTAATCTTTCTAACATTTATTTTCATTCCATATTCTTCACAGCCCTTCCTCATGTTTTCTAATATCTCATTGATTTTATCTTCAGATTCCGCCACAAACACCATATCATCTGCAAACTGTATACACCTAATCATCTCATTAGGTTCTCTCAAGACATATCTATTAAGTGCAATGTCCCAAAGGCACCTGAACGCTGTAGCATTGTCATCGTGTGCATAATGATATACTCGATCAAATTGATGTGAATGATCTTGTTAAAACGTTCACAAAGACCACGTTAGGAAGATCTGAGTAATGGCTCACGCATACACTACATCTATTTTGGTTACTTTATATTCTTGTAACTGAAGAATGTTTATTTTTATTAGAACTTAGCATGATGTAGTAGTAAATTTATTTTACACAATAATGTTAAAATTTTGTAATACTTGTAAAAACTTTCTTCGAGACTTTATAGCTGTATTCTTAACCACTATATCATATTTATTTAAAAAAAAGAAAGGAAAGAGAGAGAGAGAGAGAGAGGGAGAGAGAGAGAGAAACCGAATCACATCTGGACGAATCACTATCACCACCGAAGTTATACAAGAATTGGTACCAGTAATTAAGAACATTCATATTGAACTATATATTAAAAATTATAATTAACACATTATGTTTCGTTGATTTTGTCAAATGTTACAAAAGTATTAATTTGTTAATTTCCTAATTGCTGAATTTATATATGTTGAGCAATATATCACATTATGCAAAAGCGATGAGAAACGATTGAAAGTTTTCGAAACGTGGATGTGGAGAAGAGTGGAGAGAATTAGCTGGGTCGAGCGGAAAACGAATGAAAGGGTGTTAGAAATGATAGGTGAGACAAGAACACTTTTAGATGTTATTAAGAAGAGGAAGAGAAACTGGTTGGGACATTGTCTAAGAAGAAACTGTATCATGAGGAACGTGTTAAAGGGTATGGTGGCAGGAAAAAGAAAAAGAGCATTAAGAAGACTAGGATTAATGGACGATATCAAAACAGAAAATTCGTACTTGAAGACGAAGAGGTTAGCGGAAGACCTTGGAACATGAAAGTTTCACAGTTGAAGAAAGTGACCTGCCAACAATGGCAGAATACCTATTATGATGATGAGCAATAAATCCAAAGTTAATTCGAAGTTTCCTATTGTTGAGCAGCAATTAATGATAAGTTCTTCATTGTTGAGCAGTATATTTGTAAGTTCCCTATTGTTGAACAGTACACACGTAAGTTAATTTTAAGTTTTCCAATTATTGATCAGTACATGTATCAGTTTACTCACGTTTCAATTGTCGAGTAGAACACCTGTAAGTCAATTCGAAGCTTCCTATTGTTGAATAGTACGTCTGGAAGTTAATTGTGAGTACTTCATTGTTGAGCAGTTCATCTGTAAATTCATTACAAATTTCTGATTGTTAAATAGTATGTGGGTAACTTAACTGTAAATTCTCAACAATGAAGAATGTTCTAAAATTACTTCCCTATTTTAAATTATGATGTTTTGTAAGTGCTAAAAGATTTTGATAATAAATTATTAATTTATTTATTTTAGTACTTAAGAATATGAATAACCTATGTTCCATTAAACTCAACTTAGGATTTTCTAGTGAGCGTTGACTGCAAACTAGCGTTAGGGTTTGCGATCTATAGGTTCCCGGTTCAGTCTTTTTCCTTGAATATTCCTTAATTTCATCAGGATAGTACGTTCAAGAATAATCATTGGGCAACTTGCTTCCTCTCCTTTTCCAGTAACTCTCCTTGCCTGGATAATTAAGTCTTAAAATATCCTTAAAATATCCTTTGCTTTGGAACATCCAGTATAGCACAAACACTGAGAGACTAGTTCATAACATGAAGAGTCAAGTGTCCCATTAGAATTGTAAATAAATGGAATTTTTTGCTTCTCGTTAGTAAGTAAATATTTTGGTTACCGTCATCCTAGCTTTTGTGTTGCTGTGATGTAATTGTACGACAGACAAGTTTCTCCACTGAATATAGCTATTCAGTTCTTGTGAAAATGTTATATTATATTGTCTTGTTCGGTCCTCGACATCAGTAAATCCACTGTGATTTGACCAACCCCTGTTCAAACTTGCAATATTTCTTCCTAATTGATAAAATATTTGTGTTGAGTTGAAAATATACACACAAATCTTCCGCATTCTTTAGTTATTTCAGAATCCAGGAATACTGCAGTTTTCAGTATGGTGCACATCTCTTTCTCATATAGAAGTGGATTACTCTTGTGCCCCGGAATTATTCATACATTATCAAACTTTCGTTATACTGACATTATCTGTATATTCGGGTTTCGCGACAGTCAGCTTTCATCTGGGTAGAATCAAGATAACTAAAGTGCTGCCAAAATGTCTTGAGCCGTGGCAAAAATGCGAATAAAAGCTCACACCCACGCGTTCAGCTGTTGCTTAGCGAGAGGGCATTATCTAAAGGGAGTGGAACTGGAATTCCTTCAGCCGATAGCAGTGCCTGGAACGGAAGACTATGTGTCAAGTCAATTTGGTATATCTATACAAGGGTTCGTCGTAAGTCTCTACCTTATGCTCACTCACAAAGATCTAACAAATTGATTTACATGAATATGTCTTTTATAATGAATATAAACTTCATTCTTTATTTTAACCCCTTACATTAAAAGTGTCATTTTCCTATCTACATGTTGTAGTACCAGTTTCATTTACTTTTGAAATATTGTGTAGACCGTTATATAGGGCATAGTTATTACGAGCGCGTGGGTGGAGAATTTACAGTACTGATAAAACAGTTATTTGTATTGTGGAACATTTGAACTGAAGAAGGGAAATTCTGATGTTCTGAAGGAATTTTATTCTGTTTCGTGTTGGCAACATTTGACCGGAGATCAAAGAGAAAGGTTTTCCTTTTCCGACCTCGAAATAGATCTCCAAGTTGCTAATTGTTAATCGTCAGTTGTTAATGTGTGTTGTAATTGAATGCTCCTTTATGCCTGCCATCTACTGAGAAATAACACGTTTATCTGTCTTTTCTGTCCGTAAGGTGCTGTCACCTAAGGACAAATAATAGAACTAAGTCTTGCTTTTCATCCACTAACAAATTTCAGCATCTCCAGGATTAATAGAATCCTTAATAAGGGTTACATTTTCATGACGCGCAAGGAGTTAAGAAGTGAGCTACATACTTCTACTAAAAACAACATTCAATACTTTAGTTTACAACAATATATATATGCTTTTACAATATCTGCTGTGGATGTTGTATAAGTCCTGTTTAATTCAAACTTCATTGTGTTGTAATATTACTTAATACTAAAAAATAAAACAACTACATTCGGGGAACTGTATTTAAGTACGAGCGTTGTCTATGAAGAAATCCGATCAGCAAAGAATTGAGCAACAAATACAAAGTTCAACATTACTCTCTTGTTATACATAATCCTCTAACACAATGGGATAAACTTGTTTGATGTTTCTATGTTACCTGTATGAGTTATAACCATAATAACTTTTAATTGAATGTGCGGCAATGTTTTATCCCTTTTCCGTAGTGAAGCTTATGTGTATTTACTCGCCTTAAATGCGTATTTCCTACATAAAACTACTGTAATTGTTCAGAATATGTTTCCCGTTAGTGTTAAAATAACAGATTAAACAGTATTAGTTCTGCGATTTTGTATCTGGTATTGATCATTTTTATGTTGTATAATCAGCATCATCATAAATTATTCTACTATTATTGGCAAGTAATTTCTCACTTGCTACGGTTGAGAAGCTTCCGTGGCCTTCGGCTAATCTCTTCGTGTTCATATAGAAATTTTATCTTTCAATATTGTTACTCACTCTTGGCGTTTTTCGCTCTTTCCCTATTTTTCCTTCTATTGTACAGTCCACAGCAGAAAAACCTGCAACATGAGCATGTAAGTTGATTGTGAAATGACGAAGTCTTTTGCTCCAAAATAATCGTGCAATTGAGAACGCCAAGGTTTCTCCGGGTGTGATTCGTGCCACTTAGCGTGATGTTGATTCCCTGCGCTATTAGGCGTAGTTTCACAATAAGCTTTTATGTTCATGCTGCAGGTTTTTTGCTTCGGACTGTACATTCTACCACGTACCCCGAGATGCAATTTCCTTAAGCCACTAATCCAATGTCTCAAACCAGTTTCAATTCCTTTTTTAGTTACATCTAATCAGACGCATACGCTCATACGGGCGCAGGGTCCGGGGTCCGGGATAGTGTATTAAATAACCAAGATTGAATGATATAAGGGAAAAAGATACTGACCATTACCCATACATTTAATGGAGATTAGTTTATAATCCTACATTCCTAGGTCATATTGTTTCAGGATTTGTATATATACGTACTAGCGTCAATTACTCGCTTCGCTGTGTTAAAATAAGAAAAAGTACTAATATGTTCCATTAGTCAGTCACTTTTAACATTACTGAAGCGCTCTCTAATATCGGACATTTTCGATCATTTATATATATATATATATATATATATATATATATATATATATATATATATATATATATGTGTGTGTGTGTGTGTGTGTGTGTGTGCCCCCTCTCCTCCTCCAAGTTGCGAGATTGAATTTGGATTTAAAGGGCATCGGAAGTGTCACTGTTCATCTCAGCAAAACCGAAAACTATGGATTCGATCATTTTTATATATTTCCCTCTCCCCCACGCTTAAGTTGCATCGCCAAAGTGAAATGATAAAATCCATCCCAGGTCCGAACCTCCCACTTCCATTGAGACACCAGCAACGGAACAAGACGTACAGAATCAAATTTACGGATTACACTGGTAACCAATAAGCCAAGGATGCAAATAATCACTTCATCGTTGCGGGCAAGTTTTTAATATTACTAATAAAACACCAAAGGTAAAGTAAGTGATTTCTGTTGTGGGATGTGAGCTAGTAGCTTTTTTTCTTGGGCTAATAAACTTTTGTTGCTTATTTGCATTCCTGCAATAAGCACTACAGTTAGTTCTTTCTAGTATCAGTAGCGTCACAATGAGGAAACTTGGTAGTGATGTCATGTAGAATTTTATAGTAAGAATTTCTTGATAATTGATTATATATAGGTTTGTCAAGCAGTAGAGCCAACAGTAGCGTATGCAAAAGGTTGCGGGTTTTAACACTTCTTTTAAGAAGGATAGTATATATTATAAAAGTTACATATTATAATTTAAAATACAGTGGGTTTTAAGCTTTGGGCAGTGTTTCTTTTGTTAAAATAATCAATCCAAAGCCATGGATAGCCTTGCTAAGGATAGTATGACAAAGTGTACATTTACCATATTGATCTGTATGAATTAAAATCACAAAGTATACATTTACCATATTGATCTGCATGAATAGAAATCACAAAGTATATATTTATCATATTGATTTGTATGAATAAAAATGACAAAGTATACATTTACCATATTGATCTGTATGAATAAAAATGACAAAGTATACATTTACCATATTGATCTCTATGAATAAAAATGACAAAGTATATATTTACCATATTAATCTGTATGAATAAAAATGACAAACTATACATTTACCATATTGATCTGTATGAATAAAAATGACAAAGTATACGTTTACCATATTGATCTGTATGAATAAAAATGACAAAGTATACATTTACCATATTGATCTCTATGAATAAAAATAAAAGTTATTATGTTTTGTGATAAGGCGACATAACGGTAGGAAAGTTGTTATAAACGTTTATTACAATGTATGATATTTACATTATTAACGAATATTAACACTTTAACCGAAACATTGGTCTCTGAGACCCATTGGTAAATTTTAAAACACAATGGTGGCACTCCTGATTGCTCATGAAAGTTTATTTGCTTCTTTTATTTCATACTTTCATGCACCATGTATATAAAAACTTTAAATACATTTCAAAGTAAATACAATACAAAATTAACTTATGGGTCTCTGAGACCTTGTGTTTCTCATAACGTTTCTGCCATAACCTAAAATATTCATTGCCATTGATATGAATCAACTGATAAGTATCGACTTACTTTTGTACTAATTAATCTCTACCCCTCGGTTATTTTGTGCAGTCTAGTTCATATTTTATATGCGCTGCAAATATGTCACCTCTTTATAAGGTGATGATTATGTATGGTGTAACTCACATCGTATTTAAAACGTGATCAAGTGTATTTGCAATGCATAAATTGTTACATAAAATGTTTGAAGTGTTATTTATTTAAAGGCGAAGAAAATAGTGTCATGATCACAAAACTGGTCACATACTTATAAAATTCTTGCATAGATTTCGTTTCAGAGTTAATAAGAATTTCGTATGGTACTTACATTTTAACAAAAAAATTCTATTACACAGGTGTGTTGCCATAAATATTCCAATCAGGTATTTTAGAATGTTACAATATTAGGTTTAACAATGAAATGTTTAAAGATTATACATACTTCACTTGATAAATCTCTTTGAGCTGAGTATATTTACGGGGGAATGTAAATCCTCATGCGGAGTTTTCGAGAAAACAATTCAAACTAAAAGTTTGTAAATCTGTTAACTTGTACTATAAATATTAACATACAAAACTTCATGAGTCTCTATTATTTTGATAACAATCTCTACATACCAACATTCAACATTACAATGAGAATTTGTGAAACGTAGAGTGGTTTCCAAACATGAGATAGAGTATACTATAAAATGAAATCACTATTTTGTCTCCTGAATCGAATTGAATTTTAGTTTGCCTTTCTAATTTCAAAGATTTGTCGTATTTTTTGAGCTAACATGGTAATAGCTTTACAACAGTGGTTCCAAATCTTGTTTGCCTGTCGCCGGCTTCGTAAACCATGCAAATTTAACTCCCTCGTTCATTACGATCGTTTGCCATGCATGCTTTCTGTATGACCCTTTCTGGAATTATAGATCAGCACAAATTCTCAACTCTTCAATAATAATAGTAATAATCGGGTAGGAGCAAAACCGGTAACTCTTAGGAGTGTAAAAGAACAATAGATGCAGTAGTACTCAAGCTTATAATAATAATAGACGCAGTAATAATCAACCTTATAATAAAAGGAAGATTATATGGAAAATGCACGTAGAATATATATATATATATATAAATATCACACACTTAGATTTTGCACTGTTTATAATGTGGAAATAAACCACAAATTAATACACTTTGTAGAAAACCACATAAGCAGATGAAATACACAATATATTTGAAAAGGTAGGCAGACAGAACTAGAGATAGAAGATATACAAATTAGGACAGGAATAGTCCAAGAAAATAACCAAAGCCCGCTTCAAAATGAGCTCAGTATAGAATATGACATAATTTGTGTATGGTCGTGAACTTAACTCACAACTGTAGTGTTCTCTTTTCTGAAAAAAAAAAAATGGATTTGGATTCATAAGAGCATAACTTTTCCGGGTCTACACGGTACATTTCCAAAAAGTGCCAGAGATTTTCAGATAAACACGCTCCAAATTACCCAAACATTTCACAAAGAACGTAACACTAGTTAATCATGGAATGAACATCCATTTATCATACAAGGATTATTACATCGCACATAAAAAAGCAAAATTGGCCAGTTTAGTCTTTCTCTTGTATTTTCCATTTTTAATACTATTAATTTTTAAATTAATTTTAGAATTAGAAATAATTATGTTTTCTTATTTCTATTGTAGGTAAGTGAAAACTTCCAGTTACTTCAAGGGAATGTCTTGTGTTGGATATTGGTCAACTGAAAGTATTGTCACTATCAAACAAAAAATGAGTAAGTACCTGTGTTTCTTACATTTAGTTCGACAAATATCTTATCACTATATTAATACTATATTGCATAAGCAGGACTTGCAGACACTCTAGTTTAGCTGGGACAGTCCCGAGTTTACATCCTCTGCACCCCTTGATCCAGAAGGAATTGTTCAGGACTCCAAGTGTTTCAGTTACCCTAAACAACGTTAGTTAATATTACTCAAACAATAAGAAAGAAATATTTTTTTTTTTACTAAAGAGAAGTATCACTTTATAAGTGAACTAGTAAAGGAAGATATCTACTTACCAATTTTTACATTATATCGTACATATAGGCTATTTCGTAAGCATTGATAGCATTACCATTAAAATATTTAGTTTGCTTCTATGGTTGAACCATGTCTTCCTGATCATAATTTCGTAATTTTTAAAGTATTTTTGTACTTTGCTTACAAAATACAGATTGTTTATTTCAAAGCAAAATTGCCATGAAATAGGTCTTATGTGTAGCTACTGATTAGCATTGCCATATTATGATAAAATATCATAAGAATACTCTCAGTAATTAGCAACAGTTTTGTTGAAATATTTTCCTACAGAGCAAGAAACCACAAAATAATAAATAAATAAAAATAAAATAAAAAGAACTTTCACGGAACGTAGGAGATAAAGCTTCTACAATACTAAATTTGACTGTCCCTTGTTGAAGAAAATTATAAGTACGGTATCTAAAGAAGCGACCAGCAAATCATGTATATGAATATTGTATGAAAGCAATAATGCCAATTAAATGATCACTGAAGTTATAATTCGTGCGGATAACGCAACAGAATGCGGTGTTGCTTGAGAGCTACACTACCCAATAAAGAACGGGATATACTCTCTTACAAACAGAACTGAACTGAATTAAACTAAAACCCATTACCAAAATTTCTGTTAGGATTCCATCTCTGTACTTTCTCCGCAGAAAAGTCTTTACTCAGTTTTCATTTTAATGTATCCAATTAATTGTTTTTATTCATTATTAGGAAGAGGATTAGATGGAAACATCCTCTAGTTTTTTTTCACAAAGTTTATCCATTAATTTAGGAGAGGTTTCTAGAACATTTTGGCAGCAAGACTATCACTCTGAAGAACATTATGTAAACAATGTACTGTATATATATATGTTATTGAAATTCAGTATTTATGCAACTCTTGATACCTTTTAAAAGCAAACAATAGCAGCTTACTTTTGCCCGTTCACAGAAAGACAAAAAAAAACAAAAAGAAAAAGAAAAAGAAAAAAAGAAAAGAAAAAGAAAAAGCAAGAAAGAAATCACTAAACAAGAATTTTACAAATGTTCCAAAAAAATGGATCACAAGATTGCGATCTTGGCCAAGAAATTTTAGGAATGAGAGAAAAAATGGATCAAAGATTGCGATATTGGCCAATAAATAGTTTTGAAATAGGGACCACAAAATTTCTGAACGAAGTTTTGGTTTGGCTGCATTAACATGCAGTTCTCCAGATATAAGGCTTAAAAGAAAATTTTTGCCTGAAATATATTGAATCTTTCGATCCAAAAATATTGGTTATTACGTTTATTATGTTATAAAATTAAGATTTAAGAACCATATATATATATATATATGTGTGTGTGTGTGTGTGTGTGTAGGTAAGAGATTTTAGTCACAAGACTGCAGTGATATCCTACTGGACAATAATAATAATAATAATAATAATAATAAACACCCAGAAAGCTATGCAACTTTTTAAGCATTATGACCCTGATATCCACCATACCGGCACCTATATTTTTAGAAACCAAACGCTATGTATACATATTTATAAAGTATCTAAAATTTTATAATAATTTCTGAAATTTGTTTCGGGAATTGTAAAAGAAGGAACCTGTAAACAAGTTAGCTGTTTAAGGAAATAGAAAAGGTAACATAAACACCATGCTATAATTACAGGAAGTACTCCTGCGTGTAAATTGTAAGGAGCTTTATAACTAGCTTGACTAAGCTGAACACTGCAACTAACAAGTTCTAGGATGTTCATGAATACTGGAAAATGAGGAATATTGACATTGGTACAACAAAGATATTTTTGATTGAAGAAAAGTAACCCTTACGTCTGTAAATTGCAAGAGCGTTTTATAAGACCTTGTAATAATATTTGTCATTTTATATTACTTTTTGAGCCCTCTTTCCCGCCCACATTGTTATTTCAATATCTTTTTAGTTCTCTCTCTCTCTCTCTTTCTAGCTATCTATCTCTTGTTTACTCATATTGTCTTTTACATGGGATTCCTTCCAGATTTACCACATTTATTGATTCTTTAATTCCAGTTCTACCTTCCTTGTTTAATTTTAAAAACACAAATTTTGTTTTCACGTTGTCACTGTTACCTAACGTGTGAAAATTTGTTACACTAGAAATATGTTTAAAATTATATATTTCCTACGTTCAGTTGCTACTAAATAACAACTTAATATGTGTTTAAATTATGAAAGATCAATATTTTTCTATTACAGTTTTATACACTATTTACTCGAGCAACTTTGAGTGAAAGTAAACGTATTCGAAAATATTTCGTTTCCAGTTTACTCTTACATTTCATAGCAACAGAAATAAATTTACATGCAGTACTATATTATTGTTTAATATTGTATTTAAATAACATGTTAAAAAATCAGTCATAGCTTAATATTCATGCACTTTTATATTTACACTATGTTGTAAAATCTTTTCATTTTAATTTTTATATTAAATCACTGCCATTTACTGGTGTTGCACCTTAAGTACACAAGCCTCTGCTAACAAAGAAATGCAAACACAACTATTTTTATGTACAAGAATTTTAAAGTAGAAAATGAACACCCGTATGTAAACATCAAAGGGGAGGTAGAAAGTTTAGAGGCTAGAATACTTCAAGGTGGCATATTGAATGGTTTTCTTTTTAATTCACCTTAAAGGACGAAACGTAATTGATAAGTACTATATTCTCGTAAAAATAATAAAATTATAAATTGTTTTCGGTGCCGTGCCGTTAGAGGGCGAGCGAGAGAACGGCCCCGGACGCTGAAGTAAGGTGGCTCAAAATTCGGGAGGGAAAAAAGCAAAGAAAAGAAGGAAAGAAAAAGAGGGGGGAAATTATTTCTAATATTTTAAATCAACAGCAGTATTTTTCAATCTGATATTTAGTTTGACCAGGGTCAGATAATGCATATGCACATATATATAAAATGGAAGGGAAAAATAATTAAAAAAGTGCTCAAAATCAAGGAAAAGCAGGGTTTATTTCTGGAAAACTTCTTACGATTCGCGGCGGTTGGTCTGTTGACCTCACTAATATGTACGGGGGCGCGTAGTAGACTCTCGCCCCGGGCGCTAATTTTTCCATGGCATGGCACTGTTTGTTTTTATAATAAAACCAGTTGAGAATGCTCCAAGAGCATTACCGGAATAAACTTAAAAAGAACTATTTTTTTTCGAAATTTATATGAAGTTGTACATTATATTTATTTGATTAAATTCAATAGATAATACACTGAAAAAAAGGTTTGGTGAGAGTGACCAAAAAAAAGGTGCTGGTCACCAAATCGTTTGGTCAATATAGCGCCAATCAAACGTTTGGTCGCCAGCACGAAATCATTGGTTACGATTTGTTAGGTTGCAGGAACCTAGTATTTGGTTACCATTACCAAATATGCATTTAGTAATTTGGACCAAATAATGACCAAATAAGTAGGATTTGGTTGGGAATACCAAAAATTTAGTTAAAATTATCCAGGTTTGGTTCTTAGAATGAATTAATTTGGTTGTAAATACTAAACCTGCATTTAGTGAATTTGACCAAAACATTTGGTAACAACTATCAAATAGTGTTGGTATAGGTACTAAACTGAAAATAAAAATAGAAATTACACTCTATTAATTCTATTGAAAATGGGTCAAAACTTCCCTAACCTTAAGCTAACCCGTCCCTATTCCTATCTTACTCTACTGTACCCTACCCTACTCTGCTACAGCCTTTTAAAGTTGTCTTACATATCGATGCACAGCTGGAGCGTGCATTGTGAAGTTTACCCAAGGCGCATTTGTTATACTAAATTTACAGCCAATAAAATAGCCAATTCACATTAACTAAGAGTAAAGTAATATATACGAAAAACTAAGCTTACCTCGAAAAATGTCGACTAGCAGCAGAAAGATTCCAACTTCTTAATGTGTTGCTCACGTAGAGATCCATTGTGTTGCTGCCAAGTGATAATTACTTGTCACTTCACGTCACTGGGACTTCGGTGTTCAAGGTTGGACAGTGCAGACAAAAGTCTGTTTCATACACGTCCTTTGAATTCCAAGCGATGTAAATTTGTGATTGTTAGTTAAACGTGGTATCTTTTTTTTCGGTAGGAACACTATATACTTTCACTCATACGCTCAAACTGCGACCCACACTTTCATACTCGCCATGTTTACCTAGAAATCAAATAGATACGATTGACCTTGTAACTAATCTTTACCAAATCACTTAAGATTTGGTTCGCATAACACAATTAATGAACCAAATGTTCTAAACAAAAAAATGTAGTTTTCATCACCAAAAAAGTTTGATATAAATCCCCAAATTTTGGTTAAACTAGCCAAATAAAGTGACCAAATGTCCTGACCAAACAAATTTGGTATTCCAGACCAAGTCCTTTCTATCAGTGTACATAATTAAAACCAGCGTATTAGAGGATCCCTTAAATTAGCTATATTGAGCTGCCAATTTTTATCACCGTATATATACTGAAACTGCAGATATAACCAGTTGCCATCGGTTACTATTTGGTACCAAAATGTTCACAATCCTCTTAGGTGTTGACTAAAACCAATATGATCTCTCTATGACTTACGGCACCCCAGATGTGGCTCCTAAAATCTCTCGACACTCTCTTCCTTAAATAGTTTTTGATGTCCTTTCGAATGGAGGGCTCAAAATTGAAAAATTCGAACACACACACACACACACACACACATATATATTTATATATATATATATATATATAGAGAGAGAGAGTTAAGTAATGAACTTTTTAAGTTCGTTGAAAAGACCACGGATAAAGTGTAATATCAAATCCTTATGCTACTAGAGGTCTGCACGTGCTCGGGTCGGACTCGGGCCTGCAAAGCATAGATCACTTGGGGATCGGGCCGGGCTTAGGCCGTAAATTTTTAAATATATAACCATATTTCTCGGGCCTAATTTTGTAAGTATACTGTACCGCGTTATTTTTGGACCGTTCTTTCTAGAGGACGTTTAAAGCACAACTGGAAAATTAAACCTCTAATTGGTGTAAATAAAAATACAATTTTGAGTTAATTATTCAACTTACGCAATTCGGGCTTATTTCGGGCTCATTTGATTGCCATATAGGCTTGGTCTGAAAGGCTAAAACATATTTCGGACTCGGGCCGGGCTCGGACTGAAAATTCCTGCCCGTGCAGACCTCTATATTGTCGCTGCGCCTCGAAGAACCGCTATTTGACATTTTTGTTAAAAAATGAGTTATGCCCTGCAAATAACCTGAAAGCTGTCAGGCAGCGTCCCTTATAATGTGGTAAGTTAATATTCAATTGTTCCGCCTACAACGACTCACCAAAGGTAGTCGTTAACCCTGGTTCAGTTATATCTTCAGTGGCGATAATCGTTTTCACCTTAAAATATCTTCTGAAGTTATATTCACTAGTATGCTCAACTTTTCTACTGAAATTACAAGTCCATGATGAATATTAAATAATTTATTCTTTGATTCCCTTTTAATGTATAGTCACACAAACCGACTTGCAATCAAACATGTTAACTGAGTATCTATAAACAACGACATAGCAACCAACTAGACAATAATGTATATTTCTTATATATTAAAATATTCTTCTTTTATTATTTTTAATTAACATTATAACAGGTATAGTGCTTGTGTAAAAGCACTTTCTGCCCGAGATATATGTAATTATGGACCGATACAAAGTATCTCGTTATATAAAATGTCGCCCGATAAAGGGACTAAATATAAAAGTTACAAGAGAGCTTGACTTTTATATTTAAGAATCACTGGTCCGTTTATAATAATGACATGATAATAATTGTGTTCTCTACATTTTGATCGCCCTTCATATATAACTTCATTAAGTTTCCTTCATATAAATACATTTATAATAAAACTTTTATTCCATTATTATTTATCTTTTATCATTAAAAATGTCGTCGCTTACTAATACAATCAACGAAGGATGCGAAATCAAAAGCGTAAGAGATAATTACATTTTAAAACACAAATTACAATGATCAACGATTTCATTCATCATTAAAAACGGTCATGGAAAAAAATGTTTGCTCTTTCCAGGGCGCATTATATAACAATTACGTAAGATGGTATTTTAAAGTATACATCATATCAACAAGGCATCATGATACAAAAGAATCTTATCCAAGTATCATATAAGGTGACACATGAGTACAGTCGTCGGATAATTAGCTTAATAGAATGAACCTTCTACTGAATATAATCTTTGACAATAAAGTTTCAACATAAATCAATTTAATATAAATAATCTTTGTTTTTAATCAGTAACAACATTAACATCTTCCCGTATGGTAGATATAATAATCTATGTTTAAGTGAACGAAAAGAAAAGCTTAAATTTATTTTCACACATAAATATTCATAAGAATCAATAGCTGATATGGGTTTAACCCCTACCACATCAACTGCAATCAGTTTAGATTCGTACTTGTATATGATTCCAATAAAGTACATTGTACCGCACAATCATGATTATGTCCCGCATTATTATTCTGTACAGGAATTGTGTCATTATTTTGATTTTGATACGAAGTGCCATCTCTTGAACTACGGTTACGTCTATCAATGTAGTTTACAGTATTTCTAGAATTTCGCCATGTATTTCGTCTGTTTTTGAATCTACTTTGGTTAAATGGTCTGACATAATTATTGTCATGATTAGTTAGGTTAGGTGTGTTCCCATCATATCTTTGCCTATTCTGATTGTTCTGATTGTTTAAATTTACTCGATTTAGGTTATGTTCCGTATCGTCTACATTACGGATATTTGGATTCCAGACTGGTACTGATCTAAAGTTATCTGAATTGTTTTTAATTTTGCCTATTCCCGCTTGATGATTCTGTGCCTGGTATTGAGTTTCATAACATTGAACAAGCATCAATAGATGATCAAAACTCATGAATTGCGTAGAAAACAGGATTTGTTGTAATTTAAACGGTAGTAGATTTCGAATAGATGCGATCACTCTAGATTCAGATTGTAGTGGATTTACGATTTTTAATTCATTATACGTATTCACAACAAAATCAACAACAGATTTGTGCAAGCGAGGATTAAAAGGTTGATTTCTAATCGTAGCGTCTCTGTTTGCAAGTAGAAAGTCATTCTCATAATTTGCAATCAGCGCTGCCTTGAATTCCTCATATGTGTTGACGTGTTCCCGTACCGCTTTAAACCATAAAGAACACGGTGGAAGTAACAAATGAGGGATTAGTTTCATATATTGAGATTTATCTACACACATTATACTGCATTCGTCCTGAAATTTTTCTAGGAAAGAAGTAGCATTTTCATTACATCTACCACTAAACTTACTCATAGCACGTATTTCGCTCATTTTTACACTTAACTTTACATTTCTTTCACCGTTTCGTGTTCGTGTTGAATGAAAATTTCTACCTACTGCGTTATGTGTGGTTCCACCATCTCTTTTCCGCCCATTTGTATTCCTTGGTTGAATTCTTTCCAAAATAATATCCTCATCGGATGGGTTACTTGAAGAAGAGATAACGCAAGGTCCACGTCGATCTACTGCGGGTGAATGCGAGGTCATCTCTTGTGAATGAGGGAACTCCAAACGATCATTAACCATGTTGTTGTTTTATGCGTTGTCTTTAATCTGTAATGTCCTAATTTCCTCCTGTAAGGTAGATATCAATTGTGTATTTGCACGTATTTGGTTAGAATTATCTGTCACCTGAATCTTTTGCTGACGAACAGAAGATTCAATTACTTCAAAATCTTTTTTTACAATATTAACTTCTTGGATTACATGATTGTAATTATCCTTGCAATCTTCAGATAATCTTTTTAACTTCTCGTCGAATTGTAACGTGATGTCTGTCACAGCTTGTATTACAGATTGTTTCGCTTCTTCGGACTTTTGATCTATTTGTTCTAACTGCCTACCCAATTCTTCATGCTGTCTCTCTAATCGTCCATTCAATTCTTCATACTGTCTTTCTACTCGTCCATTCACTTCTTCATACCGTCTACTCAATTCTTCAGATTTTTGCTGTACTGTTTGTTTTACTTCTTCGGACATCTGGGCTAAATTTTGTTTCATAATTTCTAAATCATCCTTTCGGCTTTGTTCCTGTCGTTGTTCCAGTCGCTGCAATGCTAGTAGAATTCTGTCTTCTAATGTCAACATTCCGGGTGCAATAGGAGCTATATTCTGCTCGTTGTTAGCACTGTCAACCGTTTCATTCTCTACTGTCTCACCAATCATGATTTTTCTTGTGATTACTTTGCCACTTCTAAGAATAGTTGAGTTCGTATTCATGAACCTTCTTACTAAGGTAAATTCACCCTTACTTTAGACTTCGGGATATGAATTTACAAGAGTCGCGGGTGAGGTAAACCAAAAATTTTACAACGACTCACCAAAGGTAGTCGTTAACCCTGGTTCAGTTATATCTTCAGTGGCGATAATCGTTTTCACCTTAAAATATCTTCTGAAGTTATATTCACTAGTATGCTCAACTTTTCTACTGAAATTACAAGTCCATGATGAATATTAAATAATTTATTCTTTGATTCCCTTTTAATGTATAGTCACACAAACCGACTTGCAATCAAACATGTTAACTGAGTATCTATAAACAACGACATAGCAACCAACTAGACAATAATGTATATTTCTTATATATTAAAATATTCTTCTTTTATTATTTTTAATTAACATTATAACAGGTATAGTGCTTGTGTAAAAGCACTTTCTGCCCGAGATATATGTAATTATGGACCGATACAAAGTATCTCGTTATATAAAATGTCGCCCGATAAAGGGACTAAATATAAAAGTTACAAGGGAGCTTGACTTTTATATTTAAGAATCACTGGTCCGTTTATAATAATGACATGATAATAATTGTGTTCTCTACATTTTGATCGCCCTTCATATATAACTTCATTAAGTTTCCTTCATATAAATACATTTATAATAAAACTTTTATTCCATTATTATTTATCTTTTATCATTAAAAATGTCGTCGCTTACTAATACAATCAACGAAGGATGCGAAATCAAAAGCGTAAGAGATAATTACATTTTAAAACACAAATTACAATGATCAACGATTTCATTCATCATTAAAAACGGTCATGGAAAAAAAATGTTTGCTCTTTCCAGGGCGCATTATATAACAATTACGTAAGATGGTATTTTAAAGTATACATCATATCAACAAGGCATCATGATACAAAAGAATCTTATCCAAGTATCATATAAGGTGACACATGAGTACAGTCGTCGGATAATTAGCTTAATAGAATGAACCTTCTACTGAATATAATCTTTGACAATAAAGTTTCAACATAAATCAATTTAATATAAATAATCTTTGTTTTTAATCAGTAACAACATTAACATCTTCCCGTATGGTAGATATAATAATCTATGTTTAAGTGAACGAAAAGAAAAACTTAAATTTATTTTCACACATAAATATTCATAAGAATCAATAGCTGATATGGGTTTAACCCCTACCACATCAACTGCAATCAGTTTAGATTCGTACTTGTATATGATTCCAATAAAGTACATTGTACCGCACAATCATGATTATGTCCCGCATTATTATTCTGTACAGGAATTGTGTCATTATTTTGATTTTGATACGAAGTGCCATCTCTTGAACTACGGTTACGTCTATCAATGTAGTTTACAGTATTTCTAGAATTTCGCCATGTATTTCGTCTGTTTTTGAATCTACTTTGGTTAAATGGTCTGACATAATTATTGTCATGATTAGTTAGGTTAGGTGTGTTCCCATCATATCTTTGCCTATTCTGATTGTTCTGATTGTTTAAATTTACTCGATTTAGGTTATGTTCCGTATCGTCTACATTACGGATATTTGGATTCCAGACTGGTACTGATCTAAAGTTATCTGAATTGTTTTTAATTTTGCCTATTCCCGCTTGATGATTCTGTGCCTGGTATTGAGTTTCATAACATTGAACAAGCATCAATAGATGATTAAAACTCATGCATTGCGTAGAAAACAGGATTTGTTGTAATTTAAACGGTAGTAGATTTCGAATAGATGCGATCACTCTAGATTCAGATTGTAGTGGATTTACGATTTTTAATTCATTATACGTATTCACAACAAAATCAACAACAGATTTGTGCAAGCGAGGATTAAAAGGTTGATTTCTAATCGTAGCGTCTCTGTTTGCAAGTAGAAAGTCATTCTCATAATTTGCAATCAGCGCTGCCTTGAATTCCTCATATGTGTTGACGTGTTCCCGTACCGCTTTAAACCATAAAGAACACGGTGGAAGTAACAAATGAGGGATTAGTTTCATATATTGAGATTTATCTATACACATTATACTGCATTCGTCCTGAAATTTTTCTAGGAAAGAAGTAGCATTTTCATTACATCTACCACTAAACTTACTCATAGCACGTATTTCGCTCATTTTTACACTTAACTTTACATTTCTTTCACCGTTTCGTGTTCGTGTTGAATGAAAATTTCTACCTACTGCGTTATGTGTGGTTCCACCATCTCTTTTCCGCCCATTTGTATTCCTTGGTTGAATTCTTTCCAAAATAATATCCTCATCGGATGGGTTACTTGAAGAAGAGATAACGCAAGGTCCACGTCGATCTACTGCGGGTGAATGCGAGGTCATCTCTTGTGAATGAGGGAACTCCAAACGATCATTAACCATGTTGTTGTTTTATGCGTTGTCTTTAATCTGTAATGTCCTAATTTCCTCCTGTAAGGTAGATATCAATTGTGTATTTGCACGTATTTGGTTAGAATTATCTGTCACCTGAATCTTTTGCTGACGAACAGAAGATTCAATTACTTCAAAATCTTTTTTTACAATATTAACTTCTTGGATTACATGATTGTAATTATCCTTGCAATCTTCAGATAATCTTTTTAACTTCTCGTCGAATTGTAACGTGATGTCTGTCACAGCTTGTATTACAGATTGTTTCGCTTCTTCGGACTTTTGATCTATTTGTTCTAACTGCCTACCCAATTCTTCATGCTGTCTCTCTAATCGTCCATTCAATTCTTCATACTGTCTTTCTACTCGTCCATTCACTTCTTCATACCGTCTACTCAATTCTTCAGATTTTTGCTGTACTGTTTGTTTTACTTCTTCGGACATCTGGGCTAAATTTTGTTTCATAATTTCTAAATCATCCTTTCGGCTTTGTTCCTGTCGTTGTTCCAGTCGCTGCAATGCTAGTAGAATTCTGTCTTCTAATGTCAACATTCCGGGTGCAATAGGAGCTATATTCTGCTCGTTGTTAGCACTGTCAACCGTTTCATTCTCTACTGTCTCACCAATCATGATTTTTCTTGTGATTACTTTGCCACTTCTAAGAATAGTTGAGTTCGTATTCATGAACCTTCTTACTAAGGTAAATTCACCCTTACTTTAGACTTCGGGATATGAATTTACAAGAGTCGCGGGTGAGGTAAACCAAAAATTTTACAACGACTCACCAAAGGTAGTCGTTAACCCTGGTTCAGTTATATCTTCAGTGGCGATAATCGTTTTCACCTTAAAATATCTTCTGAAGTTATATTCACTAGTATGCTCAACTTTTCTACTGAAATTACAAGTCCATGATGAATATTAAATAATTTATTCTTTGATTCCCTTTTAATGTATAGTCACACAAACCGACTTGCAATCAAACATGTTAACTGAGTATCTATAAACAACGACATAGCAACCAACTAGACAATAATGTATATTTCTTATATATTAAAATATTCTTCTTTTATTATTTTTAATTAACATTATAACAGGTATAGTGCTTGTGTAAAAGCACTTTCTGCCCGAGATATATGTAATTATGGACCGATACAAAGTATCTCGTTATATAAAATGTCGCCCGATAAAGGGACTAAATATAAAAGTTACAAGGGAGCTTGACTTTTATATTTAAGAATCACTGGTCCGTTTATAATAATGACATGATAATAATTGTGTTCTCTACATTTTGATCGCCCTTCATATATAACTTCATTAAGTTTCCTTCATATAAATACATTTATAATAAAACTTTTATTCCATTATTATTTATCTTTTATCATTAAAAATGTCGTCGCTTACTAATACAATCAACGAAGGATGCGAAATCAAAAGCGTAAGAGATAATTACATTTTAAAACACAAATTACAATGATCAACGATTTCATTCATCATTAAAAACGGTCATGGAAAAAAAATGTTTGCTCTTTCCAGGGCGCATTATATAACAATTACGTAAGATGGTATTTTAAAGTATACATCATATCAACAAGGCATCATGATACAAAAGAATCTTATCCAAGTATCATATAAGGTGACACATGAGTACAGTCGTCGGATAATTAGCTTAATAGAATGAACCTTCTACTGAATATAATCTTTGACAATAAAGTTTCAACATAAATCAATTTAATATAAATAATCTTTGTTTTTAATCAGTAACAACATTAACATCTTCCCGTATGGTAGATATAATAATCTATGTTTAAGTGAACGAAAAGAAAAACTTAAATTTATTTTCACACATAAATATTCATAAGAATCAATAGCTGATATGGGTTTAACCCCTACCACATCAACTGCAATCAGTTTAGATTCGTACTTGTATATGATTCCAATAAAGTACATTGTACCGCACAATCATGATTATGTCCCGCATTATTATTCTGTACAGGAATTGTGTCATTATTTTGATTTTGATACGAAGTGCCATCTCTTGAACTACGGTTACGTCTATCAATGTAGTTTACAGTATTTCTAGAATTTCGCCATGTATTTCGTCTGTTTTTGAATCTACTTTGGTTAAATGGTCTGACATAATTATTGTCATGATTAGTTAGGTTAGGTGTGTTCCCATCATATCTTTGCCTATTCTGATTGTTCTGATTGTTTAAATTTACTCGATTTAGGTTATGTTCCGTATCGTCTACATTACGGATATTTGGATTCCAGACTGGTACTGATCTAAAGTTATCTGAATTGTTTTTAATTTTGCCTATTCCCGCTTGATGATTCTGTGCCTGGTATTGAGTTTCATAACATTGAACAAGCATCAATAGATGATTAAAACTCATGCATTGCGTAGAAAACAGGATTTGTTGTAATTTAAACGGTAGTAGATTTCGAATAGATGCGATCACTCTAGATTCAGATTGTAGTGGATTTACGATTTTTAATTCATTATACGTATTCACAACAAAATCAACAACAGATTTGTGCAAGCGAGGATTAAAAGGTTGATTTCTAATCGTAGCGTCTCTGTTTGCAAGTAGAAAGTCATTCTCATAATTTGCAATCAGCGCTGCCTTGAATTCCTCATATGTGTTGACGTATTCCCGTACCGCTTTAAACCATAAAGAACACGGTGGAAGTAATAAATGAGGGATTAGTTTCATATATTGAGATTTATCTATACACATTATACTGCATTCGTCCTGAAATTTTTCTAGGAAAGAAGTAGCATTTTCATTACATCTACCACTAAACTTACTCATAGCACGTATTTCGCTCATTTTTACACTTAACTTTACATTTCTTTCACCGTTTCGTGTTCGTGTTGAATGAAAATTTCTACCTACTGCGTTATGTGTGGTTCCACCATCTCTTTTCCGCCCATTTGTATTCCTTGGTTGAATTCTTTCCAAAATAATATCCTCATCGGATGGGTTACTTGAAGAAGAGATAATGCAAGGTCCACGTCGATCTACTGCGGGTGAATGCGAGGTCATCTCTTGTGAATGAGGGAACTCCAAACGATCATTAACCATGTTGTTGTTTTATGCGTTGTCTTTAATCTGTAATGTCCTAATTTCCTCCTGTAAGGTAGATATCAATTGTGTATTTGCACGTATTTGGTTAGAATTATCTGTCACCTGAATCTTTTGCTGACGAACAGAAGATTCAATTACTTCAAAATCTTTTTTTACAATATTAACTTCTTGGATTACATGATTGTAATTATCCTTGCAATCTTCAGATAATCTTTTTAACTTCTCGTCGAATTGTAACGTGATGTCTGTCACAGCTTGTATTACAGATTGTTTCGCTTCTTCGGACTTTTGATCTATTTGTTCTAACTGCCTACCCAATTCTTCATGCTGTCTCTCTAATCGTCCATTCAATTCTTCATACTGTCTTTCTACTCGTCCATTCACTTCTTCATACCGTCTACTCAATTCTTCAGATTTTTGCTGTACTGTTTGTTTTACTTCTTCGGACATCTGGGCTAAATTTTGTTTCATAATTTCTAAATCATCCTTTCGGCTTTGTTCCTGTCGTTGTTCCAGTCGCTGCAATGCTAGTAGAATTCTGTCTTCTAATGTCAACATTCCGGGTGCAATAGGAGCTATATTCTGCTCGTTGTTAGCACTGTCAACCGTTTCATTCTCTACTGTCTCACCAATCATGATTTTTCTTGTGATTACTTTGCCACTTCTAAGAATAGTTGAGTTCGTATTCATGAACCTTCTTACTAAGGTAAATTCACCCTTACTTTAGACTTCGGGATATGAATTTACAAGAGTCGCGGGTGAGGTAAACCAAAAATTTTACAACGACTCACCAAAGGTAGTCGTTAACCCTGGTTCAGTTATATCTTCAGTGGCGATAATCGTTTTCACCTTAAAATATCTTCTGAAGTTATATTCACTAGTATGCTCAACTTTTCTACTGAAATTACAAGTCCATGATGAATATTAAATAATTTATTCTTTGATTCCCTTTTAATGTATAGTCACACAAACCGACTTGCAATCAAACATGTTAACTGAGTATCTATAAACAACGACATAGCAACCAACTAGACAATAATGTATATTTCTTATATATTAAAATATTCTTCTTTTATTATTTTTAATTAACATTATAACAGGTATAGTGCTTGTGTAAAAGCACTTTCTGCCCGAGATATATGTAATTATGGACCGATACAAAGTATCTCGTTATATAAAATGTCGCCCGATAAAGGGACTAAATATAAAAGTTACAAG